>NC_092730.1:47276884-47956945 GCF_047496885.1 Scyliorhinus torazame
TGCCACCCTTCTGCCCATCAGCAGCACATCCACTTTTCACCCTGTTCCTCTCACACACATTCACCATCCCTCACACATACTCACAGACTCACCCTCTCACACACACTCTCACACACCAGGAATTGAGCCATAAGCAGTACAATATGTGTACTTTATTGTCACAAGTAGGCTTCTGTTAACACTGCAATGAAGTTCCTGTGAAAATCCCCTAGTCGCCACATTCTGGCGCCTGTTTGGGTACATGGAGGGAGAATTCAGAATGTCCAAATTACCTAACAGCACGTCTTTTGGGACTATCTATCCATGAGTGTGTGTAGTGAACTCACTGTCTCTCTGTGATATATAATGAATATTCTTGTGCTTACTGCTCAGTTACTGGTGTGTGTGTGTGTGTGTGTGTGTGTGTGTGTGTGTGAGAGAGATAGTGAGTGTTGAGCGTGAGAGTGTGTCTTTACCCTCACTGTCTCTCTATGCTATATAACTCCTATTTCATTCTCTCTCACACATTCTCTCTCTCACACTCGTACACTATCTCATTCACACACTCACACCAGTAACTGAGCGGAAAAATATGCATTATATATCACAGAGAGGCAGTGAGGGTCACCATTCACTGAGCAGTAAGCAGTTAAATATGCGTTTTCTATCGCAGAGGGACAGTGGGGGTAAAACACACACTCGCACACCAGTAACTGAGCAGTAAAATATGTGTTATGTATCACAGAGATAATGAAGGAAAAAGACACACTCACCTAGACTATTTCTCACACTCATACACTCCCCCGCACACAGTGACACATTCTCTCACACACACTCCCTCACACACACTCACACTCTCATACTCTGATGATCACACACTCTCACAACAGTAACTGAGCAGTAAGCAGTAAAATATGCATCATATATCACAGAGACAGTGAAGGAAGAACTCTCTCTCTCACACACTCACCACACACCCCAGTAACTGAGCAGCAACAGCTAAATATCTGTTATATATCAAAGAGAGACAATAAGGGTTGAATACACATAGACTCACTTGCTCATATACCCACTCTCACGCATACCCACTCTCTCTCACGCACACCCACTCTCTCACGTACACCCACTCTCTCTCCCGTACATCCACTCTCACACACACACCCACTCTCTCTCACGCACACCCACTCTTTCACGTGCACTCATTCTCTCTCACGCGCGCTCACTCTCTCTCACGCGCGCCCTCTCTATCTCACGCGCACCCTCTCTATCTCACGCGCGCCCTCTCTATCTCACGCGCGCCCTCTCTATCTCACGCGCGCCCTCCCTATCTCACGCGCGCCCTCCCTATCTCACGCGCGCCCTCCCTGTCTCACGCGCGCCCTCTCTGTCTCACGCGCGCCCTCTCTGTCTCACGCGCGCCCTCTCTGTCTCACGCGCGCCCTCTCTGTCTCACGCGCGCCCTCTCTGTCTCACGCGCGCCCTCTCTGTCTCACGCGCGCCCTCTCTGTCTCACGCGCGCCCTCTCTGTCTCACGCGCGCCCTCTCTGTCTCACGCGCGCCCTCTCTGTCTCACGCGCGCCCTCTCTGTCTCACGCGCGCCCTCTCTGTCTCACGCGCGCCCTCTCCCACGCGCGCCCTCTCTCTCCCACGCGCGCCCTCTCTCTCCCACGCGCGCCCTCTCTCTCCCACGCGCGCCCTCTCTCTCCCACGCGCGCCCTCTCTCTCCCACGCGCGCCCTCTCTCTCCCACGCGCGCCCTCTCTCTCCCACGCGCGCCCACTCTCTCCCACGCGCGCCCACTCTCTCCCACGCGCGCCCACTCTCTCCCACGCGCGCCCACTCTCTCCCACGCGCGCCCACTCTCTCCCACGCGCGCCCACTCTCTCCCACGCGCGCCCACTCTCTCCCACGCGCGCCCACTCTCTCCCACGCGCGCCCACTCTCTCCCACGCGCGCCCACTCTCTCCCACGCGCGCCCACTCTCTCCCACGCGCGCCCACTCTCTCTCACGCGCGCCCACTCTCTCTCACGCGCGCCCACTCTCTCTCACGCACGCCCACTCTCTCTCACGCACGCCCACTCTCTCTCACGCACGCCCACCCTCTCTCACGCACGCCCACCCTCTCTCACGCACGCCCACCCTCTCTCACGCACGCCCACCCTCTCTCACGCACGCCCACCCTCTCTCACGCACGCCCACCCTCTCTCACGCACGCCCACCCTCTCTCACGCACGCCCACCCTCTCTCACGCACGCCCACCCTCTCTCACGCACGCCCACCCTCTCTCACGCACGCCCACCCTCTCTCACGCACGCCCACCCTCTCTCACGCACGCCCACCCTCTCTCACGCCCGCCCACCCTCTCTCACGCACGCCCACCCTCTCTCACGCCCGCCCACCCTCTCTCACGCCCGCCCACCCTCTCTCACGCCCGCCCACCCTCTCTCACGCCCGCCCACCCTCTCTCACGCCCGCCCACCCTCTCTCACGCCCGCCCACCCTCTCTCACGCCCGCCCACCCTCTCTCACGCCCGCCCACCCTCTCTCACGCCCGCCCACCCTCTCTCACGCCCGCCCACCCTCTCTCACGCCCGCCCACCCTCTCTCACGCCCGCCCACCCTCTCTCACGCCCGCCCACCCTCTCTCACGCCCGCCCACCCTCTCTCACGCCCGCCCACCCTCTCTCACGCCCGCCCACCCTCTCTCACGCCCGCCCACCCTCTCTCACGCCCGCCCACCCTCTCTCACGCCCGCCCACCCTCTCTCACGCCCGCCCACCCTCTCTCACGCCCGCCCACCCTCTCTCACGCCCGCCCACCCTCTCTCACGCCCGCCCACCCTCTCTCACGCCCGCCCACCCTCTCTCACGCCCGCCCACCCTCTCTCACGCCCGCCCACCCTCTCTCACGCCCGCCCACCCTCTCTCACGCCCGCCCACCCTCTCTCACGCCCGCCCACCCTCTCTCACGCCCGCCCACCCTCTCTCACGCCCGCCCACCCTCTCTCACGCCCGCCCACCCTCTCTCACGCCCGCCCACCCACTCTCACGCCCGCCCACCCTCTCTCACGCCCGCCCACCCTCTCTCACGCCCGCCCACCCTCTCTCACGCCCGCCCACCCTCTCTCACGCCCGCCCACCCTCTCTCACGCCCGCCCACCCTCTCTCACGCCCGCCCACCCTCTCTCACGCCCGCCCACCCTCTCTCACGCCCGCCCACCCTCTCTCACGCCCGCCCACCCTCGCGCCCGCCCGCCCACCCTCGCGCCCGCCCGCCCACCCTCGCGCCCGCCCGCCCTCCCTCGCGCCCGCCCGCCCTCCCTCGCGCCCGCCCGCCCTCCCTCGCGCCCGCCCGCCCTCCCTCGCGCACGCCCGCCCTCCCTCGCGCACGCCCGCCCTCCCTCGCGCACGCCCGCCCTCCCTCGCGCACGCCCGCCCTCCCTCGCGCACGCCCGCCCTCCCTCGCGCACGGCCGCCCTCCCTCGCGCACGCCCGCCCTCCCTCGCGCACGCCCGCCCTCCCTCGCGCACGCCCGCCCTCCCTCGCGCACGCCCGCCCTCCCTCGCGCACGCCCGCCCTCCCTCGCGCACGCCCACCCTCCCTCGCGCACGCCCACCCTCTCTCGCGCACGCCCACCCTCTCTCGCGCACGCCCACCCTCTCTCGCGCACGCCCACCCTCTCTCGCGCACGCCCACCCTCTCTCGCGCACGCCCACCCTCTCTCGCGCACGCCCACCCTCTCTCGCGCACGCCCACCCTCTCTCGCGCACGCCCACCCTCTCTCGCGCACGCCCACCCCCTCTCGCGCACGCCCACCCCCTCTCACGCACGCCCACCCCCTCTCACGCACGCCCACCCTCTCTCACGCACGCCCACCCTCTCTCACGCACGCCCACTCTCACTCACGCACACCCACTCTTGCACACCCACTCTCAAACATATCAGTAACTGAACAGCAGACACTAATATATGCATTATATATCACAGAGACAGTGAGGAGAAAACTGACATCCACACACACACTTCTACTCACACTCTCTCTCTTTCTCACACACAGACACACACCAGGGACTGAACAGTAAGCTGTAAAATATGTGTTAGATATCACTGAGAGATCTCACACACTCTCTCACTCACACACACACACACTCATACACCATCAATTGAGCAGTAAGCAGTAAAATATATGTCATATATCATAGAGTGACAGTGAGGATAAAATACAGACACACTCATACACACACACACACACACACACTCTCTCTCACACACACCCGTAAGCATTATATATCACGGAGAAACAATGAGGGCAAATCACACCTTCACACTCTCATGCAAACACTCTCTCTCACACACACCAGTCACTGAGCAGTAAGCAGTTAAATACGTGTTTCATGTCTCAGAGGGACAGTGAGGATAAAACACACTCTCGCCACTCTCACATACTCACACACTCCAGTAACTGAGCAGTGAGCAGCAAAATATGTTGTATATGATAGACAGACAGTGAGGATAAAACACACACTCGCACACTCTCCAACACCTGTTACTGAGCAGTAAAATGTGTTATATATCACAGAGATGATGTGGAGATGCCACCGTTGGACTAGGGTGAGCACAGTAAGAAGTCTTACACCAGGTTAAAGTCCAAAAGGTTTGTTTCAATTACCCACCTGTTGAACTTTAACCTGGTGTTGCAAGACTTCTTACTGATGTCACAGAGGGACAGTGAGGGTACAAAACACGCTCACACACGCTCTCCCCATACACTCTCTCTCACACACACCGGTTTCTGAGCAGTAAGCAGTAAAATATGTTATAGAACAAAGAACAAAGGAAATTACAGCACTGGAACAGGCCCTTCAGCCCTCCCAGCCTGCGCCGATCCAGATCCTTTATCTAAACCTGTCTTCTACTTCCCTCTGTTCCCCGACCGTTCATATATTTGTCTAGATGCATCTTACATGATGCTATCGTGCCCGCCTCTACCACCTCTGCTGGCAAGGCGTTTCAGGCGCCCACCACCCTCGTGTAAAAAACTTTCCACGCACATCTCCCTTAAACCTTCCCCCTCTCACCTTGAAATCATGACCCCTTGTGATTGACACCCCCACTCTTGGAAAAAGCTTGTTGCTATCCACCCTGTCCATACCTCTCATAATTTTGTAGACCTCAATCAGGCCCCCCTCAACCTCCGTCTTTCCAACGAAAACAATCCTAATCTACTCAACCTTTCTTCATAGCTAGCACCCTCCATACCAGGCAACATCCTGGTGAACCTCCTCTGCACCCTCTCTAAAACATCCACATCCTTTTGGTAATGTGGCAACCAGAACTGCACGCAGTATTCCAAATGTAGCCTAAATGTTGTCCTATACAACTGTAACTTGACCTGCCGACTCTTGTATTAGATCTTCCAAAATGCATCACCTCGCATTTGCCTGGATTGAACTCCACCTGCCATGTCTCTGCCCAACTCTCCAATCTATATATATTTGCCTGTATTCTCTGACAGTCCTCCTCGCTATCTGCAACTCCACCAATCTTAGTATCACCTGCAAACGTGCTAATCAGACCACGTATACCTTCGTCCAGATCATTTATGTATATCACAAACAACAGTGGTCCGAGCACGGATCCCTGTGGAACACCACTAGTCACCTTTCTCCATTTTGAGACACGCCCTTCCATCACTACTTTATGTCTCCTGTTGCCCAGCCAGTTCTTTATCCAACTAGCTAGTACACCCTGAACCCCATACGATTTCACTTTTTCCATCAACCTGCCATGGGAAACTTTATCCAACGCTTTACTGAAGTCCATGTATATGACATCTACAGCCCTTCCCTCATCAATTAGCATTGTCACTTCCTCAAACAATTCTATGAGGTTTGTAAGACATGACGTTCCCTGCACAAAACCATGCTGCCTATCGCTGATAAATCTATTTTCTTCCAAATGTGAATGGGTCCTGTCCCTCAGTATCTTCTCCAACAGTTTGCCTACCACTGACATCAAGCACACAGGTCTATAATTGCCTGTATTATCCCTGCTACCCTTCTTAAACAAAGGGATAACATTAGCAATTCTCCAGTCCGCCGCAACGTCACCCGTGCTCAAGGATGCTGCAAAGATATCTGTTAAGGCCCCAGCTATTTTGTCCCTCACTTCCCTCAGAAACCTGGGATAGATCCCATTCGGACCTGGGGACTTGTCCACCTTAATGAAAATGAAATGAAATGAATGAATGAATGAATAAATGAAATGAAATGAAATGAAAATGGCTTATTGTCACAAGTAGGCTTCAATTAAGTTCCTGTGAAAAGCCCCTAGTCACCACATTCCGGCGCCTGTTCGGGGAGGCTGTTACGGGAATTGAACCGTGCTGCTGGCCTGCCTTGGTCTGCTTTCAAAGCCAGCGATTTAGCCCAGTGTGCTAAACAGCCCCTTTAATGCCTTTTAGAATCCCCAAAACTTCCCCCTTCCTTATGCCGACTTGACCTAGAGTATTTAATCATCCATCCCTAGCCTCAACATCCATCATATCCCTCTCCTTGGTGAATACCGATGCAAAGTACTCATTAATAAGCTCACCCATTTCCTCTGACTCCACGCATAAATCCCCTGTTTTGTCTTTGAGTGGGCCAATCCTTTCTCTAGTTACCCTCTTGCTCCTTATATACGAATAAAAGGCTTTGGGATTTTCCTTAACCCTGTTTGCCAAAGATATTTCATGACCCCTTTTAGCCCTCTTTGTTGCGCATTTGAGATTTGTCCCACTTTCCCGATATTCCTCCAAAGCTTCATCAGTTTTAAGTCACCTAGATCTTATGCATGCTTCCTTTTTCATCTTAGCTAGTCTCACAATTCCACCCGTCATCCATGGTTCCCTAATCTTGCCATATCTATCCCTCATTTTCACAGGGACATGTCTGTCCTGCACTCTAATCGACCTTTCCTTAAAAGACTCCCACATTTCAAATGTGGATTTACCCTTAAACAGCTGCTCCCAATCCACATTCCCTAGCTCCTGTCGAATTTTGTTAAACTTGGCCTTTCCCCAATTTAGTACTCTTCCTTTAGGACCACTTTCGTCTTTGTCCATGAGTATTCTAAAACTTACGGAATTGTGATCGGTATTCCCAAAGTAATCACCGACTGAAACTTCAACCACATGGCCGGGATCATTCTCCAATACCAGGCCCAGTATGGCCCCTTCCCGAGTTGGACTATTTACACACTGCTCTAAAAAACTCTCCTGGATGCTCCTTACAAATTCTGCTCCATCTACGCCTCCAACACTACATGAGTCCCATTCAATATTGGGGAAGCTAAAATCTCCCATCACAACCACCCTATTGCTCCTACATTTTTCTATAATTTGTCTACATATTTGTACCTCTACTTCACGCTCGCTTTTGGGAGGCCTGTAGTAAAGTCCCAACAATGTTACTGCACCCTTCCTATTTCTTAGCCCTACCCATATTGCCTCGGTGCTCGAATCCTCCATCGTGCCCTCCTTAATCACAGCTGTGATATCATCTCTGACCAGTAATGCAACTCCTCCACTCCTTTTCCCTCCCTCTCTATCCCTCCTGAAGCATCTATACCCTGGGATATTTAGTTGCCAGTCTTGCCCTTCCCTTAACCAAGTCTCAGTAATACCAATAACATCATATTCCCAGGTACTAACCAAGCCCTAAGTTCATCTGCCTTACCTGCTACACTTCTCGCATTGAAACCTCTGTCCCTTTGCGTTCATCATCTCTTCCCTGTCTACCCTTCCCCTTAGTCACATTGAGTTTATTATCTAGTACCTTACTGGCTTTAGTTGCTGCCTCTTTACGACCTCTAACTTCCTAATCTGGTTCCCATCCCCCTGCCACATTAGTTTAAAACCTCCACAACAGTGTTAGCAAAAGCGCACTCTAGGACATTGGTTCCAGTCCTGCCCAGGTGTCGACCATCCAATTTGTAATGGTCCCACTGCCCCCTGAACCGGTTCCAATGTCCCAAAAATCAGAAACCCTCCCTCCTGCACCATCTCTCAAGCCACGTATTAACTCTGACTATTCTTAAATTTCTAATCTGACTGTCTCGTGGCACTGGTAGCAATCCTGAGATTACTACCTTTGAGGTCCTACTTTTTAACTTGTCTCCTAACTCCCTAAATTCTGATTGTAGGACCTGATCCCGTTTTTTACCTATATCTTTGGTGCCTATATGCACCACGACAACTGGCTGTTCACCCTCCCCCTTCAGTATTTCCTGCAGCCGATCTGAGATAACCCTGACCCGTGCACCCGGGAGGCAACATACCATTCGGGAGTCTCGTTTTCGACCACAGAAATGCCTGTCTATTCCCCTTACAATTGAATCCCCTATGACTATAGCCCTGCCAGTCTTTTTCCCGCCCTTCTGTTCAGCAGAGCCAGCCATGGTGCCATGAGCCTGGCTACTACTGCCTTCCCCTGGAGAGTCATCTCCCCTAACAGTATCCAAAACGGTATACCTGTTTTGGAGGGAGATGGCTGCAGGGGACACCAGCACTGCCTTCCTGCCCTTTCTCTGCCTTTTGGTCACCCATTCGCTGTCGCCCTTACCAATCCTAATCTGCGGTGTGACCAACTCACTGAACGTGCTATCCACGAACTCCTCAGCATCGCGGATGCTCCAAAGTGAGTCCATCCGCAGCTCCAGAGCCATCATGCGGTCTAACAGGAGCTGCAGCTGGACACACTTCCCGCACATGAAGGAGTCAGGAGCATCTGCCGCGACCCTGAACTCCCACGTAGAGCAAGAGGAGCATAACACAGGTCTGGGATCACCTGCCATTTTTACACCCCCAACAGTAAATTTGAAAAAAAAAATGTACACCCCTTCTCAGCAAGCACAGACTCAGCAACCACTGCGCCCCGCACGATAACACCTCAGGGAAAAGAAAAACTACTTACCAGTCAAGCCAATCATTTACCTGCAGGCTGTGACATCACGGTTCAACGTCTTTCTACTTCTACCTGCCCTCAAGTATCCCTCTTGATCTTTACTCGGCTGGGATCCTTACAGAGATTGTCTTTGTTTTTTGGTTAGAGGAGGAGGTAGGGAGGGAAACACTGAAGAAGTGTTTCGGGTTTAACTGTCACTTGACAACAGCTCTTCCACAAACCACCTTTTGGATGCAGTGATCGCAATGTACAGGTGCAAATTGTCCCCACAACAGCCAATCAGCAGCTCCGCTCTATTGGGCTGTGCTGGATGCTTGACTTGACTTGAATACCTAGGGTGTCTTGCTCAGGTACACTTTCTGGATGCAGTGACCGCAATGCGGTCTATATGATAGACAGACAGTAAGGATAAAACACAGTCACACACCTGTTACTGAGCAGTAAAATATGTTATATATCACAGAGACAATGAAGGTAAAACACACTCTCTCTCCCCACACACTCACACTCATGCAGATTATTTCTCACACTCGCACACTCCCTCACACAGACTGACACACTTTCTTGCATATGCTCACACTCTTTCATATTCACACACTTTCAGATACTCACACTCAATGTCACAACAGTAACTGACTAATAAGCAGTACAATGTGCATCATATATCATAGAGAACAAATGATGGTAAACCACACACTCACACTCTCTTTCACACACACCAGTATCTGGGCAGGAACAGTAAAATATGTTAAATATATCAAAGAGAGATAATGAGGGTAAAATGCAAACATGCTCACAAACACACATGCTCACACACGCACTCTCTCATACACACGCACTCTCTCATACACACGCACTCTCTCATACACACGCACTCTCTCATACACACGCACTCTCTCATACACACGCACTCTCTCATACACACGCACTCTCTCATACACACGCACTCTCTCATACACACGCACTCTCTCATACACACGCAGTCTCTCATACACACGCAGTCTCTCATACACACGCAGTCTCTCATACACACGCAGTCTCTCATACACACGCAGTCTCTTATACACACGCAGTCTCTCATACACACGCAGTCTCATACACACGCAGTCTCTCATACACACGCAGTCTCTCATACACACGCAGTCTCTCATACACACGCAGTCTCTCATACACACGCAGTCTCTCATACACACGCAGTCTCTCATACACACGCAGTCTCTCATACACACGCACTCTCTCATACACACGCACTCTCTCATACACACGCACTCTCTCATACACACGCACTCTCTCATACACACGCACACTCTCATACACACGCACTCTCTCATACACACGCACTCTCTCATACACACGCACTCTCTCATACACACACACTCTCTCATACACACGCACTCTCTCTCATACACACGCACTCTCTCTCATACACACGCACTCACGTACACACGCTCTCGCACTCACTCTCACACAGGCACTCGCTCTCACACACGCACAGAGCGAGTCAGTGAGGGTAATACACACTTTCACACACAATAATGTGGGTAGATGCCAAGAGAGAAGATCAAACCAAGCTAGAGTCAGACAGACTCTCGGCGGCTGTGGCAAGGACTAAACAATATAACGGGCTACAAAGCGAAGCCGAACAGTATCTCTGGCAGCAGCGCACCCCTCCCCGATTAACTTAATGCATTCTATGCTCGGTTCGAGCAGGTAACCAACAATCCGCTGGCGAGTGCCCCAGCAGCCCATAATTCACCCATACCCACCATCACAGCTTCCAAAGTCAGATTGGCCTTATTGAAAGTGAACCCTTGGAAGGCGACGGGCCCAGATGGGATCCCTGGTCGTGCACTCAGAGACTGCGCGGAGCAGCTGGCGGAGATATTCGCAGACATCTTTAACCTGTCCCTACTCCAAGGTCCCCATCTGCTTCAAGAAGATCACCATCATACCGGTACCAAAGAAGAACCAGGCAACGTGCCTCAATGACTACTGACCAGTGGCCCTGACTTCAGTCGTAATGAAGTGCTTTGAGAGGTTGATCATGAAGCACATCACCTCCATACTCCCAGAACGCCTTGATCCACTGCAATTCGCATACCGCTGCAACCGGTCCACACCAGACACCATTTCCCTGGCCCTACACTCATCCCTAGAGCATCAATTTTTGACTACAGCTCCGCATTCAACACCATAATCCCAGCCAAGCTCATATCAAAGCTCCAAAACCTAGGACTTGGCTCCCCACTCTGCAACTGGATCTTCGATTTTCTGACCAACAGAGCACAATCAGTAAGAATGAACAACAACACCTCCTCCACAATAGTCCTCAATACTGGCACCCCGCAAGGCTGCATACTCAGCCCCCTACTCTACTCCCTGTACACACATGACTGCGTGGCAAAACTTGGTTCCAACTCCATCTACAAGTTTGCTGACGATACGACTATAGTGGGCCGGATCTCGAATAACGACGAGTCCGAATACAGGAGGGAGATAGAGAACATAGTGGAGTGGTGTAGCGACAACAATTTCTCCCTCAATGCCAGCAAAACTAAAGAGCTGGTAAATGACTTCAGGAAGAAAAGTACTGTACACACCCCTGTCAGCATCAACGGGGCCGAGGTGGAGATGGTTAGCAGTTTCAAATTCCTGGGGGTGCACATCTGCAGAAATCTGTCCTGGTCCACCCACGTCGACGCTACCACCAAGAAAGCACAACAGCCCCTATACTTCCTCCGGAAACTAAGGAAATTCGGCATGTCCACATTAACCCTTACCAACTTTTACAGATGCACCAATAAAAGCATCCTATCGGGCTGCATCACAGCCTGGTATGGCAACTGCTCGGCCCAGGACCGCAAGAAACTTCAGAGAGTAGTGAACACAGCCCAGTCCATCACACAAACCTGCCGCCCATCCATTGACTCCATCTACACCTCCCGTTGCCTGGGGAAAGCGGGCAGCATAATCAATAATCCCTCCCACCCGGCTTATTCACTCTTCCAACTTCTTCCATCGGGCAGGAGATACAGAAGTCTGAGAACACGCACGAACAGACTCAAAAACAGCTTCTTCCCCACTGTTATCAGACTCCGAAATGACCCTCTTATGGACTGACCTCATTAACACTACACCCTGTATGCTTCATCCGATGCCAGTGCTTATGTAGTTACATTGTATATGTTGTGTTGCCCTATTATGTCTTTTCTTTTATTCCCTTTTCTTTTCATGTACTTAATGATCTGTTGAGCTGCTCGCAGTGAAAGGTATTTTTCTGCGAGCAGCTCAACAGATCATTAAGTACATGAAAAGAAAAGGAAATAAAAGAAAATACATAATAGGGCAACACAAGGTACACAATGTAACTACATAGACACCGGCATCGGGTGAAGCATACAGGGGTGTAGTGTTAATGAGGTCAGTCCATAAGAGGGTCATTTAGGAGTCTGGTAACAGTGGGGAAGAAGCTGTTTTTGAGTTTGTTTGTGCGTGTTACCAGACTTTTGTGTCTCCTGCCCAATGGAAGAAGTTGGAAGAGTGAGTCAGCCGGGTGGGAGGGGTCTTTGATTGTGCTTGCCGCTTTCCCCAGGCAGCGGGAGGTGGAGATGGAGTCAATGAATGGGCGGCAGGTTTGTGTGATGGACTGGGCTGTGTTCACGACTCTCTGAAGTGTCTTGCGGGTTTGGGCCGAGCGGTTGCCATACCAGGCCGTGATGCAGCAGCTAGGATGCTTTCTATGGTGCATCTGTAAAAGTTGGTAAGAGTCAATGTGGACATGCTGAATTTCCTTAGTTTCCTGAGGAAGTAAAGGCCCTGTTGAGATTTCTTGGTGATAGCGTTGATGTGGGTGGACCAGGACAGATTTTTGGAGCGGTGTACTAGGAATTTGAAACTGCTAACCATATCCACCTCGGCCTCATAGAAACTGACAGGGGTGTGTACCATTCTTTGCCTTCTGAAGACAATGAAGGGCAGCACGGTAGCATGGTGGTTAGCACAATTGCTTCACAGCTCCAGGGTCCCAGTTTCGATTCCCGGCTTGGGTCACTGTCTGTGCGGAGTCTGCACGTTCTCCCCGTGTGTGCGTGGATTTCCTCCGGGCGCTCCGGTTTCCTCCCACAGTCCAAAGATGTGCAGGTTAGGTGGATTGGCCATAATAAATTGCCCTTAGTGTCCAAAATTGCCCTTAGTGTTGGGTGGGGTTACTGGGTTATGGGGATAGGGTGGAGGTGTGGGCTTGGGGAGGGTGCTCTTTCAAAGAGTGGGTGCAGTCTCGATGGGCCGAATGGCCTCTTTCTGCATTGTAAATTCTATGATTCTTTAGTTTTGCTGGCATTGAGGGAGAGGTTGTTGTCGCTGCACCACTCCACTAGATTCTCAATCTCCCTCCTGCATTCTGAGTCGTCGTTATTCGCGATCCGGCCCACTATGGTCGCATCGTCTGCAAACGTGTAGATGGAGTTGGAACCAAATTTTCCACTCAGTCGTGTGTGTACAGGGAGTATAGTAAGGGGCTAAGTAGGCAGCCTTGTGGGGCCCAAATATTAGAGCTAACATTAGAGCAAATATGGAGGAAAATTTCAGAGAAGAGGAAAAGTAATAGGGTTGTGATAGTGGGAACAGTGGGGGATCGCAACTTCCTCAATATGAACTGGGGTAGTCATAGTGCGAAAAGTTTAGAGGGAGCGGAATTCTTAAAATACATCCATGAGAACTTTTTAAGCCAGTACGTAGAGGGACAGACGAGAGGAGCGGTCTTGGACTTCACTTTCAGTAACGAAGCTGGACAAGTGGTTGAAGTATCGTTGGGGGAGCATTTTGCAGACAGTGATCATAACTTCATTAGATTCAAGATAGTCATGGAAAAGGACAAGGATGGACCTGAGATCAAAGTTCACAACTGGAGGAAGGCTGATTTGAATGAGATCAGATCTGATTTGGCCAGAGTGGATCGGGAGCAGACACCTTTCAGTAAATCTGTGACAGAACAGTGGGACACATTCAACAAGGAAATAGGGAGAGTACACGGCCAACATGTTCCAATCAAGAAAAGGGTGGGACCAACAAATCTAGTCAACCATGTATATTGAGAGATATACAGCGTTGGATAAGTAGAAAAGGGGAGGCTTGTGGCAGATATTGAGGGCTCAAAACAGCAGAAGCGCGAGAGGTGTACAGAATGTGCAAGAGGGAACTTAAAACGAAAATGAGGAGAGCAAAAAGGAGACATGAAAGGATACTGGCAGGTAAAATAAAGTTGTTAAGTTGTTCTACAAGTACATTCAGGGAAAAATGATAACTTCGGGCAGAGTAAGGCCCATGACGCATCACAGTGGTAACTTGTGTGTGGAGCCGGGGGATGTAGGTGGGGTTCTCAATGGTACTTTGCGTCAGTGTTCACCCGTGAGAAGGACAGTGTGGGTATAGAAATCAGGGAGAAGGACTGTAATAAAACTAAAGAGATTCATATAGACAGAGAGGAGGTTCTGAGTGGGAGGCTTCAAAGTAGAGAAAGCTCCAGGGCCAGATGAAATGTATCCCAGGCTGATGAGTGAGGCAAACGAGGAAACAGCAGGGGCACTGGCAATAATTTTCAATTCCTCTCTGGCCACAGGAGAGGCCTTTCCTCTCTTCTTCATAATGGTACTACATTGGCAGACTGGAGGATCGCCAATGTAGTACCATTATGAAGAAGAGAGGAAAGGATTAACCAGGAAACTACAGGCCGTCAGTCTAACCCGAGTGGTGGGGAAACTATTGGAAGCAAATCTGAGACACAGAATTAATCTGCATTTGTAGAGGCAGATATCAAAAGGTCAGCGTGGTTTGGTTAAGGGGAGGACATGTCTGACGAAATGGATTGAATGTTTCAAAGAGGTGAACAGGTGTGTAGATGAGTGAAATGCATTTGACGTAATCTACTTGGACTTCAGCAAGGCTTTTCATCAGGTCCCACATGGGAGACTGATGTGAAGACACATGCCCAAGGGACTGAAGGAAATTTGGCAAATTGGATCCAAAATTGCTGAGTGGCAGGAAGCAGAGGCTGTTGGTGGAGGAGTGTTTTTCTAACAATAATAATTGCTTATTGTCACAAGTAGGCTTCAATGAAGTTACTGTGAAAAGCACCAAGTCGCCACATTCCGGCACCAGTTCGGGGAGGCAGGTACGGGAATTGAAACTTCGCGGCTGGCATTGTTCTGCATTACATGCCAGCTGCTTAGTCCACTGTGCTAAACCAGTCCAGAGTCTCTGATTGGAAGATTATGTCCAGTGGTTTCCCACAGGGATCAGTGTTGAGGCCCTTGCTGTTTGTGGTTGATACAAATGCTTTAGATATGAATATAGGAGGGTTGATCAGTAAGTTTGCTGCAAATATGAAATTTGGTGGGGTGGTAAATATTGAGGAGGATAGCCTCCGAATACAGGACGACACAGATGGACTGATCAGTGGCAAACGGAATTCAATCTGGAAGAGATGCAGTTGGGCAGGACAAACAAGACAAGAGAATACATGATAAATGGCAGGACGCTGGGAGGAACGAAGGACCGGAGGGATCTTGGTGTGCATGTACACCAGTACCTTAAGGTAGCAGAGCAGCTGGATACAATGGTTAAGGAAGCCTATGGCAGTGTGGATCAAACTTTTTAACCGGGGTCCCATTTTTACCAACCGGCCATCCTTCGGGACCCTCGCTGGGCGGCCTTTGCGACCATCTCCGGCTGATCTTCGCGACCCACCATTTTCACTTGACTTTAATGTGACAGGTGGGCCTGCTTGGTCCCCACGATCTCACTTGCTTTGTTATTCAATGTTACATTTCTGATAATGACTCCAGCTGATGATTGAAGATCTCACTGCATCCATTGAAGAAATATTACAGAGGTTTGTCCTCGAACTCGCCATGCTTAGTCTTCAAATGTCTTTGACATTTTGAGGTTTTAAACTTTCATTTGCCAGTAATTCCCGACATGCAACACCCATGAAATTTGACTCCTGATTGCAGTGGCACAATTTATAAACCCACCCCTCAAATAATCATCATTGTGGTGCTTTGTTCCTGTTCTCAGCTTCTTCATGGGTTGTTCACCAGAGGCCCTGGAGTTCACTCCAGCACTGCTGGCAGCTGCAAAATGGAGGAATCTCTCTCGCGCCCAGAACACGTGATGTCAGTGTATGGGGCGTGTGACCTGCCGTCTGCCAGCGCTTCCGGTGGGAGGACTCAAGAATTTGCTGAAAATAACTGGCCTGGGACTGTGCACTGACATCAGGAGGAGCCTGTCCACCTTGCGCGCTAGATGATAAGGCAGGAACGCGCGGGATGGCTGTTAATCTCAAACAGCCATCACGGCCGGCACTTTTAAAAGCTGGTCGTGACCATTGGCCATTCCCCCCGCAATCTGGATTACCGCCAACATCCTGGAACCTTCCTGAGATCCACCCACAGGTCACAACCCTGAGCTTGAAAATGCCAGGCCTATGGTACCACAGTCTATATTAGCCGAGGCATAGAGTTTAAGAACACGCAGGTTCTGTTGGAACTGTAAAATGTTGGTGAGGCTTCAGCTAGAGTAATACAATCACACTCACACTGTATCAGAGAGTGAGTAAATCCCACACTCACACACTGTATCAGAGAGTGAGTAAATCCCACACTCACAATGTATCAGAGAGTGAGTAAATCCCACACTCACACACTGTATCAGAGTGATAAATCCCACACTCTCACACTGTATCAGAGTGAGTAAATCCCACACTCACACACTGTATCACAGAGTGAGTAAATCCCACACTCTCACACTGTATTAGAGAGTGAGTAAATCCCACACTCACACACTGTATCAGAGAGTGAGTAAATCCCACACTCACATCCTGTGTCAGAGAGTGTGTAAATTCCACACACACACACTGTATCAGAGAGTGAGTAAATCCCACACTCACACACAGTATCAGAGAGGGAGTAAATCCCACACTCACATACTGTAACAGAAAGTGAGTAAATCCCACACACACCATCAGAGAGTGAGGAAATCCCACACTCACACACTGTATCAAAGAGTGAGTAAATCCCACTCACACACTGTATCAGAGAGTGAGTAAATCCCACACTCACACACTGTATCAGAGAGTGAGTAAATCCCACACTCACACACTGTATCAGAGAGTGAGTAAACCCCACACTCACACACTGTATCAGAGAGTGAGTAAATCCCGCACACACACTATCAGAGTGAGTAAATCCCACACTCACACACTGTATCAGAGAGTGAGTAAATCCCACACTCTCACACTTTTTTAGAGAGTGAGTAAATCCCACACTCACACTGTGTCAGAGTGTGATAAATCCCACACTCTCACACTGTATCAGAGAGTGAGTAAATCCCACACTCACACACTGTATCAGAGAGTGAGTAAATCCCACACTCACACTGTATCAGAGAGTGAGTAATTCCCCCAGACACACACTGTATCAGAGTGAGTAAATCCCACACTCACACAGTATCAGAGAGTGAGTCAATCCCACTCACACTGACTGTATCAGAGAGTGAGTAAATCCCACACTCACACTGTCAGAGAGTGAGTAAATCCCCCCCACACACACACTGTATCAGCGAGTGAGTAAATACCACACTCACACACTGTATCAGAGAGTGAGTAAATCCCACACACACGCACAGTATCAGAGAGTGAGTAAATCCCACACTCACACACTGTATCAGAGAGTGAGTAAATCCCACACTCACACACTGTATCAGAGAGTGAGTAAATTCCACACAGACACTGTATCAGAGAGTGAGGAAATCCCCCACTCAAACACTATCGGAGAGTGAGGAAATACCCCACTCTCACATGGTATCGGAGAGTGAGTAAAACCGACACTCACACTGTATCAGGGAGTGAGTAAATCCCACACTCACACACTGTATCAGAGAGTGAGGAAATCCCCCTCTCACACACTGTATCGGAGAGTGAGTAAATCCAACACTCACACACTGTATTAGAGAGAGAGTAAATCCGACACACACACACTGTATCAGAGAGTGATTAAATCCCACACTCACACAGGGTATCAGAGAGTGAGTAAATCCCACACTCACACACTGTATCAGAGAGTGAATAAATCCCACACACACACAGTGTCAGAGAGTGAGTGAATCCCACACTCTCACACTGTATCAGAGAGTGAATAAATCCCACACTCTCACAATGTATCAGAGAGTGAATCAATCCCACACTCACACACTGTATCAGAGAGTGAGTAAATCTCACACACACACTGTATCAGAGAGTGAGTAAATCTCACACTCACACACTGTATCAGAGAGTGAGTAAATCCCACACTCACACACTGTGTCAGAGAGTGAGTAAAACTCTTTTTTTTTTTTTTTCAAAAAAATATACTTTATTCATAAAAATTTATCATAAGCATTACAGAAACATTTCAAATTGTCTTGACTGTACATTTCCGGCAGGGTTACATGTTGCCTTGACTTTCATTCAATTTTGATATTGTCATACACATATCACTCTTTACATTACAATTCCTTCTTAAATATTTACAGTGCCATGTTTGTTTTTGTACATTGGAGTGTTGGTTGCCCAGACCGAGGGGCTTTACACTGTTACCCGCCCCTCGGTGTACATTTGCTGGAAAGACTTTACACAGCAGTCTTTCCCCATTGCGCCTTGGCGGCAGCTGCCCCAAGCTTGAGTGCATCCCTCAGCACGTAGTCCTGGACCTTGGAATGTGCCAGTCTGCTACACTCGGTCGAGAACAATTCTTTGCACTGGAAGATCAGCAAGTTTCGGGCAGACCAAAGAGCGTCTTTGACCGAGTTGATGACCTTCCAGCAGCAGTTGATATTTGTCTCGGTGTGTGTCCCTGGAAACAGTCCGTAGAGCACAGAGTCCTTTGTCACAGATCTGTTTGGGGTAAACCTTGACAAATACCACTGCATCTCTCTCCAGACCTTCTTTGCAAAGGCACATTCCACAAGGAGGTGTGTGACCGTCTCATTTCCCCCACAGCCACTCCGAGGGCAGCGTGCATTGGCGCAGAGCCTTCGGGTGTACATGAAGAATCTGACGGGGAGGGCCCTTCTCACCACCAGCCAAGCTAGGTCTTGGTGCTTGTTTGAAAGTTCTGGTGATGAGGCGTTCTGCCAGATGACTCTGGCAGTCTGCTCAGGGAACCATCCAACGTCCTCCACGGTCTCCTTTTCTCTGAGGGCCTCGAGGACATTACGTGCTGACCACTGCTTCATTGCCTTGTGGTCAAAGGTGTTTTTCTTCAAAAACTTTTCCACGAAGGACAGGTGGTACGGTACGGTCCAACTACTTGGAACGTTCCGCGGCAATGAGGCCAGGCCCATCCTTCGTAACACCGGGGACAGGTAGAACCTCAGTATGTAGTGACACTTGGTGTTTGCATACTGGGGGTCCACGCACAGCTTGATGCAGCTGGACACAAAAGTGGCCAACAGGATGAGGGAGGCGTTGGGTACGTTCCGCCCTCCCTTCTCCAGAGGTTTGTACATGGTGTCCCTTCGGACACGGTCCATCTTGGATCGCCAGATAAATTTGAAGATGGCCCGGGTGACTGCTGTGGCGTAGGGTCAGGTTATGGGCCAGACCTGCGCCACGTACAGTAGCACCGAGAGTACCTCACACCTGATGACCAGGGGTTTGCCCGCAATGGAGAGGGAGCGTTGCTCCCACCAGCCCAGTTTCTGTCTTACCTTTCCTATGCACTCCTCCCAGTTTTTGGTGCACGCCCCAGCAGCTCCGAACCATATCCCCAGCACCTTGAGGTAATCTGACCTGACAGTGAAGGGGACAAAGGACCGGTCGGCCCAGTTCCCAAAGAACATGGCCTCGCTCTTGCCACGGTTTACCTTGGCTCCCGAGGCCAGTTCAAACTGGTCGCAGGTGGTCAAGAGCCTGCGTACAGACGCGGGATCCGAGTAGAAGACGGCAACGTCGTCCATGTACAGGGAGGCCTTGACTTGCATGCCTCCACTGCCTGGGATCGTCACTCCTCTTATGCCCGGATCCCTCCTGATGGACTCGGCAAAAGGTTCTATGCAGCACACAAAAAGGGCAGAGGAGAGAGGGCAGCCCTGCCTGACTCCAGATTTGATCTGGAAATTTTCTGATTCCCACCCATTGATTGAGACTGCGCTATAGATGTTTGTGTAGAGCAGTTTGATCCAATTGCGAATTCTCTCCCCAAACCCCATTTTGGAGAGCACATCCATCATGTAGGTGTGCGATATTCTGTCAAAAGCCTTCTCCTGGTCAAGGCTGATGAGGCAAGTGTCCACCCCCCTGTCCTGCACGTAGGCGATCGTATCCCTGAGTAGCGCGAGGCTATTAGAGATATTCCTGCCGGGTACAGCACAGGTCTGGTCAGGGTGGATCACCGACTCCAGAGCAGACCTGACCCGATTGGCGATGACCTTGGCTAGAATTGTGTAGTCCACATTCAACAATGAAATGGGTCGCCTAATTCGAATTTCTTCCCTTTCCCCCTTCTGCTTGTAGATGAGGGTGATGATGCCTTTCCTCATGGACTCTGACATGCTGCCTTCCAGAATCATACTCTCGTACACTTCCAGCAGGTCTGGGCCCATCCAGTCCCACAGAGCCGAATACAACTCAACCGGTAAGCCGTCGCTTCCGGGAGTTTTACTCGTCTCGAAGGACTTGACGGCCTTTGTCAGCTTGTCCAGAGTTAGTGGTTTGTCCAGGTTTTCCAGCTCGCTGTCGCCTATGACCTCCGTGATAGTCGACAGGAAGGTCTTGGAAACAGTGCTATCTGTTGGCTTCAGGTCATACAGTCCGGCATAAAAGGATTGGCTGATCCTCAGGATGTCAGACTGTGATGACTTTTCAGAGCCATCTTCTTCCTTCAGGCTGCTGATCACAGAGGTCTCTCTGTGCACCTTTTGGAAGAAGAAGCGTGAGCACTTTTCGTCCTGCTCCACGGAGCGGACTCTGGAACGGAAGATAACCGTGGAGGCCTCCGAGGTGTAGAGCGAGGCTTGCTGGCTCTTCACCTCTTGGAGATCCTCCTTGACATCCACCCCCATCGACTGCAGCTGGAGCAAATTTTGCATGCTTTTCTGGAGCCTGGACATGACCCCTCGTCTCTCTCTCACCTTTTGAACGCCCTTGAGGATGAAAAACCTCTTGATGTTCCCCTTGATTGCTTCCCACCAGAGATGTGGGGCCTCAAAGAGGGGTTTCACGGTTCTCCAACCTTTGTAATCCCTGCTGAGTTCCTCGATGTTCTCAGGGGTCAGCAGTTTTACATTTAGCTTCCATGTCCCCCTGCCTACCCCCTGGTTTTCCTGCAGGTGGCAGTCGGCCAGTAGGAGGCAGTGGTCAGAGAAGAACACCGGCGTTACGTCAGTGGACCTGACCGTGAAAGCTCGGGACACAAAAAAGAAGTCTATCCTGGAGCGGACGGACCCGTCTGGCCGTGACCATGTGTATCTACGCTGCGCGCCGTCTGCAGGGTTGCTGCAGACGTCGAGCAGCTTGGCGTCTTTTACCGTTTCCATCAGGAGTCTGCACGTAGCGTCTAGTTTGCTGTCGGCTTTGCTGAATCGTCCAGCCGCATCGATGATGCAGTTGAAGTCACCACCCAGATGACTGGCTTGGAGGTGGCCAACAGCAGTGGGAGTTGCTGAAGGACTGCCAGCCGCTCACTTTTTACAGCCGGGGCGTACACATTAATAAGTCTGAGAGGGGTGTTTTTGTATTTCACGTCTGCTACGAGGAGGCGCCCGCCCACCACCTCCTTAACGTCGGAGATGGTGAAGTTGCCTCCCCGCAGCAGAATATCCAGGCCGGAGGAGCGGCAGTCGTTTCCTCCTGACCAGATGGATGGCCCGTGGGACCACCAGCTCGACCAGCGCCTGTAGTTGCTGAGGTGCGGAATTCCATTTACATTTGCCAAATAGTTGAGCGTGGCTACACACCGCGAAGTATCTTTAATGCTTCGCACATTTATGGATGCAATTTTTAAACCCATTATAAAAAGGTAGATTTACCAGTCTCAAGAGTCCAGAGTCTATACAGTTGGCTGTTCCAGAGAGTGAGTAAAACTCATACTCACACTCACATATTACAAGACACTCACAGTTCCTGAATGTATCCCACAGTCCCGCACATTCCCTCTGTGGTGAAGAGTCCCTCTCACCGACAGACTAGTGACTTTTCCCGGTGGATCTTTACACACTGACAAACTGGGACTGGTGACATTCTTTCTGAAATGTAGTTCATTTTTGTATAAGATGGTCTCTGATTGGTGGAAAATCCTAATTTTGACTGGTCTGCTTTTATATTTAATCAAATAAACAGAACATAACTGGCTGTCCTCATGTTCACAATGTCCAATCACAATCATTCCTTTCCCCATTCCTCATTAGCATAGATGTGAGGCTCTGTCTATTTAATCAGCGCTCGGAAGGGGTTTGCTTTATTTCTGGGTGATATTGACGATGGCTGACGAGAAGAAACCAACATCGAAACCAGCTTCCAAGAAGGGAGCCAAGAAAGTCATTAAGAAACCGGCAGTAAAGGGCGGCAAGAAGCGGCGAAGGTCGAGGAAGGAGAGTTACTCCATCTACATCTACAAAGTGATGAAGCAGGTTCACCCCGACACCGGCATATCCTCCAAGGCCATGAGCATCATGAACTCCTTCGTCAACGATATTTTCGAGCGCATCGCGGGTGAGGCTTCCCGCCTGGCCCATTACAACAAGCGCAGCACCATCAGCTCCCGGGAGATCCAGACCGCCGTGCGCCTGCTGCTGCCCGGGGAACTGGCCAAGCACGCCGTGTCGGAAGGGACAAAGGCGGTCACCAAGTACACCAGCTCCAAGTAAAACTGTTCTCAAACTCATCAAACACAACGGCTCTTTTAAGAGCCACCCACAATCTCTGTGAAAAAGCTGCACCATCTTTTCCCGCATTGACTTGATGAGAAATCTCTTTGTGGAGGAGAGAGATTTGTCCCGTTCCAGAATGTTGTGAATGTGGCTTCATACCCGCCCGTCACAGACACTTTCACACAGAAGAGAATCAAACTGAATTGAGAGCGGATTTTAAACGCAGTCTGGCATTTGTGACGGACAATGAGGAGAAACACAATTTCAGGAGGGAATTATTTCTATTTAATGATAACCATATTCAGAGTTTAACAACTGGTGAGTTAAATTAATAAGGAAATTATTATTTTTTTCTTTCGGGTGATGTGTTTCCCGCTCCCGGAACACAGTAAAGGCGGGAATTGAGAGGTTATTTTCGGGCTGATCTGTTGTTCCGCAGTTTTCCCAGGGGACGGAACCAGCGAGATTTGAGCACACACAGGACCTGAGTCCATTGCCGCGCTTTAAGATCTGCCTCTCCCCGGCCCTCCCTATTCTCCGGACACAAAGCTGCCTGTTCCACCGGCTGGATAGAGTCGGGGATTCTCTCCACACTTCCCAGTAACATTCCCGGCCGCTTTCAGGAGAGAGGCTCCGAAATCAGCCATTTCTCTCTGTCCCTGTGAAGCCTGTGTGAAGGAGTTGGTTGGTAATCTCGATGTTTCTGCTTTTGCAGTGAGCTGAGATTTGCTCCGTTTTAAATTGCTGAACGGGGTCTTATTACTGCCGGTTACTGATGAGATTGACAAGTTCAATCTGTTCCTAAAATAACGCCAGGATTCTGGAAGGGAAACATCAAGAAACAGATAACAAAGTGTGAGATTCAAATAGTTTCCTGAACATTGAGCCGTTCCGTTATTTGGGATTTTCCTGCACTGAAATTGGCGGGCGTTTCGAATTTGAAAATGTCAGCCAATCAAAACCTGCACATTCTTCTCCCTGGCCTGTGATTGGTTAATGGTTGACTGTCCTTTAGTTTTTAAATATCATTTGTTTCCACAGACAAATACCAGAATATTCTGAAGATGAATAAATGTGATGTTTCCTCCACACAAGTTACAGGGAAGAGTGTCGCCAGCTCCTTCCCACACACAATCCGTACATTGTCACTGACAGAGCAAAGAGACACAGACAGGTCATCAGTTCCACAGTCTCAGGCAGCAGAAACAGTTCCAGAGACACATTTTCAACCCATCAATCAAACAGCAGGAGAGACAGATGCTGTGTCCATGTCACCCTAACACAGTACCACTGACAGGAGGCCCCATAAATCCCAGTGCAAATTCTCACCCATTCTCATCATCACTGTATCAGTTCCACAATGGAGCAGCTTAGTGAAATAATCAATATCAGAGAAAACTGACACATGGTTTCCGGTTAAGAATTACACAATTAACCGTAATAATGTACTCTGAGATTCGAGTTAAATACCAGTTACATCACTCACATCAGGGGTGGCTGTACTAATCCTCAGAGTGCGTCCTCACAAATACATTAGCTGCAAACACAAATATCAGGTGCATTCTCAGATTGAGATATGCTGAAAGCGACAAAGATACAAACTCTGATTCTTGTTTAAAACTCACCTAGTTTATGAAAATAAAAGATACAATATAATTTCGCTGACTATGAACTGAGATGTAATTTGCAAACTATTGGAAAATTCTCACTGAATCTGTCCCTGAAGGAAGATACTGTATCAATTCCAGACTGTGGTCCATTTTACATTCATGTCAAAATTCTGACTCAGAATCAGACTGAGTGGCACAGATCAAATCAATGTGTACAACCTGAGTTAAACTTCCAGAGCAATCCAGTATCAGGTTGAAGGTTACATTATCTTTCACAATTGTGTTCTGATATTAAATGCTGGTCCAAAACTCTCACATTGTTTGCTTCAAACCTCCCACAGCAATGGTTTCTTTCTGTGCTGGAAATTTACGTGGAATGAATGCAAACTTATAAACTGTCCCAGAGGTTGAATTGTCACATCCTGAACCGCATCCTCCCACTGAGTCACAGAGCCTGACAGGTACAGGATAATCCCCAAACACATATTCAGACTAAGATCCATCATCACACTGAGTCCTGCAGTGTGACAGATGCAGGATATTTCATAGACACATGTTCAGAGTACGATCTGAACACATGCGCAGGTCAAGGAGACACAGCCTGAGTGAGTGAGACACAGACAGAGTGAGAATTTGGTAATTTGGTGCAGTGAGGTAACCAGGAAAGGTAAGTAGTTAATCTAATTTTGCTGTTTTTCAGTTAAAAGTGCAGTGTAGATTAGTGTCTGATTGGCTGAAGCTGCCCCCACCCTAATTGTTGAGAGGCAGTTATCTGGCAGTCACCTGAGGCCTGTTGAGGGGCACAAAGGTACACATTGTATTCTTCTCTTTGAAGTTTTAGTGTGAGTCATCCTAAAGTCTGTATAAAAGACAGACAGAAAGTGAACTTAGTAAGCATTGCGCAGGTCAAGGAGACACAGCCTGAGTGAGTGAGACACAGACAGAGTGAGAATTTGGTGCAGTGAGGTAATTCGGTGAAGAGTGGGAGAAGGTGCTTTTTTCCGACTGTTTTGTTCTCTCTCTTTCTTCGGGCCTAATTTCGGGAGCCGTTCGGAGGAGGAGGAGCAGTCTCTGTGAGGATAAAAACCTAATGGTAACTTCGTTTTCCAGTTTTTTCCCCCCAAAAGTGACGGCAGAGGGAAGCTGTGAGCTGATTGGTTGATAGCAAATCTGCCCCAAATTTAAAAAAAAACACAGCTAAACTCATAAACTTAAATTAAACGAATTAATTAATTAGTGATGGCTGGTCAGGTGATGTGCTTGAGCTGCATGATGTGGGAGCTGGCAGATCCCATTGCGAGCTGCAGCGATCACATCTGCTGTAAGTGTTGTCTGCTCGAAGAGCTCTGGCTCAGAGTTGATGACCTGGAGTCTGAGTTTCAAACACTGAGGCACATCCGGGAGGGGGAGACTTACCTGGACACTGTGTTTCAGGAGGCAGTCACACCTGTCAGAGTAAGTAGTTTAAATCCTGCCCGTGGCCAGGGACAGCAGGGTGTGACTGCAGGTCAGGCAGTTAAAGGGAACCAGCAGTCAGGAACTCAGGAGCCTCATCCCTTGACCCTGTCCAACAGGTATGAGGCACTTGCTCCCTGTGTGGATGGCGAACAGGGCTGCAGGAAGGATGAGTCAGCTGACCAAGGCACCATGGTTCAGCAGGCCATTCAAGGGGAGGGAGTAAATAGGCAAGTTGTAGTTGTAGGGGATTCTATTATCAGGGGGATAGATAGTATCCTTTGTGAGCAGGATAAAGAGTCCCGCATGGTATGTTGCCTGCCCGGTGCTAGGGTGCGGGACATCTCTGACCGGCTTGAAAGGATACTGGAGAGGGAGGGGGAGGATCCAGTTGTTGTGGTCCATGTCGGTACCAACAACATAGGCAAGTCTAGGAAAGAGGACCTGTTTAGAGATTATAAAGAACTAGGATTCAAATTAAAAAACAGGTCCTCAAGGGTCATAATCTCCGGATTACTGCCTGAGCCACATGCAAATTGGCATAGGGAGGCAAGAATAAGGGAAGTTAACACGTGGCTGAAAGAGTGGTGTGGGAAAGAGGGGTTCCTTTTCATGGGACACTGGCATAGTTTTGGGACAGGGGGGACCTATACCGTTGGGATGGTCTCCACCTGAACCGAGCTGGGACCAGTGTTCTGGCGAAAAGAGTAAATAGGGTAGTCAATCGGACTTTAAACTAGAGATTGGGGGGGAAGGGAAAGTCAGGGAACCAAGAGGTGAAGTAATCAGTGGGAAGCGCAGCTGCTTAGGAATACAAAAAAGCACGAAAAGACAAAACTCAGGAGAGGTTACGATAGTCCCCATCCCACAAAATATGACACAGTGTATGGAAAGGCTCAGTAAACCAAGGTCCACCACACTATGAAAACAAAAAGGGACGGTCAATAGAGAATTAAAGGTGCTATATTTAAATGCGCGCAGTGTACAGAACAAGGTAGATGAGCTTGTGGCCCAGATTGTGACTGGCAGGTATGATGTGGTAGGCATCACAGAGACGTGGTTGCAGGGGGTTCAGGACTGGCATTTAAACATCCAGGGATTCACAACCTATGGAAAAGACAGAGAAGTGGGCAGAGGGGGTGGGGTTGCCTTGTTAATTAGGAATGAAATTAAATCAATAGCACTCAACGACATAGGGTCAGATGATGTGGCGTCTGTGTGGGTAGAGTTGAGGAACCACAATGGCAAAAAAAAACATAATGGGAGTTATGTACAGGCCTCCTAACAGTGGTCAGGACCGGGGGCACAAAATGCACCACGAAATAGAGAGGGCATGTCAGAAAGGCAAGGTCACAGTGATCATGGGGGACTTCAATATGCAGGTGGACTGGGTAAATAATGCTGTCAGTGGACCCAAGGAAAGGGAATTCATTGAATGTTTACAGGAGGGCTTTTTGGAACAACTTGTGATGGAGCCCACGAGGGAACAGGCCATTCTGGACTTAGTGTTATGTAATGAGCCAGACTTGATTAAAGATCTTAAAGTAAGGGAACACTTAGGAGGCAGTGATCATAATATGGTAGAATTCAATCTTCAATTTGAAAGAAAGAAGGTAGAATCAGATGTAAAGGTATTACAGTTAAATAAAGGTAACTACAGGGGCATGAGGGAGGAACTGACGAAAATCGACTGGGAGCAGAGCCGAGTGGGAAAGACAGTAGAACAGCAATGGCAGGAGTTTCTGGGAGTAATTGAGGACACAGTACAGAGGTTCATCCCAAAGAAAAGAAAGGTTATCAGAGGGGGGGATTAGGCAGCCATGGCTGACAAAGGAAGTTAGGGAATGCATCAAAGCGAAAGAGAAAGCCTATAATGTGGAAAGAGTAGTGGGAAGTCAGAAGATTGGGAAGGCTACAAAAACAAACAGAGGATAACAAAGAGAGAAATAAGGAAAGAGAGGATCAATTATGAAGGCAGGCTAGCCAGTAACATTAGGAATGATAGCAAAGGTTTCTTTAAATACATTAAAAACAAACGGGAGGCAAAAGTAGACATTCGGCCGCTCCAAAATGACGCTGGTAATCTAGTGATGGGAGACAAGGAAATAGGTGAGAAACTAAATAAGTACTTTGCGTCAGTCTCCACAGTAGAATAAATGAGTAATATCCCAACAATTCCGGAGAGTCAGGGGGCAGAGTTGAATATGGTAGCCATCACAAAGGAGAACGTGCTAGAGAAACTAAGAGGTCTAAAAATTGATAAATCTCCGGGCCCAGATGGGCTACATCCTAGAGTTCTAAAGGAGATAGCTGAAGAAATAGTGGAGGCGTTAGTTATGATCTTTCAAAAGTCACTGGAGTCACGGAAAGTCCCAGAGGATTGGAAAATCGCTGTTGTAACACCCCTGTTCAAGAAGGGAACAAGGAAAAAGATGGAAACTTATAGGCCAATTAGCCTAACCTCGGTTGTTGGCAAGATTCTAGAATCCATTGTTAAGGATGAGATTTCTAAATTCTTGGAAGTGCAGGGTCGGATTAGGACAAGTCAGCATGGATTTAGTAAGGGGATGTCGTGCCTGACAAACCTGTTAGAGTTCTTTGAAGAGATAACAAATAGGTTAGACCAAGGAGAGCCAATGGATGTTATCTATCTTGACTTCCAAAAGGCCTTTGAGAAGGTGCCTCACGGGAGACTGCTGAGTAAAATCAGGGCCCATGGTATTCGAGGCAAGGTACTAACATGGATTGACGATTGGCTGTCAGGCAGAAGGCAGAGAGTTGGGATAAAAGGTTCTTTTTCAGAATGGCAACCGGTGACGAGTGGTGTCCCGCAGGGTTCAGTGTTGGGGCCGCAGCTGTTCTCTTTATATATTAACGATCTAGAAGACGGGACTGAGGGCATTCTGGCTAAGTTTGCCGATGATACATAGATAGGTGGAGGGGCAGGTAGTATGGAGGAGGTGGGGAGGCTGCAGAACGATTTAGACAGTTCAGGAGAGTGGTCCAAGAAATGGCTGATGAAATTCAACGTGGGCAAGTGCGAGGTCTTGCACTTTGGAAAAAAGAATAGAGGCATGGACTATTTTCTAAACGGTGACAAAATTCATAAATGTCTGAGGATCCTGGGATTATATTCATTGGAGTTTAGGAGGTTGAGGGGAGATCTAATAGAAACTTACAAGATAATGAATGGCTTAGATCGGGTGGACGGAGGGAAGTTGTTTCCATTAGCAGGGGAGACTAGGACCCGGGGGCGCAGCCTTAGAATAAAAGGGAGTCACTTTGGAACAGAGCTGAGGAGAAATTTCTTCAGCCAGAGAGTGGTGGGTCTGTGGAATTCATTGCCACAGAGGGCGGTGGAGGTCGGGACGTTGAGTGTCTTTAAGACAGAAGTTGATAAATTCTTGATTTCTCGAGGAATTAAGGGCTATGGAGAGAGAGCTGGTAAATGGAGTTGAAATCAGACATGATTGAATGGTGGAGTGGACTCGATGGGCCGAATGGCCTTACTTCCGCTCCTATGTCTTATGGTCTTATGATCCATCCTCACACTGAGTCCTGGAGCATGACAGATTCAGGATTACTCTCAAACGGTTGTTCAGAGTAAGATGCTGAAAGACACTGTACTCACTCATAAATAGCAATCACAAGAAGCAATCAGACTCAACAATTGTACCTCTGAGAGATTTAGAAATGGTTAAAAGACTCTCAGAGAGGAAACAATAATGACATACAATTGGAAGACTGCGCGCGCACACACAAGCATACACATGCACAGGTATACACACACAGCTATACACACGTACACACACAGTGTACAGGCCCACACATATTATACACACAGTTGCACACACACGGATACACAAACATACACACAGGTATAATATACACATGTACACACACAGTATACAGAGTCACACACATTATACACACACAGTTGTACACACCCGCACATACATGTATACACACACAGGCACATAAACATTCACACACATTCTCAGACACACACACATATATAGAAACACACATGTGCTCACAGACACAGATATACACAGAGACAGATACATTACATCAGAGAAATAATTAATCCAGCTGCAGTGAAGTAACAGAGATATAGTTCTAATACAGGATGGTGAGTGGCTGGAGGAGAGCCTCCAGGTCGCGGTGTCGGCCGCCCTTGTCCCTCTCCAGATGGTGGTGGATGTGGGTTTGGAAGGTGTTGCCAAAGGAGCCTTGGTGACTTCCTGCAGTGAATCCTGTAGCTGGTATACACGCTGCCATTCTGCATCAGTGGTGGAGCGAGTGAGTGTTTATGGATGGGGTGCCGATCAAGCAGGATGCCTGGTCCTAGATGGTGTCAAACCTATTCAGTGTTGTTGAAATTGCAACTATTAAAGGAAATGGAAATTATTCCAATACATTCCTGATTTATGCTGTGTCGACAGGGTTTGGGGAGTCAGGGAGTGAGTGCCTCGCCACAGGAGTCCGAGTCTTTGGCCTGCCTTCTAGCCACAGTGTTTATATGACCAGTTCAGTTTCTGGCCAATGGCAATCAGTCAGATGTTGGCAGTGGGGTTTCAGTGATGGGAATTCCGGTGAATGTCAAGGGGCGATGGTTAGATTCTCACTTATTAGAGATGGTCTTTGCCTGGAACTTTTCAGCCCAAGCCTGGATATTGTCCAGGTTGCTGCATTTGGACATGGACTGTTTCATTAACAGAGGAGTTGTGAATGGTGCTGAACATTCTGCAATCATGGAAAGCCTGTGTGTGTTTGCAGCATTTACAGCGTGTGTCCCTGTGGGAGTAAATGCCATTTCAGACATTGGTTGCACAAATTAAATGTTTGATGGAACCCCCTTCCAGCCGAGTAAAAAAACCCGTTTCCTGGAAAGAAATGTCAGATATACTTGTGGTGAGAAGCTAAATGTTTCTCTTTACTGTAACGGAAAGTATAAAAAACAACTAGCAGAGAATGGTTTCGATCCATCGACCTCTGGGTTATGGATCCAGCACGCTTCCGCTGCGCCACTCTGCTCCATGTTTCTTGTTGCGTTGAAGCGACACAATTCCTTACTTCCGCAATGTTGTTCATCAGGACCACGTGTGCTCGACAGCGCACCCTGGCGGCACAATTCCACTGTGCAACTCACCAACAATGCAACACACACACACACACACAGCAGCTGGACACTGTCACCTTACACAAGATAACACACATCGACTGACTGGTCATATATAGAAAGTGTTCCCATTAAGTTCCAGTGTTCTCTGTCTTCAGGTGATGCCCCGGAGGACTGGAGAAGAGCCAATGTTGTTCCTTTGTTTAAGAAGGGGAGCAAGGATAATGCAGGGACCTACAGGCCGGTGAGCCTTACGTCAGTGTTAGGGAAATTACTGGAGAGAGTTCTTCGAGACAGGATCTACTCCCATTTGGAAACAAATGGACGTATTAGACAGAGGCAGCACGGTTTTGTGAAGGGGAGGTCATGTCGCACTAACTTGATAGAGTTTTTGGAAGAGGTCACAAAGCTGATTGATGCAGCGAGGGCAGTGGATGTTGTCTATATGGACTTCAGTAAAGCATTTGACAAGGTCCCTCATGGCAGACTGGTACAAAAGGTGAAGTCACAGGGGATCAGGGGTGAGCTAACAAGATGGATACAGACCTGGCTAGGTCATAGAAGGCAGAGAGTAGCAATGGAAGGGTGCGTTTCTGACTGGAGGGCTATGTCTGGTGGTGTCCCGCAGGGATCAGTGCTGGGATCTTTGCTGTTCGTAGTATATATAAATGATTTGGAGAAAAATGTAACGGGTCTGATTAGTAAGTTTGCAGACGAAAAAAGGTTGGTGGAATTACGGATAGCGATGAGGACTGTCAGAGGATACAGCAGGATTTAGATTATTTGGAGACTTGGATGGAGAGATGGCAGATGGAGTTTAATCCGGACAAATGTGAGGTAATGCATTTTGGAAGATCTAATGCAGGTAGGGAATATACAGTGAATGGTAGAACCCTCAAGTGTATTGACAGTCAGAGAGATCGAGGTGTACAGGTCCACAGGTCACTGAAAGGGGCAACACAGGTGGAGAAGGTAGTCAAGAAGGCATACGGCATGCTTGCCTTCATTGGCCGGGGCATTGAGTATAAGAATTGGCAAGTCATGTTGCAGCTGTGTAGGACCTTAGTTAGGCCACACATGGAGTATAGTGTTCAATTCTGGTCGCCACACTACCAGAAGGATGTGGAGGCTTTAGAGAGGGTGCAGAAGAAATTTGCCAGGATGTTGCCTGGTATGGAGGGCATTATGGAGGGCATTAGCTATGAGGAGCAGTTCAATAAATTTGGTTTGTTCTCACTGGAACGACGGAGGTTGAGGGGTGACCTGAAAGTGGTCTACAAAATTATGAGTGGCATAGACAGAGTGGATAGTCAGAGGCTTTTTCCCAGGGTAGAGGGGTCAATTACTGGGGGGCATAGGTTTAAGGTGTGAGAGGCAAGGTTTACAGGAGATGTATGAGGCAAGTTTTTTTACACAGAGGCTAGTGGGTGCCTGGAACTCGCTGCCAGATGAGGTGGTGGAAGCAGGGACGATAGTGACATTCAAGGGCATCTTGACAAATACATGAATAGGATGGGAATATAGGGAGACGGACCCAGGAAGACTATAAGATTTTAGTTCAGGTGGGCAACATGGTCGGCTCAGGCTTGGAGGGCCGAAGGGCCTGTTCCTCTGCTGTACTTTTCTTTGTCTTTGTTCTTTGTTGTAAAATCTCCCCTCTTTCCTCTTGTGTGACTGTGTTATCTGCATCTTCACTCTGTTATTGACAGGTCTTCCCTGATGTTAATTAAACTGCTTTCCGATATTTCAGTATATTCTCTACCGCTGAACTGTGATTTCTACTGTGGAACCGAGATCTCTACTGTGTAACTGCTCTCTGCTGTGGAATATGATCTCTGCTGTGAACTGTGCCTCTGCTGGGAAACGGCGACCTCTCCTGTGGAAATGTGCTCTCTGCTGTGTTACTGTGTTCTCTGCTGTGAAACTGTGCTCTCTGCTGTGTTACTGTGTTCTCTGCTGTGTTACTGTGTTCTCTGCTGTGGGACTGTGTTCTCTGCCGTGAACTGTGCGCTCTGCTGAGAAACTACGATCTCTCCAGTGGAAATGTACTCTCTGCTGTGAAACTGTGCGCTCTGCTAGGGAAACGTGGACCAGATGTGATGCAGCTGAGGATGCTGAGTGATGTAACGTGGACATGGTGAAGTTACTGGCCAGACATTTCCGAATTCTATTTTTGTTTTGAATGGACAGCTACAATCCACGTGTTTATTCCAGGACACAACAATGAATAAAAATGAATCAGTGCTGAGCAGATTCTAACATCCCACACCTCCACTTTGTTCTTATTGAGAACCCCGTCCTCGATGGAAGCTTTTGCTCTCCGAATCAGACCACCACCTCCTGGGAATACAGCAGCGATACCTCCAAGATCTGATCTGTAACAGAATCACAGAATAATAGTGTCCCCTCGTGACTGAGGGGAACAGGTGCTCCCTATCCGCCCTGTCTATACCTATCATAATCTTGTACACCTCGATGAGTTCACCCCTCAGTCATCTCTTTTCCTGCGTGAGAGAGAAAACAAGCCTATCCACCTCTCTTCATATCCTAAATGTTCCATCCCAAGCACCATCCTGCTGAATCACCTCTGCAACCCACCCAGTGCAGTCACATATTTCCTAGAATGTGGTGACCAGAATTGCACACGGTACTCCAGCTGTGACCTCCCCAACATTCTATACAACTCCACCATGACCTCTCTGCTTTTGTAATCCATGCCCCGATTGATAAAGACAAATATCTCAAATGTCTTTTCCACCACCCTATTAACCTGCCCTTCTGCCTTCAGAGATCTATGGACAAACACTCCAAGGTCCGTTTGTTCCTCAGGACTTCCCAGTGTCAGGCCATTCACATTAATCCAATAATAATAATATTATATTCTTTGTTGTCACAAATAGGCTTATATTAACACTGCAATGAAGTTACTGCGAAAATCCCTACCAAATGGATCACATCTAATTTTGCAGCGTGAAATTTCATCAGCCACTTTTCTGCCCATTTGACCATCCCGTCTGTATCTTCCTGTAACTCAAGACACTCAACCGCACTGTGAGCTTGAAACTCAGTGAAAGGATTTCACCCTCCTCTCGGAACCTGATCACCACCTCAATCCCAACATTCAGCTTGGGTGGGCAGACAAGACAACGTCCTTCCCGCAGGCTCCCCAGCACAGACTGGATAATATCCCAAACTCGTATCCTGCTATTGTCACATTGCTCCACCACCTTGTTCTCTTCACAAAACGCCAGGAATCTCAGACCAATTCTTCAGACCTTTGATTCTCTCTTCAAACAACATCTTGTCCCTGATTAAGTCCATCTTGAGAAGAGGGGCTCGGTATTCTGAGTTTCTCTGCAGACATCCGGTTGCTGTTGATGGACCAAAAGAGGCCTCGCGTCTGAAAGAAAGCTTCTCTCACAGCCCTGTGAGCATGTCTCCATTAGACGGTGCAGTCAACACCTGCAGAGTAGATAACAATGGAGAGAAGTGTGAGCAATTTCAGCGTCACAATTCTCTGGACATAGAATTCAAAATATAATATTACTGAAAATACTGAACTGATCCTCTGGGAGCAGGACTCAAGTCAAAGGGGAAAGTCCAGTGGATTTTTAGTGGAAAGATTTAACAACTGGATGATGGCAGCTGAAATCAGTCATTGCGTTACAATCTCTGTAGATATTCTACTGAATTTAAACCTGCAAAAGGCATATTTTCCGACTAGAAATCCAACACATTTCCCCCTGTTGTGGAGGAAGTTCTCAATCGCACAGGTGGTCAAACGGAATAAGGCTGGGCTGGGATTTGAGTCCAGATTTGTCTTTAGGGAACAGACACTTGACCGGACGAAGCTACAGAGTCTGAGGATGTTCAGCTAATCACAAGGAAATACTGGAAATACTGTACGGATCTGTAGTATCTGTGAAAAGAGAAATGGTTAACATTTCACAACCTGACCTTTCATTGGAACGATCTGTTTCTCTCTCCACAGAAGCTGCCGGATCAACTGAATATTTCCAGCATTTTCTGTCTTTGTTTCAGATTTGCAGCATCCACAGTATTTTGCTTTTGGGTCAAAGGACAATGACTTTCCTTTCCTGCTCTGAGGGTTTTTGCAGGTCCCTCTGGCTGTGATTATCGCTGATTCGGCCAAACATTTACAATCTATCATTAATTGACCGCGAGAATGGGCGGTGAGGGGATTCTGGAACCGCTGCAAGTCCATATGGTGTATGTCCACACACAGCGCTGTTAGGGAGGGGTTCCAGGTTTGGATGGTGCCTCGCGGAGGAAAAGTCAATTTCTGGAGTGGGATTCGAGCCCTGACCTCCAGAGGAGACTGCGACCTGCGCTCGGCCATCCTGACGTAGTCGAAAGGTTAGTTGCGTTTGGGCCGAAATCGGGTGCTCTTTCCGAGGGTCGGTGCCGACTCGATGGGCCGAATGGCCTCCTTCTGCACTGGAGGTATTCTATGATTACTGAAATAGGATGAAAATGGCAGCATCAGCACACAAGGACAAGTTAAGGTCTCAGGCCAGAGTAAGTGTCCTGTGTAATGACACATAGAATGTACATTTATTGTGGACTGGTGCCGTCTCCTGGCTGAACCGGAGCCATGCGACACGAACACTTTCATTCAGGAGCATTTTAAATTGGAGTGAAATAACTTACGCAAATTAAGTATTTGTTACGAAACAGTAAATCAAACTGATCTAAAGAACCAAAAGGACACATCTCCAATCAGTGACCGATGGTGGTATAGTGGTGAGCATAGCTGCTTTCCAAGCAGTTGACCCGGGTTCGATTCCCGGCCATCGCAATAATAAATTGGAAACTTTGCACCTCTTTGTGAGTTTCAAACTGAGGAAGGAAAAAGGTTCTCACTCAGAATTTAGTGGCAAGTACAGCGAGGAGTGAAATAAGTAACTCTCTCATCATTTTTAATGTGGTTTCAATATGGACAGTGTTCCACTATTCACTGCCCGAGCCCTCCGACAAAACTAAAAATCACAGCAATTTCACTTCAGCCTCACGAAGTGGACCAAACAGAGACACAACAGACACGTTACAGACGAGGATGGGATTTGAAGCCACGTGTACAGAGCACAATGGATTATTGTGCATCACCTTAACCACGTGGTACAGCTGCTTTACTTCAGGGCCCTTTCGTATCCCTCAATCTGACTTCTCTGCGTTTATTTCGCACAGTTCGGTGTAAATAAAACATAAATCTATGAGGAGAAACCCGTAATGGTCCGCACTTGGGCTTGTGGCGCAACGGTAGCGCGTCTGACTCCAGATCAGAAGGTTGCGTGTTCAAATCACGTCAAGCTCAGGATGGTTTTCTGCCGCTGGTTCCAGGAATTTCTCTCTGTGGGAATGTTCCCGAAATGACTCCGTTCAAAGCCGCAATGCTGGTAAATCTTTCCGGATATTTCAGATTTACCCGCTCAGTTTATATTTTTGAGCAGTTTCATCAAACATTCGGATAGCTCAGTCGGTAGAGCATGGGACTCTACCTCCCAGGGTCGAGGGTTCGAGCCGCACGTTGACCGCTTCCATATTATTATCTGAGAATATTGAACCAACTGTGCTAACCATTGTGCTACCGTGCTGCCCAACCAGTTGGTTCAATCTCACTGCTCGTGGGTGAGACCAGAACTACTGGGCAGTTAAAAACAAGGTTGTCGCTCTTTTTCGGACGGAGATGAGGAGATTTCTCCCTCTCAGAGAGTTGCGCGACTTTGGAACTCTGCCTCAGAAGGCCGCGGAAGCGGGACATTGATTATGTTTAAGGTGGAGATGGGGAAATTCTTGTTCAGCAAATCAAAGGTTTATCGGGGTTGCATACAACCATTGCATTCAGCCAGTTACCTGGGTGCACGAGCGTGCGGTTTTTTATTTGATATATCAGTTCCACACCATAGTGAAACGGTGTTAAAATGTCGTTTTCATTTCTTCACGTGTTCTCCACTGATATATTCGCTGCAATAACTTCTCTGGGCACAAAGCACAGTAGCACAAGTGGCTAGCACTGTGGCTTCACAGCGCCAGGGTACCAGGTTCGATTCACTGCCTGTCCGCGGAGTCCTCACGTTCTGCCCCTGTCTGCGTGGGTTTCCTCCGGGTGCTCCGGATATCTCCCACAGTGCAAAGTCGTGGATTAGGTGGATTGGCCGTCCTAAATTGCACTAAGTGCCCATACGTTACATACGGGACAAGTCTTCATAAATAGAAGCGTCATCCGGGCCCTGGGTCACTGCCCGTCTGGAGTTTGCTCATTCTTACCATGTGTGCGTGGGTTTCCACATACCTTGCACATCTTTGGGTTTCACCCCCACAACCCAAAGATGTGCAAGGTATGTGGATTGGCCACGCAAAATTGGCCCTTAATCGGAAAAAAAAAAGAATTGGGTACTCTAAATTTACACAGAACTAAATAAATAAATAGAACCGCCGAGCACAAATGCAAGGCCGCTATGGAGATTCTTCATAAAATGCTGCAACAGAAATAGACAATGTTGGATAACTCGGCTGGTCTGGCAGCATCTGTGGAGAGAGAAACAGAGTTACAGTTTCCAGTCCAGTCTGACCCTGCTTCCCATTCTCTGTTTCCCGCTGCCAGGTCTGCTGAGATTTTCCAGCTCTGGGCGACTGACATGGACACGGTGGGCGGAATGGCCGCACCCTGTGCTGGAACCATTCTATAATTCTAGTAAGAAGTCTTACAACACCAGGTTAAAGTCCAACAGGTTTGTTTCGATTTCACTAGCTTTCGGAGAGCTGCTCCTTCCTCAGGTGAATGAAGAGGTATGGTGCACAAACATATATATAGACAGATTCAAAGATGCCCGACAATGCTTGGAATGCGAGCATTAGCAGGTGATTAAATCTTTACAGATCCAGAGATGGGGTAACCCCATGTTAAAGAGGTGTGAATTGTGTCAAGCCATCATCTATAATTCTAAACTGTCCTCGTAATTGAAACCTTCTATGCCTGTATCATTCTGTGGAGTTTAACCTGTTACGCTCCTCCTCATCTGAGCAGATCCTGTGTATACGGAGAGCCTGTCCATCGGGGATGGCTTCTTTAATGTGTTTAGGGTGGAAGCTGGAGAAGTGTGAGGTTATCCGTGGGTTTGCGGTAAAGCGAAGTGCTGAGGTGACCGCCCTTGATGGAGACGAGTGTGTCCAAGAATGCAACTGATTTTGGAGAGTAGTCCATGGTTGGATGGAACTTATGGATGTCATCGTGTAGTCGTTTCAGTGATTCTTCGCCGTGGGTCCAAAGGAAAAAAAATGTCATCGATGTATAACGTTGGTTGAAGGTCCTGTGCGGTTAGTAGGTCCTGTTCAAACCTCTGCCTGAAGATGTTGGCATATTGGGTGCGAATTTGGTCCCCATGGCTGTTCCGTGCATCTGGATGAAGAACTTGTTGTCGAAGGTGAAGACGTTGTGATCCAGAATGAAGCGGATGAGTTGCAGAATTGCATCTGGAGATTGGCAGTTGTCGGTGTTGAGTACTGAGGCTGTTGCAGCAATGCCGTCGTCATGGGGGATGCCGGTATACAGTGCCGAGACATCCATTGTGACGAGGAATGTTCTTAGTTCAACTGGTCCATGGGTGCTGCATTGCCGCCGCTACATTAAAGTTCTGAATACATTTTTGGACTCCCCTCATTCCCTCCTCCAGCAGATTTTTGCCGGGTAAATATCCTGATTCCCTCATTCTCTCGAACAATGAAATGTCGCTTGGCTTTGACACTACCCAATAGACAGAGTGGTTCCGACCTCACTACCCGATCAATGCAATCGGAACAAGACTGAATTTTCAATTCTCGCTCTTCCAACACAACTCGATGCAATCCGGCCTCACAACTTGGACTGGATTGTCACATCAGTGATTGCAGATCCATCTTGGAAAAATGCCCACTTGGGAGAAAGCAGGATGGAAAATCGACAATGATGGGTTTCGAACCCAAGCACGGAGAGCTCAATGGATTAGCAATCCGGCCCCTTAACCACTCGGCCACCTCATCCCGTAAACGCGTTGGTCAAATCGAAGGCTTATCAGGTACAAACAACCATTGTATTCAGCCAGCTGCGTGGATGCTGTTTTTACTTGAGGATAAATTCAGAATCCCACACCATGATCAAACGACCTTTAAATACCCTTTCCGTTTTTTTCACGTGTTCTGCACTGATATATTCGCTGCAATAACTTCCCGGGAGCTCAAACCTCCTCCCGATTTCGGTCAATGACACCATCCGGTCTCGTCCGTATTTTTGAACCCGGGACCTCTGGCATTTTATCGCAGCTGAGAATCAGTGGCAATATCAGGAGTGGGATTGAACCCTCGTCTCCAGAGGAGACTGACACCTGATGAATCCAAACGGTTCTAGGGGATTGGGCCGTGTTGGGGTGCTCTTTCCGAGGGTCAGTGCAGACAGGATGGGCCGAATGGTCTCCTTCTGTACTGGAGGGATTCTATGGTTACTTAACCAGGGTGCAAACGGCAGCATCAGGCCACAAGGGCAGCACGGCAGCATTGTGGGTAGCACAATTGCTTCACAGCTCCAGGGTCCCAGGTTCGATCCGGCTTGGGTCACTGTCTGTGCGGAGTCTGCACATCCTCCCCGTGTCTGCGTGGGTTTCCTCCAGGTGCTCCGGTTTCCTCCCACAGTCCAAAGATGTGCAGGTTAGGTGGATTGGCCATGATAAATTGCCCTTAGTGTCCAAAATTGCCCTTAGTGTTGGGTTGGGTTACTGGGATAGGGTGGAGGTGTGGACCTTGGGTAGGGTGCTCTTTCTAAGAGTCGATGGGCTGAATGGCCTCCTTCTGCATTGTAAATTCAGTAAATTCTAAGGACAAGGTGAGGTCTCAGGCCAGAGCAAGAGTCCTATGTAATAACACACAGAACATCAGAAGTAAAAACATTTATTGTGGACTGGTGCCATCTCCTGGCTGACGGGGAGCAGTGCGACACGGACACTTTCATTCAGGAGCATTTTAAATTGGAGTGAAATAACAGAAACAAAGCAAGACGTTGTTTACGAAACAAAGCAAAGCATCAAAGGACTCAACATTCGGCAGTAAGTGATGGAGGGATACTTTGGAGCATCGCTGCCTTCCAAGCAGTTGATCCGGGGTCGATTCCCGGCCATCGCAATAATAATTTGGTCGGAGGCGTTTGCGTGATTCCGTGTGTTTCGAGCTGAGGAAGAGAGCTGGAGAAAGTGAGGTGGCTGGAGGCAGGAATCTCCGCTTGTTCGAAATAGTCTGGTTGGATTGTTCGCATCCGTCCGAGTGGCGAAACTGGGATCTCGGTTTCTGTAGTGATTTATTATTGGATATTGTTATATATAGAATTGACAATGCAAATGGAGGCCATTCGGACCATCGAGTCTGCACCGGCTCTTGGAAAGAGCACCCTACCCAAGCCCACACCACCCTATCCCCATAACCCAATAACCCCACTCAACCAACACGAAGGGCAATTTAGCATGGCCAATCCACCTAACCTGCACATCTTTGGACTGTGGGAGGAAACCGGAGCACCCGGAGGAAATGCACTCACACACGGGGAGAATGTGCAGACTCCGCACAGACAGTGACCCAGCCGGGAATCGAACCTGGGACCCTGGAACTGTGAAGCTGATGAATGTGATATAAAATAGTTAATTTAAATGTATTAGTTACAGTAATGTAGATGTAGGCCAGTCTAATTCTAGTGAGTTCACAGACAAAGGATTTCAGAAAACATGGCACGAAAGGGGGAGGTGTGTCTGGTGGAGGAGGAGAAAAGGATGCTGGGTAACAAGAGGTCCAGGGTTAAGGAATGAGAAGTGAGCCAATTAGGATGTATGGCCAGGTCAGGAGGGGTATAGGATGACCTATGGGAATCTGTATGTGAAACTTGATGTCATTTGAATGTATTTGTAGAGATTCCTTTGTCTCCAATGGCACTCGATTCGGAAGACCCAGGAGGCAGCTTGTGTTCTGGGTTTGTGTGATGCGATTCAGACTTGCAAGTTGGTTAAAAATAAATAATGCTATGCCTACAAATGCATCTCGAGTTTTATTGAGGCCAGACTAACGGGTAAAGAATTCAATGTTTTGTCATTTGGTGCCGGAAACCCGGGATTTCTCCAGACGGTTAGCGACCAACTGCGAAATCAGAATTAGACTGATTTTTGACAAGGAAAGTGGAAACGGGCCCACAATGTGTGTAGCTGTAAAATAACCCACATTGGTTTTCCCCTCTTCTCATGGTCTGATTAGTCTGGTCACTCGCGGTTGGTACGGAAAGATCATCTCGATGAAATCAAAGGTCAGTCTGGGGATTAGAAAATTGAACTGATGGGACATCTGGCAAGATGGTTTAGTTCCACGAGAGTGTTTTGGAAACTATTGTTGATTAAGCGAAAATTGTATCCTTAGACTGTAGTGGCGAGAAAAGATACATTTTAAGAGAAACTGGATGCTGCGTGTTAGTTAAAGCAGAAGCCTCTCAAAGGTTTAACAGCAGCTTGAGATAGCTGGCAGCTTGTGGTGAAATTGGATACCTTTCTTTCGAGTCACTGAAACCCCAGCAAAGTTGCAGCTTGTGGTGGAATTGGATACCTTTCTTTCGAGTCAGTGAAACTCCAGCAAAGTTACGTTTTGAAGTAAGTAAAAGGTAAAGGAAACCAGTGGATTTCTCCACCTCTTTGATAAAAGTTAATTATTTTAGCAAGCAATTGATTGAAATTGCCAGAATCTTAAGTTTGAATTACTTGAAATAATGTTGATCTCATTTTATTTGTGAATTAATAGAAACTTAAAGAAACTCACTGACACCATTTTAAAAAGTGTAAATCTGGAGATGACAGTTGATTTTGCTCCGGTATAAATCACCACAGCTAACTGCTCCCTCATTGATAGCAGCCAACATTTTTGTGAATGTAAGAAAAACTTGTTGAAAGAAAAATTGTTAAGATAAAGAATTAATTAAGTTGTAAAAGTTATACAAGTTTGTGTTAAACAAATCGTAAATTCAGTTCTGAGTTGAGATCAGAGCTTGCAGGTTGCAGTAATTCAATTTGAATTTTCAAACATTTTAAGTTTTAAAAGAACACTGTTAAAACCTTTTAAATAATTTTGCCAAGTAGCAGAAATTGCCATTGGTCATAAATAGGCAAATACATTTTTAAAAAAAGATAGCCAAAGTATGAAAGCTAAAGAGTTAATTAGATTATGGAGACAAAATTGTCAACATGAGAGGGATAAGATCATGTTATTAAATTGGCAAGAAAATGCCCTTAAAATGGGGATTCCAATAAGTGAAAGGGGGAACCAGAAAACTCTGGAGGTCTTGAAAAAGGTGTGTGCATTCAAAAAACGCGCAAGTAAAGAGAGGGTGGACTCGAGAAAAAAAAAGAGCTACGTAGTTCAATAACTGACCTTGCATTGTCAGAAGCAGATGAGCACCTAGAAAATCGGACCATGTCGGGTAGAGTCCCGACTGCACCAGTAGCATTGTCTGCACTAATTCAGGAATCAGCAGGGTATGATAATTTATATCCAGTCACTGCACCCCAGATTCAAATCATGCCAGCCTCTCCAGCCCCTTCGGTTGATAGCTTGCGTCCTAATTCAGCATCTTCACCGTCTGTTAGAGAAGGGGAGCTCTGTTCAACAAACCCAGTTAGCTCTAGGACCCGATCTCGGACAATGAGAGCGGGGCCTGATCATATCCAGAAACAATCACGCATACCACCTAGATCCCTTCAGACCGATATGATAGGACAGAAAAGTATGAGAACAAAGAAAGAGGATGGGAATGGTTCTGAGAAGCTGGAGCTCCCCCTAGTCGCAGGGAAGGGCGTCGAAGTCTTTGAAGAGCCAGGGGAATCCGCTAGAGCGCCCGCTAGTGAGACTCTGAGACAGTTGCCGATTAGGAAAATACCAAACCCTGATGCTGTAACGGCGGCCGCCCAGCCCACGATAGACGTTTATTTCCCATGGAGACCCAGTGAGATGATGGCTATTCTGGCTGCAATCCCAGACAGGAAGAAATCTCCTGCTGCTTTCGTGGATTACCTGAGAACTACGATCTCAGTTTATCAAGCTAATTCTAGGGACATCTGGGCCCTAGTCCAGCAGGTTTTAACCCCAGCAGAGTACAGCAATCATCTCAATCACTTGCATTATGCTAGGCACGCCGCACTTCAGCAAGCCCATACTTTGGACGATGATAGACGGGCACAAATCCTGAATGCGTTGAATGTCACATTACAAAAGCCCATAAACATTTCTGCTATCTTAGACCTCAAACCTAAAAAGACTGAAGTGCCAGAGGAATTTCTGGAACGTTTTAATGAAATCTACCGTGGGCAGTCAGACGACTTGCCATACCAAAATGGTCAGAGTTCCCTTCAATGTTGTGCTATGTTAATGCATTGCCTAGCACCTTCCGTGGCTGCTGCTGTGAACTGTAATAACATGAATTAGTCAGAGAACGACCCTTCTCTGATGGCCAGGGCAGTCAGATTTTATTGGAAGGAGTGTGTAGGCCAGGAAGGAGGCTCAGTTACAAAGATTAAGACTGAGTATGTAATGAAAAAGGATGATCTGAGCTCCCAACCAGCGGCAGATACGGTGGCTGAGCAGCTGGAACCCCAATATTGTGACCTTGGGTGGGTGGATCAACATGGGGTAGGATATCAAACCCACCCAAATGGACCCTCAGCTCCTCTTTATGGCCCACCGTATGCACCAACAGCTTCACAACTCCCCTTTTCTGCACTTCTTTCCAAGAGCCGCTGCAGACTCGATGGGCCGAATGGCCTCCTTCTGCACTTGAAATTCTATCCCCATAACCCAATAACCCCACTCAAACAACACTAAGGGCAATTTAGCATGGCCAATCCACCTAACCTGCCCATCTTTGGACTTTGGGAGGAAACCGGATCACCCGGAGGAAACCCACTCACACACGGGGAGAATGTGCAGACTCCGCACAGACAGTGACCCAGCCGGGAATCGAACAGGGACCCTGGAACTGTGAAGCTGATGAACGTGATATAAAATAGTTAGTTTAAATATATTAGTTACAGTAATGTAGATGTGTAGGCCAGTCCAATTCTAGTGAGTCCACAGACAAAGGATTTCAGACAGCATGGCAAGGAAGGGGGTAGGGGTGTCTGGTGGAGGAGGAGAAAAGGATGCTAGGTAACAAGAGGCCCAGGGTTAAGGAATGAGAAGTGAGCCAATTAGGATGTATGGCCAGGTCAGGAGGTGTATAGGATGGCCTACGGGAATCGTGTATGTGAAACTTGATGCCATTTGAATGTATTTGTAGAGATACCTTTGTCTCCAATGACACTCGATGCGGGAAACCCAGGAGGCAGCTTGTGTTCTGGGTTCTTGTGAAGCGAGTTAGACTTGCAAGTTGGTTAAAAATAAATAATACTATGCCTAAAAATCCATCTCGAGTTTTATTGAGGGCAGACTGACGGGTAAAGAATTCAATGTTTTGTCAAAGCAATTCCACTATGCTACCGTGCTGCCCTTACCTTGTCCTTATTACCCCACTGTGGGGTATTCCTGGAAGTTATTATATAAACTTTTCCCCTTCGCTCTGTTAAAGGAATTGGAAACATTGTAAAACTCCTGGTTCTATCTTTATCAAATGATATGACTGTGTTAATAAAACATAACCCATTCCAGTCAGTGGAGATGTGGTATTGGCACCAGTAAAACTCACACACCACAGCAGATGTTGTCTGTTTCCCTCAGAGAAAGTCAATTGAAGAGCTTCCCGATTTCGTTACTTTGAGCTTCACAGTGATGTGAAATGACAAATGTCCGGATCACACTGGACGCAACACTTTGATACTAATTTACTGAAAAGAAAAGGCGGATGCACGGTGATAGCGACATGTTTACTTTTGGTGTGAGTGAGAATATAAATAGCAGAGGTTGGTTTATGGGTTATGGGCCCAGCACGCTTCCGCTGCGCCACTCCGCTCCTTAGGTCCGCCGTGTTCGCAATTACTGCTCTGAGGCAGCCAGATAACTATTTTTTTTTAAACGAGAACCCAAGTGTTGTGAAGCTCACTTTGGCTGGACAATAACATGGAACTTCAGCACGGCTGTAACAGACAGAGGAAGACACACAGAAAAGCAGGAAGAGACTATCAGGACACACACACACAATGACACACAGAAGAGGTGCAGTGCAAACCAGCAAGATACTGAGATGGACAAACTGGTTATTTAGGAAAACAGGGTTTTCTGTTGTACAAAGATAGGCAATTAAATGTATTTCTGCTGCGTAACTGTGCTCTCTGCTGTGTAACTGTGCTCTCTGCTGTGTAACTGAGCTCTCTGCTGTGTAACAGTGCTTTCTGCTGTGTAACTGAGCTCTCTGCTGTGTAACAGTGCTTTCTGCTGAGTAACTGAGCTCTCTGCTGTGTAACAGTGCTTTCTGCTGTGTAACTGTGCTCTCTGCTGTGTAACAGTGCTTTCTGCTGTGTAACTGAGCTCTCTGCTGTGTAACAGTGCTTTCTGCTGAGTAACTGAGCTCTCTGCTGTGTAACTGTGCTCTCTGCTGTGTAACTGTGCTCTCTGCTGTGTAACTGAGCTTTCTGCTGTGTAACTGTGCTCTCTGCTGTGTAACTGAGCTTTCTGCTGTGTAACTGTGCTCTCTGCTGTGTAACTGTGCTCTCTGCTGTGTAACTGTGCTCTCTGCTGTGTAACTTAGCTCTCTGCTGAGTAACTGAGCTCTCTGCTGTGTAACTGTGCTCTCTGCTGCGTAACTGCGCTCTCTGCTGTATAATTGTGCTCTCTGCTGAGTAACTGCGCTCTCTGCTGTATAATTGTGCTCTCTGCTGTGTAACTGAGCTCTCTACTCTGTAACTGTGCTCTCTGCTGTGTAACCGTGCTCCCTGCTGTATAACTGAGCTCTCTGCTGTGTAACTGAGCTCTCTGCTGAGTAACTGCGCTCTCTGCTGTATAATTGTGCTCTCTGCTGTGTAACTGAGCTTTCTGCTGTGTAACTGAGCTCTCTGCTGTGTAACTGTGCTCCCTGCTGTATAACTGTGCTCTCTGCTGTGTAACTGTTTTCTCTGTCCTGGAACCGTGACTGTGCCGGTGACAGATCTTCACTGTGTTTGGGTCTAAACATTCCCTGTTGTGTAAATATGTTCCCAGTTGTGGAAATGTGATCCGTCTGAATCAGAACCTTTCTCCGCCATTACTGAGACGAAATTTCAATTCCAGATTTATCAAATCTTGTCATGAAAGATTAGTTCAGGCCTGTGGATTCCCAGTCCCGGGACAGAACCTTGTATTCCTGTTATCAAAACAGTTCGTTCAGCTCAACATTCTGAGATGGAAGCGCCCAATATGGGGCTTGAACCCAATATGAAACAATATAGGGCTTGAATCCACGACCGTGGGATTAAATGTCCGATGCTCTGCCGACTGAGCTAACCGGGCTGCTGTCAAAAATATTATTAACCCTCTTCCTGAGGAGATTAGAATTTGCTAAGCAGCGAACCTTGTGTCAAACCGTTTACTAAAATTCCGATTAATTCTTCGGCCACAGTCGCTGGGAGCAGGGCTCGAACCTGCTGGGGAAGTCCAACACCTTAACCACTCGACCATCGCAGCTCGGTTCAATGGGTCATTCCTGCGATGAACGGTGCCCCGGTGTTTATGTGAGGAGCGGTTGAATCTACCTTACAATTGACCATTGGATTTGGAGAGAAGCCTTGAGAGACTCGAAAATCCCAGTTCCCGAAACGCACAATTCCATTGATTCAATTGTTTGCGGAAGAAAATCAGTTACATTGGAAATATCCTAGAAGTTCATTTTTGCTTTACATGGAACAGCACCGAACTTCCCAGTCCAGATCCAAATTAAAGCAATTCAATCACAGAAACTGGCAGCACAGAAGGAGGCCTGTGCAGACCGAATGGTCACGTGATTACGTGTTCCGCATCTAAAATGATCAGGTGTTCTCCCCGGATCGCGCTCAGAGCACAAGCCTGGAGCAGCTGCTCAAACAGTAAATAAATTATTTTTTGTTACACGTCCTTGGTCGCCAGTCTTTGAGAGATCAGAATTTCTCCATGGTGTCAGGAGTGGGCAGTATGGCACAAGCGCTTCGCCACCTAAACCCGCTGCTGTCATAGAATCAGAGAATCCCTACTGTGCAAATGAAGACCATTCGGCACAACGAGTCTGTACTGACCCTCCGAAAGCTCACGCACCTTCCCTCTACTGGAATATTGGGTCCGATGGATCAACTCTGGCCCCCATTCCAACACCGGAAATCCGTCCCTCCCCTCTCATGAGTGGGGTGCAGGATTGGAGGGTCAGTGCAGACTCGATGGGCCGAATAGCCTCTGCATGTTACTGGTTTCTACGGAAACAGATATGATCACAGTATTTATCCACATGGGATAAACATTGGCTCGCACGTCACTGGCGGTGGCCGCGTGGCCTAATGGATAAGGCGTCAGACTTCGATGAATCGAATGATGATATCAGAAGATTGCAGGTTCGAGTCCTGTCGCGGTCGATTTATACAGAAATCCGGTGGAACTTGCTGACCGCCGAGTTTTCCCTCCTCAGCTCATAGTTCCACCTTTCCATCCAAGCGTTGCAGGGCTTTTTATGGAATATAATTCCTTCTAACAGTGTTTTCATTCAATTCGCTCTCATCCTAGTATTTTGTTTATCCCCTGATGAATCTACAGTATCTGTTTGACTTGGATAAAGTATAGAATAAAATATTATGTGTCAATCGGTTCACTACAATTCTGTGGAGGAAATTCTAATGTCGTCAGGAAGACAGACAGAGTCATAGAGTCATAGATGTTGGCAGCATGGAAAAGGCCCTTCGGCCCAGCATGTCAATGCCGCCCAGTTTCTTTCACTAAGCTAGTCCCACTTGTCCGCATTTGGCCCATATCCCTCTATACCCACCCTGCCCATGTAACTGTCGAACTGATTTTTAAAAGATAAAATGATACCCGCCTCTACCATTGCCTCTGGCAGCCCGTTCCAGATGCTCCTCATTACCTTATTTATGCTCCTCATTATTTCATAGACCTCTTTGACATCATCCATAAGCCTCCTATGCTCCAGGAAAAAAAGCCCCAGCCTATCCAGCCTCTACCTTTCACTCAGACCATCAAGTCCTGGTAGCACCCTTGTAAACCACTTCTGCACTCTTTCTAGTTTAACAATATCCTTCGGAAAATAGGGTGACCAGAACTGAACACAATATTCCATGTGTGGTCTTACCAATGTCTTGTGCAACTTGAGCAAGACGTCCCAACTCTTGTAGTCAACATTTTGAGCTTAAAACCTTGCATTCCGAATGCCTTCTTCACCACCCTATCCACCTGCGACACTACCTTCAAGGAGCTGTGAACCTGTACTCCTAGATCTGTTTGTTCTGTAATTCTCCCCAACTCCCTACTAGTAACTGATTAGGTCAATCCCTGATTTGAGCTACCAAAATACATCACCTCACATTTATCCAAATTAAACTCCATCTGCCATTCATCGGCCCACTGGCCCAAGATGTTTAATAATGAGCTGAATCAACGAGGGTTCAATCCCACGCCAGCCCTCAAACAAAAGTTAAAAATAGCAGCATTTTTACTTCACCTTTGATGCACGATCAATTGCACAAAGACTAAAGTTGTGTACAACTGTGGCTTTATTACAGTCAGATGCGAGGCCTCCTGCTGCAGCTGGCGAAATGGCAGGGCACTGGAGGGCATGCATATTTATACAGTTCACACTGGGCGGAGCCAGCAGGCAGGAGCTACCGGCGAACCTGTAGTGCAGGCCCGACCTTACATTTCCTATTACAGTGGATCACCACAACCCCCATGAGGGGATCAAACAGAGACACAACAGACACGTTACAGACGAGGATGGGATTTGAAGCCACGTGTACAGAGCGCAATGGATTATTGTGTATCCCCTTAACCACGTGGTACAGCTGCTTTACTTCATGGCCCTTTAATATCCCTCAATCGAACTTCTTTGCGTTTCTTTCGCACAGTTGGGTATAAATAAAACATAAATCTATGAGGAGAAACCCGTAATGGTCCGCACTTGGGCTTGTGGCGCAACGGTAGCGCGTCTGACTCCAGATCAGAAGGTTGCGTGTTCAAATCACGTCAAGCTCAGGATGTTTTTCTGCCGCTGGTTCCAGGAATTTCTCTCTGTGGGAATATTCCCGAAATGACTCCGTTCAAAGCCACAATGCTGATAAATGTTTGCGGATAGTTCAGATCGACCCGCTCAGTTTATATTTTTGAGCAGTTTAATCAAACATGCGGAGTCTCGGATAGCTCAGTCAGTAGAGCATGGGACTCTACCTCCCAGTTGGCCGCGTCCATATTATTATCTGAGAATATTGAACCAACTGTGTTAACCATTGTGCTACTGGGCTGTCCAAACAGTTGGTTCAATCTCACTGCTCGTGGGAGAGACTAGAACAACTGGGCAGTTAAAAACAAGGATGTCGCTCTTTTTCGGACGGAGATGAGGAGATTTCTCCCTCTCAGAGAGTTGTGCGACTTTGGAACTCTGCCTCAGAAGGCCGCGGAAGAGGGACATTGATTATTTTTAAGGCGCAGATGGGGAAATTCTTGTTCAGCAAATAAATCAAAGGTTTATCGGGGTTGCATACAACCATTGCATTCAGCCAGTTACCTGGGTGCACAAGCGTGCGGTTTTTTTAAAATGTCGTTTTAATTTCTTCACGTGTTCTCCACTGATATATTCGCTGCAATAATGTCTCTGGGCACAAAGCACGGTAGCACGAGTGGCTAGCACTGTGGCTTCACAGTGTCAGGGTACCAGGTTCGATTCACTGCCTGTGCAGAGTCTGCACCTTCTGCCCGTGTCTGTGTGGGTTTCCTCCGGGTGCTCCGGATTCCTCCCACAGTTCAAAGACGTGCATTAGGTGGATTGGATAAATTGCCCTTCGTGCCCATACGAGACCAGTCTTTATAAATAGAAGCGTCATCCCGGCCCTGGGTCACTGCCCGCCTGGAGTTTGCTCATTCTTCCCATGTGTGCTTGGGTTTCACCCCCGCAACCCAAAGATGTGCAAGGTACGTGGATTGGCCACGCTAAATTGGCCCTTAATTGGAGAAAAATAATAATTGGGTACTCTAAATTTATACAGAACGAAATAAATAAATAGAAACGCCGAGCACAAAGGCAAGGCCGCTCTGGAGATTCTTCATAAAATGCTGCAACAGAAATAGACAATGTTGGATAACTCGGCTGGTCTGGCAGCATCTGTGGAGAGAGAAACAGAGTTACAGTTTCCATTCCAGTCTGACCCTGCTTCCCATTCTCTGGTTCCCGCTCCACAGATGCTGCCAGGTCTGCTGAGATTTTCCAGCTCTGGGCGACTGACATGGACACGGTGGGCGGAATGGCCGCACCCTGTGCTCGAACCATTCTATGATTCTATAATTCTCAGCTGTCCTCGTAATTGAAACCTTCTATGTCTGTATCATTCTGGTGAATCTGCATTGCCGCCGCTACATTAAGGTTCTGAATACATTTTTGGACTCCCCTCATTCCCTCCTCCAGCAGATTTTTGCCGGGTAAATATCCTGATTCCCTAAACTCCTCATTCTCTCGAACAATGAAATGCCGCTTGGCTTTGACACTACCCAATAGACAGAGTGGTTCCGACCTCACGACCCGATCAATGCATCTCAATCGGAACAAGACTGAATTTTCAATTCTCACGCTTCCAACACAACTCGATGCAATCCGGCCTCACAACTTGGACTGGATTGTCACATCAGTGACTGCAGATACTTTGGAAAAATGAGTCCCACTGGGAGAAAGCAGGATGGAAAGTCGACAACGATGGGTTTCAAACCCACGCACGGAGAGCTCAATGGATTAGCAACCCGTCCCCTTAACTACTCGGCCACCTCATCCTGCAAGCGCGTTGGTCAAATCAAAGGTTTATCAGGTACAAATAACCATTGTATTCAGCCAGCTGCGCGGATGCACAAGCGTGCGTCTGTTTTTACTTGAGGAGAAATTCAGAATCCCACACCATGATCAAACGACCTTTAAATACCCTGTCCGTTTCTTCACGTGTTCTGCACTGATATATTCGCTGCAATAACTTCCCGGGAGCTCAAACCTCCTCCAAATTTCAGTCAATGACACCATCCGGGCTCGTCCGCATTTTTGAACCCGGGACCTCTGGCATTTTATCGCAGCTGAGAATCAATGTCAATGTCAGGAGTGGGATTGAACCCTCGTCTCCATAGGAGACTGACACCTGATGTATCCAAACGGTTCGGAGACGATTGGGCCGTGTTGGGGTGCTCTTTCCGAGGGTCAGTGCAGACTGGATGGGCCGAATGGTCTCCTTCTGCACTGGAGGCATTCTATGATTACTTAACCAGGGTGCAAACGGCAGCATCAGGACACAAGGACAAGGTAAGGTCTCAGGCCAGAGCAAGAGTCCCATGTAATGACACACAGAACATCAGAAATAAATACTTTTATTGTGGACTGGTGCCATCTCCTGGCTGACGGGGAGCCGTGCGACACGGACACTTTCATTCATGAGCATTTTAAATTGGAGTGAAATAACATAAACATAGTAAGACGTTGTTTACGAAACAATTTATCAAACTAATGCAAAGCATCAAAAGGACTCAACATTCGGCAGTAAGTGATGGGGGGATACAGGTGAGCATCGATGCCTTCCAAGCAGTTGATCCGGGTACGGTTCCCGGCCATCGCAATAATAATTTGATTGGAGGCGTTTGCGTCTTTTCCTGTGTTTCGAGCTGAGGAAGAGAGCTGGAGAAAGTGAGGTGGCTGGAGGCAGGAATCTTCGCTTGTTCTAAATAGTCTGGTTGGATTGTTCACATCCGTCCGAGTGGCGAAACTGTGATCTCGGTTTCTAAAGTGGTTTATTATTGGATATTGTTATATATGCTTATTGCCCCTCTGTGGGGTATTCCTGGAAGTTATTATATAAACTTTTCACGTTCTCGCTGTTAAAGGATTTGAAAACACTGAAAAACTCCCGGTTCGATCTTTACCAAATGACATGACTGTGTTAACAAAACATAATTCATTCCAGTCAGTGGAGATGTGATATTGGCACCAATAATACTCACACACCACAGCAGATGTTGTCTGTTTTCCTCAGTGAGAGTCAATTGAAGAGCTTCCCTATTTTGTTACTTTGAGCTTCACAGTGATGTAATGCTGTCTGCTTCATTCCTGGCGCAAATGTCCGGATCACACTGGATGCAACACTTTGATACTAATCTACTGAAAAGAAAAGGCGGATGTGCCGCAGGGTGATAGCGTCATTTTTAATTTTGGGGTGACTGAGAATATCAATAGCAGAGGATGGTTTCGATCCATCGACCTCTGGGTTATGGGCCCAGCACGCTTCCGCTGCGCCACTCTGCTTTTCAGATATGCCGTGTTCGCAATTGCTGTTCTGCGGCAGCCACATAACTATTTTTTTCTTAAACGAGAACCACGTGTTGTGAAGCTCACCTTGGCTGGACAATAACACGGAACATCAGCACGGCTGTGACAGACAGAGAAAGACACACAGTAAAGCAGGAAGAGACTATCAGGACACACACACAATGACACACAGAAAAGGTGCCGAGCAAACCAGCAAGATACTGAGATGGAAAAACTGGTTATTTAGCAAAAAGGGATTTTCTGTTCCACAAAGATAGGCAATTAAATGTTTTTCCTGCTGTGCAACTGTGCTCTCTGCTGTGTAACTGAGCTCTCTGCTGTGTAACTGTGCTCTCTGCTGTCTGCTGTGTAACTGAGCTCTCTGCTGTGTAACTGAGCTCTCTGCTGTGTAACTGTGCTCTCTGCTGTGTAACTGAGCTCTCTGCTGTGTAACTGAGCTCTCTGCTGTTTAACTGTTCTCTCTGCTGTGTAACTGTTCTCTCTGTTGGAACCGTGACTCTGCCGGGGACAGATCTTCACTGTGGTTGTGCTAATCATTCCCTGTTGTGTAAATGTGTTCCCAGTTGTGGAAATATGATCCGTCTGCAGCAGAACCTTTCTGCGCCATTACTGAGATGAAATTTCAATTCCAGATTAATTAAATCTTGTCACGAAAGATTAGTTCAGGCCTCTGGATTCCAGTCCAGGAACATAACCTTGTGTTCCTGTTATCAAATCAGTTCGTTCAGCTCAACACTCTCAGATTACAATATGGAAGCGCCCAACGTGGGTCTGGAACCCACGACCCTGGGATTAAGAGTCCCATGCATGAGGGCAGCACGGTACCATTGTGGATAGCACAATTGCTTCACAGCTCCAGGATCCCAGGTTCGATTCCGGCTTGGGTCACTGTCTGTGCGGAGTCTGCACATCCTATCCGTGTGTGCGTGGGTTTCAAAGAACAAAGAACAAAGAAATGTACAGCACAGGAACAGGCCCTTCGGCCCTCCAAGCCCGTGCCGACCATACTGCCCGACTAAACTACAATCTTCTACACTTCCTGGGTCCGTATCCTTCTATTCCCATCCTATTCATATATTTGTCAAGATGCCCCTTAAATGTCCCTATCGTCCCTGCCTCCACTACCTCCTCCGGTAGTGAGTTCCAGGCACCCACTACCCTCTGCGTAAAAAACTTGCCTCGTACATCTACTCTAAACTTTGCCCCTCTCACCTTAAACCTATGCCCCCTAGTAATTGACCCCTCTACCCTGGGGAAAAGCCTCTGACTATCCACTCTGTCTATGCCCCTCATAATTTTGTATACCTCTATCAGGTCGCCCCTCAACCTCCTTCGTTCCAGTGAGAACAAACCGAGTTTATTCAATCGCTCCTCATAGCTTATGCCCTCCATACCAGGCAACATTCTGGTAAATCTCTTCTGCACCCTCTCTAAAGCCTCCACATCCTTCTGGTAGTGTGGCGACCAGAATTGAACACTATACTCCATGTGTGGCCTAACTAAGGTTCTATACAGCTGCAACATGACTTGCCAATTCTTATACTCAATGCCCCGGCCAATGAAGGCAAGCATGCCGTATGCCTTCTTGACTACCTTCTCCACCTGTGTAGCCCCTTTCAGTGATCTGTGGACCTGTACTCCTAGATCTCTTTGACTTTCAATACTCTTGAGGGTTCTACCATTCACTGTATATTCCCTACCTGCATTAGCCCTTCCAAAATGCATTACCTCACATTTGTCCAGGTTAAACTCCATCTGCCATCTCTCCGCCCAAGTCTCCAGACAATCTAAATCCTGCTGCATCCTCAGACAGTCCTCATCGCTATCCGCAATTCCACCAACCTTTGTGTCGTCTGCAAACTTACTAATCAGACCAGTTACATTTTCCTCCAAATCATTTATATATACTACAAAGAGCAAAGGTCCCAGCACTGATCCCTGTGGAACACCACTGGTCACAGCCCTCCAATTAGAAAAGCATCCCTCCATTGCTACCCTCTGCCTTCTATGGCCTAGCCAGTTCTGTATCCACCTTGCCAGTTCACCCCTGATCCCGTGTGACTTCACCTTTTGTACTAGTCTACCATGAGGGACCTTGTCAAAGGCCTTACTGAAGTCCATATAGACAACATCTACTGCCCTACCTGCATCAATCATCTTAGTGACCTCCTCGAAAAACTCTATCAAGTTAGTGAGACACGACCTCCCCTTCACAAAACCGTGCTGCCTCTCACTAATACGTCCATTTGCTTCCAAATGGGAGTAGATCCTGTCTCGAAGAATTCTCTCCAGTAATTTCCCTACCACTGAAGTAAGGCTCACCGGCCTGTAGTTCCCGGGATTATCCCTGCCACCCTTCTTAAACAGAGGAACAACATTGGCTATTCTCCAGTCCTCCGGGACATCCCCTGAAGACAGCGAGGATCCAAAGATTTCTGTCAAGGCCTCAGCAATTTCCTCTCCAGCCTCCTTCAGTATTCTGGGGTAGATCCCATCCGGCCCTGGGGACTTATCTACCTTAATATTTTTTAAGACACCCAACACCTCGTCTTTTTGGATCACAATGTGACCCAGGCTATCTACACCCCCTTCTCCAGACTCAACATCTACCAATTCCTTCTCTTTGGTGAATACTGATGCAAAGTATTCATTTAGTACCTCGCCCATTTCCTCTGGCTCCCCACACAGATTTCCTTGCCTATCCTTCAGTGGGCCAACCCTTTCCCTGGCTACCCTCTTGCTTTTTATGTAAGTGTAAAAAGCCTTGGGATTTTCCTTAACCCTATTTGCCAATGACTTTTCATGACCCCTTCTAGCCCTCCTGACTCCCTGCTTAAGTTCCTTCCTACTTTCCTTATATGCCACACAGGCTTCGTCTGTTCCCAGCCTTTTAGCCCTGACAAATGCCTCCTTTTTCTTTTTGACGAGGCCTACAATATCATTCGTCATCCAAGGTTCCCGAAAATTGCCGTATTTGTCTTTCTTCCTCACAGGAACATGCCTGTCCTGTATTCCTATCAACTGACACTTGAAAGCCTCCCACATGTCAGATGTTGATTTGCCCTCAAACATCCGCCCCCAATCTATGCTCTTCAGTTCCCGCCTAATATTGTTATAATTAGCCTTCCCCCAATTTAGCACATTCATCCTCGGACCACTCTTATCCTTGTCCACCAGTACTTTAAAACTTACTGAATTGTGGTCACTGTTACCGAAATGCTCCCCTACTGAAACATCTACCACCTGGCCGGGCTCATTCCCCAATACCAGGTCCAGTACCGCCTCTTCCCTAGTTGGACTGTTTACATATTGTTTTAAGAAGCCCTCCTGGATGCTCCTTACAAACTCTGCCCCGTCTAAGCCCCTGGCACTAAGTGAGTCCCAGTCAATATTGGGGAAGTTGAAGTCTCCCATCACCACAACCCTGTTGTTTTTACTCTTTTCCAAAATCTGTCTACCTATCTGCTCCTCTATCTCCCGCTGGCTGTTGGGAGGCCTGTAGTATAGCCCCAACATTGTGACTGCACCCTTCTTATTCCTGATCTCTACCCATATAGCCTCACTGCCCTCTGAGGTGTCCTCTCGCTGTATAGCTGTGATACTCTCCTGAACAAGTAGCGCAACTCCGCCTCCCCTTTTACATCCCCCTCTATCCCGCCTGAAACATCTAAAACCTGGAACGTTTAGCTGCCAATCCTGCCCTTCCCTCAACCAGGTCTCTGTAATGGCAACAACATCATAGTTCCAAGTAGTAATCCAAGCTCTAAGTTCATCTGCCTTACCCGTAATGCTCCTTGCATTAAAACATATGCACTTCAGGCCACCAGACCCGCTGTGTTCAGCAACTTCTCCCCGTCTGCTCTGCCTCAGAGCCACACTGTCCATATTCCCTAGTTCTCCCTCAACGCTCTCACCTTCTGACCTATTGCTCCCGTGCCCACCCCCCTGCCATACTAGTTTAAACCCTCCCGTGTGACACTAGCAAATCTCGCGGCCAGGATATTTATGCCTCTCCGGTTTAGATGCAACCCGTCCATTTTATACAGGTCACACCTGCCCCGGAAGAGCTCCCAGTGGTCCAGATAACCGAAACCCTCCCTCCTACACCAGCTGTTTAGCCACGTGTTTGTCTGCTCTATCTTCCTATTTCTAGCCTCACTGGCACGTGGCACAGGGAGTAATCCCGAGATTACAACCCTCGAGGTCCTGTCTTTTAACTTTCTGCCTAGCTCCCTGAACTCCTGCTGCAGGACCTCATGCCTCTTCCTGCCTATGTCGTTAGTACCAATATGTACAACGACCTCTACCTGTTTGCCCTCCCCCTTCAGGATTCCCTCTACCCGTTCGGAGACATCCTGGACCCTGGCACCAGGGAGGCAACATACCATCCTGGAGTCTCTTTCACGTCCACAGAAGCGCCTATCTGTTCCCCTGACTATAGAGTCCCCTATAACTATTACTCTTCTGCGCTTTGACCCTCCCTTCTGAACATCAGAGCCAGCCGTGGTGCCACTGCTCTGGCTGCTGCTGTTTTCCCCTGATAGGCTATCCCCCCCGACAGTATCCAAAGGGGTATATCTGTTCGAGAGGGGGACAACCACAGGGGATTCCTGCACTGACTGCCTGCCCTTTCTGGTGGTCACCCATTTCTCTGCCTGCACCTTGGGTGTGACCACACTTACATAACTGCGATCTATGACGCTTTCCGCCACCTGCATGCTCCTAAGTGCATCCAATTGCTGCTCCAACCGAACCATGCGGTCTGTGAGGAGCTGCAGTTGGGTGCACTTTCTGCAGATGAAGCCATCCAGGACGCTGGAAGCCTCCCGGACCTGCCACATCTCACAGTCAGAGCACAGCACCCCTCTAACTGACATTGCGTCAATTAATTAAAATTAAAATTTGTCTTTTTTTTTTAATAAATACTTTTTTTTTTAAAATTACAAAGTTACTGTCAACTATCTGTTTCCTAGCACTAGATTTCTAATAGAAATGCGATAGCTGACTATAATATCCTCCGATCTCTGGCTTAGATATCCTCTAAATTATAATTAAGTTATTATGTTTAATTAGTTCCCAAATAGTCAAAAAAATTTAGGTTAGAATCCCAACCAGCCACTCAGGTCACAGCTTTTCTGTCCCCCCCGACACACACAATTTGAAAAAAGGTATAAAAGTAAAAATCACTTGCTTACCTTCTGAGATGTTCTCAGGTTCTCTCGCTGACAGAGACTGCTCCTCCACCTCCAATCCTTGGCCTGCACAATGCTAATAATATATAATATAATATGGCACTTACCTTACACCAATGGGTCTTATTATTAGGTTAGAGGAGGAGGGTGGGTGGGAGACACTACACGTGTAGTGTCTCGGGTTTCCTCTCCACCAGAATTTATTGGGGGGGGGGGACTTGCCAGAGGTCGAACTTCCGGTTCCCGCCGAAATCCAATGGGCTGCTCCTGTAAAGGTAAGTGCTTTTAAACTAACTACTCACCTCCCAGAAGGCCCCTGCGCACCGCTGCCGCCGAAATCCAATGGGCTGCTCCTGTAAAGGTAAGTGCTTTTAAACTCACTACTCACCTCCAAGAAGGCCCCTGCGCACCGCTGCCGCCGAAATCCAATCTTTCCTCCGGGTGCTCCGGTTTCCTCCCACAGTCCAATGATGTGCAGGTTAGGTGGATTGGCCATGGTAATTGCCCTTAGTCTCCAAAATTGCCCTTAGTGTTGGGTGGGGTTACTGGGTTATGGGAATAGGGTGGAGGTGTTGACCTTGGGTAGGGTGCTCTTTCCTAGAGCCGGTACAGACTCGATGCAATTCTATGATAATCTATGATGCTCTACCGACTAAACTAGCCGGGCTGATGTCCAAAATACCATTAACCCTCTTCCTGAGGATATTAGAATTTGCTAAGTAGCGAACTTTGTGTCAAACCGTTGACTAAAAATCGATTAATTCTTCAGTCACAGTCGTTGGGAGCAGGGCTCGAACCTGCTGGGGAAGTGCAACACCTTAACCACTCGACCGTCGCAGCCCGGTTCAATAGGTCATTCATTAAACATTATAAAACCGGCCTGGAATCACTCCAGGAAGTTCTTGCATTCCTGCAATGAACGGTGCCCCGGTGTTGATGTGAGGAGCGGTTGAATCTACCTTAAAATGACCAATGGATTTGGAGAGAAGCCTTGAGAGACTCGAAAATCCCAGCTCCCGAAACGCACAATTTCACTGATTCAATTGTTTGCGGAAGAAAAACAGTTACATTGGAAATATCCTCGAAGTTCATTTTTGCTTTACATGGAACAGCACCGAACGTCCCAGTCTAGATCCAAATTAAAGCATGAGTGGGGTGCAGGATTGGAGGGTCGGTGCAGAGTCGATGGGCCGAATGGCCTCCTTCTGCATTGTACTGGTTTCTAGGGAAACAGAGAGAATCACAGTATTTATTCACATGCGATAAACATCGGCTCGTATGTCCCATGCGGTGGTCGCGTGGCCTAATGGCTAAGGAGTCTGATTTCGGTGAACATAATGAAAATACCAGAAGATTGGAAGCTCGAGTCCCACCGCGATCGTTTGATATAGAAATCCGGTGGAGCTTGCTGTCAGCCGAGTTTTCCTTTCTCCGCTCAAAGTTTCACCTTCCCATCCAAACGTTGCAGGGCTCTTTTTGGAATATAATTTTTGGGAACATTGTTCATTCAATTCGCTCTCATCCTAGTATTTTGTTTATCCCCTGATGAATCCACAGTACCTGTTTGACTTGGATAAAATATAGAATAAAATATTATGTATCAAACGGTTCAATAGAATTCTGTGGAGGAAATTCGAATATCATCAGGAAGACAGACAGAGTCAAAGAGTAGTGGATGTTGGCAGCATGGAAACAGCCCTTCGTCCCAGCTTGTCAATGCCGCCCAGTTTCTATCACTAAGCTAGTCCCACTTGCCCGCATTTGGCCCATATCCATCTACGCCCACCCTGCCCATGTAACTGTCTAACTGATTTTTAAAATCAAAATGATACCCGCCACTACCACTGCCTCTGGCAGCCCGTTCAGATGCTCCTCATTACCTTATTTATGTTCCTCATTATTTCATAGACCTCTATGACATCACCCATAAGCCTCCTACGCTCCAGGAAAAAAAAGTCCCAGCCTATCCAGCCTCTACTTTTCACTCACACCATCAAGTCCTGGTACCATCCTTGTAAATCACTTCTGCACCCTTTCTAGTTTAACAATATCCTTCCGAAAATAGGGTGACCAGAATTGAACACAGTATTTCCCGTGTGGTCTTACCAGCATGTCTTGTACAACTTGAACAAGACATCACAACTCTTGGATTCAATATTTTGACCTTAAAACCTAGCATGCTGAATGCCTTCTTCACCACCCTGTCCACCTGCGACATCACCTTCAAGGATGTGTGAACCTGTTCTCCTCGATCTGTTTGTTCTGTAATTCTCCCCAACTCCATACCATTAACTGAGTAGGTCAATCACTGATTTGAGCTACCAAAATGCCTCACCTCACATTTATCCAAATTAAACTCCATCTGCCATTCATCGGCCCACTGGCCCAAGATGTTTAATAATGAGCCGAATCAACTGTTGTTCAGAGGGATGAAATATTATGTCACTGGATTGGGAATCCAGAGGCCTGAACTAATCTTTGGGACAGGGAATAATTCCCACCATTCAAATTCACAGATTTAATAGCTTTTCAGGGGGGTTGACAGGGTGGATGCTGAGAGGTTGTTTCTCCACGTGGGAGAGTCTGGGACCTGAGGGATTAATCTCAGGGTAAGGGACCGCCCAGTTAAGCCAGAAATGATGAGTAATTTCTTCTCTAAGGAGATAGTGTATCTGTGGAAATATCGTTTCTAAGCGAATAGGATTGTCGAGGGTGGGTCAGTTAATATGTTCAAGATTTAATCAGTAAAGAAAACAAGGATTATGGGGATGTGGCGGGAAAGTGGATTTGAGGATTATATCAGATCAGTCATAATCTCTTTGAATGGTGGAGCAGACACGATTGGCCGAATGGCCTACTTCTGCTCCTCCGTCTTACAGTGTAATGAGATCCTCTGATGAACTTGTTTTCGCGGCTGGGCGGCCGGTTCTGGAAAGACAAAATCTGCAAGCAGTGCCCCAGATGAAGCTGGCGTCTGTTTTGGAGCTTCTGAAGCCGCAAGTTTTCATGGTGCCAAACTCCTGCCCAAAGCTGGTGTCGTGATTTAAATCGATTATCAGACAGAGGATTAGGAATATCGGTATAGAGATTGGTGCAAGAAGATTCACTCCTCAGGCCTGTTGAACTCCGAATCTAAACTCCATCCTAGTTCCGGATACACTGAATGAATCATCATCGTACACTGAGGTGAATGAGAGCTTTGAATTGTACTTTTTCCAGCAGAGGCTTCAGAGTAAGAATTAACCTTTTCAGTCCTTCGTGACCCATCTCCGCATTCTAGCGCAGTCATGAAACTATGACTCGACGGCAGATTACATGATCCGGGATCAGATCGTTTTCGGTGTCCACTCCGACTCCCTTCGGCAGCAGCTCCTGAAAGTCAAACAGTTGACCCTCTCAGTTGCTATCGAGACATGCGTTATCCATGAGCATGCTAAGAATCGTTACTCCCACATCAGGGCGGCAGAAACTGCAAAACTGGCCTCCCACGAGGTGGAACGGGTGCAGGCCATTGTTCAAATGCAGGGCCTGAGCATCGAGGAGAGTGGTCGCTTTGTGCACTTTTCCCGGGTCCCTGCGCATGTGCGCCATGACCGAGTGGACGACGAGGCCGAAAACACGACTGCACAGGTGCGTACGACGACCGACCGCACTGCGCATGCACGATGGCGCACGGAATGCCCTGTCATCGGCATCATGACATCTCCGAATTGTGGCTCCACCCACTTAAAGCGGAAATGTCCGGCAAAATGACGCCAGTGTCTACAGTGTGGCAAGCTTGGCCACTATGCAGTCCTTTGCATATCTGCTCCACCGCTCAGGTAGCCAGCGATCCCTGCTGCGGCGCAGAAGTGTCCGCTCAATACAACAAGGCATGCCAGATTCCACCAGAATTTATTGGGGGGGGGGGACTTGCCAGAGGTCGAACTTCCGGTTCCCGCCGAAATCCAATGGGCTGCTCCTGTAAAGGTAAGTGCTTTTAAACTAACTACTCACCTCCCAGAAGGCCCCTGCGCACCGCTGCCGCCGAAATCCAATGGGCTGCTCCTGTAAAGGTAAGTGCTTTTAAACTAACTACTCACCTCCCAGAAGGCCCCTGCGCACCGCTGCCGCCGAAATCCAATGGGCTGCTCCTGTAAAGGTAAGTGCTTTTAAACTAACTACTCACCTCCCAGAAGGCCCCTGCGCACCGCTGCCGCCGAAATCCAATGGGCTGCTCCTGTAAAGGTAAGTGCTTTTAAACTAACTACTCACCTCCCAGAAGGCCCCTGCGCACCGCTGCCGCCGAAATCCAATGGGCTGCTCCTGTAAAGGTAAGTGCTTTTAAACTAACTACTCACCTCCCAGAAGGCCCCTGCGCACCGCTGCCGCCGAAATCCAATGGGCTGCTCCTGTAAAGGTAAGTGCTTTTAAACTAACTACTCACCTCCCAGAAGGCCCCTGCGCACCGCTGCCGCCGAAATCCAATGGGCTGCTCCTGTAAAGGTAAGTGCTTTTAAACTAACTACTCACCTCCCAGAAGGCCCCTGCGCACCGCTGCCGCCGAAATCCAAAGGGCTGCTCCTGTAAAGGTAAGTGCTTTTAAACTAACTACTCACCTCCCAGAAGGCCCCTGCGCACCGCTGCCGCCGAAATCCAAAGGGCTGCTCCTGTAAAGGTAAGTGCTTTTAAATTCACTACTCACCTCCAAGAAGGCCCCTGCGCACCGCTGCCGCCGAAATCCAAAGGGCTGCTCCTGTAAAGGTAAGTGCTTTTAAATTCACTACTCACCTCCAAGAAGGCCCCTGCGCACCGCTGCCGCCGAAATCCAAAGGGCTGCTCCTGTAAAGGTAAGGTTTTTAAACTCACTACTCACCTCCAAGAAGGCTCCTGCGCACCGCTGCCGCCGAAATCCAATCTTTCCTCCGGGTGCTCCGGTTTCCTCCCACAGTCCAATGATGTGCAGGTTAGGTGGATTGGCCATGGTAATTGCCCTTAGTCTCCAAAATTGCCCTTAGTGTTGGGTGGGGTTACTGGGTTATGGGAATAGGGTGGAGGTGTTGACCTTGGGTAGGGTGCTCTTTCCTAGAGCCGGTACAGACTCGATGCAATTCTATGATAATCTATGATGCTCTACCGACTAAACTAGCCGGGCTGATGTCCAAAATACCATTAACCCTCTTCCTGAGGATATTAGAATTTGCTAAGTAGCGAACTTTGTGTCAAACCGTTGACTAAAAATCGATTAATTCTTCAGTCACAGTCGTTGGGAGCAGGGCTCGAACCTGCTGGGGAAGTGCAACACCTTAACCACTCGACCGTCGCAGCCCGGTTCAATAGGTCATTCATTAAACATTATAAAACCGGCCTGGAATCACTCCAGGAAGTTCTTGCATTCCTGCAATGAACGGTGCCCCGGTGTTGATGTGAGGAGCGGTTGAATCTACCTTAAAATGACCAATGGATTTGGAGAGAAGCCTTGAGAGACTCGAAAATCCCAGCTCCCGAAACGCACAATTTCACTGATTCAATTGTTTGCGGAAGAAAAACAGTTACATTGGAAATATCCTCGAAGTTCATTTTTGCTTTACATGGAACAGCACCGAACGTCCCAGTCTAGATCCAAATTAAAGCATGAGTGGGGTGCAGGATTGGAGGGTCGGTGCAGAGTCGATGGGCCGAATGGCCTCCTTCTGCATTGTACTGGTTTCTAGGGAAACAGAGAGAATCACAGTATTTATTCACATGCGATAAACATCGGCTCGTATGTCCCATGCGGTGGTCGCGTGGCCTAATGGCTAAGGAGTCTGATTTCGGTGAACATAATGAAAATACCAGAAGATTGGAAGCTCGAGTCCCACCGCGATCGTTTGATATAGAAATCCGGTGGAGCTTGCTGTCAGCCGAGTTTTCCTTTCTCCGCTCAAAGTTTCACCTTCCCATCCAAACGTTGCAGGGCTCTTTTTGGAATATAATTTTTGGGAACATTGTTCATTCAATTCGCTCTCATCCTAGTATTTTGTTTATCCCCTGATGAATCCACAGTACCTGTTTGACTTGGATAAAATATAGAATAAAATATTATGTATCAAACGGTTCAATAGAATTCTGTGGAGGAAATTCTAATATCATCAGGAAGACAGACAGAGTCAAAGAGTAGTGGATGTTGGCAGCATGGAAACAGCCCTTCGTCCCAGCTTGTCAATGCCGCCCAGTTTCTATCACTAAGCTAGTCCCACTTGCCCGCATTTGGCCCATATCCATCTACGCCCACCCTGCCCATGTAACTGTCTAACTGATTTTTAAAATCAAAATGATACCCGCCACTACCACTGCCTCTGGCAGCCCGTTCAGATGCTCCTCATTACCTTATTTATGTTCCTCATTATTTCATAGACCTCTATGACATCACCCATAAGCCTCCTACGCTCCAGGAAAAAAAAGTCCCAGCCTATCCAGCCTCTACTTTTCACTCACACCATCAAGTCCTGGTACCATCCTTGTAAATCACTTCTGCACCCTTTCTAGTTTAACAATATCCTTCCGAAAATAGGGTGACCAGAATTGAACACAGTATTTCCCGTGTGGTCTTACCAGCATGTCTTGTACAACTTGAACAAGACATCACAACTCTTGGATTCAATATTTTGACCTTAAAACCTAGCATGCTGAATGCCTTCTTCACCACCCTGTCCACCTGCGACATCACCTTCAAGGATGTGTGAACCTGTTCTCCTCGATCTGTTTGTTCTGTAATTCTCCCCAACTCCATACCATTAACTGAGTAGGTCAATCACTGATTTGAGCTACCAAAATGCCTCACCTCACATTTATCCAAATTAAACTCCATCTGCCATTCATCGGCCCACTGGCCCAAGATGTTTAATAATGAGCCGAATCAACTGTTGTTCAGAGGGATGAAATATTATGTCACTGGATTGGGAATCCAGAGGCCTGAACTAATCTTTGGGACAGGGAATAATTCCCACCATTCAAATTCACAGATTTAATAGCTTTTCAGGGGGGTTGACAGGGTGGATGCTGAGAGGTTGTTTCTCCACGTGGGAGAGTCTGGGACCTGAGGGATTAATCTCAGGGTAAGGGACCGCCCAGTTAAGCCAGAAATGATGAGTAATTTCTTCTCTAAGGAGATAGTGTATCTGTGGAAATATCGTTTCTAAGCGAATAGGATTGTCGAGGGTGGGTCAGTTAATATGTTCAAGATTTAATCAGTAAAGAAAACAAGGATTATGGGGATGTGGCGGGAAAGTGGATTTGAGGATTATATCAGATCAGTCATAATCTCTTTGAATGGTGGAGCAGACACGATTGGCCGAATGGCCTACTTCTGCTCCTCCGTCTTACAGTGTAATGAGATCCTCTGATGAACTTGTTTTCGCGGCTGGGCGGCCGGTTCTGGAAAGACAAAATCTGCAAGCAGTGCCCCAGATGAAGCTGGCGTCTGTTTTGGAGCTTCTGAAGCCGCAAGTTTTCATGGTGCCAAACTCCTGCCCAAAGCTGGTGTCGTGATTTAAATCGATTATCAGACAGAGGATTAGGAATATCGGTATAGAGATTGGTGCAAGAAGATTCACTCCTCAGGCCTGTTGAACTCCGAATCTAAACTCCATCCTAGTTCCGGATACACTGAATGAATCATCATCGTACACTGAGGTGAATGAGAGCTTTGAATTGTACTTTTTCCAGCAGAGGCTTCAGAGTAAGAATTAACCTTTTCAGTCCTTCGTGACCCATCTCCGCATTCTAGCGCAGTCATGAAACTATGACTCGACGGCAGATTACATGATCCGGGATCAGATCGTTTTCGGTGTCCACTCCGACTCCCTTCGGCAGCAGCTCCTGAAAGTCAAACAGTTGACCCTCTCAGTTGCTATCGAGACATGCGTTATCCATGAGCATGCTAAGAATCGTTACTCCCACATCAGGGCGGCAGAAACTGCAAAACTGGCCTCCCACGAGGTGGAACGGGTGCAGGCCATTGTTCAAATGCAGGGCCTGAGCATCGAGGAGAGTGGTCGCTTTGTGCACTTTTCCCGGGTCCCTGCGCATGTGCGCCATGACCGAGTGGACGACGAGGCCGAAAACACGACTGCACAGGTGCGTACGACGACCGACCGCACTGCGCATGCACGATGGCGCACGGAATGCCCTGTCATCGGCGTCATGACATCTCCGAATTGTGGCTCCACCCACTTAAAGCGGAAATGTCCGGCAAAATGACGCCAGTGTCTACAGTGTGGCAAGCTTGGCCACTATGCAGTCCTTTGCATATCTGCTCCACCGCTCAGGTAGCCAGCGATCCCTGCTGCGGCGCAGAAGTGTCCGCTCAATACAACAAGGCATGCCAGATTCCGATCCCGACAGCCCAACAGACCCTGATGCTGAGTGCATCCGGTCCCCATACCGGGTGGGCATCATAACTACACATGCGCTGCCTTCCACCACAACGCGAAACGCCTCTCGATCCTCAGTGTGGATCGACGAGTGGTGTGCTGTCCACACAATTAATGAAATGAAAACGAAATGAAATGAAATGAGACAAGGCTTGCATCCGATTCAAACTTCACACCTGCGCATCAGCGAACCTCATCTCAAAATCCGGCCTCGACACCATGCGCGCCAGACCAAGCATTCTGCCACCGGCCTGCCAGTTCCTTGACTACAATGGCAATGCCATAGCTGCCAGTGGTTCCTGTCAACTAGGGGTAACCAACAAGGCGATCAAGGCAACACTGTGGTTTGAAATCGTCGGGCCTGATAGAGCGTCCCTGCTCGGTGCTCGAGCTCCTGAACCTGGTTCAGCGAGTCCACGCCACGTCATCATCACCGGCGACGGCCTCGCCAGCAAGTTGCAAGCCCATTTATATTCTCACTCACACCAAACGGAAACAAGTCGCTATTTGGTTCTAATCCACTCCTGATATTGCATTTTCCTCCACGATGTTAAATTTCTCCAGCAAGATTTTCAACCTCAGGAAGATCCAATACCTCCCTTTCAATGGAAAAGCGTTGGTCTCAGGACATGAGATTCCCGCTTAAATACGCACAGCAAGACCCCACCGGCAAAAGCCCAGCTCATGACTCGACAATCTGCTTCGGTGAGTCTGGTTGAGGAATTAATATTGATCCCAAGAGAATTGTAAAATTCGCCTTCTTTTGTAAATAGTCTGTCAGGTTGGATTGTTCACATCCGTCCAAGAGGGGAAGTTGGGGACTCGGTTTCTATTGTGATTCATTGCTCGATAAAGCTTTAATTCCTTATTGGCCCCTGTGAGTTATTACTGGATATCGTTATATATCTATATTGCCCCTCTGTGGGGTACGACTGGATAACGTTTCCCGAGCAGCTTTGACTAAGGGTCACCTGGACTCGAAACATTAGCTCATTTCTCTCCCTCCAGATGCTCTCAGATCTGCTGAGACTTTAAAGCATTTTCTCTGTGGTTCCCTCTGTGTGAGCTTTACAATGTTGTAATGTGTCATGCTGTCTCTTTCATTCTTGGGACTAATGCCGGGATGAGACTGCAAGAAAGTTTCTGATAGCTATTTGCTGCAAAGCAAACAGGAACGTGCGTTATGTTTACTTTTGGCGTGAGGGAGAATGTAAATAGCAGAGAATACCCTCGATTCCTCGACCTCGGGCTAATGGCCCAGCACGCTTCCGCTGCGGCCCTCTGCTCCTTAAACCAGGAGCTACAACATTACTGCCCTGCGGTCGCCACACAAATATTCACTTCCTCATTTTTTTCTTTCAACAAGAACACACGTTTGAGCACACTGATTCTGGTCAGCATCGTTCAGATAATTGACTTTCGTGCTGAATGGTTGTTCTGTGAAGGTGATGTGATTTCTTCTGTGACGTTGTTCTGATGGGAAAGTGGGGAGTGACTGGAATCACCTTCATAAAATGAAGTTCGGGGCGGCAGTTTCATCTCTCTGGGAACATTGATCACACTGTTACAGACTTCCTCAAACTTTGCCTCAAGTCCGACCACAAAAATAAGAAACTATGAGCAGAGTGGCGCAGCGGAAGCGTGCTGGGCCCATAACCCAGAGGTCGATGGATCGAAAGCATCCTCTGCTATTCGTATTCTCACTCACACCAAACGGAAACGAGTTGCTATTTGTCAGCAGCACATCTGCCTTTTTCTTTATCAGTACCAATGTTTTGCTTTCAGTCTGATCCACTCTTTGACACCTGTTCTTCAGCTAACCACAGTACAGTCGAGGTGACTAAGTTGACTTCTCACAGAACTCTCTTCTGCCGCCACTACTGGATGAACGTTAACCTGATTGGACACTGGAGGGGTTCTTCGCCTCCTTGTCTGTGAAAGCAGCACCGGAAGCAGCTGTGGAGAGAGATTGCAGTCGCCAGAATGCAACTCTCCAATTGGATACTTCACGTCCTCAGATCTTAGACTTTCAAGACCTTCGTCTGAGGAACAGGTAGAGCGGTATATCGGACCTTGCTGATTAGAGCAAACTGATCAATGCAGCAATGAGAAGCTCCTTAACCACCAGCGGTTTGGCCAAGAATGGCACTCAGACAGAAGACTCTGGCAGGAGTTCAAAAGTAGGAAAAGCATATCTTGTTTGAAATAACGATGAAGATAGACTTTAAGTCGATTTGTGCACGGATCTTTGTTTCGGCGAAAACGCATTAGGATGGCCGAGCGGTCTCAGGCGCTGCGTTCAGGTCGCAGTCTCTTCTGGAGGCGTGGGTTCGAATCCCACTCCTGATATTGTCTTTTACTCCACGAGGTTAAATTTCTCCAGCAAGATGTTCAACCTCAGGAAGATCCAATACCTCCCTTTCAATTGAAAAGCGTTGGTCTCAGGACATGGGATTCCCGCTTAAAGACGCACAGCAAGACCCCACCGGCAAAAGCCCAGCTCATGACTCGACAATCTGCTTCAGTGAGTCTGGTTGAGGAATTAATATTGATCCCAAGAGAAGGGTAAAATTCGTCTTCTCTTGTAAATAGTCTGGCAGGTTGGATTGTTCTCATCCGTCCAAGAGGGGAAATTGGGGACTCGGTTTCTATTGTGATTCATTGCTCGATAAAGCTTTATTTCCTTATTGGCCCCCTGTGAGTTATTACTGGATATCGTTATATATCTATATTGCCCCTCTGTGGGGTACTGCTGGATAACGTTTCCCGGGCAGTTTTGACTAAGGGTCACCTGGACACGAAACGTGAGCTCATTTCTCTCCCTCCAGATGCTGTCAGATCTGCTGAGACTTTAAAGCATTTTCTCTGTGATTCCCTATGTGTGAGCTTTACAATGTTGTAATGTGTCATGCTGTCTCTTTCATTCTTGGGACTAATGTCAGGATGAGACTGCAAGAAAGATTTTGATCGGTATCTGCTGCAAAGCAAACAGGAACGCCTGTTATGTTTACCTTTGGTGTGAGGGAGAATGCAAATAGCAGAGAATACCCTCGATTCCTCGACCTCGGGCTAATAGCCCAGCACGCTTCCGCTGCGGCACTCTGCTCCTTAAACCAGGAGCTACAACATTACTGCCCTGCGGTCGCCACACAACTATTCACTTCCTCATTTTTTTCTTTCAACAAGAACACATGTTTGAGCACACTGATTCTGGTCAGCATAGTTCAGATACTTTACTTTCGTGCGGAATGGTTGTTCTATGGAAGGTGATGTGATTTCTTCTGTGACGTTGTTCTGATGGGAAAGTGGGGAGTGACTGGAATCATCTTCATAAAATGAAGTTCGGGGCGGTCGATTCGCCACTCTGGGAACATTGATCACGCTATTACAGACGTCCTCAAACTTTGCCTGAAGTCCGACCACGAAAATAACGAGCTATGAGCAGAGTGGCGCAGCGGAAGCGTGCTGGGCCCATAACCCAGAGGTCGATGAATCGAAACCATCCTCTGCTATTCGTACTCTCGCTCACACTGAACGGAAAAAAGTTGCTATTTGTCAGCAGCACATCTACCTTTTTCTTTATCAGTACCAATGTTTTGCTTTCAGTCTGATCCACTCTTTGACACCTGTTCTTCAGCTAACCACAGTACAGTCGAGGTGACTAAGTTGACTTCTCCCAGAACACTCTTCTGCCGCCTCTACTGGATGAACGTTCACCTGATTGGACACTGGAGGGGTTCTTCGCCTACTTGTCTGTGAAAGCAGCACCGGGAGCAGCTGTGGAGAGAGATTGCAGTTTCCAGAATGCCACTCTCCAATTGGATACTTCACGTCGCTCAGATTTTAGACTTTCAATACCTTCGTCTGAGAAACAGGTGGAGCGGGAAATCGGACCTTGTTGATTAGAGCATACTGATCAATGCAGCAATGAGAAGCTCCTTAACCACCAGCGGTTTGGCCAAGGATGGCACTCAGATACAGGACTCTAGCTCGGGTTCTAAAGTAGGAAAAGCACGGTAGCACAAGTGATTAGCACTGTGGCTTCACAGCGCCAGGGTCCCAGTTTCGATTCCCCGCTGGGTCACTGTCTGTGCGGAGTTTGCACGTTCTCCCCGTGTCCGCGTGGGTTTCCTCCGGGTGCTCCGGTTTCCTCCCACAGTCCAAAGACGTGCAGGTTAGGTGGATTGGCCATGCTAAATTACCCGTAGTGTCCATAAGGGTTGGGAGGGGTTATTGGGTGGAAGTGAGGGATTAATGTGGGTCGGTGCAGACTCGATGGGCCGAATGGCGTCCTTCTGCACTGTATGTTCTATGTAATCTATGTAATCTAAAAGCATATCTTGTTTGAAATGAAATAACGAGGAAGACAGACTTTAAGTCGATTTGTGCACGGATCTTAGTCTCGGTGTCAACGCATCAGGATGGCCGAGCGGTCTAAGGCGCTGCGTTCAGGTCGCAGTCTCTTCTGGAGGCGTGGGTTCGAATCCCACTCTTGATATTGCCTTTTCCTCCACGAGGTTAAATTTCTCCAGCAAGATGTTCAACCTCAGGAAGATCCAATACCTCCCATTCAATGGAAAAGCGTTGGTCTCAGGACATGATATTCCAGCTTGAAGATGCACAGCAAGACCCCACCGGCAAAAGCCCAGTTCATGACTCGATAATCTGCTGCAGTGACTCTGGTTGAGGAATTAATATTGATCCCAAGAGAAGGGTAAAATTCGTCTTCTCTTGTAAATAGTCTGGCAGGTTGGATTGTTCACATCCGTTCAAGAGGGGAAGTTGGGGACTCGGTTTCTATTGTGATTCATTGCTCGATAAAGCTTTTTTCCTTATTGCCCCCCTGTGAGTTATTACTGGATATCGTTATATATCTATATTGCCCCTCTGTGGGGTACTACTGGATAACGTTTCCCGTGCAGTTTTGACTCAGGGTCACCTGGACACGAAACGTGAGCTAATTTCTCTCTCTCCAGATGCTGTCAGATCTGCTGAGATTTTAAAGCATTTTCTCTGTGGTTCCCGATGTGTGAGCATTACAATGTTGTAATGTGTCATGCTGTCTCTTTCATTCTTGGGACTAATGTCGGGATGAGACTGCAAGAAAGATTTTGATCGGTATTTTCTGCAAAGCAAACAGGAACGCCTGTTATGTTTACTTTTGGTGTGAGGGAGAATGCAAATAGCAGAGAAGACCCTCGATTCCTCGACCTCGGGCTAATAACCCAGCACGCTTCCGCTGCGGCACTCTGTTCCTTAAACCAGGTGCTACAACATTACTGCCCTGCCGTTGCCACACAAATATTCACTTCCTCATTTTTTTCTTTCAACAAGAACACACGTTTGAGCACACTGTGAACACACGTTTGAGCACAAGCGGGATTGTTCTGTACCTATAACCCAGAGGTCGATGGATCGAAACCATTCTCTGCTATTCGTATTCTCACACGAAACGGAAACAAGTTGCTATTTATCAACAGCACATCGGCCTTTTTCTTTATTAGTATCAAAGTTTTGCTTTCAGTCTGATCCGCTCTTTCACACCTGTTCTTCAGCTAACCACAGTACAGTCGAGGTCACTAAGTTGATTTCTCCCAGAACACTCTTCTGCCGCCTCGACTGGATGAACTTTCACCTGTTTGGACACTGGAGGGGTTATTCGGCTGTGAAAGCAGCACCGGAAGCAGCTGTGGAGAGGGATTCCAGTCGCCAGGATGCATCTCTCCAATTGGATACTTCACGTCGCTCAGATCTTCGTCTCTCAATACCTTCGTGGAACAGGTTATAATGAAAAAATATGTCATTTGAACCATGAATGTGAACCTGGAAAAGACAGAGATTTTAAATGAAAGGGAAAGGTCCCACAAAGGGTTAACAGCCGCAGCTTTTTTAAAATACAGATAGCTTCGCAGCCGTTAAAAAACACAGATATGGACAACTGAACCTGTTTTTAAAGTTAAAAAGACATGCAATCAATTAAAAGCTTAAGTTATATAAACGGGAACAGTATTTCACTCTTCCTGAGAAGTGCATTATTTTACTGAGCAATTAAAAAAGGAACAACCAGGATCTTAGGTTTAAATTGGGGGAGAAGTTTAAGCGGGAAACCTTGCTGACGCCACTTAAATATGAGACAACTGCTTTCCAGCTAAGAAACACATGAGGTGGCACGTTTATCCCATAATTTACACATTTTTGACGTTAAAAATCTTTTAGCAAATAATCAGGTCATAGGGTACAGGTCCAAGCCAGATAATGTTAGAAATATAGGGGGCGACCTGCCGTTGACACCAGCTGACCAGTAGAAGTGCTGAGGCGAACTGCTTCGTTGAACACGAGTTCATATTTAGTATTGAGACTGAGAAAACACATCAGTAAAGACAGATATCAGAAATGTTGCTGGCGAAGCAACAAATACATGTATTACCTGCCAAACAAAAGTATTACATGTCAAGCAGAATAAGCTAGTTCAACGACAGGGAGCTTGCATTAGCTACAGTCAGCAAGCAACAGCTACATTTCAATAAATGCCATGTAGAAACTAAGTCTGCGCAAAGGGCTATGTAATACCTAATAATTCAGCAGCCAGCTCTCATAGCTGCCCTCGGTCATGGGTAGGACTGAACACGGAAGCCGAGCAGAACAGCGAATCCATCAGGAAGAAAACAAAAGTTACAGGAGAAAATTGTCAAGGCAGACTTGAAGGTCTAACAACTGACCAGGAAGATGCAAAGAAAATATCTTATTACTTTTCTGTAAAAACAGTGATTACATCTTTTAATTTGAAATTAAAACTAACTTAAATTGATAACCTGAAAGAGTGTTTATTAGAAAGTTTACTTCACTCTACTGAGAAAAGCCGGACCCGTGAGTGAAGCACCTGAGTGGAAAGTAAACAGAATCTTCTCTGAAGACATGGGTTATGCCGTGGGATAACATGAAACACTGGTTTGACCCGAATAGCGCCCACCTAAGTCTGCATAGGAGTCAGGGAGTGAGAATCCCTGTTCATCATTGAGAATATCTTGACCCTTTTCTGGTACAGGGGGAATTCTAAGAATAGTGGTGAGATTTTAACTTCATGGCGCGCAACGTGGGGGGCTAGAATGTTAGAAGTTTCTGGGTAAAGCGAGGCTAGAATATTAGAAGTTTCTAGTTAAGCAGGTGGAGGTTTGAATATTAGAAGTTTCTAACCTAAAAGGGAATGGAATATTAGACGATTCTAGTTCCCAAATAATTGTTAGAATATTATAAGTTTCTAACTGGCACAAAGGCTAGAATATTAGAAGTTTCTAGTATATGTGTGAGGCGAACTTTCCCTGCCGAGTTTAATGCGGAAAGTCATGTGTGATTGACTTTTGGAAGGATATTCTGTGGATCGGGGGGACCTAAAACTTAGTTGGGTGCGAGCGTCAGAAGACTAGAAGATACTGACCCTGAGTAAAAGTCTGCAAGACATCTTAGTAAAGGTACTGGGATTCTTGCATCCATGACTGGTAGAAGGAGGACAAAAATAAATCTTCCTTGGAGTCAAGCAGATTGTGAGGGAAAGCCTAGAGAAATAGGGACGCCGAGAAAACTTTAGAAACCAAGATCACTCGACCTTTAACTAAAACAAGAAGACAGTGCCTCAGTACCCCTGGATAGGTCCCAGATAGGGTGCATATCCTGAATGTCGGAGTGCACCTGAAAGGGACAACCAGGAACAGAAATTTAGAATCCAGAAAATGGCAATTAGGGTAATCCTCTTGCTCTGAAACACGGTCAAGAGATGTGAAGCAACGGGGCGAGCGTACGGGGCGAGAGTGGAAGAGATTAAAAGAGGCAAAAAAAACTCGTTGATAAAGGAGGCTTATCAGAACGGAGGTGTCCTATTTTTGTTAGAGTACCTAAAACCCGATGGAATAGACATCCAAGGTCTCGGTGGATAAATGAGTGTGTGTGTGTGTTTAATAAGGATTTGTGAATTTCCCTTTGGTGTTTCAAGTTTTTAAAATGTTGTATTTTGCAAAACCGAGTTTCACATCAATTAGAAGTTATAAACGGCTGGCAGAAATGTGACCAATATTATGAGGTAGTAAATCAGTATGTTCAGAACTAAATTGGTCACAGCATAAACACAAAAAGAGGTTTTACTCGGGAGCAGTCAGAGCTCTGTGCAGGAAAGTACTTTGAAACTAACCCGTTGAAATTGACACGGCACAGCTCCAGCAGGTTCCTAGTGCCCGAAGACTCAAAAGATAGTCAGGAGCAGGAAAAATGATGTTTAGAATGTTAAATACATGGTAGAAGGAGCTTTAGGGAATAAAGATATTAGACCAGAAGTTAGATTAGGAGAATTACTTTCAGTATCAGGAAATGAGAATCTGATGGCAGGGAAATATTTAATAAAATTCGATGCAGGAAAAATTAGGATATTAAATACCAATCGATAGCACAGAGGCAGTTTGGGTGAAGCTACCAACTAAAACTAGGTAAAAGGTAAAGAAAAGATCGTTCAGAATTTGGGTGAACATATAGTTGAATTAGAGAAGCATGGCGTCTGGAGCAAAAAGAATTATATCAGAACTGAAACATCTGACCCAGCTAAATAATAACCAAGGGATTATGATAATCCATAGGCAACCTTTCGGCAGCAACGAAGAAACGTAATCAGCAAGGATTGTATATGGGATGGTATGAAAGTGACAAAATGTCATTACTGCAGAGAAAACCTAGCTAACGATGATGTAATTCTGAAATGATGTGCAGGATTGTGGAGAAGTGACAAACTTATTATCCCAATTAGTGAGGGAGTATATAGTTTAAAAGATGTTGGCATGACCCGGGACATAAAATTAGCCTAACAGTGTTCAGAGACTGTATCACCGCAATGGTGCCGTGCCAGAGGGTAGACCATACCCCCAAACCGGTTGGACAAGGAGAAAAGGAATGTTGTACGAAATTAATGATTGACCCGGGATACGGATTTGGAAAAAATATGAACCAAAACTTTCCCGATACAGGGAAGGGGTTTCTGTGGATAATTTGAAACCCCCAGACAATGGATAGGCTTTAGAGGAAAGGAATGTTTAGTTATGAGTGTCAGTGAATTACTGCACTCACTAGTATTATGTGATGAAGTAGAGTGGGATGACAGTGAATTAAAACCTGTTAGCAGCATTGATAGGACAGATGATGAAGATAAAATGTCATGTTCAGAACTTACCTTTCATAAAAATCCTGTCATAATCAGAAATAAAGAAATTGGAGTTAAGTCAGTAGCAATATCCGAAATGTATCAGGGTAAGTTTCAACCAGATCGGACCACTGAGCGAGCAAAAGAGGAGGAGTTTGAGATTCTTCGAATCTCACTCAGGGGTGCAATGATAGAAGGAGAAGGCTTAACCGGCCTTAATTGTATGATGTACATAATTGAGCAAAAACCAAGCCAGCAAAAAACCCAAAAAGAAACAAAAAGGACATCCGGAGGTCCTGGAGAGGGCACTTCTGGAGTATCCAAACAAGAATAGAACATACAAATGAACAAATAGGGCCCTCTCCAACCTTGGCCTGTTCGTTTGATTTTTCAGATAGATAGAATGATACAGACACATTTGTTTGGAAGGAGAAAAAGGACTACAATCAAGAGGGATACAAGGATCGGGTTTAAAGAAGGAATGGAAGAAGCTAGGACTAGGAGTAAGCTAGATTGGTTAAAATGGGGGGGCAACAATGTTAATGGGGATTGCCGTGATTAGTTTCGGAATATTAGTATTCTAATTGCATTAGGGGAATCAGGTGAAGTAATGGGATATGGAAAAATAGATACCAGCTTCAGTCAGATAAAACACATAATAAAAATAAGAATAAGCAAATGTTTAAATATAACGGAAGAAATCATTAATTTCCAAATCATCCAGGAGATAGGTTCAACAGCAGTCTGTTAGAATCAAGCAACAGTGTCAGTAACAACATATTCAGTAGAATGTTGGGAGCACTTGCAAGCAGACTGGAATACGTACTAAAATTATCAGCTCGGTTAAAGATTTTTAGACAGTATTCGGGGAAAACTAATGATACTAACTAGGACCCCGAGAAAGGGCAAGTTAAGATAAGAAATGCGTTGCAAAACAAAACCACAAGTAGGAGTAATTTGGGAAACGATTTGATAGACGTGGGCTTAAAAATTAAAGAAACATTTAAAACAGCAATTAAAATTATAGCAAGTCCATTTAAATGGTTTTGGACTACGTTAACCTTGGTTCAAAACAATTGGTACTTGTTTGTATCAATTGCGGGAGGGGTAATTGCCGCAGCAGTGCTGTGGAAATTGGGAAATTTTAAATTATGTCAAAACCTATGTTGCAAATGTTGAAATAAATTGCTCAACGGAAAGAGAGAAAAATGATACAATTGGTTACATATTTGAGGAACGTAACTGACAAAGCCAGGAAGAAATCTTTTCGAGTTGGGAATAAACCGAAGTATCAAATGATTACTGAGCAGTGAAACCTTCGGTCACACTTCTCTGACTGGACATGTGGCCTGGACACCAGCTGATGGATGATCTGAGTTCTCCACGGGACGTGTACTACATGATGGATTTTTTAAGGGTCGCGACAGACAGCAGCGACTGACGAGGAACCCCCACAGTTTACGAGACAATAGTATTAAGACATTTTTGTTTGTTTGAGCTTGATGTTGCAGTGCGAAATTTACAACCAATGTTTTAAACGAAGTTTCCTTGAGGCATTATGATAATTATTTTTTTAAAATGTCGTGCATCTTATTAAGAATTGTTATGTATGTATGAAAAAGAATTTGACATGGCTTGAGATAACAGATGCCAACTGACAAGGAACAAATGCTGGACTTTGGTAGTTGATTTTAGTTAGAGGGAGCCTTACAGCACTAAACTACAATGGGCGGCAGATAGCTGGGCAATAGAAGAATTGGAACTAGGATAGCATTGGATGCTGTCAAAAGCATGAATTATTCTAAAGAACACGTGCCATCTACAGATACAATTGACATGCTTAGAACTAAACGCAACAGCACAGAATCTGACAGAGTTAATTAGAACTTGAGACAGGAGCACAACTTGTCATACAATAGCGAAAACCAGCAGGGAATCTCAGTCTGTCTGATGATGACGGAGCTAAAGCTGCTCAACAGTTTGAACAAATTTTGTTTACTCAACATCCACAAAGGGTGTGAGTTTTCTGTAAAATGGGACTGTTTTAATACAAAGGGGTTAAACAAGGGTTCACTTAAAGTGTAGTAAGGGTAATCTCGTGGGTAATTTACCAAAGTACCAGCACATATCATATCACGGGGAATATTGATGTTGTTAATAGCATGTGTGATTTATATACTCTCATTATTGGGCACAAGTTCTGGCTTAAAAATCACTCTGTTAAGACCAGGAAACGATGTGTTGATATTAAATTTTGTCTTACAGATTGTGATTGCTAAAAAATATGTGAAGATGTAACACACAAACTGTTTGTGTGATTAGTTGCATAGCAAAGTGTTAAGATAAGGCTTACTTTTGTAACTTTGTACTTGACAACAGGGAGGAATAATGTTTATATGGAAGACGATAAAGTGATGATTCGATGTGAAGAAAGTGGGCTCAATTGAGTTGGACCCCCACCAGTTGGATGTATTAAATGTATTGCTCCTTGCAATAGAAACAGGGTTGTCAACCATTTTTGGTTGGATATGTGGCGACTGTTATAAGGGCAAATATACGCGTCATGTGTTTCAAGAGATGATAACGGAGGAAAGGGATCTTGAAGAGACATGGCAGTCAGTTACAATAGCATGGATATCAAATGGTTCCGGACGTACTTGGTTCAGGGACATTTTAGTTACCCATGAGAGAAAATCAGGGTTGGAAGTGGGGTCAAAGACACCTTTTAAATTGATGATGCACGGGAGTAAGTGGTTAATACATGATAAAGTCGTTTACGATACCAATGAGGAACATAAGGCAATTTGGATGCAACAGGAATGGGACACTCGACTGCCAGTGACAGGTAAACAAACTTTTTGGTTACTGATGTATTGAGTGGCTTACTGATCCTAAGGGACACGAGGCAGCTTGTACGGTGCTGCTATCCCAAGGAGATGAAATGCTTTGGAGATAGTGGAACACACGAAAAATAGCTATTGGGTTACCTTTATGAACAGCTGCCATTATAGTCCACGGTGATTATAATTAAAGAATGACCTGTCTGTCACCTGTGGTATAAGCGATGGATAAAATCACACGATGGGGTTGGGACACGATTTGAAAACAGGAAAATTGAATATTGAAAGCACAGATATGGGATACGATGGTATAAAATGAGTAGGGGGATAAGAATTAAAAGAATGGGGCCATGTTTCAAACGCCAAGAGGGGGTGTAATGCAAAAGTTGAACAATATGTCATTTGAACTTTGAAAGTAAGCCTGGAAAAGCCTGAGATTTTAAAAGAAAGCGAAAGGTCCCACAAAGGGTTAACAGCCGCAGCTTGTTTGAAATACAGATAGCTTCACAGGCATTAAAGAACACAGCTAGAGTCAACTCATCCTGTTTTTCAAGTTAAAAAGACATTCAATCAATTTAAATGTTTAAGTTATATAAAAGGGAACAGTATTTCACACTTCTTTAGAAGTGCATTATTTTATAGAACAATTCAAAAAGGAACAGCCAGGATCTTAGGTTTAAATTGAGGGATAAAGGTTAGGCGTGAAACCCTGCTGACGCCAGTTAAATATGAGACAACTGCTTTCCAGCAAAAGAAACACATGAGGTGGCACGTTTATAACATAATTTACACATTTTGACGTTAAAAACCTTTTAGAAAGTAATCAGCCCATAGGGTATAGGTCCAAGACAGATAAGGTTAGAATTACAGAGGGCTTCGACACCAGCTGACCCGTAAAAGTGCAGAGGCGAACTGCTTCATTGAACACGAGTTCATATCCAGTATTGAGACTGAGAAAAACATCACTAGAGGCAGATATCAGAAAAATTGCTGACCAAGCAACAAATAAATTTATTAGCTGCCAAACAAATGTATTACCCGTCAAGCAAAATAAGACTGGGAGCTTACATTAGCTACAGTCGGAAAGCAGCCGTTACATTTCAATAAAGGTCATATAGAAAGTTAGGCTGCGCAAAGGGCTCTATGAATGGTAATAATTCAGCATCCAGCGAGTCAGCTCTCATAGCTGCCCTCGGTCATGGAAAGGACTGAACACGGAAACCGAGCAGAACAGCGACTCCATCAGGAGAAAACCAAATGTTAAAGAAGAAAGATTGTCAAGGCAGTCCTGAAGGCCTAACAACTGACCAGGACGGTCCAAAGAAAAGGTCTTATTACTTTTCTGTAAAACAGTGATTTTATCTTTTAATTTGAAATTAAAACGAACTTAAATTGAGAACGTGAAAGAGTGGTTATTAGAAAGGTTACTTTACTCCACTTAGAAAAGCCGGACCCGTGAGTGAAGCTACTGAATGGAAAGTAAACAGAATCTTCTATGAAGACATGTGTTATACCGGCGGATGACTTGAAACAGTAGTTTGACCCGAATAACACCCAGCTAAGTCTGCACAGGATTCAGAGAGTGAGAATCCCTGTTCACCTGTTAGAATATCTTGACCCTTTTCTGGTATAAGGGGAATTCTAAGAATAGTGATGAGGTTTTCAGATCGCTCAGATCTTAGACTCTCAATATCTTCGTGTGAGGAACAGGTAGATCGGGAATTCGGTCCTCCTTGATTGGAGCAAACGGATACATGCAGCAACGAGAAGCTCCTTAACCCCCAGAGGCTTGGAGAGGGATAGCACTCAGGTACAGGACTCTGGCTGGGGTTTGAAAATAGGCAAAGCACATCTTGTTTGAAATGAAATGACGATCAAGATACAATTTAAGTCGATTTGTGCAGGGAGCTTTTTTTCCACGCCAACGCGTTAGGGTGGCTGAGCGGTCCAAGGTGCTGCGCTAAACTTTGTAGTCTCCTCTGCAGGCGTGGGTTCGATTCCCACTCCTGATAGTAACTTTTCCTCCACGAGGTTAAATTTCTGCAGCAAGATTTTCAACCGGAGGAAGATCCAATATCTTATATTCAATGTAAAAGCGTTGGGCTCAAGGACAGGTGATTCCTGCTTATAAACGCACAGCAAGTCCCCACAGGCAAAAGCCCAGTTAATGACTCGATAATCTGCTTCAGTGACTCTGGTTGAGGAATTAATATTGATCCCAGGGCTCCGGGGAACATTCGTCTTATCTTGTAAATAGTCTGGCTGGTTGGATGGTTCACATCCGGCCGAGAGGGGAAGTTGGGAACTCGGTTTCTATTGTGATTCATTGCTCGATAAAGCTTTATTTCCTTATTGGCCCCTGTGAGTTATTATGGATATCGTTATATATCTATATTGCCCCTCTGTGGGGTACTGCTGGATAACGTTTCCAGTCCAGCTTTGAGAAAGGCCATCTGGACTCGAAACTTTAGCTCTTTTCTCTCCCTACAGATGCTGTCACGCCTGTTGAGATTTTACAGCATTTTCTCTGTGGTTCTCTATGTGTGAGCTTTACAATGTTGTAATGTGTCATGCTGTCTCCTTCAATCCTGGGACAAATGTCGGGATGAGACTGCAAGAAAGATCCTGATAGGTATTTGCTGCAAAGCAAACAGGAAGGTGCGTTATGTTTACTTTTGGTGTGTGGGAGAAAGTAAATAGCAGAGAATACCCTCGATTCCTCGACCTCGGGCTAATGGCCCAGCACGCTTCCGCTGCGGCATTCTGCTCCTTAAACCAGGAGCTACAACATTACTGCCCTGCGGTAGCCAGAAAACTATTCACTTCCTTGTTTTTTCTTTCAACAACAACACACGTTTGAGCACACTGATTCAGGTCAGCGTAGTTCAGATACTTTACTTTCGTGCTGAATGGTTGTTCTGTGAAGGTGATGTGATTTCTTCTGTGACGTTATTCTGATGGAAAAGTGGGGAGTGACTGGAATCACCTTTATAGATGGAAGTTCGGGGCGGCAGTTTCACCTCTCTGGGGACATTGATCAACCTGTTACTGATTCCTTCAAACTTTGCCTCACATCCGACCCCGGAGGTCACTGAAAGCTTTGTGATGATTCTGATATGCAGACGTTTTAAACGAAACTGTGAAACAACATAATGATTTGATCCACTCAATAACAATAGCTGAGATTGGGGCATTGTATGTGTGTGTCAGTTGTCTGCTAGCGTCCGTTAAAATGTCTGCATGTCAGAATCAACACAAAGCTTTCAGTGGCATTGTGCATTGTCTGTGTGTGGAGGAGAGGGTGCATTTCGGCGTTCGGGTGTAAATAAATCTTTAACTGTCAGTCTCTGGTGTGACATGTGAATATTGGATCAATTCTCTATCTGCAGTCTCTGTTGCTGTGTGTGGCTGTGTTGTATCATTCTGTGAATCTCACCCTGGTGCTCTCTGTGAATTTAAGGTTGCTTTATTTGGTGTACGATAAATTCAGAGACACACGGCACGGTCAAACAATCTTTCAATCTCGTGTTCGTTTCGTTCACCGCAGCGGGAGCGGTGCGCAAGTGATTTCTGGGAGGTAAGTTTATCCTTTAAAAACACTTACCTTCACAGGACCAGGCCAGTCGATTTCAGCGGGAGCGGTGCACAAGTGATTTCTGGGAGGTAAGTTTATCCTTTAAAAACACTTACCTTCACAGGACCAGGCCAGTCGATTTCAGCGGGAGCGGTGCGCAAGTGATTTCTAGGAGGTAAGTTTATCCTTTAAAAACACTTACCTTCACAGGAGCAGGCCAGTCGTTTCAGCGGGAGCGGTGCGCAAGTGATTTCTAGGAGGTAAGTTTATCCTTTAAAAACACTTACCTTCACAGGAGCAGGAAAGTCGATTTCAGCGGGAGCGGTGCGCAAGTGATTTCTGGGAGGTAAGTTTATCCTTTAAAAACACTTACCTTCACAGGACCAGGCCAGTCGATTTCAGCGGGAGCGGTGCACAAGTGATTTCTGGGAGGTAAGTTTATCCTTTAAAAACACTTACATTCACATGAACAGGCCAGTCGATTTCAGCGGGAGCGGTGCGCAAGTGATTTCTAGGAGGTAAGTTTATCCTTTAAAAACACTTACCTTCACAGGAGCAGGCCAGTCGTTTCAGCGGGAGCGGTGCGCAAGTGATTTCTGGGAGGTAAGTTTATCCTTTAAAAACACTTACCTTCACAGGAACAGGCCAGTCGATTTCAGGGGGAACGGTGCGCAAGTGATTTCTGGGAGGTAGGTTTATCCTTTAAAAACACTTCTTTTCTGTTTTATTTTTTTCGACCCGCGGACATCAGGGAAGCCCCCCTCCACCCCCCCCCCCCCCCCCCCAGCCCATAAATCCTGGTGGAGAGGAAACCCGAGTAGTGTCTCCCACCCGCCCTCCTCCTCTAACCTAATAATAAGACCCATTGGTGTGAGGTAAGTGCCATATTATATTATTATTATATTATATTATTAGCATTGTGCAGGTCAAGGTTCGGAGGTGGAGATCAGTCTATGTCAGGGAGAGAACCTGAGAACATCTAAGACACTCAGAAGGTAAGAAGGTAAGTAAGCGATTTTTACTCATTTTTACTTTTATACCTTTTTCAAATTGTGTGTGTGGGGGGGGGGGGGGGGGGGGAACTGAAGTGACATCACAGAAAAGCTGTGGCCTGAGTGGCTGGTTGGGAATCTACAATAAATTTTTAAAAATTAAGCATTGGTAACTAATTAAACATAATTACTTAATTATAATTTAGAGGGGTATCTAAGCCAGAGATCGGAGAGTACTATATTTAGCTTTCGCCTTTCTATTAGAAATCTAGTGCTAGGAAACAGATAGTTAACAGTAACTTAGAAATTAAAAAAATATATATTAAAAAATGTTTTTTTTAAAAATTTTTATTTATATTATATGACGCAATGTCAGTTAGAGGGGTGCAGTGCTCTGACTGTGAGATGTGGCAGGTCCGGGAGGCTTCCAGCGTTCCGGATGGCTTCATCTGCAGAAAGTGCACCCAACTGGAGCTCCTCACAGACCGCATGGTTCGGTTGAAGCAGCAATTGGATGCACTTAGGAGCATGCAGGTGGCGGAAAGCGTCATAGGTCGCAGTTATGTAAATGTGGTCACACCCAAGGTGCAGGCAGAGAAATGGGTGACCACCAGAAAGGGCAGGCAGTCAGTGCAGGAATCCCTTATGGTTGTCCCCCTCTCGAACAGGTATACCCCTTTGGATACTGTCTGGGGGATAGCCTATCAGCGGAAAACAGCAGCAGCCAGAGCAGTGGCACCACGGCTGGCTCTGATGTTCAGAAGGGAGGGTCAAAGCGCAGAAGAGCAATAGTAATAGGGGACTCTATAGTCAGGGGCACAGATAGGCGCTTCTGTGGACGTGAAAGAGACTCCAGGATGGTATGTTGCCTCCCTGGTGCCAACGTACCAGATGTCTCCCAACGGGGAGAGGGCATCTTGAAGGGGGAGGGCAAACAGGCAGAGGTCGTTGTACATATTGGCACTAACGACATAGGCAGGAAGGGGCATGAGGTCCTGCAGCAGGAGTTCAGGGAGCTAGGCAGAAAGTTAAAAGACAGGACCTCTAGGGTTGTAATCTCGGGATTACATGCCAGTGACTCTAGAAATAGGAAGATAGAGCAGCTAAACACGTGGCTCAACAGCTGGTGTAGGAGGGAGGGTTTCCGTTATCTGGAGCACTGGGAGCTCTTCCGGGGCAGGTGTGACCTATATAAGAAGGACGCGTTGCATCTAAACCAGAGAGGCATAAATATCCTGGCCGCGAGGTTTGCTAGTGTCACACGGGAGGGTTTAAACTAGTATGGCAGGTGGGTGGGCACGGGAGCAATAGGTCAGAAGGTGAGAGCATTGAGGGAGAATTAGGGAATAGGGACAGTGGGGCTCTGAGGCAGAGCAGACAGGGAGAAGTTGCTGAACACAGCGGGTCTGGTGGCCTGAAGTGCATATGTATTAATGCAAGAAGTATTACAGGTAAGGCAGATGAACTTAGAGCTTGGATTAGTACTTGGAACTATGATGTTGTTGCCATTACAGAGACCGGGTTGAGAGAAGGGCAGGATTGACAGCTAAACGTTCCAGGATTTAGATATTTCAGGCGGGATAGAGGGGGGTGTAAAAGGGAAGGCGGAGTTGCGCTACTGGTTCGGGAGAATATCACAGCTGTACTGTGGGAGGACACCTCAGAGGGCAGTGAGGCTATCTGGGTAGAGATCAGGAATAAGAAGGGTGCAGTCACAATGTTGGGGGTTTACTACAGGCCTCCCAACAGCCAGCAGGAGATCGAGGAGCAGATAGGTAGACAGATTTTGGAAAAGAGTAAAAACAACAGCGTTGTGGTGATGGGAGACTTCAACTTCCCCAATATTGACTGGGACACACTTAGTGCCAGGGGCTTAGACGGGGCGATGTTTGTAAGGAGCATCCAGGAAGGCTTCTTAAAACAATATGTAGACAGTCCAACTAGGGAAGGGGCGGTACTGGACCTGGTATTGGGGAATGAGCCCGGCCAGGTGGTAGATGTTTCAGTAGGGGAGCATTTCGGTAACAGTGACCACAATTCAGTAAGTTTTAAAGTACTGGTGGACAAGGATAAGAGTGGTCCTAGGATGAATGTGCTAAATTGGGGGAAGGCTAATTAAAACAATATTAGACGGGAACTGAAGAACATAGGTTGGGGGCGGATGTTTGAGGGCAAATCAACATCTGACATGTGGGAGGCTTTCAAGTGTCAGTTGAAAGGAATTCAGGACCGGCATGTTCCTGTGAGGAAGAAGGATAAATATGGCAATTCTCGGGAACCTTGGATAACGAGAGATATTGTAGGCCTCGTCAAAAAGAAAAAGGAGGCATTTGTCTGGGCTAAAAGGCTGGGAACAGATGAAGCCTGCGTGGAATATAAGGAAAGTAGGAAGGAACTTACGCAAGGAGTCAGGAGGGCTAGAAGGGGTCACGAAAAGTCATTGGCAAATAGGGTTAAGGAAAATCCCAAGGCTTTTTACACGTACATAAAAAGCAAGAGGATAGCCAGGGAAAGGGTTGGCCCACTGAAGGATAGGGAAGGGAATCTATGTGTGGAGCCAGAGGAAATGGGCGAGGTACTAAATGAATACTTTGCATCAGTATTCACCAAAGAGAAGAAATTGGTAGATGTTGAGTCTGGAGAAGGGTGTGTAGATAGCCTGGGTCACATTGAGATCCAAGAAGACGAGGTGTTGGGTGTCTTAAAAAATATTAAGGTAGATAAGTCCCCAGGGCCTGATGGGATCTACCCCAGAATACTGAAGGAGGCTGGAGAGGAAATTGCTGAGGCCTTGACAGAAATCTTTGGATCCTCACTGTCTTCAGGGGATGTCTCGGAGGACTGGAGAATAGCCAATGTTGTTCCTCTGTTTAAGAAGGGTAGCAAGGATAATCCAGGGAACTACAGGCCGGTGAGCCTTACTGCAGTGGTAGGGAAATTACTGGAGAGACTTCTTCGAGAGAGGATCTACTCCTATTTGGAAGCAAATGGACGTATTAGTGAGAGGCAGCATGGTTTTGTGAAGGGGAGGTCGTGTCTCACTAACTTGATAAAGTTTTTCGAGGAGGTCACTAAGATGATTGATGCAGATAGGGCAGTGGATGTTGTCTATATGGACTTCAGTAAGGCCTTTTACGAGGTCCCTCATGGTAGACTAGTACAAAAGGTGAAGTCACACGGGATCAGGGGTGAGCTGGCAAGGTGGATACAGAACTGGCTAGGTCATAGCAGGCAGAGAGTAGCAATGGAAGGATGCTTTTCTAATTGGAGGGCTGTGACCAGTGGTGTTCCACAGGGATCAGTGCTGGGACCTTTGCTCTTTGTAGTATATATAAATGATTTGGAGGAAAATGTAACTGGTCTGATTAGTAAGTTTGCAGACGACACAAAGGTTGGTGGAATTGCGGATAGCGATGAGGACTGTCAGAGGATACAGCAGGATTTAGATTGTTTGGAGACTTGGGCGGAGAGATGGCAGGTGAAGTTTAATCCGGACAAATGTGAGGTAATGCATTTTGGAAGGTCTAATGCAGGTAGGGAATATACAGTGAATGGTAGAACCCTCAAGAGTATTGAAAGTCAAAGAGATCTAGGAGTACAGGCCCACAGGTCATTGAAAGGGGCAACACAGGTGGAGAAGGTAGTCCAGAAGGCATACGGCATGCTTGCCTTCATTGGCCGGGGCATTGAGTATAAGTATTGGCAAGTCATGTTGCAGCTGTATAGAACCTTAGTTAGGCCACACTTGGGGTATAGTGTTCAATTCTGGTCGCCGCACTACCAGAAGGATGTGGAGGCTTCAGAGAGGGTGCAGAAGAGATTTACCAGAATGTTGCCTGGTATGGAGGGCATTAGCTATGAGGAGCGGTTGAATAAACTCGGATCATTCTCACTGGAACGAAGGAGGTTGAGGGGAGACCTGATAGAGGTCTACAAAATTATGAGGGGCATAGACAGAGTGGATAGTCAGAGGCTTTTCCCCAGGGTAGCGGGGTCAATTACTAAGGGGCATAGGTTTAAGGTGAGAGGAGCAAAGTTTAGAGTAGATGTACGAGGCAAGTTTTTTACGCAGAGTGTAGTGGGTGCCTGGAACTCGCTACCGGAGGAGGTGGTGGAAGCAGGGACGATAGTGACATTTAAGTGGCATCTTGACACATACATGAATAGGATGGGAATAGAGGGATACGGACCCAGGAATTGTAGAAGATTGTAGTTTGGTCGGGCAGCATGGTCGGCACGGGCTTGGAGGGCCGAAGGGCCTGTTCCTGTGCTGTACAATTCTTTGTTCTTTGTTCACGTGCGCTGTAGTGAGATAATCTCTGAAAGAATTTCTCTGGAGCTCCAAACGCCTCCCAATTTAAGTCAATGTCTCCATCTCGATCGCACAGATTTGTTAAATGGTGCTTTGCGAAGCTTGCCCGGGATTTGAATCCGGGACATCTCGCTCTTTAGAGAAATGAAATCTTCGACGCGAGAGTCACACCCCGAGACCAACGATCTACTCGGTGGTTGAATTTCACTCCATGCAAATTATCATTGCCTCCCAAAGGCTAACGCCCATATGTTCCCCACACAATTATAAATCAGAAATGTGAATGAACAATGTGACATTTATCTCTTTGTTCTGGAGCTGATCAGAAGCAGTGATGTCAGTTTGCACAACTCGACAAGTCGGCCTGTGGTTGTGCGTCGGCAATATCGTGTTTATGTAATTCTGCCAGTCAGTGGGTTCAGTTGTCATTTTAGGAGAAATTCGAAGTCATCATGGCTTCACCAGTGGCCTCATGGTTAAGGTGTGAGTGATATTAATCATGATGTGATCAAATGAGAGTCTGTTTCAGTCTTTCCGCGGGGAGTTTTCATGCTGAGAAGAAACATGTTGGACATGGTCTGGGAATGTTTCACACCGGTCCATTCCCAACATTCCCTCACCTGATGGGATGGGGTTTTCCTTCCAAACGTTGCGGCTCACCTGATTAATATTGATTAAATATCAGTTATCAATAATTCTTTTAGATGTTTAATTTAGTTTATTTAAAAAATGATAATTCTAATACAGGAGACATTTTTTCTTTCATTCCCCAAACAGCCAAATTTGGTGAAAACTATCAATGAGAGGCAAAAGGAGAACCGTGGTCAGTGGTTTGTTTATGGAACTGAGTTCATATTCTGGAACAGAGCCACTGCGAGGGGGGTTCGAAGCTGCACAGGGAAACCCGGTGCGACCTTGAGTGGAACACCTTACCCACTCGGCCGTCACCGTCTTTGTACCTCCTCCCTTCTCAATATCCAAGGCCCCAAACACTCTTCCCTAGTGAAACAGTAACACACTAGTTCTTTTTCAGTTTAATCCACTGTATTTGCTCCTACATTTTGGTCTCATCTACTTCAGCACACCAAATCGCAGACTGGCTGCCCGCTTGGAGACATCTTAGTTTAGTCCGTCAGCCTGACTCCGAACTTCCTCCCACTTGTCATTTCAAATCTCCATTGCTCCTACTCTGACCTTTCTGTCCTTGATCTGTTACAGTGTTCCAATAGAGATCAACGTAACCTCGAGGAAGGTTACGTCGTCTGTAACTCAGTACGCCAGAGAATTCGGGACACAACATCGAGTTCAATAGTTTATTGAATCATATTGCATTCCTTCCCTTTTCAGTTGGACGGCGGAGAGGTATTTGGAGATGTTTCGAAAATGAATTGAAGATCTATATGCTGAGACAACTTGAATCGTGGCCGCCATTGGCGGAGAAATGAAAGTGTAACTGAGCAAGAGGAGAGGGATGGATTCAGAAAGAGAAAGAGAAATGTCTGGGAATGGAACCGGAACTCCAGTCTGGGAAGTGAGAAATTTCCCCCTGAACTACTGACGTTCACACAGCCGCTCATTCCATGTGTCCAGTCGGAAACCTGTCTGAAGCAACATGCAGTTTAACATAGCGCCTGTGATAAACCTCCACTGTCATGAGCTGTTCATTACAGCTGTGATAAACGTGTTGGTGTTAGCATTGAATGGTGAAGATTCACATCCTTGTTTGCAGCTGTCTATCAGAAACAGTCTGGAAACCTGACTGAACTGATGTGTGTGCCCAGTTTGCAATCTGTCAGGTCAACAGCTTTCAAAGATTTTATTTTGGTCCTGACTCTGCTTGTTCTGTGAAGGTGATGAGTTTTCTTCTGTGACGTCATTCTGATGGGAAAGTGAAAAGTGAATGGCGTCACGGTTGTGGAATGAATTTCCGGCGGCAGTTCCACTTTTCTGCGAACATTGATAAACGTTTTACTAATTGATTCATACTTTACTTAACACCCGACTCTGTCGAGATTCGAACCCACAACCTTCGACTGTCTCATCATGACGAGAAGGACAAAGCGCTCTCCGTTGCGCCACAGAGCCACGCCTGCAGCAAAATCCCCATCCCTATTTGGGAATGTCTGAAGTTGTCCAACAGGCAGTTCAAAAGTTCAGTAATTTGGTCAGTGACTGCACCTGAGGAAGGAGCAGTGCTCAGAAAGCTGGTGATTTGAAACAAACCTATTGGACTTTAACCTGGTGTTGTAAAACTTTTTACTGTGCATTGTAAACGTACTTTATTGTCTGTAAATGTTTGGGCCGTCCTGTGGTGAAAAGAGCGACAGACATTCCAGTCGAACCCCTTCTGTAAATGTGGCTCCAGTCACTTTTCACTATCCCATCAGAATGACGTCACAGAAGAAAACTCATCACCTTCTCGGAACACCCATTCAGGACAAAAATAAAATCTTTGAAAGCTGCTGACCAGAGTCAGGCTGCTCACTCCTAAAGCAGATTGCCAACTGGACATATACATCAGCGGGCAACTGTTCAGTCAACGTTCCAGACTGTTTCTGACAGACAGTTCCCCGCATGGGAATGTCTGAAGTTGTCCAACAGGCAGTTCAAAAGTTCAGTAATTTTGACAGTGATTACATTTTAAAAGTACTTTATTGTCTGTAAAAGTTTGGGCCGTATTGCCGTTGTGCAAAGATCGACAGAAATTCCAGTAGAACTCTGAAAGCACGCAGACAGGTTGGTGCAATGGGAGGACACGTGCATAAGGAGCACATCCGGCCTATTGAGTCTGCACCGGCCCTTGGAAAGAGAACCCCACCAAAGCTAACACCGCCGCTGTATACCCGGAACCCAGCAACCCCACCCAACCTGCAGGTCTTTGCACTGTGGGAGGCAACCCACGCAGACACGAGGAGAATGTGCAGACAATGGCCCAAGCACGGAATCGTACCTGGGACTCTGGACCTGTGACGCGACAGTGCTAACTACCGTGCTATCAATGAGATTGAGTGATCTGATGATAACATCTCAACTCCACTTTGCTGCCTTACCCCCTAACCCTTGATTCCCTTCCTGACGGAGCACTACAGCTCGGCCCTATCCATGCCCTACCCCCAAAGCTCGAACTAATGTTTGGAAAATAAGAGTCAATTAAACATGGCCCATCCACCAAACCTGCAGATAGTTGGACTGTGGGAGGAATGCGGTGCAGTACCGAGGTCCCACTGCCTGATCGCTTCCCATTCTATTCATCCTTCAGCCTCTGATTTGAGCAATAAGGTATTTTACTCATTAATTGTCTGCAGGACACACTCCAGGCACAGCTTTTCTGTGGTCTTCTCACAGACAAGTCCACTCTTCACTTTCTGACTCACATCTTGCTGCAGTTTCTTCAAACCAGCCCCTCCAACTGCCCACCAGAGTCTCAGGTAGTTTAAGTATTTCTCTGAAATTCGCAAGAAGACGATCACAGTGTCTGTGAGGGCATCTAAGGGTTTAATCCACACTCACATACAGACTGATAATGAGGGACTGACACACAAACACACACACACATCCCGCCACGGCAGATGGTGAAATATGAAATCAATAAAAACATCTGGAATTAAAAGTCTGATGACCATGAACCGATTGTCCGAAAGCCCAACTGGTTAACTTTAGGCAGAGAAATCTTACCTGGTCTGGCTGTACATGTGCCTCCCGACCCACAGCAATGTGGTTTTCCCTTACCTGCCTCCGGATGACTTACCAAGCCGCTCATTTCACGGCAGTTTGTGATGGGCAGTAATTTCTGGCCAAGCCAGCGGCGCCCACATCGCATGAATGAATTTAAAAGATCGGAAATTCAAAACGAGAGATTGATAAATACAAAATTAATCCCAAACTAATTTACAGTCCGGAATCTGGCAGTCAGAACAAATCGCTTGGACATGCACGGTTTCAACGACACAATTAGCAAGTGATCCAACCTTCACACAGCAGCGGGAAATGCAAAAACAGTCTGAATATTACACAGATATATTGAACCAGAGAATGACTGATACAGAGTGAATCATTTACACTCACACGAAGTATAATCCAGTCGTGCTTTCACTAGAGTTTCACATGGGTGCCACTGCTTCGGCAACAGGTATGTCTTGTCAATGAGAACAGTCTTTGCTGCCTTGCTACCGTATAGCAGTAACGACAATAGTAACTTGCTCCTGAGCAGAAGAGCGCAGCGGAGCGGACTGATCACATGATCCAAAAGTCAATGGATCGTAACTATCTTCTGCTATGCAACAGATCACCTGGATTTTCCTTGTGGTAAATGTTTATTAGTCTGCCCTCAATCGACAAGCAATCTCCAGAGTCGTTTTTATTCGCAAATTGACACGAGCAGTAAGTGCTTCAAAAGCACACCCGCCGAGGATTTCGCCTTGCTCTCAACCCATTTCAGGCCATATTCAGAATTACATGGAACATAGAGTGCCGCAGGAGGCCACTCGGCTGATCGAGTCTGCACCCACCCAATCCCCGGAACCCAATAACCCGTCCTAACCTTTTTGGACACGAAGGGCAATTTATCATGGACAATCTATCTCACCTGCATGTCTTTGGACTGTGGGTGTAAACCGGAGCACCTGGACGAAACCAACGCAGACAGGGGGGGGACGGGGACGTGCAGACTCCGCACAGACAGTGACCCAGCGGGGAATCGAACCTGGGACCCTGGCGCTGTGAAGCCACAGTGCAAGACACTTGTGTTACCGTGCACCCTTTTTTCTCAGCCCATTTCAGGCCATGCTGCGAATTACCTTCCCTTGTTCCCTCATACACCTTGATCATCAGAACAGCAAAGAGAAAAAAATCCAATTACCCTCCATAAAAACAAGACAGAGAAATGCATACATATTACTACAGTCTGTCTGATCGACAGGACACACTGCAGTAATTCTCCATGCTTATTTGGACAGCAGCGCCCTCCCTTTGTCATGCACTGGAATGCATTGCTTCGGAGTGTGACAGAGGCAGGTTGTAAATGTATCCGGATAAGCACTTGGCACGTCATAACCTTCAAGGCTATTGGCCAAGTGCTGGGAAATTGGATTCGGTCGCCAGGTCACGTGTATTTCATGCGTCGGTGTAGATTCGATGTGCCAAAGAGCCTCTTCTGCATGTATAATTCTGTGATTCAGTGACATAGAGAAGGAGAAGAGGGTCAGCACAGCGGAAACAGCATCACTTTAAATACACAGTTAATAAGTATTTGACAGATCTGATCGTTCCTCTCAATCACTGATTTAAATTTGGAAATAAATCTCCAAGTTCACCATGAGCTGTTCAGGTGAATTTTCGTATCTTGAGGTTTACAGGAGAAACATATTGTATTAAATCATTCTGTGAGTGTTTCTGGTTGATGCACTGATGATGCTCGGAGTTCCCAGCGTTTACTCATTGGTCTTTATAACAGTTAATCCAGTTTTAATGTTGACTTGTTCTCGGGCAGAGGATAGTAACACATGTCAGTGAGCATCCACATTTATGGATGATGCCTCAAAACCCTTCACGGCTCACGGAGTGAAGAATATTATCGACATGGAAAATGACCAAGTTTGGCAGCTGGAGCTCTCCCTTGTATTTTCTGCGATCTGGGTGACAGCGGATCATGAAAACTGAAAAAGCGTTGCAGCCGTTGGCCGCGCGGCCGAATGGATAAGGCGTCTGACTTCGATGATGTCAGAAGGTTGCAAATTCAAGTCTTGCCGCGGTTGCTTTGTACCGAAATCCAGTCCGCCTTGCTGAAGTTTTTCCTCGTCAGCTCAAAGTTCCGCCTTTCCTTCCAAACATTGCAGGGCTTTTCTCAGAATGTATTTCCTTGTTATTTTGTGCATTCAATTCTCTTTACTCGTCGTACTTTGTTTGGCTCCGAACTAATCCACAATATATGTTTCACCCGGATAAAGTATTGATGCTGCCAACTAGAACAAAATGCTTTGTCTCAATCGATGTAATAAAATCCTGTGGAGGGAATTCCTTTCTCCTCAGGATGAGCTGAATTACCTGTTTATTTGTTCACGGGGGTGAAAGCTTATGTCACCGCTTATCATCGTTGTTGCTTTTTGATTGTTATTTCACATGCAGCTGTTATTTTTTTAATAGTTTTAAATCCTGCTCTCGTGGCAGCGGCCTGTGGAGCAGGTGGCTGTGGCCCCAGCAGAATATTCAATCCCCAACTCATTGGTAAAGGTTTCACATGCACATTTCTCCCTAAAATTTTCGAGATTGCCAAACATGATTGTATTTTTTCATCTGTTCTTTGGTTTGTCAAGTGAAACACGTGTCTGTTGAGTTTTATATTCTTCACGGGAAGGCAAATATTTTCTTGCTTTATTTCAATTACTTCTGGGGTCCACTTCCTCCGCCTCCATTTGAAAAACAAACCACCCAAACTTCTGGCTGCCATCAGAACCCGCTAAGTTTAGTAATGTGACAACTTGTATCTTTATTGACTTGTCAGAGACACCACAGTAAATACGCCACTCCTGCACGAACTGCACCCAACTATACCCAATGTGGTGGTCAGACACAAGTGAGTCATGTGGGGAAGTCCTTGTGCCGTACATCCCACTCCTGACACCATGTAGATCAGCTAATTTCACAAAGACTGGCGACCAAGGGCTTGTAAGAAACAACAATGCGCGGCAGGAGCACAGTGGTTAGCCCTGTTGCTTCACAGCGCCAGGGTCCCGGATTTGATTCGCCGCTGGGTCACTGTCTGTGCGGAGTCTGCACGTTCTCTCCGTGTTTGCGTGGGTTTCCTCCGGGTGCTCAGGTTCCCTCCCACAAGCCCAGAAAGATGTGCTTTTAGGTGAATTGGACAATCAGAATCGTCCTTTAGTGAACCCGAACAGGCGCCGGAGTGTGGCGACTAGTGGTTATCCGCACTAACATTATAACAGTATTAATGTAAGCATGCTTGTGACACTAAAGAAGAGGAAGGAGCCTGAGGAAGGAGCAGCGCTCCGAAAGCTAGTGACATCGAAACAAACCTGTTGGACTTTAACCTGGTGTTGTAAGACTTCGTACTAAAGAAGACGGCAGCCCAGTCGCAGTGGGCTAGCTCTATTGCCTCACGGCGTTTGAGATGCCAGGTTCGGTCCCGGCTCTGGGATCCCGTCTGCGTGGAATTTGCACAGTCTCCCCGTCTTTGCGTGGGTTTAGTCCCCACAACCTAAAGTGCTGCAGGGTAGGTGGATTGGACACGCTGAATTGCCCCTTAATATATATTTTTTTTAAAATTGGGTACTCTAAATTTAAAAAAAGGAAAAGTGGCTGAAAGCGAGTTGTGCGAAAAGGCAACGATGTATTCATTACCCGTTTGAATTGCAGCGAAAAAACATCAACATAATAATCATCTTTATCAGTGTCGTAATCCCGATTACGTGATGATGCTGTGAAAATCCCCTAGTCGTCACACTCCGGCGCCTGTTCGGGATAACTGAGAGGAATTCAGAATGTCCAATTCGCCTAACAAGTACATCTTTTGGGAGGAAACCGAAGCAGCCAGAGGAACCCCACGCAGACACGGGGAGAACGTGCAGACCCGGCACAGTCAGGGGCCCAAGCCAGGAATCGAGCCCAGGTCCCTGGCACTGTGCAGGGACAATGCAAATCAATGTGGTACAGTGCCGCCCAACATGGCTTTTAGCGGTTAACATTATTGTAAAACACCAATTAGTCACTATTAAAGCCCCAGACATCTGCTTTCTGACTGAGCGAACCTGCTCATCCCGATCTATCGGAAAATGTAAGACTCCCATTCCAGCCATATTGTTGCAAAACAATCTAATCTCTGATTTAATCCATTATCCCGGTTCATTGCTTGTGTATTCGTTCGATAAATACAGAGGGGGCAGCACGGTAGCACAGTGGTTAGCACAATTGCTTCACAGCTCCAGGGTCCCTGTTTTGATTCCGGCTTGGGTCACTGTCTGTGCGGCGTCTGCACATTCTCCCCGTGGGTGCGTGGGTTTCCTCGGAGTGCTCCGGTTTCCTCCCACAGTCCAAAGATGTGCAGGTTAGGTGGATTGACCATGCTAAATTGCCCTTAGTGTCCAAAATTGCCCATAGTGTTGGGTGGGGTTGCTGGGTTATGGGGATAGGGTGGAGGTGTGGACCTTGGGTAGGTTGCTCTTTCCAAGAGCCGGTGCAGACTCGATGGGCCGAATGGCCTCCTTCTGCTCTGTAAATTCTATGAATCTGTGTGACCGAGCCCGGTAAGAGATGGTCGTAGAGTTACATCTGTCTGAACAATTGACACAGATTCAGCTCCTGGCCATCACAGTGGTGAATTATTTAATTAGATATCGCAGGTCAGGACAGAAAATGAGGGGACAGTCCTCAAATAAAATTCACAAAATATTCTCATCATCTAACTTCATCTCTCCCGTTTCAATTTGTTTTCCGTGGAAGGTTTAGGCAACAATAGTAAATAGTAAATAGAAACATTGGTAAAAAGGTGGGTTAATCGGGTCAAAAAAACGACACAATCAAAGTTCAATTTACAAACTGTGTTATGGATACTCCTGGGGCCAGATGAATTAGCAACTAAATTATTTACATAATAAACAATAATAAAAAATATATGATTGGTGGCTCGATGGAGCAAGTGATACAGTGTAGGACTTGTATTTCGTGTTCTGCTGAGACGTTCTGACGTTATTGGTTCGAAATCAGCCAGAGTCGCCTTTTTAAAATAAATTTAGAGTACTCAATTCATTTTTTCCAATTAAGGGGCAAATTAGCGTCGACAATCCACCTAGCTTACACATTTATTTTGGGTTGTGGGGGCGAAACACACGCAGTCACGGGGAGAATGTGCAAACTTCACACGGACAGTCACATAGAGCCACGATCGAACCTGGGACCGCGGCGCATGATACCACAGTGCTAACCACTGCGCCAGCGTGCTGCCCAGCGGAGTCGGCTTTTGGGTTGGACCAAGGCACAGTGGTTAGCACTGCTGCATCACAGAGCCAGGTATCCGGGTTCAATTCCAGCATTGGGTGACTGTGTGCGGAGTTTGCACGTTCTCCCCATGTCTGAACAAAGAACAAAAAACAAAGAAATGTACAGCACAGGAACAGGCCCTTCGGCCCTCCAAGCCCGTGCCGACCACGCTGCCCGACTAAACTACAATCTTCTACACTTCCTGGGTTCGTATCCCTCTATTCCCATCCTATTCATGTATTTGTCAAGATGCCCCTTAAATGTCACTATCGTCCCTGCTTCCACCACCTCCTCCGGTAGCGAGTTTCAGGCACCCACTACCCTCTGCGTAAAAAACTTGCCTCGTCCATCTACTCTAAACCTTGCCCCTCTCACCTTAAACCTATGCGCCCTAGTAATTGGCCCCTCTACCCTGGGGAAAAGCCTCTGACTATCCACTCTGTCTGTGCCACTCATAATTTTGTATACCTCTATCAGGTCTCCCCTCAACCTCCTTCGTTCCAGTGAGAACAAACCGAGTTTATTCAACCGCTCCTCATAGCTAATGCCCTCCATACCAGGCAACATTCTGGTAAATCTATTCTGCACCCTCTCTAAAGCCTCCACATCCTTCTGGTAATGTGGCGACCAGAATTGAACACTATACTCCAAGTGTGGCCTAACTAAGGTTCTATACAGCTGCAACATGACTTGCCAATTCTTATACTCAATACCCGGCCAATGAAGGCAAGCATGCCGTATGCCTTCTTGACTACCTTCTCCCCCTGTGTTGCCCCTTTCAATGACTTGTGGACCTGTACTCCTAGATCTCTTTGACTTTCAATACTCTTGAGGGTTCTACCATTCACTGTATATTCCCTACCTGCATTAGACCTTCCAAAATGCATTATCTCACATTTGTCCGGATTAAACTCCACCTGCCATCTCTCCGCCCAAGTCTCCAAACAATCTAAATCCTGCTGCATCCTCTGACAGTCCTCATCGCTATCCGCAATTCCACCAAACTTTGTGTCGTCTGCAAACTTACTAATCAGACCAGTTACATTTTCCTCCAAATCATTTATATATACTACAAGGGCGGCCGACACATAGCGACACCGCGACCTGGAGGCTCTCCTCCAGCCACTCACCATCCTGTCTTAGAACTATATCTCTGTTACTTCACTATAGCTGGATTAATTTTATTTCTCTGATGTAATGTACCTGTCTCTGTGTATATCTCTGTCTGTGTGTACATGCGTGTTTCTATATATATGTGTGTATCTGAGAATATGTGTGAATGTTTATGTGCCTGTGTCTGTATACCTGTGTTTGCGGGTGTGTACAACTCTGTGTACTGTGTGTGTACACGTGTATATACCTGTGTGTGTATGTCTGTGTATCTGTGTAACTCTGTGTATAATGTGTGTGGGCCTGTACACTGTGTGTATACGTGTGATTGTATGTCACTATTGTTTCCTCTCTGAGAGTCTTTTAACCATTTCTAAATCTCTCAGAGGTACAATTGTTGAGTCTGATTGCTTTTTGTGATTGCTATTTATGAATGAGTACAGTGTCTTTCAGCATTTTACTCTGAACAACCGTTTGAGAATAATCCTGAATCTGTCATGCTCCAGGACTCAGTGGCATGATGGATCTTAGTCTGAACATGTGTTTGAGGATTATCCTGTACCTGTCAGGCTCTGTGACTCAGTGTGAAGATGCGGTTCAGGATGTGACCTTTCAATCTCTGGGACAGTTTATAAGTTTGCCTTCATTCCACGTAATTTTCCAGCACAGAAAGAAACCATTGCTGTGGGAGGCTTGAAGCAAACAATGTGTGATAGTTTTGGACCAGCATTTAATATCAGAACACAATTGTGAAAGATAATGTAACCTTCAACCTGATACTGGATTGCTCTGGAAGTTTAACTCAGGTTGTACAGATTGATTTGATCTGTCACACTCAGTCTGATTCTGAGTTAGAATTTTGACATGAATGTAAAATGGACCACAGTCTGGAATTGCTGCAGTATCTTCCATCCGGAACAGAGTGAGTGAGGATTTTGCAATAGTTTGCAAGTTACAGCTCAGTTCATAGTCAGCGAAATTATATTGCATCTTTTATTTTCATAAATTAGGTGAGTTTTAAACGAGAATCAGTGTTTGTATCTTTGTCGCTTTCAGCATATCTCAATCTGAGAAGGCACCTGATATTTGTGTTTGCTTCTAATGTATTTGTGAGGACGCACTCTGAGGATTAGTACAGCCACCCCTGATGTGAGTGATGTGGCTGGTATTTCACTCTATTCTCAGAGTACATTATTACGGTTAATTGTGTAATTCTAAACCGGAATCCATGTGTCAGTTTTCTCTGATATTGATTATTTCACTAAGCTGCTCCATTGTGGAACTGATACAGTGATGATGAGAATGGGTGAGAATTTGCACTGGGATTTATGGGGCCTCCTGTCAGTGGTACTGTGTTAGGGTGACATGGACACAGCGTCTGTCTCTCCTGCTGTTTGATTGATGGGTTGAAAATGTGTCTCTGGAACTGTTTCCGCTGCCTGAGACTGTGGAACTGATGACCTGTCTGTGTCTCTTTGCTCTGTCAGTGACAATGTACGGATTGTGTGTGGGAAAGAGCTGGCGACACTCTTCCCTGTAACTTGTGTGGAGGAAACATCACCCCTGATCCCGTGTGACTTCACCTTTTGTACTAGTCTACCATGAGGGACCTTGTCAAAGGCCTTACTGAAGTCCATATTGACAACATCCACTGCCCTACCTGCATCAATCATCTTAGTGACCTCCTCGAAAAACTCTATCAAGTTAGTGAGACACGACCTCCCCTTCACAAAACCATGCTGCCTCTCACTAATACGTCCATTTGCTTCCAAATGGGAGTAGATCCTGTCTCGAAGAATTCTCTCCAGTAATTTCCCTACCACTGAAGTAAGGCTCACCGGCCTGTAGTTCCCGGGATTATCCTTGATACCCTTCTTAAACAGAGGAACAACATTGGCTATTCTCCAGTCCTCCGGGACATCCCCTGAAGACAGTGAGGATCCAAAGATTTCTGTCAAGGCCTCAGCAATTTTCTCTCCAGCCTCCTTCAGTATTCTGGGGTAGATCCCATCAGGCCCTGGGGACTTATCTACCTTAATATTTTTTAAGACACCCAACACCTCGTCTTCTTGGATCTGAATGTGATCCAGGCTATCTACACACCCTTCTCCAGACTCAACATCTACCAATTTCTTCTCTTTGGTGAATACTGATGCAAAGTATTCATTTAGTACCTCGCCCATTTCCTCTGGCTCCAGACATAGATTCCCTTGCCTATCCTTCAGTGGGTCAACCCTTTCCCTGGCTACCCTCTTGCTTTTTATGTACGTGTAAAAAGCCTTGGGATTTTCCTTAACCCTATTTGCCAATGACTTTTCGTGACCCCTTCTAGCCCTCCTGACTCCTTGCTTAAGTTCCTTCCTACTTTCCTTATATTCCACGCAGGCTTTGTCTGTTCCCAGCCTTTTAGCCCTGACAAATGCCTCCTTTTTCTTTTGACGAGGCCTACAATATCTCTCGTTATCCAAGGTTCCAGAAAATTGCCGTATTTATCCTTCTGCCTCACAAAAACATGCCGGTCCTGAATTCCTTTCAACTGCCACTTGAAAGTCTCCCACATGTCAGATGTTTATTTGCCCTCAAACATCCGCCACCAATTCATGTTCTTCAGTTCCCGCCTAATATTGTTATAATTAGCCTTCCCCCAATTTAGCGCATTCATCCTCGGACCACTCTTATCCTTGTCCACCAGTACTTTAAAACTTACTGAATTGTGGGCAGTGTTCCCGAAATGCTCCCCTACTGAAACATCTAGCACCTGGCCGGGCTCATTCCACAATACCAGGTCCAGTACCGCCCCTTCCCTAGTTGGACTGTCTACATATTGTTTTAAGAAGCCCTCCTGGATGTTCCTTACAAACTCCTCCCCGTCTAAGCCCCTGGCACTAAGTGAGTCCCAGACAACATTGGGGAAGTTGAAGTCTCCCATCACCACACCCTGTTGTTTTTACTCTTTTCCAAAATCTGTCTACCTATCTGCTCCTCTATCTCCCGCTGGCTGTTTGAAGGCCTATTCTAAACCCCCAACATTGTGACTGCACCCTTCTTATTCCTGATCTCTACCCATATAGCCTCACTGCCCTCTGAGGTATCCTCCCGCAGAACAGCTGTGATATTCTCCCGAACCAGTAGCGCAACTCCGCCTTCCCTTTTACATCCCCCTCTATCCCGCCTGAAACATCTAAATCCTGGAACATTTAGCTGCCAATCCTGCCCTTCCCTCAACCAGGTCTCTGTAATGGCAACCGCATCATAGTTCCAAGTACTAATCCAAGCTCTAAGTTCATCTGCCTTACCCGTAATACTTCTTGCACTAAAACATATGCACTTCAGGCCACCAGACCCGCTGTGTTCAGCAAATTCTCCCTGTCTGCTCTGCCTCAGAGCCCCACTGTCCCTTTTCCCTAGCTTTTCCTCAATGCTCTCAACATCTGACCTATTGCTCCCGTGCCCACCCCCCTGCCATACTAGTTTAAACCCTCCCGTGTGACACTAGCAAACCTCGCGGCCAGGATATTTATGCCTCTCCAGTTTAGATGCAACGCGTCCTTCTTATATAGGTCACACCTGCCCCGGAAGAGCTCCCAGTGGTCCAGATAACGGAAACCCTCCCTCCTACACCAGCTGTTTAGCCACGTGTTTAGCTGCTCTATCTTCCCATTTCTAGCCTCACTGGCACGAGGCACAGGGAGTAATCCCGAGATTACAACCCTAGAGGTCCTGTCTTTTAACTTTCTGCCTAGCTCCCTGAACTCCTGCTGCAGGACCTCATGCCCCTTCCTGCCTATGTCGTTAGTACCAATATGTACAACGACCTCTGCCTGTTTGCCCTCCCCCTTCAGGATGCCCTCTACCCTTTCGGAGACATCCTGGACCCTGGCACCAGGGAGGCAACATACCATCCTGGAGTCTCTTTCACGTCCACAGAAGCGCCTATCTGTGCCCCTGACTATAGAGTCCCCTATTACTATTACGCTTCTGCGCTTTGACCCTCCCTTCTGAACATCAGAGCCAGCCGTGGTGCCACTGCTCTGGCTGCTGCTGTTTTCCGCTGATAGGCTATCCCCCCGACAGTATCCAAAGGGGTACACCTGTTCGAGAGGGGGACAACCATAAGGGATTCCTGCACTGACTGCCTGCCCTTTCTGGTGGTCACCCATTTCTCTGCCTGCACCTTGGGTGTGACCACATTTACGTAACTGCGATCTATGACGCCGAGCTGTTTATGTTTATGTGGAGCTAATGCTTCCTCTTTTGCGGCATTCTAAAACTTGAGTTCTTAAGCTTAGAGTAAGAGATAGCAAATTTAAAAACCATTTGAGGAAAAACTACTTGTCGCATCGCAGTAATAGTTGTAACGGATGTGTTTGCGCGACATTGTGAGTTTCAAACTGAGGAAGACTGGCCAACAGTTTTTCATTCAGAATTAATGCGCAATTATGTAATTGAGGTGCATAAGATGTACACAGTACTCCAAATGTGGCCTTACCAAAGTTTTGTACAGCTGCATCATCACCTCACGGCTCTTAAATTCAATCCCTCTGCTAATGAACGCTAGCACACCATAGGCATTCTTCACACCTCTATCCACTTGAGTGGCAACTTTCAAAGATGTATGATCATAGAGCCCAAGATCTCTCTGCTCCTCCACATTGCCAAGAACTCTACCGTTAACCTGTATTCCGCATTCATATTTGGCCTTCCAAAATGGACAACCTCACACTTTTCAGGGTTAAACTCCATCTGCCACTTCTCAGCCCAGCTCTGCATCCTATCTATGTCTCTTTGCAGCCGACAACAGCCCTCCTTACTATCCACAACTCCACCAATCTTCGTATCGAATGCAAATTTACTGACCCACCCTTCAACTCCCTCATCCAAGTCATTAATGAAAATCACAAACAGCAGAGGACCCAGAACTAATCCCTCCGGTACGCCACTGGTAACTCGGATCCAGGCTGATTATTTGCCATCCACCACCACTCTCCGACTTCTATCGGTTATCAAATTCCTTACTAAAATCCATGTACACTACATACACTCTTTACCTTCATCCACATGCTTGGTCTCCTCCTCAACGAATTCAATATGACTCGTAAGGCAAGACCTACCCCTCACAAATCCGTGCTGACTATCCCGAATCAAGAAGTGTCTTTCCAGATGCTCAGAAATCCTATCCTTCAGTAACCTTTCCATGACTTTGCCTACCACCGAAGTAAGACTAACTGGCCTGTAATTCCCAGGGTTATCCCTAGTCCCTTTTTTGAACAGGGGCACGACATTCGCCACTCTCCAATCCCCTGGTACCACCCCTGTTGACAGTGAGGACGAAAAGATCATTGCCAACGGCTCTGCAATTTCATCTCTTGCTTCCCATAGAATCCTTGGATATATCCCGTCAGGCCCGGGGGACTTGTCTATCCTAAAGTTTTTCAAAATGACCAACACATCTTCCTTCCTAACAAGTATTTCCTCGAGCTTACCAGTCTGTTTCACACTGTCCTCTCCAACAATATGGCCCCTCTCATTTGTAAATACAGAAGAAAAGTACTCGTTCAAGACCTCTCCTATCTCTTCAGATTCAATACACAATCTCCCGCTACTGTCCTTGATCGGACCTACCCTCGCTCTAGTCATTCTCATATTTCTCACATATGTACAAAAGGCCTTGGGGTTTTCCTTGATCCTACCCGCCAAAGATTGTTCATGCCCTCTCTTTGCTCTCCTAATCCCTTTCTTCAGTTCCCTCCTGGCTACCTTGTATCCCTCCAACGCCCTGTCTCAACCTTGTTTCCTCAGCCTTACATAAGTCTCCTTTTTCCTCTTAACAAGATATTCAACCTCTCTTGTCAACCATGGTTCCCTCACTCGACCATCTCTTCCCTGCCTGACAGGGACATACATATCAAGGACACGTAGTACCGGTTCCTTGAACAAGTTCCACATTTCACTTGTGTCCTTCCCTGACAGCCTATGTTCCCAACTTATGCACTTGAATTCTTGTCTGACAACATCGTATTGACCCTTCCCCCAATTGTAAAACTTGCCCTGTTGCACGCACCTATCCCTCCCCATTACTAAAGTGAAAGTCACAGAATTATGGTCACTATCTCCAAAATGCTCCCCCACTAACAAATCTATCACTTGCCCTGGTTCATTACCAAGTACTAAATCCAATATTGCCCCTCCTCTGGTCGGACAATCTACATATTGTGTTAGAAAAGCTTCCTGGACACACTGCACAAACACCACCCCATTCAAACTATTTTGATCTAAAGAGTTTCCACATAATGTTTGGGAAGTTGAAGTCACCCATGACTACTACCCTGTGACTTCTGCACCTTTCCAAAATCTGTTTCCCAATCTGTTCCTCCACATCTCTGCTACTATTGGGGGGCCTATAGAAAACTCCTAACAAGGTGACTGCTCCTTTCCTATTTCTGAATTCAACCCATGCTACCTCAGTAGGCTGATACTCCTCGAACTGCCTTTCTGCAGCTGTTATACTATCTCTAATTAACAATGCCACCCCCAACACCACCTCTTTTACAACCCTCCCAAATCTTATTGAAACATCTATAACCAGGGACCTCCAACAACCATTTACGCCCCTCTTCTATCCAAGTTTCCGTTATAGCCACCACATCGTAGTCCCCAGTACCGATCCATGCCATAAGTTCACCCACCTTATTCCTGATGCTTCTTGCGTTGAAGTATACACACTTCAACCCATCTCCGTGCCTTCAAGTACTCTCCTTTGTCAGTGTTCCCTTCCCCACTGCCTCATTACACGCTTTGGCGTCCTGAATATCGGCTACCTTAGTTGCTGGACTACAAATCCGGTTGTCATTACCCTGCTAAATTAGTTTAAACCCTCCCGAAGAGTACTAGAAAATCTCCCTCCCAGGATATTAGTGCCCCTCTGGTTCAGATGCAACCCGTCCTGCTTGTACAGGTCCCACCTTCCCCAGAATGCGCTCCAATTATCCAAATACCTGAAGTCCTCCCTCCTACACCATTCCTGCAGCCACGTGTTCAGCTGCACCCTCTCCCTGTTCCTAGCCTCGCTATCACGTGGCACCGGCAACAAACCAGAGATGACAACTCTGTCTGTCCTGGCTTTTAACTTCCACCCTAACTCCCTAAACTCATTTATTGCCTCCACACCCCTTTTCTTACCTATGTCGTTGGTACCAATGTGCACCACGACTTCTGGCTGCTCCCCCTCCCCCTTAAGGATCCTGAAGACACGATCCGAGACATCCCTGGCCCTGGTACCCGGGAGGCAACATACCTTCTGCGAGTCTCGCTCGCGACCACAGAATCTCCTATCTATTCCCCTAACCATTGAATCTCCTACAACTATTGCTTTTCTATTCTTCCCCCTTCCCTTCTGAGCCCCAGAGCCAGACTCAGTGCCAGAGACCTGGCCGCTAGGGCCTTCCCCCGGTTGGTCATCCCCGCCAACAGCGTCCAAAACGGTATACTTGTTTTGAAGGGGAACGGCCACGAGGAATCCCTGCACTGTCTGCTTTTTTTTTCTTTCCCCTGACTCTAACCCAGCTATTCTTGTCCTGTACATTGGGTGTGGTTACCTCCATGTAACTCTTCTCTATCACCCCCTCTGCCTCTCGGATGATCCGAAGTTCATCCAGCTTCAGCTCCAGTTCCCTAACACGGTCTTTGAGGAGCTGGAGTTGGGTGCACTTCCCGCAGGTATAGTCAGCAGGGACACCGGTGGTATCGCTCACCACCCACATCCTACAGGAGGAGCATGCAACTGGCCTAGCCTCCATCCCCTCTTACCTTACAGAATATAGCTGCCCTGTGGACCAACTGGATCTCCGCCCTCCGACTCCCAGTCAGCTGCACTCTCTGTAAACTCCTGGCTCTCTTCCAACTCTTTGTGGAAATGTAGGAAAGAAAATGAAAGGAGCACCTTACTCCCTCCTCACCTAACTCCCTCAGTCACCAAACTCTCACTCTAGCACTCAAATGCACCAAATTCAGCACTCACTCAGTCACCAAACTCTCACTATAGCACTCAAATGCACCAAATTCAGCACTCAGTGCAAACAAAGTCTGCACTGTAGGGGATCACTTTTATACTGTGAATCTAGCCTCTAAAGGCTTGTGATTCTGTGGAATTCGCTACCCCAGAGTGCGGTGGATGCAGGTATAGTGAATAAATTTAAGGAGGAGGTCGAGAGATTTTTGTTGGTATTGAGTGGAAGGGTTATGGAGAACGGGTGGAGTTGCGGCCAGTATGGGATTAGCCAAGATCTCATGGAAGGTGTTAGGCTCAGGAGGCTAAATTGCCTTCTCCCGCTCCTAGGTGATGTGTTATAGTGAGGACGTATTCTAACTGAGATCAATCGCCCTCTTCATCTGTAACACTGTAGGTAACAGATGAGGAACACATCAACCATGATAGAATGGCGGGGCAGACTCGATGGGTCTAATGGCTTAATTCTGCTCCTATATTTTATGAACTTACGTTTTGCGCGACTTCGTGAGTTTCAAACTGAGGGGAAGGAACATTTTCCAACTCAGAATCTATGCGCAATTAGGGCAGGGAGTGAAAAGTAACTTTCTCAGCTTTTTATTATTTGGTTTCACCATGGACAGTGTTCGACTGTTCACCGCCCGCCAAGCCCTTAAACAAAAGCTAAAACTCACAGCCTTTTTTCTATATCCTCATGAAGTGGACGAAACAGAGATACAACAGACACGTTACAGACAAGAATAGGATTTGATTCCACGTGTGCAGAGTACAATGGATTATTGTGCATCACCTTAACCACGTGGTACAACCCCTTTACTTCATGTAACTTTAATATCTGATCTTGTCACAGATAAGTAGCCGAAGCACCCCACCAATGTACAATCAGGAGGACGTTCATCCACGAGAGGTGGCAGAAGGTAATAATGGGATAAGTGAATACGGTAACCTCGACTGCACAGTGGGTAGCCGAAGAAGAATTGGTGGCAATGTGGGGTTAAGCCCCAAACACGTCTGCCTCCGTTCGTACTTCCGTTCGTCCCTCCTCTAACCCAACTCGATGCAAGTGGCCTGACAACTTGGAATAGTTTGTCACATCAGTGATTGCAGATCCATCGTGTAAAATGAATCCCACTTCCGAGAAACAATGGGCGAAAAATCGACGAAGATAGGATTCGAACCCACGTGTGCAGAGCACAATGGATTAGCAGTCCATCGCCTTAACCACTCGGCCACCTTGTCGCACAAATTTTTGCGGCAATACGTCTTAATTCGTTTTGCACCCATGAACTGATGGAAATTATTTGCCTCTTTCTATTCAACCAGGTGTTCAACAGGGGGAATTGCAGTGGTGGTGGTATAGTGGTGAGCATCACTTCTTTTGAAACCGTTGACTCCGTTTCGATTCCCGGCCATCGCAGTAGTAGTTGAATCGGATGTTTTTGCGCGACATCCTGAGTTTCAAACTGAGGAAGACTGGTCAACTGTTTCTCATTCAGAATTTATACGGATTATCTAAGTGAGGTGTTTAAGATGCGAAAAGGTGTAGATATTGTAGACGTGGAGTTGATGTTACCTGTTGTGGGTCAGTCTAAAACGAGAGGTCATCATCTTAGAATATGAGGCTGCAAATTTACAAAAGATTTAAAGAAAAACTACTTCTCCCAAAAGGTTTTAATTCTGTGGAATTCACTTCCTCAGAGTGTGGTGGATGCAGGGACAGTGAGAAAGTAAAGGAGGACTTAGAGAGACTTTTATTGGTAATGAGTTGAAGGGTTCTGGAGAACGGGCAGGACGGTGGTGTTGAGGCCATTATGTTTGATCAGGCAAGATCACATGGAAGGTTTTACGCCCAAGAGGCTGAATTGCACATCCCAGCTCCAATGTTATGTGTTCTCGGGAGCGAGGTGTTCTGGCTGATATCTCAATCGACCTCTTGTTCCATAACATTTCAGGTAGCAGATGATGAACATTTCAGTCATGATCGAATGGCGGGCAGACTCGATGGGTCGAATGGCGTAACACTGCTCACATATCTGAAGAATCTATCGTTTGCGCGGCTTCATGACTTTCTAACTGAGGGAAAGAAATAGTTTCCAACTCAGAATTTGTGCGCAATTATGGGGGGGAAGTGAATTAAGTAACTTTCTCGTCATTTTCTAAAGTGGTTTCAATATGCAAAGTGTTCGATTATTCACAACCCCAAGTCCCAAACACTAAAAATCACAGCATTTTTCCGTCACCCTCATGAAGTGGATCAAACAGAGACACAACAGATACGTTACAGACGAGGATTGGATTCGAACTCAAGTGCGCAGAGCACAAAGGTTTCTTGTGCATCCCCTTAACCACGTGGTACAACTCCTTACTTCATGGAACTTTAATGTCTGACCTTCTCACAGACAAGTGACCGAAGCAACCCTCCAGTGCACAAACAGGAGGATGTTCATCCAGGAGAGGTGGCAGAAGGTAATTATGGGAGAAGTCAACCCGGTATCCTCGACTGTACTGTGGATAGCCGAAGAAGAACTGGTGTCAATAACGGTTAAGCCCCAAACCCGTCTGCCTTCGTTCCTCCGTCCTCTAACCCAACTTACTGCAATCTGGCCTGACAACTTGGAATAGATTGTCACATCAGTGATTGCAGATCCATCTAGGAAAAATAAGGCCCACGTCCGAGAAAAGTGGATTTAAAATCAACGAGAATGGAATTCGAACACACGTATGTAGAGTACAATGGATTAGCAGCCCATCGCCTTAACCACTCGGCCACCTCGTCCCACAACTGCACATGTCAACAGGTTTTAATTCGTTTTGCATCCATGAACTGATGGAATGTATCTGCTTCCTTCTATTCACCTGGTGTTCAAAATTGGAAATGCAGCGATGGTGGGAGAGTGGTGAGCAAAGTTTTCTTCCAAGCAGTTGTCCCAGTTCGATTCCTGGTCATCGATCTAATAGTTGAATCGGATGTTATTGTGCGACATCGTGAGTTTTAAACTGAGGAAGACTGGTCCACAGTTTCTCACTCAGAATGTATGCGTAATTATCTAATTGAGATGTTCAAGGTACCAAAAGGTATGTAAAAAGTTGACGTGGGGCTGTTGCTTCCTCTTGTGGGGCATTCTAAAACGAGAGGTCATGCTCTTAGAATAACAGATTGCAATTTTAAAAAAGAATTGAGGAAAAACTACTTATCCCAAAGGGTTTATGATTCCGTGGAATTCGGTACCACAGATTGCGTTGGATGGAGGGAGAGTGAGTAAGTTTAAGGAGGAGGTAGAGAGATTTTATTGGTAAGGAGTTCAAGGGATACGGAGAACGGGAAGACGGTGGAGTTGAGGCCAGGATGGGATCAGCCAACATCACATGGGAGGTGTTAGGCTCAGGAGGCTAAATTGCCTACTCCCGCTCCGAGGTCATGCGTTCTAGGGAGAAGGTGTTCCTGCTGATAACGCAATCGACCTCTTCGTCTGTAACATTTTAGGTCGCAGATGGGGAATATATCAGCCATAATAGAATGGCTGGGCAGACTCGATGGGTCTAATGGCTGAAGTCTGCTTCTTTATTTTATGAACTTACTTTTTGCGCGACTTTGTGAGTTTCAAACTGAGAGGACGGAACTGTTTCTAACTCAGAATTTATACGCAATTAGGTCAGGGAGTGAAATAAGTAGCTTTCTAACCTTTTTATAATGTGGTTTCAACATGGACAGTGTTCGTCGAATTCACCACCCGCCAAGCCCGTGAACCAAAGCAAAAAATCACAGCATTTGTACTTCATGCTCATGAAGTGGACCAAACAGAGACACAACAGACACATTACAGACGAGGATGGGATTTGAATCCACGTGTGCAGAGTACAATGGATTATTGTGCGTCTCCTTAACCACATGATACAACTCATTTACTTCAATGGAATTTTAATATGCGATCTTATTACAGGCAAGTAGCCAAAGAACCCCTCCAGTCTACAAACAGGAGGAAGTTCATTCTGGAGAGGTGGGTGAGGAGAATTATGGGAGACGTCATCCCGGTAACCTCAACTGTACTGTGGGTCGCCGAAGAACTGGTGTCACGGTGCGGTTCCATTGACAACGTATCCAGAGGCACATATAGTGACGAAGACTGACAGGTTCAGAATGTCTCTTACACTCTCACACATTACCCGAGAGTGACAGGAATCCCCCATTTACAAACGGGACCAGAGAAGGGCAGAGAGAATGCACGTCACTCCCACATACAACATGTTGACGGATTCAACACAACCAAAATATAAGAAAAGATCATCACCACATATTATCTTCTTCGAAATCCCGCCGTCCCAACTTTGATATAATAAAAACAATTTTTATCAGTTGTGTCTCACTCTAATCTGTGAACTTTGCTCTACCACAGTGTGTTGACAGCTACTGGCCACGACACAGAACCGCAACAGAGCGGGGGAGATTCACATGAACTGTCGGTGATAGAATGTGATCGGGTGGACGGAGAGGTGTTAGGAGTATGTAAAATTTAAACAATCTATATTCATGCATTTCCCAATGGAATTGGTGGAATTTGGAAGTGTTTATCTTGAGGATCAATTGAGCAGAGACTTTAAAGCATTTTATCTGTGGTTCCCTCTGTGTGAGCTATGCAACATTGTACTGTGTCATGCTGTCTCCTTCATTCCTAGGACGAGACTGCAAGAAGGATTCTGAAAGGTATTTGCTGCAAAGCAAACAGGAACGTGCGTTATGTTTACTTTTGTTATGAGGTAGAATGTAAATAGCAGAGAATAGCCTCGATTCCTCGACCTCGGGCTAATGGCCCAGCACGCTTCCGCTGCGGCACTCTGCTCCTTAAACCAGGAGCTACAACATTACTGCCTGGCTGTAGCCACACATCTATTCACTTCCACATTTGTTCTTTCAACAAGAATACACGTTTGAGCACACTGATTCTGGTCAGCATAGTTCAGTTAATTTACTTTCGTGCTGAACGGTTGTTCTGTGAAGGGGATGTGATTTATTCTGTGACGTTGTTCTGATGAGAAAGTGGGGAATGACTGGAATCACCTTCATAGAAGGAAGTTCGGGACGGCAGTTTCACCTCTCTGGGAACATTGATCACGCTCTTACTGATTTCTTCAAGCTTTGCTTCAAGTCCGACCCCAGAGAAGACAACTACGAGCAAAGTGGCGCAGCGGACGTGTGCTGGACCTCTAACCCAGAGGTCGATGGATCTAAACCATCCTCTGCTATTTATATTCTCACTCACACGAAACGGAAACAAGTTGCTATATGTCAGCAGCACATCTGCCTTTTTCTTTATTAGTATCAAAGTTTTGCTTTCAGTCTGATCCGCTCTTTGGCACCGGTTCTTCAGCTACCCACAGTACAGTCGAGGAGACTAAGTTGAGTTCTCCCAGAACATTCTTCTGGCTCCTCTAGTGGATGAACGTTCACCTGATTGGACACTGGAGGGGTTCTTCGGCTACTTGTCCGTGAAAGCAGTACCGGAAGCAGCTGTGGAGAGAGATTGCAGTCGCCAGAATGCAACTCTCCATTTGTACACTTCACGTCGCTCAGATCTTAGACTCTCAATAGCTTCGTGTGAGGAAGAGGTAGAGCGGGAATTCGGTTCTTGTTGATTGGAGCAAACTGTTCAATGCAGCAATGAGAAGCTCCTTCACCCCCAGCGGGTTGGATAAGGATGGCACTCAGATAAGGGCTCTGGCTAGGGATTAAAAGTAGGGAAAGCATCTATTGTTTGAAATGAAATGACGATGAAGATAGAATTTATGTCGATTTGCGAGTGGATCTTAGTTTGGACGACAGCCGAGTGGTCTAAGTTGCTGCGTTTAGATCGAAGTCTTTACTAGAGGCGTGGGTTTGACTCCCACAACTGATATTGCCTTTTTTCTCCATGTGGTTAAATTTCTCCAGCAAGATTTTCAACATCAGGAAGATCCAATACCTCCCTTTCAGTGGAAAAGCGTTGGTCTCAGGACATGAGATTCTTGTTTAAATACGCACAGCAAGACCACACAGGCAAAAGCGCAGTTAATGCCTCGATAATCTGCTTCAGTGACTCTGGTTGAGGAATTAATATTGAGCACAGGACTCCGGGTAAAATTCGTCTTATCTTCTTGTAAATAGTCTGGCTGGTTGGAGTGATTACATCCGTCTGAGAGGGGAAGTTGGAAACTCGGTTTCTATTGTGATTTACTGCTGGATAAAACTTTATTTCCTTATTGGCCCCCTGTGAGGTATTACTGGATATCGTTATTTCTCTATATTGCCCCTCTGTTGGGTACTATTGGATAACGTTTCCAGTCCAGCTTTGACAAATGGTCACCTGGACTCGAAACGTTTGCTCTTTCCTCTCCCTACAGATGCTGTCAGATCTGCTGAGACTTTAAGGCATTTTCTCTGTGGTTCCCTATGTGTGAGCTTTACAATGTTGTACTGCGTCATGCTGTCTCCTTCATTCTTGGGACTAATGTCGGGATGAGACTGCAAGAATGTTTCTGATAGGTATTTGCTGCAAAGCAAACAGGAACGTGTGTTATGTTTTCTTTTTGTGTCCGGGAGAATGTAAATAGCAGAGAACTACCTCGATTCCTCGACCTCGGGCTAATGGCCCAGCACGCTTCCGCTGCGGCACTCTGCTCCTTAAACCAGGAGCTACGATTTTACTGCCCTGCGGTAGCCACACAGGTATTGACTTGCTCATTTTTTTTCTTTCAACTAGAACACACGTTTGAGCACAGTAATTCTGGTCAGCATATTTCAGATAATTTGCTTGCGTTCTGAATGTTGTTCTGTGAAGGTGATGTGATTTCTTGTGTGACGTTGTTCTGATGATAAAGTGGGGAGTGACTGGAATCACCTTCATAGAATGAAGTTCGGGGCGGCAGTTTCACCTCTCTGGGAACATTGATCACGCTGTTATTGATTTCTTCAAACATTGCCTCAAGTCCGACCCCGGACAGGGTCAAGCACGAGCAGCGTGGAGCAGCGGCCCATAACCCAGTGGTCGATGGATCGAAACCACTCTCTGCTATATATATTCTCAATCACACCAAACGAAAACAAGTCGCTATTAGTCAGCAGCACATCTACCTTTTTCTTTATTAGTATCAACGTTTTGCTTACAGTCTGATCCGCTCTTTGACACCTGTTCTTCAGCTACCCACAGTATAGTCGAGGTGACAAAGTTGACTTCTCCCAGAACACTCTTCTGGCGCCTCTCCTGGATGAACGTTCTCCTGTTTGGAAAAAGGAGGGATTCTTCGGCTACTTGTCTGTGAAAGCAGCACCGGGAGCAGCTGTGGAGAGAGAATGCAGTCGTCAGGAAGCAACTCTCCAATTGGATACTTCACGTCGCTCAGATCTTAGGCTTTCAATATCTTCGAGTGAGGAACAGGTAGAGCGGGAATTCGTTCCTGGTTGATTGGAGCAAACTGATCAATGCAGCAATGAGGAGCTCCTTAACCCTCAGCGGCCTGGACAAGGATGACACTCAGATACAGGACTCTGGCTGGTGTTCAAAAGTAGGATAAGCATATCTTGTTTGAAATGGAATGACGATGAAGATAGAATTTGAGCCGATGTGTGCACGGATCTTAGTTTCGGCGACAACGCATCAGGGTGACCGAGCGGTCAAAGGTTCAGGTCGCAGTCCCTTCTGGAAGCGTGGGTGCGAATCCCACTCCTGATATTGACCTTTCCCCCACGAGGTTAATTTTCTCCAGCGAGATTTTCAACCTCACGAATGTCCAATACCTTCCTTTCAATGGAAAAGCGTTGGTCTCAGGACATGAGATTCCCGCTTAAATACGCACAGCAAGACCACACAGGCAAAAGCGCAGTTAATGACTCGATAATCTGCTTCAGTGACTTTGGTTGAGGAATTAATATTGATCCCAGGATCCGGGTAAAATTCGTCTTCTCTTGGAAATAGTCAGGCAGGTTCGATTGTTCACATCCGCCCGAGAGGGGAAGATGGGAACTTAGTTTCTATTGTGATTTGTTGTTCGATAAAGCTTTATTTCCTTATATGCCCCATGTGAGTTATTAATGGATATCGTTATATATCTATATTGCCCCTTTGTGGGGTACTACTGGATATCGTATCCGGTCCAGCTTTGACAAAGTGTCATCTGGACTCGAAACGTTAACTCTTTTCTCTCCCTACAGATCTGGTCAGTCTTGCTGAGACTTTAAAGCATTTTCTCTGTGGTTCCCTCTGTGTGAGCTTTACAATGTTGTAATGTGTCATGCTGTCTGCTTTATCCTGGGTTTAATGTCGGGATGAGACTGCAAGAAAGTTTCTGATCGGTATTTGCTGCAAAGCAAACAGGAACGTGCGTTATTTTTACTTTACGTGTCAGGGAGGATGTAAATAGCAGAGAATAGCCTCGATTCCTCGACCTTGGGCTAATGACCCAACACGCATCCGCTGCGGCACTCTGCTCCTTAAACCTGGAGCTACAACATTACTGCCCTGCGGTAGCCACACAGCTATTCACTTCCTCATTTTTTCTTTCAACAAGAACACACGTTTGAGCACACTGATTCTGGTCAGCATAGTTCAGATAATTTACTTTCGTGCTGAATGGTTATTCTGTGAAGGGGATGTGATTTGTTCTGATGGGAAAGTGGGGAGTGACTGGAATCACCTTCATAAAATGAAGTTCGGGGCGGCAGTTTCATCTCTCCGGGAACATTGATTACTCTGTTACTGATTTCTTCAAGCTTTGCCTGTATTTATAGAACGAATACACAAACAATGAAGCGGGAGAATGTATTAAATCAGAGATTGGATATTCTTGTAACCAATACGGCTGGAATGGGAATCCTTCATTTTCCGATAAATCGGGATGAACAGATCGCTCAGTCAGAAATCAGATATCTGGGGATTTAAATGTGATTACTACAGTGATAATATTAACCATGTTAATGTTATTTTGCTCCAATTGAAACGTATCACGAATACCTCGTTAACTTGTTGCACAACTTGCTTTCAGCCAGGAGATGGCAGCAGTGCGCAATAGTTTGGGTCTCCTGATTGTGTCCACAGATCTCGATAGGAATGGAGCTGCTGCTTCCCGGGGAGCTGCCAAGCAAGAGGCACAGATACTGACCAACTGCACCCGCTCCAAATAGATTCCCCAAATTACTGAACAAAACAAAAACAAGCACAAATCATATTTTAAGAAACTATGACAGTGACTCTGAAAACAATACACCATGACCTCTGAAAGAATCGATTTGCTGTAACTAATTAAAGATGAACCGTTTCAATATCAGCCGTAATTCCTTACCAGTTCTCAGACAGGCACCGACTAGTTAGAAGTTTGCTTCACTTTTCAAGGTCTGGCTCAATAAAATCAATCACAGGCCCATGATCTGCTTTCCTCCTGTTCTCAGACACATCCACTTTGTACAAGGGCGCACTAACTGGTTTTCAGAGTAAGAGTCAGACTGCAGTCACTTCGTTCTCTCTCGATCCCTTTATCCCAGAACCACCTCACAACCAGGAATGGAACTTCTCACAGAGCCAAGAATGGAATAGTTTGTCGATTCTTCCACTGATTCAGGACCGCCCATCGCCAGGATGTATTCGTCCAAAAGAGTTGGGATGAAATAGGGCTGAGTTTCACTGTATCCAATCAGTCCCCGGAGAAGCACAAAAACAGTGAGTGAGGGAGAGAGGAAGAAACAAAGAAACAGATAGAGAGATAAAATATGTTCCATTTCTAACACGATCTTTTTACCCAAAAAAACATTCAGCTGAATGAAACCAAACCACGTTTCCATTCGCTGCCGTTGCTGCTTCTCCTTCCAAACGTTGCAGGAAACGTTATTAGTTATTGATTGTTGTTTTGAGTGCGAGCTTCTTTATATTTCGTTCAGTTTCCAAAACAAATGCTGAACATCTGACTGACTCAAACCGTTCATTTACAAACATTCCAATTCATTCTCGAGTCAGTGGTTTGCGCGGGGAGTTTCGCAAACACTTCGAAACACAGTCGCTGCGAACAGAGTTCGAACCAGCGTGGGGAAGCCACACGGGATTTCAAGTCTAACACCTTAACCACTCGGCCATCGCAGCTGTGTCTAGTGTGCCATTCATTAGTAATTTGGTCGATAGAATACATTCTAAAACCAGCCTGGAATCACTCCAGGAAGTTATTGCATTCAAACGATCAACGGGGCCCCGATGTTTATGTGAGGAGAGGTTGAATCTTCGTGGAAAATGACCATTGGATTTGGAGAGAGGCCTTGAGAGACTCGAAAACCTCAGCTCCCTAAACGCACAATTCCACCGATTAAATAGATTGTGGAACAACATCAGTTACATTGGAAATATATTAGAAATTCAAATGGAACAGGACCACACTTTACAGTCTGGAAGAAAATTTAAATGATGAAATCTTGAAATTACAGCACAGAAGGAGACCTGTGCAGGCCGAACGGTCACCTGATGACGCAACTAAAATGGTCACGTGTCGGGATTTCGGCAGTTCCCCGGATCGCGGTCAGAGCACAAGCCAGGAGGTGCTGCTCAATTATTAAGTCAGTTATTTTTTATTACATGTCATTGGTCGTCAGTCATTGAGAGACCAGCATTCCTACATGGTATCAGGAGTGGGCAGAACGTCTTCACCGCATCAACATGCTTGTATCACAGAATCGTAGAATATCCAGCTCAGAAGTAGGCCATTCGGCCCAACAAGTCAGCACTGACCTTCCGAATGAGCACCGCAGCAACTCTCTTCAAGAAGAGGTTTAATAGACAGTGCAGCAGCAGCCCGGCTAGCTCAGTCGGTAGAGCATGGGACTCTTAATCCCAGGGTCGTGGGTTCGAGCCCCACGTTGGGCGCTTTCTTGTTATTATCTGAAAATATTGATGCTGAATGAACTGTCTTCATAACAGGAACACAAGGTCTAAACGAACCTCGTGACAAAATTTAATAAATATGTAATTAACATTTCGTCTCAGAAACGGCGCAGAAAGGTTCTGCTTCCGACGGATCTTACTTCCACAACTGGGAACACATTACACAACAGATAATGATTTGACACAACTACAGTGAAGATCTGTCACCGGCAGTGTCACGGTTCCATGGCAGAGAGCACGGCTACACAGCAGAGAGCTCAGTTACACAGCAAGATATAATTTTACAAACAGGGTCTCTCTGTGTGCAGCAGAAGACACATTTTCCTAAAAAAACAGTTTCTCCATCTCGGCACCTTTTCTGTGTGTGTGTCATTGTATGTGTGTCCTGATAGTCTCTTCGTGATTTTTTGTGTATCTTTCTCTGTCTGTTACAGCAGTGCTGCTGTTATGTATTAATCTCACTTTTCCCAAACAGTAATTGTGATTGATAGATACAGAAACATTTCCAAACTGACATTCAGTACCAATGTCTGATAGAGACTGAAACCCACCCTCACATACAGTCCCAGACATTGACGCATAATGAAGGAATCCTGCTCTCACAAACTATTGAGACTGAGGTGCAGAGTGTTCCCTCCACTCGCGAATACTACCTGTGATTTACAGAGACAGAACACATCTCAGTCAGGTGAGTAGCAGAGTTTGATGGGTACAACATGTATTCCACAATCACCTTCTCTGCGCCAGATAATCAGATGCAGACGACATGCGGCGTCTGTGTTGGTTTAACAAGGGTTTTACCCAAGAACAGGAACAGATTTACACAATATCAGGGTATAAGACGTAGGAGCAGAAGTAGGCCATTCAGCCCATCGAATATGCTCCGCATTTCAATGAGATCATGCTTGATCTGATATATGACGTGTTATGGCCTTATACGGTGGCATATTATCACAGTGGTTACCTCACAGAGCCAGCGATCCGGGTTCAATTCCAGCTTTTGGTCACTGACTGTGTGGAGTTTGCACTTTCTCTCCGTGTCTGTGTGGGTTCCCTCCGGGTGCTGCGATTTCCTCGCACAGTCCAAATGTGTGCGCGTTAGGTAGACTGTCCATGCTAAATTGCCCCTTAGTGTTCAGAAAGTTGGGTGGTGTTAAAGGGATGTGATGGAGACACAGAGGCTCTTTCAGAATATCGTTGCCGAGTCCATTGGAAGAATGGCCTCCTTTTACATTTTAATGATCTCATGATAATACTCATGTCCACTTTCCCGGCATTTTATCTCTAGATTTCACGATGAACCTTTAAAACCAGCAATCCCACCAAGCCTCAGGTAGCGGTAACTCCTCAATGGTCGTTAATTTCCCGGCTGTCAGTCATTTGGCCAGTCTTGAGTGAAGTCACATCCTGGAAATGACATACATTGATCCAGTTCTAATATAAATTAAGTCGCTCTAGTCCCTGATGACCATAGGCCCTTTGAGTCTAAGATCTGACTGGTGGTGATTTAACCTGAGGATCACCATACTTCAGGCAAGGATCAATAATAATAATACTAATAATCTCTTATTGTCACAAGTAGGCTTCAATCAAGTTACTGTGAAAAGCCCGGAGTCGCCACATTCCGGCGCCGGTTCGGGGAGGCTGGAACGGGAATTGTGAGATGGCGGGGTTTTCATGTTTCAAGTCGAGTATAACCGTGTGATCTCTATCTAATTAATTTGGTTTTGCTTCTGCTAATCTTGTCTCACAGTGAGGCAAACCTCACTGATTTGATAGACGAGTGATCGTTCTTCAGTCTTGTCATTGTCGGACCCGCTGAATATGGAGGCATATCCTGTGTGGCAGGATTTAGCTCCAACTCAAGCTATAAGTTTGTGGATGATACCACTGCGGTAGGTCGTATCGCAAACAATGACGAATCAGATGCAGGAGGTAGATAAATCACATGGTTGCATAGTGCACTGTCATGTGAGTGTACATTTAAGACATGTAAGTTTAAGCAATGCACATTTAAGAAAACAGTGATGTCAGATAGTGGGTGGAGCTGGGCTTTAGGTCAGCCTTTTTGCAGATTTTTACTTTCAGTTTAAAAAGCAGCTTGTGTGTGTCTGTGTGTTTCCAGAGAGCTGCAAGTTTGAAAAGAGATTGGGAGTGTCTTCGTTTGCAGGGTGCTGGATCTCTGACATAAAAGACCATCTCTGGATCATTTGGGTGATTTAAACTGATAATTGTAAAGCCTTCAACCTGATGTGATTCTGTTTAAAGGTGTTAAGTCTCTTGGAAGTTTGAAGGAACATTTTAAGGAATTGTTTCTGTTGCGATATTTTCTGAGTTATCTTTGAAGTAAGGGGCGTTAAGAGATCCAATGTTTATTTAAGATGTTAAGTTGAGTTCATGGACTAAACAGTGCTTTGTGTTTAAATGCCCACGAGTCCATAATTGTATAATAATAATACACCAAGGGAAAAAGCCGTGTGCCAGGAAAAGCAACAAATCCATTAAAGGGAGAGGTTGGTTGAACTCCATGATACATTTTGGGGTTCTGAAAACGCCTCACCCATAGAAATTGGGGGCTCGTCCGGGATAAAAGTCTATCTATTGGATTGGCTTTTGTGAACTTAAAGACAGTGAAGGATTGTTCCTTTTCCGGTGTGGTATTTTAGTTTACGTGGGGAGAGTGTTGTGAACAATGGTTCTTTCAGAGGCTCGGAAGTTTTTGTGGGTGGAGAATGTCACACGAAGTACTTTACGGGCAGAAACGAACAGCAGACTGTTAGATTTGGCAAGAACATTGCAGTTAACCTTACCTGACAAAATGCGAAAAGATGAAGTAATTATGGCGGTGGTTAAGCATTTAAAGTTGCATGCGATAGAGTTTGACTCATTGGAAATGGCAAAAATTCAGTTGCAAATTGAACAAATGGAACATGAGAAAGAATGAAAGCGGCTTGAATACGAGAGGGAGAGAGAGGAAAAAGAAAGAGAAAGAGAGAGATAGGGGAAAAAGAAAAGGAGAGAGCAGAAAGGCGAAAAGAAAGAATAGTCCTAGCAGAACAAAAAGAAAAAGAAATGGAAATACAGAGGAGGGAAAAAAATAAAGAGAGCGAGTTTGAACTTCAGAAAATGGCCATGAAACATGACAATCAGTTAACATTGGCAGACGTAAAGGGAAACGTACAGCTGGATGATAGTGATGAGGATAGTGTGAAAGCGCGTCATAGTCGAAGGCTTGGTGGGAAACTATTTAAATATGTCCAAGCACTGCCACGGTTTGACGAGAAGGAAGTGGAAGCCTTTTTCATTTCATTTCAGAAGGTAGCTAAACAAATGAAATGGTCACAGGACATGTGGGCGTTACTGATTCAAACAAAGCAGGTAGGTAGAGCTAGTGAAGTGTTTGCATCACGACCGGAGGTGGAATCTGGAACGTATGAGCAGGTGAAGAAACCCATCTTAAGGCATCTGAGCGAGTGCCTGAAGCTTACAGACTAAGGTTTAGAAATTTAAGGAAAGAATTTGGTCAAACATACATGGAGTTTGAAAGGCTGAAACAGAGTAATTTTGATAGGTGGATAAGGGCTTTGAAAATAGACCAAATGTATTAAGTTCTCAGAAAATTATACTTTTGGAGGAGTTTAAAAATTCAATTCCTGATGTAGTGAGAACTCATGTGGAAGAACAGAAGGATAGAACTGCGAAATTAGTATCGGAAATGGCAGATGATTATGAATACGTTCATAAATCAAAGATTGTTTTCCGACATCAGTTTCAGCCGATGAGGGATAGAAACTGGGGACATGAGAAATACTCAAGTGGTAAAGGTAAAGGTGATATGATGGGAGACAATAAAGGGAGTGTACCTCTGATTAAAAAATAAATCCAGGAGGGTGGAAAAGAAATGAAAACTTTCAAATGTTTTCACTGTAATAAACTAGTCCATTAAAGTCACAGTGTTGGTGGTTGAAGACAAGCACTGAGTAGGGTGATGTGGTAAAACAGGATAAGACGGTGGGGTTTGTAAGAGTGGTAAAGGAAATCCCAAGGGACGCGTAGGAGGTGCAAACAATTGTACAGCCTGTTCAAGAAGTAATTGTTAAGAAGGTGCCAGATGTATTTAAAGAATTTACTTGTGTGGGTAGAATTTACTTATGTGTATCAAGAGGAGCAGGTGAAGAAGCCACAATGTTTTGAGATACAGTGGCTAGTCAATCTTTAATGGTAAAAATGAGGAATTATGTAGTTTGGGAAGAATGTTGCCAGAAAAGGTGGTGATATGTGGAATTCAGGGTGAGAGGAGTCGCGTTCCATTGTATAAGGTGAAGTTGGAAAGTCCAGTGAAGAATGGTGAAGAGGTAGTAGGAGTAATAGATAAACTATCTTGTCCAGGAATACAGTTTATCTTGGGTAATGATATACCTGCATCGCAGGTGGGAGTGATGCCTACTGTGGTTGATAAGGCAGTGGAAAATCAGTCAACTGAAGTGTTGAAGGACGAATATCCTGGGATTTTTCCGGTTTGTGTCGTAACAAGGTCGCAAAGTTACAGGTGAAGACAAGAGGAGAAATCAAAGAGTAAAGGTGAAGTTGAAGTGCAATTATCAGCAACAATTTTTGATCAGATGGTTGAAAAAGAACAAGAACAGGTGGAGGATGAGGCGGATATTTTTAGTTCAGGAATATTTGCGGAGTTATAACAGAAAGATGTAGAAATAAAACGGATATATCAGAAAGCATACACGGAAGAGGAATCTGAGAGTATACCAGTGTGTTATTACCGTAAACATGATGGCCTGATGAGAAAATGGAGACCTGTACATATGCAGGCGGACGAAAAGTGGGCAGAAGATCATCAAGTAGAATTGCCGATAGGGTATAGAAAGGAGGTGTTGCGAGTTGCACATGAGGTACCAGTGGGAGGTCATTTGGAAATAAGGAAAACTCAAGCTAAAATCCAAAATTGTTTTACTCGCCTGGACTACATAAAGATGTAGTTAGATTTTATAAATCATGTCGCACATGTCAAGTGATAGGGAAACCTCAAGCAATGATAAAACCAGCGCCCTTAATACCCATTCCAGCATTTAAGGAACCTTTTACAAGGGCCCTAATCGATTGTGTAGGACCGCTTTCTAAAACAAAAAGTGGGAATCAATATCTTTTGACTGTAATGGATGTGTCTACTAGGTTTCCAGCGGCCATTCCAGTACGTAATATTACAGCTAAAAGGATTGTGGAGGAGTTACTTCATTTCTTTACTAGATATGGACTACCACCAGAAATTCAATCCGATCAAGGAACTAATTTTACTTCAAAGTTATTCAAAGAAGTTATGGATAGCTCAGGAATAAAACAATTTAAATCAACTGCGTCCCATCCAGAATCGCAGGGAGTGTCAGAAAGTTTGCATCAGACATTAAAGCCAATGTTGAGGCCGTATTGTCAAGATTAACCAGAGGATTGGGATAAATGAATCCCATTCGTATTGTTTGCAATTAGGGATGCACCTAATGAGTCTACCAAATTTAGTCCTTTAGTCCGCCTAATTTGATTAAGGAAAAATTGGTGGGTGCGAAATCGGAAATTACACTATTGGATTACGTGTCAAATTTTAGGAAACGATTAAATAGAGCAGGTGAATTGGCTAGACAACATTTGAAAGTTGTACAAAATGGAATGAAATGGTTAGCGGACAAGAAATCCAAAGTTCGTAGTTTTGCCAGTGGGGATAAAGTTGTTACCAGTTGCAGGGGAGCCTTTAAAAGCTAGGTTTTGTGGACAGTATCAGATTGAAAGGAAATTAAATGAGGTGAATTAAGTGGTAAAAACACCAGATAGAAGGAAGACTCACCGAGTGTGTCATGTGAATATGCTTAAAAGGTACTTTGAAAGGGAAGGAGAGAAAAAGGAGGTTTTAATGATTCTAACTCAAAGTGACGAACCAAATCCAGATGACTGTGAATTTGACATCCTCAAATTAAATTGGATGATGAGGATGTTCTTAAAATTTGGTATGAATTGTTAAGTTACCTTCCAGAGGAAAAACGAACTGACCAGAGAGAGTTATTGAAATCACATGGGCAAGTTTGTAGTGATAAATTGGGGAGTATTAAAATGGCTATACATGATGTAGATGTAGGAAATGCTGTTCCTATCAAACAACATTCATATAGACTTAATCCTTTAAAATTGGCACACGTTAACAAAGAGATTGAGAGTATGCTTAAAATGGCATAATTGAAGTGGGTAGCAGCCAATGGAGCTCACCCATAGTGATGGTACCTAAACCAGACGGTACCCAACAGTTGTATGTGGACTATAGAAAGATGAATGCAGTTACAAGAACTGACTCTTACCCTATCCCACGTTTGAATGATTGCATTGAGAAAGTAGGACAATCTGCTTTTATTTCCAACTTCCAGATATGGAAAGAACATTTAAAGCATCGTATGGAGTTCTTCGATCGACTTCAGGTGGCGGGGTTGGTAATGAAACTAGCCGAAAGTGAATTTGCAGGAGCCCGAGTCACTTTCCTTGAGGAGTTTCTGATACCCTCAAGAGGAAGGGAAATAATGCGATTTCTTAGAATGAGTGGATTTAATCGAACTTTAGTGCAAACGTTTTGTGGCGTGATTACTCCACTGATGGAATTGCTGAAGAAACGTAAAAATATTCAATGGACAGCGTACTTTCAACAGGCATTTGACTGCCTGAAAGCTGTGATCACCAATGTCCCTGTATTGGAGAATTGCAAAGGACTATGTGGTCAGATTGAACTAAAGTATCTGATTCCACAGAGAAATGCAGAGTAGTAGAGGAATGGATGGATCATTATCATAGAATTTACAGAGCAGAAGGAGGCCATTCAGCCCATCGAGTCTGCACCGGTTCTTGGAAAGAGCACCCTACCCAAGGTCAACACCGCCACCCTATCCCCATAACCCAGTAACCGCACGGGCAATTTTGGACACTAAGGGCAATTTATCATGGCCAATCCACCTAACCCGCACATCGTTGAACTGTGGGAGGAAACCAGAGCACCCGGAGAAAACCCACGCAGACACGGGGAGGATGTGCAGACTCCGCACAGACAGTGACCCAAGCCAGAATCGAACCTGGGACCCTGGAGCGGTGAAGCAATTGTGCTATCCACAAGGCTACCGTGCTGCCCCCGTGCAGAGATCTCGTGCAGAGATTTTGTTCAAAGAGACTGTCAATCGAGAAGGATTTCGGTTGGAGGAAGAATAACAAAGAAAAAATGGACTATATTATTATACCTGTTTGCATGTGTTGTTGTTTTTTAAGCGAAAGTGTATATTTACTGTGTATATTTCTTAGTGAATGGTGCAAAAGTGAAAAATGAAACCATCTTGAAATTGAAGTTTTTTTTTCTTGGGTGGAGTTGTCATGTAAGAGTACCTTTAAGACATGGATATTTGAGCAATGTACCTTTAAGAAAACAGTGATGCCAGAGAGTGGGTGGAGCTGGGCTTTAGGTCAGCCATTTTTCAGGTTTTTACTTTCAGTTTAAAAAGCACCTTGTGTGTGTCTGTGTGTTTCCAGGGAGCTGCAAGTTTGAAAAGAGCTTGGGAGTGTCTGTGTTAGCAGGGAGCTGGATCTCTGACATAAAAGACCATCTTTGGATCATTTGGGTGATTTAAACTGATGATTGTAAAGCCTTTAACCTGATGTGATTCTGTTTCAAGGTGTTAAGTCTCTTGGAAGTTTGAAGGAACAGTTTAAGGAATTATTTACTGTTGCAATATTTTCTGAGTTATCTTTGAAGTAAGCTGTGGTAAGAGATCCAATGTTTATTTAAGATGTTCAGTTGAGTTCATGGAATAAACAATGTTTTGTGTTTAAAAACCCACGTGTCCATAATTGTAATCCCACACCTAGGGAAAAAGCCATGTGCTAGGAAAAGCAACAAATCCATTAAAGGGAGAGATCGGTAGAACTTTCTGATACATTTTGGGGTTCGGAAAACGCCTCGCCCATAACAGTACCTAAAACAGCCTGTGTCTAAATATCGGAAAGACCAAGGAACTGATCATCGACGCCATGAAGCGTTGCACAACACACACACCCGTCTGCATCAATGGGTGCGAAGTGGAGATGGTCGATAGCTTTACAACTCTGGGGGTCGCCATCACCAACAGTCTGTCCTGGTCCACTCACGTTGATGCAACAATCTAGAAAGCCCAACATCCTTTCTACCTCCGAAGGAAGGACAAGAAATTCGTCATGTCTGCTTCGACTCTCACAAACTTGTACAGATGCGCCATAGAAAGCATCCTATCGGGCTGCATCACAGCTTGGTATGGCAACTGCTCGGTCCAACTTCGCAAGAAACTGCAATGTGGTGAACTCAGCCCAACCCATCACACAAGCATGCCACCCGAACAGTGATTCTGCCTACAACTCCCGCTGCCGCAGGACAGCAGACAACATTATCAGAGACCCTCCCCCCCCCCAGGTTTTGACTTTTTACAGACTATTTCATCAGCCAGAAGGCACTGAAGTCTGAAGACCCGCACATCCAGACATAGGAACAGCTTCTTCCCCACAGCTACTCGACTCCTCAACAACTCTCCCTCGGACTGATCTGTTCCGTGTAAGAACACTATTCACGACGCCCTATGCTGCTCTTGCTCATGGATTTAATTTGTTTGTCCACTTGTTCCGCACTGTAACCAATCACTGTTTGTCGATGTACCATTTGGCAATGCACTGTGTCGATTATTCTTTTTTTGCCCACTCTGTATGTAATGTGTATGTGCCTTGGTAACAGAAAAATACTTTTCACTGTACTTCAGTACATGTGCCAGTAAGTCAAATCAAAGTGGTTCCTCTCTCCCTACCCGATCAATTCATCTCAATCAGAACAAGACTGAATTTTGAATTCTCGCTTTTCCAACACAGCTCGATGCAATCCGGCCTCACAACCTGGAATGGATTTGCACGTCAGTGATTGCAGATCCATCATCGGAAAATGAGTCCCACTTCCGAGAAAACAGCGTATGAAAAATCGACGAGGATGGGATTCGAACGCCGTTACAGAGCGCAATGGACTAGCAGTACATCGCCTTCACCACTCGGCCACCTCAACCGACAAGTGCATGCGTCGAAACGTCTTAATTCGTTTTGCATCCATGAACTGATGGAAAATACCCGCCCAGAGTCCAAAGATGTGCAGGTTAGGTGGATTGGCCATGATAAATTGCTCTTAGTGTCCAAAATTGCCCTTAGTGTTGGGTGGGGTTAGTGGGTTATGGGGATAGGGTGGGGGTGTTGACGTTAGGTAGGATGCTCTTTCCAAGAGCCGGTGCAGACTCGAAGGGCCGAATGGCCTCCTTCTGCACTGTAAATTCTATGATCTTTGACTCCAGCCCCGTGTTCAATGTTGGAAATGCAGTGTTTTTCAATAAAATGAATTCCCATCACTTTCAGGGACTTTTATGAATGGACTGATGTGAAACACTTCAATATTATTTCCAAGATGTTTCCACACAGTGTGAAAGGCCCCCGCTGAAAGACTGGAATCAACCAGCATTTGACAGCAAAAACAAACGCTCCCGGCTTCACAGAGGAATCCGTCGATCATCAGAACGCACATTTCACGATGGACATTTTCTGATCATTCAGTTACAGGTTTCTACTCCTGCCTGGCTTTATTCCCCAGGAAATAGGGATTATATTCTTTCAGCGAGTCGTGAAAGTATACTTGGAGCAGATTAATGATAAATTATTGTGGTACGATGAGACTATTGCTGATTGAATGGTAAATTTTCCAGAAAGTGCCTTCATATTGTGGTTGATAGCAAATCGGCACCACATTTAAAACAAAACACAGCTTAACTCGTAAACTTAAATTAAACTAATTAATTAATTAGCGATGGCTGGTCAGGTGATGTGCTTGAGCTGCTTGATGTGGGAGCTGGCAGATCGCATTGCGAGCTGCAGCGACCACATCTGCAGTAAGTGTTGGCTGCTCGAAGAGCTCCGGCTCAGAGTTGATGAGCTGGAGTCTGAGCTTCAAACACTGAGGCACATCCGGGAGGGGGAGACTTAGCTGGACACTGTGTTTCAGGAGGCAGTCACACCTGTCAGAGTAACTAGTTTAAATCCTGCCAGTGGCCAGGGACAGCAGGGTGTGACTGCAGGTCAGGCAGTTAAAGGGAACCAGCAGTCAGGAACACAGGAGCCTCAGCCCTTGACCCTGTCCAACAGGTATGAGGCACTTGCTCCCTGTGTGGATGGCGAACAGGGCTGCAGGAAGGATGAGTCAGCTGACCAAGGCACCATGGTTCAGCAGGCCATTCAAGGGGAGGGAGTAAATAGGCAAGTTGTAGTTGTAGGGGATTCTATTATCAGGGGGATAGATAGTATCTTTTGTGAGCAGGATAAAGAGTCCCGCATGGTACGTTGCCTGGTATATCTGACCGGCTTGAAAGGATACTGGAGAGGGAGGGGAGGATCCAGTTGTTGTGGTCCATGTCGGTACCAACAACACAGGCAAGTCTAGAAAAGATGACCTGTTTAGAGATTATAAAGAGCTAGGATTCAAATTTAAAAACAGGTCCTCAAGGGTCATAATCTCCGGATTACTGCCCGAGCCACGTGCAAATTGGCATCGGGAGGCAAGAATAAGGGAAGTTAACACGTGGCTGAAAGAGTGGTGTGGGAAAGAGGGGTTCCTTTTCATGGGACACTGGTATCAGTTTTGGGACAGGGGGGACCTATACCGTTGGGATGGTCTCCACCTGAACCGAGCTGGGACCAGTGTTCTGGCGAAAAGAGTAAATAGGGTGGTCAATAGGACTTTCAACTAAAGATTGGGGGGGAAGGGAAAGTCAGGGAACCAAGAGGTGAAGTAATCAGTGGGAAGCGTAGCAGCTTAGGAATACAAAAAAGCACGAAAAGACAAAACTCAGGAGAGGTTACGATAGTCCCCATCCCACAAAATATGACACAGTGTATGGAAAGGCTCAGTAAACCAAGGTCCACCACACTAAGAAAACAAAAAGGGACGGTCAATAGAGAATTAAAGGTGCTATATTTAAATGCGCGCAGTGTACGGAACAAGGTAGATGAGCTTGTGGCCCAGATTATGACTGGCAGGTATGATGTGGTAGGCATCACAGAGACGTGGTTGCAGGGGGTTCAGGACTAGCATTTAAACATCCAGGGATTCACAACCTATCGAAAAGACAGAGAGGTGGGCAGAGGGGGCGGGGTTGCCTTGTTAATTAGAAATGAAATTAAATCAATAGCACTAAACGACATAGGGTCAGATGATGTGGAGTCTGTGTGGGTAGAGTTGAGGAATCACAAAGGCAAAAAAAACATAATGGGAGATATGTACAGGCCTCCAAACAGTGGTCAGGACCGGGGGCACAAAATGCACCACGAAATAGAAAGTGCATGTCAGAAAGGCAAGGTCACAGTGATCATGGGGGACTTCAATATGCAGGTGGACTGGGTAAATAATGCTGCCAGTGGACCCAAGGAAAGGGAATTCATTGAATGTTTACAGGAGGGCTTTTTGGAACAGCTTGTGATGGAGCCCACGAGGGAACAGGCCATACTGAACTTAGTGTTATGTAATGAGCCAGACTTGATTAAAGATCTTAAAGTAAGGGAGCACTTAGGAGGCAGTGATCAAAACATGGTAGAATTCAATCTCCAATTTGAAAGAAAGAAGGTAGAATCAGATGTAAAGGTGTTACAGTTAAATAAAGGTAACTACAGGGGCATGAGGGCGGAACTGACGAAAATCGACTTGGAGCAGAGCCTAGTGGGAATGACAGTAGAACAGCAATGGCAGGAGTTTCTGGGAGTAATTGAGGACACAGTACAGAGGTTCATCCCAAAGAAAAGAAAGATTATCAGAGGGGGGATTCGGCAGCCATGACTGACAAAGGGAGTTAGGGAATGCATCGAAGCAAAAGAGAAAGCCTATAATGTGGCAAAGAGTAGTGGGAAGTCAGAAGATTGGGAAGGCTACAAAAACAAAGAGAGGATAACAAAGAGAGAAATAAGGAAAGAGAGGGTCAAATATGAAGGTAGGCTAGCCAGTAACATTAAGAATGATAGTTAAAGTTTCTTTAAATACATTAAAAACAAACGGGAGGCAAAAGTTGACATTGGGCCGCTCCAAAATGACACTGGTAATCTAGTGATGGGAGACAAGGAAATAGCTGAGGAACTAAATAAGTACTTTGCGTCAGTCTTCACTGTAGAAGACATGAGTAAAAGCCCAACAATTCCGGAGAGTCAGGGGGCAGAGTTGAATATGGTAGCCATCACAAAGGAGAAAGTGCCAGAGAAACTAAGAGGTCTAAAAATTGATAAATCACCGGGCCCAGATGGGCTACATCCCAGAGTTCTAAAGGAGATAGCTGAAGAAATAGTGGAGGCGTTAGTTATGATCTTTCAAAAGTCACTGGAGTCAGGGAAAGTCCCAGAGGATTGGAAAATCGCTGTTGTAACCCCCTGTTCAAGAAGGGAGCAAGGATAAAGATGGAGAACTATAGGCCAATTAGCCTAACCTCGGTTGTTGGCAAGATTCTAGAATCCATTGTTAAGGATGAGATTTCTAAATTCTTTGAAGTGCAGGGTCGGATTAGGACAAGTCAGCATGGATTTAGTAAGGGGAGGTCGTGCCTGACAAACCTGTTAGAGTTCTTTGGAGGGATAATACATAGGTTAGACCAAGGAGAGCCAATGGATGTTATCTATCTTGACTTCCAAAAGGCCTTTGATAAGGTGCCTCACGGGAGACTGCTGAGTAAAATAAGGGCCCATGGTATTCAAGGCAAGGTACTAACATGGATTGACGATTGGCTGTCAGGCACAAGGCAGAGAGTTGGGATAAAAGGTTCTTTTTCGGAATGGCAACCGGTGACGAGTGGTGTCCCGCAGGGTTCAGTGTTGGGGCCACAGCTGTTCTCTTTATATATTAACGATCTAGATGACGGGATTGGGGGCATTCTGGCTAAGTTTGCCGATGATACAAAGATAGGTAGAGGGGCAGGTAGTATGGAGGAGGTGGGGAGGCTGCAGAAAGATTTAGACAGTTTAGGAGAGTGGTCCAAGAAATGGCTGATGAAATTCAACGTGGGCAAGTGCGAGGTCTTGCACTTTGGAAAAAAGAATAGAGGCATGGACTATTTTCTAAACGGTGACAAAATTCATAATGCTGAAGTGCAAAGGGACTTGGGAGTCCTAGTCCAGGATTCTCTAAAGATAAACTTGCAGGTTGAGTCCGTAATTAAGAAAGCAAATGCAATGTTGTCATTCATCTCAAGAGGCTTGGAATATAAAAGCAGGGATGTACTTCCGAAGCTTTATAAAGCATTAGTTAGGCCCCATTTAGAATGCTGTGAGCAATTTTGTGCACCACGCCTCAGGAAGGACATACTGGCACTGGAGCGGGTCCAGCGGAGATTCACACGGATGATCCCAGGAATGGTAGGCCTAACATACGATGAACGTCTGAGGATCCTGGGATTATATTCATTCGAGTTTCGGAGGTTGAGGGGAGATCTAATAGAAACTTACAAGATAATGAATTGCTTAGATAGGGTGGATGTAGGGAAGTTGTTTCCATTAGCAGGGGAGACTAGGACACGGGGGCACAGCCGTAGAATAAATGGGAGTCACTTTAGAACAGAGATGAGGAGAAATTTCTTCAGTCAGAGAGTGGTGGGTCTGTGTAATTCATTGCCACAGAGGGCGGTGGATGCCGTGACGTTGAGTGTCTTTAAGACAGAAGTTGATAAATTCTTGATTTCTCGAGGAATTAAGGGCTGTGGAGAGAGAGCGGGTAAATGGAGTTGAAATCAACCATGATTGAATGGTGGAGTGGACTCGATGGGCCGAATGGCCTTACTTCCGCTCCTATTTCTTATGGTCTTATGGTCTTATATTTAGCGGATTCGTCCATGACAAGACTGAAGAACGATCACTCGTCTATCCAATCGGTGAGGTCTGCCTCAGCGTGAGACAATATTAACAGAGTGAGAACCAGGTTATTTAGATTCAGATCACACGGTTACAATAGAACTGAATCAGGAAAACCCCGCCTTCACAGCCTTGCCGCTCGCCTGAGGTATCATGATCCTCAGGTTAAATCACCATCAGTCAGGTCTCACCGTCAACAGGGAAAGCAGCCTATGGTTATCAGGGACTAAAACGACTTAATTTACTTTAGAACTGGATCAATTTATGATGTTTCCAGGATGCGACTTCCCTCAGACTGATCAAATGATTGGCAACCGGAAAATTAGCGCCCATTGAGGAGTTACTGGTCCCTGAGGCTTGGTTGGAGTATTGGTTTTAAAGGTTAATTATGAAATCTAGAGATGAAAAGCCGGGAAAGTGGGCATGAGGATCATCATGAAATCATTAAAATGTAAAAGGTGGCCATTCCGCCCATCGACTCTGCACCGACCCTCTGAAAGAGTCCCAATGCCCCAACCACATCCCTGTAACGCACTACCCAACTTTATAAACACAAAGGGGCAATTTAGCATGGGCATTCCACCTAACCCACACACATTTGGACGTGCGAGGAAATCGCAGCACCCGGAGGAAACCCAGAAAAAAAGTGCAAACTCCATACAGTCAGTGACCAAAGGCTGGAATTGAACCCGGATCGCGGGCGCTGCGAGGTAGCCACTGTGACAACGTGCCACCGTATGAGGTCATAACACGTCATATATCAGATCAGGCATGATCTCATTGAAATACAGAGCACATTCGATAAGCTGAATGGTCTACTTCTGCTCCTCAGTCTTATACCCTGATATTGTGTAAATGTGTTCCGGTTCTTGTGTAAAACTCTTGTTAAAACAACACAGACACCGTATGTCGACTGCGTCTGATTATCTGGCGCAGAGAAGGCGATTGTGGAATACATGTCGTACCCATCAAACTCTGCTACTCACCTGACTGAGATTTGTTCTGTATCTGTAAATCACAGGTAGTGTTCGCGAGTGGAGGGAACACTCTGCACCTCAGTCTCTGGAACAGGTTGTGAGAGCAGGATGCCTTCATTATGAGTTAATGTCTGGTACTTTTTGTGAGAGTGGAATTCAGTCTCTATCAGACATTGGTACTGAATGTCAGTGTGAAAATATTTCTGTATCTGTCAATCACAATTACTGTTTGGGAAAAGTGAGATGAATCCGTAACATCATCACGGCTGTGACAGACAGAGAAAGACACAGAGAAATGCAGGAAGAGACTATCAGGACACACACACAATGACACACAGAAAAGGTGCCGATATGAAGAAACTGTTTTTTTCGGAAAATGTGTTTTCTGCTGCACACAGAGAGGCCCTGTTTGTAAATGTATATCCTGCTGTGTAACTGTGCTCTCTGCTGTGTAACTGTGCTCTTTCTGTCGGAACCGTCACTCTGCTGGTGACAGATCTTCACTGTGGTTGCGTCAAATCGTTCCCAGTTGTGGAAATTGATCCACCTGAAGCAGAACCTTTCTGCGCCATTACTGAGGCGAAATTTCAATTCCAGATTTGTTAAACCTTGTCACCAAGGGTTAGTTCAGACCTCTGGATTCCCAGTCCAGCGACATAACCTTGCCTTCTTGTTGTGAAGACAGTTCATTCAGCATCAATCTTTTCCGATAATAGTAATGAAGCGCTCAACATGGGGCTCGAACCCACGACTCTGGGAGTAAGAGTTCCATGCTCGACCGACTGAGCTAGCCGAGGTGGTGCTGCATTGCCCATTAAACCTCTTCTTGTGGAGAGTGGCTGCGGTGCTCATTCGGAGGGTAAGTAATGACTTGTTGGGCCGAATGGCTTTCTGCGCTGGAGAATCTACGATTCTATGAAGCAAGGAGGTTGATGCGTTCAAATGCTTCTGCTATAATGTCCACTCCTGACACCATATAGAAATGTTCGTCTTTGAATGACTGGAAACCAAGGAGTTGTAATTAAAAAAAATAATTGATTTAATAATTGAGCTGTTCCTCCTGGCTTGTGCTCTGACTGCGATCCGGGGAGAATTGCAGGAATCCAGACACGTGATCATTTTAGTTGCGTCATCACGTGACCATTCGGTCTCCACTGGTCTCCCTCTGTGCTCTAATTTCTAGATTCATCATTTTAATTTTCATCCAGACTGGGAAATTTAGTGCTGCTGCATTTGAAAAGGAACATGAATTTCTAATATTTTTCCAATGTAACTGATGTTGTTACACAAACTATTTAATCAGTGGAATTGTGCGTTTAGGGAACTCAGATTTTCGAATATCTGAAGGCTTCTTTCCAAATCGAATGGTTATTTTCCCACAAGATTCAACCCCTCCTCACATAAACCCCGGGGCCGCTTTGATCGCTTGAATGCAATGACTTCCTGGAGTGATTCCAGGCCGGTTTTAGAATGTATTCTATCGACCAAATTACTGTTGAATGATGCAGCTGTGATAGCCGAGTGGGCAAGTCGTTGGACTTCAAATCCAATAGCGTTCCCCCCCCTCAAATTCGAAATGTTTGTTCAACTCCCCGGAAAAGCTGCCGGCTCGACAATGAATCGGAATTTCGGTTGGTTGTCTGTTAACGGTGTTAACATTTATCGAATTCAGTTTTTTAGAAAAACGTTCTTTTTGGAAACTAAACGAAACATAAAGATAAATAAGGAGTTCACACTCAAAGCAACAATCAATAAATAATAAAGTTTCTTGCAACGTTCGGAAGGAGAAGCAGCAACGGAAGCGAATGGAAACGTGGTTCGGTTTCATTCAGGTGAATGTATTTCTGTGTAAAAAGATCGTGGCAGAAATGGAACATTTTTAAAAAATATTTTCTTGTTCTCTTTCTGTTGTCTCTCTATATGTTTCTTTCTCTCTCCCTCACTCACTGTTTTTGTGCTTCTCCGGGGACTGATTGGATACACAGTGAAACTCAGCCCCATCTCATCCCAACTCTTTTGGACGAATACGTCCTGGTGATGGACGGTCGTGAATCAGTGGAAGAATCGACAAACTATTCCATTTTTGCTCTGTAAGAAGTTCCATTCCTGGTTGTGAGGTGGCTCTGGGATAAAGGGATCGAGAGAGAACGAGTCTGACTCTTACTCTTCAAATCATTTCGTGCGCACTTGTAGAAAGTGGATGTGTCTGAGAACAGGAGAAAAGCAGATCATGGGGGTGTGATTGATTTTACTGAGCCGGACCTAGAAAAGTGACGGAAACTTCGAAACAGTCAGCTTCTGACTGAGAGCTGGTAAGGAATTACGGCTGACATTGAGGCAGTTCATAGTGAATTCTTACAGCAGATCGAATCTTGAAGCGGTGTTGGCGTATTGTTTTCGTAGAGACTGACATAGTTTCTGAAAAGATCAGTTGTGCTTGTTTTTGTTTTGCCCAGTAGTTTGGGGAATCTATTTGGAGCGGGTGCAGTAGGTCAATATCTGTGCTTCTTGCTTGCCCAGCTCACCGGGCAGCAGCAGCTCCATTCCTCGCCAAATTAGTGGGCACAAACAACAAACCCACATTATTGTATCCCCGCGGAGGTTCGAACCCCGCTCGCAGCGGCTCTGCTCCGGAATATTTACTCAGCTCCATAAACAAACCACTGGCCACACAAATGATCGGCGCTCCCTTTGCCTCTCATTGATGGTTTTCACCCAATTTGGCTGTTTCGGGAATGAAAGTAAAAATTTATCGCGTCTAGTAATTAGTATTTTTAAATAAACTAAACTAAACATATGAAACAATACTTAATAAATGATAATTAACGAATATTAATCAATATTTAAAAAGTGTTTTGCAACGATTGGAAGGAAATGCCCATCCCATCAGGGCAGGATATGTTGGGAATGGACCGGAGTGAAACATTCCCAGACCATGTCCAACATGTTTCACCTCAGCTTGAAAACTCCCTGCGGAAAGACTGAAACAGACACTCATTTGATCACATCATGATTAACATCACTCACACCTTAGCCATGAGGCCACTGATGAAGTCATGAATTTCGAACAGAAACTTCTAGCTAAGTTCCGCATACATGAGTACGGCCTCAACCGGGACCTTGGATTCATGTCGCATTACATTTATCCCCCACCATCTGGCCTGGGCTTGCGAAATCCTACCAACTGTCCTAGTGTGAGCCAATTCACACCCCTCTAACAGGGCTAAATCGCTGGCTTTAAAAGCCGACTGAGTCAGATCGGAAGCATGGTTCAATTCCCGGATCAGCCTCCCCGAACAGGCGACGGAACGTGGCTTTTCACGGTAGCTTAATTTGAAACCTACTTGTGACAATAAGCGATTTTCATTTTCATTTTCATTTCATCTCTGGACCTGTAAAGACTTAATTACCTGCAAATGCTGGCATTCAAAGCATTGTCTTGCATTTTTGACTTTGTCTATATATATGTTTTCGGAACATACCTCTTCATTCACCTGAGGAACGAGCAGTGCTCCGAAAGCTAGTGTTTGAAACACACCTGTTGGACTTTAACCTGGTGTTGTCAGACTTGTTACTGTGCACAGCAGGGGCTGACAGATAAAGAGTCATTCACCACCCAAATGTCGATATGCACCTCCCCCAACACACGCGCATGCCCACTGCCACTGAAAGTTTTGTCATGATTCTGATATGCAGACGTTTTAACGGAAACTAGCAAACAACATAATGATTTTGTCCACTCAATAACAATATCAGAGATTGATCATTACAGATTTTCTTCGACCTTCACACAGATTTTCAGAGAATGAAAGATACTGAATGAATGACAGACTCTCATACAGTCCCAGAGACTCTCGCAAAGCGATTTAACTGAATCCCAAAGACAGATTGTTGCAGAAGATATGTAACAAGCCGAAGAATGATTGGTATATTACAAATATGGAATGAATCTGACTCTGCCATATAGTGTCAGGGACTGAAATATGCAGCAATTGTATTTCAAAATTGATCGCACTTAGCAGGGTGGTAGTGTCAAATAACCGGATGGTGCGAATCCTCAATGTGCAAATGGGACCTTGTCGCCACAAGGACTGTGTAATGGTCACTCTGAACGTCAAGACTATGGGAGACAGAGCTCCACAGACTGACTCCTACTTTCCACAGACCACCACTGACTGAATCATGGTGAATACCAAGAGCTGAATTATGTTGTCAACACTCACATAGAAATGGCACACAGAATAAAATGGCGAGATCGTGGAAAATGTGGACCGTTTTCCATGACCGGCAGCAACCACTGGAAAAAGGCAGATCCATCAGACAGGATTCGCTCTCACCTCCAATGTGTCAGCTCAGCCTTCAGCAGATTGAGAAAGAGAATACTTGAAGAGCAGCTTCATGACAGAATCGTTCGGAGTGACCATTGCACAGTGCTGACTCAGCAACGGCAAAGACTGGTCCCGTATGTGTTTTATTCTGTTCTCAGTGGAGGCCAACAAACCAAAAATACTCCAATTTACCCAATGATCCCAGTACGAAAAGCAAGGGACAAAAATTGTTTATTTTGATTTTATTTCAACAACGAAACAAAATTGAACAGGAATTAAAAAGCGCATTGAGCTGATACAATAGGCTTCGGGACGCAATGATAAGCTGGTTTGAGTAATGGCTGTCTGCTGGTTGGCTCGTTGGTCTAGGGGTATGATTATCGCTTAGGGATTTCCATTAACGGTAAAATGCGAGAGGTCCCGCGTTCAAATCCCGGACGAGCCCTGTTTATGTTTAATCAGTACGATCCATGTGGTGTCATTGACTGAAATCGGGAGCAAGTTTGAGCTCCAGAGAATGTGTCAGTACAGAACACGTGAAGAAACGAACGCGACATTTAAAGACCGTTTCACCATGGTGTAGGACTCTGAATTTATCCTCAGATATCAAGAAAAACAAACGAATGCTTGCGCATCCAGGTAGTTGGCTGAATGCAATGTTTGTATGTAACCCCGATAAACCTTTGATTTATTTGCTGAATCTCCGCCTTAAAAATAATCAATGTCCCGCTTCCGCCGCCTTCTGAGGCAGAGTTCCAAAGAACAAAGAACAAAGAACAAAGAAATGTACAGCACAGGAACAGGCCCTTCGGCCCTCCAAGCCCGTGCCGACCATACTGCCCGACTAAACTACAATCTTCTACACTTCCTGGGTCCGTATCCTTCTATTCCCATCCTATTCATATATTTGTCAAGATGCCCCTTAAATGTCCCTATCGTCCCTGCCTCCACTACCTCCTCCGGTAGTGAGTTCCAGGCACCCACTACCCTCTGCGTAAAAAACTTGCCTCGTACATCTACTCTAAACTTTGCCCCTCTCACCTTAAACCTATGCCCCCTAGTAATTGACCCCTCTACCCTGGGGAAAAGCCTCTGACTATCCACTCTGTCTATGCCCCTCATAATTTTGTATACCTCTATCAGGTCGCCCCTCAACCTCCTTCGTTCCAGTGAGAACAAACCGAGTTTATTCAATCGCTCCTCATAGCTTATGCCCTCCATACCAGGCAACATTCTGGTAAATCTCTTCTGCACCCTCTCTAAAGCCTCCACATCCTTCTGGTAGTGTGGCGACCAGAATTGAACACTATACTCCAAGTGTGGCCTAACTAAGGTTCTATACAGCTGCAACATGACTTGCCAATTCTTATACTCAATGCCCCGGCCAATGAAGGCAAGCATGCCGTATGCCTTCTTGACTACCTTCTCCACCTGTGTAGCCCCTTTCAGTGATCTGTGGACCTGTACTCCTAGATCTCTTTGACTTTCAATACTCTTGAGGGTTCTACCATTCACTGTATATTCCCTACCTGCATTAGCCCTTCCAAAATGCATTACCTCACATTTGTCCAGGTTAAACTCCATCTGCCATCTCTCCGCCCAAGTCTCCAGACAATCTAAATCCTGCTGTATCCTCAGACAGTCCTCATCGCTATCCGCAATTCCACCAACCTTTGTGTCGTCTGCAAACTTACTAATCAGACCAGTTACATTTTCCTCCAAATCATTTATATATACTACAAAGAGCAAAGGTCCCAGCACTGATCCCTGTGGAACACCACTGGTCACAGCCCTCCAATTAGAAAAGCATCCCTCCATTGCTACCCTCTGCCTTCTATGGCCTAGCCAGTTCTGTATCCACCTTGCCAGTTCACCCCTGATCCCGTGTGACTTCACCTTTTGTACTAGTCTACCATGAGGGACCTTGTCAAAGGCCTTACTGAAGTCCATATAGACAACATCTACTGCCCTACCTGCATCAATCATCTTAGTGACCTCCTCGAAAAACTCTATCAAATTAGTGAGACACGACCTCCCCTTCACAAAACCGTGCTGCCTCTCACTAATACGTCCATTTGCTTCCAAATGGGAGTAGATCCTGTCTCGAAGAATTCTCTCCAGTAATTTCCCTACCACTGAAGTAAGGCTCACCGGCCTGTAGTTCCCGGGATTATCCCTGCCACCCTTCTTAAACAGAGGAACAACATTGGCTATTCTCCAGTCCTCCGGGACATCCCCTGAAGACAGCGAGGATCCAAAGATTTCTGTCAAGGCCTCAGCAATTTCCTCTCCAGCCTCCTTCAGTATTCTGGGGTAGATCCCATCCGGCCCTGGGGACTTATCTACCTTAATATTTTTTAAGACACCCAACACCTCGTCTTTTTGGATCACAATGTGACCCAGGCTATCTACACCCCCTTCTCCAGACTCAACATCTACCAATTCCTTCTCTTTGGTGAATACTGATGCAAAGTATTCATTTAGTACCTCGCCCATTTCCTCTGGCTCCACACATAGATTCCCTTGCCTATCCTTCAGTGGGCCAACCCTTTCCCTGGCTACCCTCTTGCTTTTTATGTAAGTGTAAAAAGCCTTGGGATTTTCCTTAACCCTATTTGCCAATGACTTTTCATGACCCCTTCTAGCCCTCCTGACTCCTTGCTTAAGTTCCTTCCTACTTTCCTTATATGCCACACAGGCTTCGTCTGTTCCCAGCCTTTTAGCCCTGACAAATGCCTCCTTTTTCTTTTTGACGAGGCCTACAATATCACTCGTCATCCAAGGTTCCCTAAAATTGCCGTATTTATCTTTCTTCCTCACAGGAACATGCCTGTCCTGTATGCCTTTCAACTGACACTTGAAAGCCTCCCACATGTCAGATGTTGATTTGCCCTCAAACATCCGCCCCCAATCTATGTTCTTCAGTTCCCGCCTAATATTGTTATAATTAGCCTTCCCCCAATTTAGCACATTCATCCTCGGACCACTCTTATCCTTGTCCACCAGTACTTTAAAACTTACTGAATTGTGGTCACTGTTACCGAAATGCTCCCCTACTGAAACATCTACCACCTGGCCGGGCTCATTCCCCAATACCAGGTCCAGTACCGCCCCTTCCCTAGTTGGACTGTTTACATATTGTTTTAAGAAGCCCTCCTGGATGCTCCTTACAAACTCTGCCCCGTCTAAGCCCCTGGCACTAAGTGAGTCCCAGTCAATATTGGGGAAGTTGAAGTCTCCCATCACCACAACCCTGTTGTTTTTACTCTTTTCCAAAATCTGTCTACCTATCTGCTCCTCTATCTCCCGCTGGCTGTTGGGAGGCCTGTAGTATACCCCCAACATTGTGACTGCACCCTTCTTATTCCTGATCTCTACCCATATAGCCTCACTGCCCTCTGAGGTGTCCTCTCGCTGTATAGCTGTGATACTCTCCTGAACAAGTAGCGCAACTCCGCCTCCCCTTTGACATCCCCCTCTATCCCGCCTGAAACATCTAAATCCTGGAACGTTTAGCTGCCAATCCTGCCCTTCCCTCAACCAGGTCTCTGTAATGGCAACAACATCATAGTTCCAAGTAGTAATCCAAGCTCTAAGTTCATCTGCCTTACCCGTAATGCTCCTTGCATTAAAACATATGCACTTCAGGCCACCAGACCCGCTGTGTTCAGCAACTTCTCCCCGTCTGCGCTGCCTCAGAGCCACACTGTCCCTATTCCCTAGTTCTCCCTCAATGCTCTCACCTTCTGACCTATTGCTCCCGTGCCCACCCCCCTGCCATACTAGTTTAAACCCTCCCGTGTGACACTAGCAAACCTCGCGGCCAGGATATTTATGCCTCTCCGGTTTAGATGCAACCCGTCCATCTTATACAGGTCACACCTGCCCCGGAAGAGCTCCCAGTGGTCCAGATAACAGAAACCCTCCCTCCTACACCAGCTGTTTAGCCACGTGTTTGTCTGCTCTATCTTCCTATTTCTAGCCTCACTGGCACGTGGCACAGGGAGTAATCCCGAGATTACAACCCTCGAGGTCCTGTCTTTTAACTTTCTGCCTAGCTCCCTGAACTCCTGCTGCAGGACCTCCAAAGTCGCACAACTCTCTGTGAGAAATTTCTACATCTCCATCCGAAAAGGGCGACATCCTTGTTTTTAACTGCCCAGTAGTTCTGGTCTCACCCACAAGCAGTGACATCCTTTCCACCTCCACCTTGCCAAGACCATTCAAAATCTGATGTACTTCAATCAAATCAACTGTCACTCTTCACATCTCTATTGGAAACAAGTGCAGTCTGTCTAACCTTTCCTCATTAGAAAACCCGCTCATTCCTGGACCAATCGAGGAAACCTCCTCTGAACCGTATTTACCTACATAAGGAAACCAAAACTGCACAGAATTAGCGAAATGTGTAGCTCCTGGAATAAAAGGGACAGCAGCAATATGGATATAAATGTGGTTGAATAATCAGAAACAGAATATAATGGCCAGTAGAGAGTTTTCGGACTGGAAGAAGGTTTGTAGTGTGCGACATGGGTTCCTACTGGAATATTTGCTTTCCCTGGTATATAACAATGTGCTAGATCATGGTGTAGAGGGAACAGTTTCAAAGTTTGATGATGGTACAAACTTGGAAATTTTCTGAACTGATACGTGGACAGTCTAGAACTTCAAACGACGAAAGATGATTTTCAGTCTGGAGACGTGTGAGATGACTGGTTTAGACTAGAAACCAGGCAGGGGCTGGTTTAGCACACTGGGGTAAATCGCTGGCCTTTAAAGCAGACCAAGGCAGGCCAACAGCACGGTTCAATTCCCGTACCAGCCTCCCCGAACAAGCGCAGGAATGAGGCGACGAGGGGCTTTTCACAGTAACTTCATTTGAAGCCTACTTGTGACAATAAGCGGTTTTCATTCATTATGCATTTTTTAAGGGAATGTAGAATCATAGAATTTACAGTGCAGAGGTGGCCATTCGTACCATGGAATCTGCACCAGCTCTTAAAATAGCACCCCACTGAAGTCCACCCTTTCCCTGTATCCCAGCAACCCCATCTAACCTAAGGGTAATTTAGCATGGCCAATCCACCTATACTCCACACCGCTGGAGTGTGGTAGGAAACTGGAGACCCGGAGGAAACCCACGCAGACACAGGGAGAACACAGACAGTGATCCAAGTGGGAATCGAACATGAGACCCGGCGCTGTGAAGCCACAGTGCTAACCACTATTCTACCGTGCTGTGCCTGAATCATGGTGAATACCAAGAGCTGAATAATGTTGTCAACACTCACATAGAAATGGCACACAGAATAAAATGGCGAGATCGTGGAAAATGTGGACCGTTTTCCATGACCGGAAGCCACCACTGGAAAAAGGCAGATCCAGCAGATAGGATTCGCCCTCACCTCCAATGTGTCAGCTCAGCCTGCGGCAGATTGAGAAAGAGAATACTTGAAGAGCAGCTTCATGACAGGATCGTTCGGAGTGACCATTGCACAGTGCTTACTCAGCAACGGCAAAGACTGGTCCCGTATGTGTTTTATTCTGTTCGCAGTGGAGGCCAACAAACCAAAAATAACCCAATTTACCCATGATCCCAGTACGAAAAGCAAGGGACAAAAATTGTTTCTTTTGATTTTATTTCAACAACGAAACTGCGAGGGCAGCATGGCGGCACAGTGGTCAGCACTACTGCCTCACGGCGCCGAGGTACCAGATTCGATCCCGGCTCTGGGTCACTGTCCGTGTGAAGTTTGAACATTCTCCCGTGTTTGCGTGGGTTTCGCCCCCAGAATCCAAAGATGTGCAAGCTAGGTGGATTGGCCTCGCTAAATTGCCCCTTAATTGGGAAAAATTAATTGGGTACTCTAAATTATTTTAAAACAAGGTGAAGACTGCGGATCCCGCTCCTGCTGTTTAATACAGATCACTATACCTGGCACAGTGAGCAGAAAGAAATTCGTGTTGTTTGTGTGAATTTCACTCCAATTTAAAACGCTCCTGAATGAAAGTGTCTGTGTCACACGGCTCCCGATCAGCCAGGAGATGGCACCAGTCCACAATAAATGTATTTATGCAATATATTTCTGATAGTGTTTATGTGAGGAGGGGTTGATACATGTTCTATGTAATGATGTTCTGTGTGTCATTACATTGGACTCTTACTCTGGTCTGAGACGTTACCTTGTCCTTGTGCCCTGATGCTGCCCTTTTCATCCTGTTTCAGTAATAACTTTTTACTGGTATTAATTATGTAACTTACTTAGTGATTAAGTTATTCAGCCACTAGGAGTGTTTTAAGCTCATTTTGTAAACGGAACTTTGCGTGGCTCGTATTTTTGTCCCGTTTAACCCACCTATTTACTATTGTTGCAGACTGAGAACTTAGTTATTAATGTTGAAGATTGTCGTTTATTTAAATTAAGTTTCCACTCAAAACAAATTGATGCTGGTTATTACATAAGGAACCCATGGGTGATGAAAACAATTGGTGAATTTTATTTGAGGAGTGTCCACTCCTTTTCTGTCCTGACCTGCGGTATCTAATTAAATAATTCACCACTGTGATGGGCAGGAACTGAATCTGGGTCAAATGCTGGGACAGTCACCACTATACCACCACCTGTCACTGGGCAATGTTGCCCCCTCTGTATTTATAGAACGAATACACAAACAATGAAGCGGGTGAATGTATTAAATCAGGGATTCGATATTCTTGTAACCAATATGGCTGCAATGGGAATCTTTCATATTCCGATAGATCGGGTAGAGCTGGGTAGCTCAGTCAGAAATCAGATATCTGGGGATTTCAAGATGATTACTACAATGATAATATTTAACCATGTTAATGTTCTTTTGCTCCAATTGAAATGTGTTACGAATACAGCGTTACCGTGTTGTACAACTCGCGTTCAACCAGGAGATGGCAGCAGTGCGCAATTGTTTGGATAACCTGTTTGTGTCCGCAGATCTCGACAGGAATGGAGCTGCTGCTGCACGGGCAGCTGGACAAGCAAGCGGCACAGATATTAACAAACTGCACCCGCTCCAAATAGATTCCCCAAATTATTGAACAAAACAAAAACAAGCACAAATCATATTTTAAGAAAGTATGACAGTGTCTCTGAAAACAATATACCAACACCTCATAAAGAATCGATTTGCCTAGACTAATTCAAAATCAACCGTTTCAATATCAGCCTTAATTCCTTGCCAGTTCTCAGACAGGCGCTGAAGGGTGAGAAGATTGCATCACTTTTCAAGGTCCTGCTCAATAAAATCAATCACAGACCCATGATCTGCTTTCCTCCTGTTCTCAGACACATCCACTTTCTACAAGGGCGCACTAACTGGTTTTCAGAGTAAGAGTCAGACTGCAGTCACCTCGTTCTCTCTCGATCCCTTTATCTCAGAGCCACCTCACAACCAGGAATGGAACTTCTCACAGAGCCAAGAATGGAATAGGTTGTCGATTCTTTCACTGATTCAGGACCGTCCATCACCAGGACGTGTTGGTCCAAAAGAGTTGGGATGAGATGGGGCTGAGTTTCGCTGTGTATCCAATGAGTCCCCGGAGAAGCACAAAAACAATGAGTGAGGGAGAGTGAAAGAAACAAAGAAACAGATAGAGACAACGGAAAGAGAACAAGAAAATATTTTAAAAATATGTTCCATTTCTGCCACGATCTTTTTACCCAGAAATACATTCAGCTGAATGAAACCAAACCACGTTTCCATTCGCTGCCGTTGCTGCTTCTCCTTCCGAACGTTGCAGCAAATGTTGTTATTTACTGATTGCTGTTTTGGGTGTGAGTTCCTTATTCATCTGAATATTTCGTTCAGTACCCCCCCCCAAAAATGTTAAATATCTGGCTGAACTTGATTAACGTTCAAACCGCTTATTTACAAACAATCGGAAAACGTACTAATTTTCGAAGAAACAATTCGAATCACAGCCGCTGCGAGCAGGATTCGAACCTGCGCGGGGAGACCCCATTGGATTTCAAGTCCAACGCCTTAACCACTCGGCCATCGCAGCTGCGTTCAACGTATCATTTATTAGTTATTTGGTCGATGGAATACATTCTAAAACCAGCCTGGAATCACTCCAGGAAGTTATTCCATTCAAGCGACCAATAGTCGGCCGGTGCAGACACGGTGGGCCGAATGGCCTCCTTCTGCACTGTAAATTCAATGATAATCTATGATTAATCTAGGAAAAAGGTTCGGCACAACATCGTGGGCCGAAGGGCCTGTACTGTGCTGTATTTTTCTAAGTTCTGATAGTGTTTATGTGAGGAGGGGTTGATACTTCGTGGAAAATGGCCATTGGATTTGGAGAGAAGCCTTGAGAGACTCGAAAATCGCAACTCCCTAAACGCACAATTCCACTGATTTAATAGTTTGTGTCACAACATCAGTTACATTGGAAATATATTAGAAATTCAAATGGAACAGGACCACACTTCCCAGTCTGGAAGAAAATTAAAATGATGGAATCTAGAAATTACGGCACAGAAAGAGACCTGTGCAGGCCGAATGGTCACGTGATGACCTGATGACGCAAATAACATGATCACGTGTCTGGATTCGAGCAGTTCTCCCCGGATCGCGGTCAGAGCAGAAACCAGGAGCACCTGCTCAATTATTAATTTAATTATTTTTTATTACAAGACCTTGGTCGCCAGTCATTGAGAGACCAGCATTTCTACATGGTGTCAGGAGTGGGCAGTATGGCAGAAGGACTCCACCGCATCAACCTCCTTGTATCATCGAATCGTAAAATCTCCAGAACAGAAGGAGGCCATTCGACCCAACGAGTCAACACTGACCCTCCAAATGAGCACCGCCGCTAATCTGCAATAGGTAGTGCAGCATTCCGGCTAGCTCAGTCGGTAAAGCATGGTACTTTTAATTTCAGTATCGTGGGTTCGAGCCCCACGTTGGGCGCTTCCATATTAGTATCTTAAAATATTCATGCTGAATTAACTGTCTTCATAACAAAAACACAAGGTTCTGTCGCTTGACTGGGAATCCAGGGGTCGAAACTACCCCTTGGTGACACGATTGAATTAATCAGGAATTGAAATTTCGTCTCCGTAATGGCGCAGAAAGGTTCTGCTTCTGACGGATCGATTTCCACAACCGGGAACACATTTACACAACAGGGAATGATTTAACACAACCAAAGAACAAAGAAATGTACAGCACAGGAACAGGCCCTTCGGCCCTCCAAGCCCGTGAAGACCATGCTGCCCGACTAAACTACAATCTTCTACACTTCCTGGGTCCGTATCCCTCTATTCCCATCCTATTCATATATTTGTCAAGATGCCCCTTAAATGTCACTCGCGTCCCTGCTTCCACCACCTCCTCCGGTAGCGAGTTCCAGGCACCCACTATCCTCTGCGTAAAAAACTTGCTTCGTACATCTACTCTAAACCTTGCCCCTCTCACCTTAAACCTAGTAATTGAACCGTCTACCCTGGGGAAAAGCCTCTGACTATCCACTCTGTCTGTGCCCCTCATAATTTTGTATACCTCTATCAGGTCTCCCCTCAACCTCCTTCGTTCCAGTGAGAACAAACCGAGTTTATTCAACCGCTCCTCATAGCTAATGCCCTCCATACCAGGCAACATTCTGGTAAATCTCTTCTGCACCCTCTCTAAAGCCTCCACATCTTTCTGGTAGTGTGGCGACCAGAATTGAACACTATACTCCAAGTGTGGCCTAACTAAGGTTCTATATAGCTGCAACATGACTTGCCAATTCTTATACTCAATGCCCCGGCCAATGAAGGCAAGCATGCCGTATGCCTTCTTGACTACCTTCTCCACCTGTGTTGCCCCTTTCAATGACCTGTAGACCTGTACTCCTAGATCTCTTTGACTTTCAATACTCTTGAGGGTTCTACCATTCACTGTATATTCCCTACCTGCATTAGATCTTCCAAAATGCATTACCTCACATTTGTCCGGATTAAACTCCGTCTGCCATCTCTCGGCCCAAGTCTCCAAACAATCTAAATCCTGCTGTATCCTCTGACAGTCCTCATCGCTTTCCGCAATTCCACCAGCCTTTGTGTCGTCTGCAAACTTACTAAACAGACCAGTTACATTTTCCTCCAAATCATTTATATATACTACAAAGAGCAAAGGTCCCAGCACTGATCCCTGTGGAACACCACTAGTCACAGCCCTCCAATTAGTGCAGTGCAGTGCAAATCTGTCAACGGAAGAGTCATTTTTCCACGATAGAGAGAACAGTCACACAGCAGAGAGCTCAGTTACACAGCTGAGAGCTCAGTTACACATCAGAGAGCACGGTTACACAGCAGGATAAACATTTACAAACAGGGCCTCTCTGTGTGCAGCAGAAAACACATTTTCCGAAATACCCAATTTCTCCATCTCAGTATCTTGCTGGTTTGCACTGCACCTTTTCTGTGTGTCACTGTGTGTATCCTGATAGTCTCTTTCTGTGTGAATTTCTCTATCTGTTACAGCCATGCTGGTGTTACGTATTCATCTCACGTTTCCCAAACAAGCATTGTGATTGATAAATACAGAAAGATTTCCACACTGACATTCAGTACCAATGTCTGATAGAGACTGAATCCCACCCTCACATACAGTACCAGACTTTGACTGAGAGGGAAACCGAGAATGGGAGGCAGTGTCATACTGGACTCGGAACTGTAACTTCCTCTCTCCACAGATGTTGCCAGACCAGCCGAGTTATCCAACATTTTATATTTCTCTTTCAGGATTTTATGAAGAATCTCCATAGCGGCATTGCCCTTGTGCTCGACGCTTCTATTTATAAAGATTGGTCCCGGATGTCTATTGTTCTGTTCGCAGCGGAGGCCAACAAACCAGAAAGAACCAAATTGACCCAATGACCCCGATAAGAAAAGCAAGGGACAAAAAAGAGTTTCTTTCGATTTTACTTTAACAACCAAACCAAATTGAACAGGAATTAAGAAGCCCATTGAGTTGATAAAATACATTTTGCTTGGGAGGTAATGGTAAAATGGTGTCAGCGGCACGCTGACCACCGGCTGGCTCGTTGGTCTAGTGGGATGATTCTCGCTTAGGATCTTCTGCTGCCATAAAATGAGAGAGATCCCGGGTTGAGATTGCGGACTGTGCAAATAACTTTTTAAAATCTGTACGATCGATATGGTGCCATTGACTGAACTCGGGAGTAGTTTGGAGGAAAGGGAGGGAGGGAGCGAGGGTCATGTTTAGAGCTTAACCACTTCTTCACGCCAGTTCTTCAGCTGCCAACAGTACAGTCGAGGTGACCCAGTTGACCTCTTCCAGAATCCTCCTCTGCCGCTTCCACTGGATGAATTTCCTCATGTTTGTCCACTGGGGGGGGTTCTTCGGCTACTTGTCTGTGAAAGCAGCACCGGAAGCAGCTGTGGAGACAGATTCCAATCTCCAGGATGCAACTCTCCAATTGCATACTTCACTTTGATCAGATCTTACACTCTCGTTTAGAGAATCATTGAATAGTTACAGATCAGGCGAAATCCATTTTGCCCACCGTGTCCACGTTGGTCGCCGAGAGCTGGCGGTAGTCCCGTGATAAAAACAGAAAATGCTGGAAAATCCCAGTAGGCCTGGCAGCATCTGTAGAGAGGGAAACAGAGTATGAGGAGCAGGGTCATACTTGACTCGGAACTGTAACTCTCTTTCTCTCTCCACAGATGTTGCCAGACCAGCCGAGTAATCCAACATTTTCCAATTCTCTTTCAGGATTTTATGAAGAATCTGCATTATGAAGAATGTGCTCGACGCTTCTATTTATAAAGATTGGTCCCGGATGTCTCTTGTTCTGTTCGCAGTGGAGGCCAACAAACCAGAAATAACCAAATTGACCCAATGATCCCGATAAGATAAGCAAGGTACAAAAAATAGTTTATTTGGATTTTACTTTAACAACCAAACCAAACCAAATCAACAGGAATTAAGAAGCCCATTGAGTTAATAAAATAAGCTTCGGTTGGGAAGTAATGGTAAGATTGTTTCAGCGGGACGTTGATCACCTTTGGTGATTCTCGCTTTGGCGATTCTCTCGTAGGCAATTCTGCTGCGATAAAATTCCAGAGGTCCCGGGTTCCAATCCCGGACGGAACCTGCAAAGCACTTTTTAACATCTGTGCGATCGATATGGTGCCATTGACTGAACGCGGGAGCAGTTTTGAGGAAAGGTAGGGAGGGACGTGTTTGGCGCTTAACCGCTCCTTGACACCTGTTATTCGGCTGCCCACAGTACAGTCGAGGTGAATCAGTTGACCTCTTCCAGAATCCTACTCTGCCGCCTCCACTGAATGAAGTTCCTCCTGTTTGTCCACTGGAGGCGTTCTTCATTGAGTTCTGAATTTGGTGCATTTGCGTGCTATAGTGAGAGTTTCGTGACTGAGGGTGTATAAGGGTTAATTTTGATCTAAAGTCTAGTCTTTCTTTTATTTAGTTAATTAACTTAAAAGTTCCTGTTTGGTTGAGAAGGTGAATTTTCAACGAGCTTTAAACAAAGGTTCTACTTGTAGGTACTTGCAGCTGAAGCTTATTAATTAGCTAATTGGATTAGACCAATCTCCAGAGGCTAGATTCACAGTATAAAAGTGATCCAGCTACAGTGCACACTTTGTTTGCTCTGAGTGATGAATTTGGTGCATTTGACTGCTACAGTGAGTGTTTGGTGACTGAGGGAGTTAGGTGAGGAGGTAGTAATGTGCTCCTTTAATTTCATTTCAGCAAAGAGCGAGAACGGAACCAGGAGTTTATAGAGTGTGTAGCTGACTGGGAGCAGAGTCAGAGGCCGGAAGTCCAGTTGATCCACAGGGCAGCTATATTCTGTAAGGCAAGAAGGGTTGGAGGCTAGGGCAGTTACATGCTCATCCTGTAGGATGTGGGTGGTGAGGGATACCACCGGTGTCCACGCTGACTGTACCTGAGGGAAGTGCACCCAACTCTAGCTCCTCAGAGACCGTGTTAGGGAACTGGAGCTGGAGCTGGATGAACTTCGGATCATCCGCGAGGCAGAGGGGGTAATAGAGAATAGTTACAGGGAGGTAAGCACACCCAAGGTACAGGACAAGAGTAGCTGGATTACAGTCAGGGGAAATAAAACAAACAGGCAGACAGTGCAGGGATCCCTCGTGGCCGTTCCTCTTCAAAGCAAGTATACCGTTTTGGATGCTGTTGGGGGTGGGGGGGGGGGGGATGACCTACCGGGGGAAGGCCTTAGCGGCCAGCTCTCTGGCACTGAGTCTGGGGCTCAGAAGGGAAGGGGGAGAAGAGAAAAGCAATCGTAATAGGAGATTCAATGGTTAAGGAAATAGATAGGAGATTCTGTGGTCGCGAGCGAGACTCCCAGAAGGTATGTTGCCTTCCGGGTTCCTGTGCCAGGGATGTCTCGTATCGTGTCTTCAGGATCCTTAAGGGGGAGAGTGAGCAGCCAGAAGTCGTGGTGCACATTGCTATCAACGAGGTAGGTAGGAAAAAGGGTGTGGAGGTAATAAACGGAGTTAGGCTGGAAGTTAAAAGCCAGAACAGACAGAGTTGTCATCTCTGGTTTGTTGCCGGTGCAACGTGATAGCGAGGCTAGGAATAGGGAGAGAGTGCAGTTAAACACGTGGCTGCAGCAATGGTGTAGGAGGGAGGGCTTCAGGTATTTGGATAATTGGAGTGCATTCTGTGGGAGGTGGGACCTGTACAAGCAGGATGGGTTGGATCTGAACCAGAGGGGAACCAATATCTTGGGAGGGAGGTTTTCTAGTAATCTTCGGGAGGGTATAAACTAGTTTGGCTGGGGAATGGGAACCGAATTTGTAGTCCAGCAACTAAGGTAGCCGATATTCAGGACGCCAAAGCGTGTAATGAGGCAGTGGGGAAGGGAACACTGACAAAGGAGAGTACTTGCAGGCACGGAGATGGGTTGAAGTGTGTATACCTCAACGCAAGAAGCATCAGGAATAAGGTGGGTGAACTTAAGGCATGGATCGGTACTTGGGACTACGATGTGGTGGCCATCACAGAAACTTGGATAGAAGAGGGGCAGAAATGGTTGTTGGAGGTCCCTGGTTATAGATGTTTGAATACGATTAGGGAGGGTGTTAAAAGAGGTGGGGGGTGGCATTGCTAATTAGAGATAGTATAACAGCTGCAGACAGGCAGTTCGAGAAGGATCTGCCGACTGAGGATGTATGGGTTGAAGTCAGAAATAGGAAAGGAGCGGTCACCTTGTTGGGAGTTTTCTGTGGGCCCAAATATTAGCAGAGATGTGGAGGAACAGATTGGGAAACAGATTTTGGAAAGGTGCAGAAATCACAGGGTAGTAGTCATGGGTGACTTCAACTTCCCAAACATTGAGTGGAAACTCTTTACAAAGAACTAAGAACAAATAAAATTACAGTACAGGAACAGGCCCTGCGGCCCTCCCAGCCTGCGCCGATCCAGATCCTTCATCAAAACCTGTCGCCTATTTTCCAAGGATCTACTTCCCTCTGTTCCCCGCCCGTTCATGTATCTGTCTAGATGCATCTTAAATGACGCTATCGTGCCCGCCTCTACCAGCTCCGCTGGCAAAGCGTTCCAAACACCCACCACCCTCTGCGTAAAATACTTTCCACGCACACCTCCCTTAAACTTTCCCCCTCTCACCTTGAAATCGTGACCCTTTGTAATTGACACCCCCACTCTTGGAAAAAGCTTGTTGCTATCCACCCTGTATATACCTCTCATAATTTTGTAGACCTCAATCAGGTCCCTCTTCAACCTCCGTCTTTCCAACGAAAACAATCCTAATCTACTCAACCTTTCTTCATTGCTAGCACCCTCCATACCAGGCAACATCCTGGTGAACCTCTTCTGCACCCTCTCTAAATCATCCACATCCTTCTGGTAATGTGGCGACCAGAACTGCACGCAGTATTCCAACTGTGGCCTAACCAAAGTTCTAGACAACTGTAACATGACCTGCCGAATCTTGTACTCAATACCCCGTCCGATGAAGGCAAGCATGCTGTATGCTTTTTTGACCACTCTATCGACCTGCGTTGCCACCTTCAGGGTACAATGGACCTGAACTCCCAGATCTGTCTGTACATCAATGTTCCCCAGGACTCTTCCATTAACCGTATGGTCCGCTCTTGAATTAGATCTTCCAAAATGCATCACCTCGCATTTGCATGGATTGAACTCCATCTGCCATTTCTCTGCCCAACTCTCCAATCTATTTATATTTTCCTGTATTCTCTGACAGTCCTCCACGCTATCTGCAACTCCACCAATCTTAATATCATCTACAAACTTGCTAATCAAACCACCTATTCCTTCGTCCAGATCATTTATGTATATCACAAACAACAGTGCTCCGAGCACGGATCCCTGTGGAACACCACTAGTCACCTTTCTCCGTTTTGAGACACTCCCTTCCACCACTACTCTCTGTCTCCTGTTGCCCAGCCAGTTCTTTATCCATCTAGCTAGTACACCCTGAACCCCATACGACTTCACTTTTTCCAGCAACCTGCCATGGGAAAGTTTATCAAACTCCTTACTGAAGTCCGTATATATGACATCTACAGCCTTTCCCTCATCAATTAACGTTGTCACTTCCTCAAAGAATTATATTAGGTTTGTAAGTTATGACCTTCCCTGCACAAAACCATGCTGCCTATCACTAATAAGTCTATTTTCTTCCAAATGTGAATAGATCCTATCACGCAGTATCTTCTCCAACAGTTTGCCTACCACTGACGTCAAGCTCACAAGTCTATAATTCCCTCGATTATCTCTGCTACCCTGCTTAACCAAAAGGACAACATTAGCCATTCTCCAGTCCTCCGGGACCTCACCAGTGCTCAAGGATGCTGCAAAGATATCTGTTAAGGCCCCAGCTATATCTTCCCTCGCTTCACTCAGTAACCTGGGAGAGATCCCATCCGGACCTGGGGACTTGTCCACCTTAATGCCTTTTAGAATACCCAAACTTCCCCCTTCCTTATGCCGACTTGACCTAGAGTATTTAAACATCCATCCTTAGCCTCAACATCCGTCATGTCCCTCTCCTTGGTGAATACCGATGCAAAGTACTCATTAAGAATCTCACCCATTTCCTCTGGCTCCACGCATAAATTCCTTTTTTTTTTGAGTGGGCCAATCCTTTCTCTAGTTACCCTGTTGCTCCTTTCTACGAATAAAAGGCTTTGGGATTTTCCTTAACCCTGTTAGCCAAAGATATGTCATGACCACTTTTAGAACTCTTTATTGCGCGTTTGAGATGTGTCCTACTTTCCCGATATTCCCCCAAAGCTTCATCAGATTTAAGTCGCCTAGATGAAAAAGGTATGCTTCCTTTTTCATCTTAGCAAGTCTCACAATTCCACCCGTCATCCATGGTTCCCTAATCTTGCCATTTCTATCCCTCAATTTCACAGGGACATGTCTGTCCTGCACTCGAATCAACCTTTCCTTAAAAGACTCCCACATTTCAAATGTGGATTTACCCTTAAAGACTTGCTCCCAATCCACATTCCCTAGCTCCTTCCGAATTTTGTTATACTTGGCCTTTCCCCAATTTAGCACTCTTTCTTTAGGACCACTCTCGTCTTTGTCCATGAGTAATCAAATAGTTTGGATGGGGTGGTGTTTGTGCAGTGTGTCCAGGAAGCTTTTCTAACACAGTATGTAGATCGTCCGACCAGTGGGGAGGGCATATTGGATTTGGTACTTGGTAATGAACCAGGGCAAGTGATAGATTTGTCAGTGGGGGAGCATTTTGGAGATAGTGACCACAATTCTGTGACTTTCACTTCAGTAATATAGAGGAATGGGTGCGTGCAACAGGGCAATGTTTACAATTGGGGGAAGGGTAAATACGATGTTGTCAGGCAAGCGTTGAAGTGCATAAGTTGGGAACATAGGCTGTCAGGAAAGGACAGTGAAATGTGGAACTTGTTCAAGGAACAGGTACTACGTGTCCTTGATATGTATGTCCCTGTCATGCAGGCAAGAGATGGTCGAGTGAGGAAACCATGGTTGACAAGAGAGGTTGAATGTCTTGTTAAGAGGAAGAACGAGACTTATGTAAGGCTGAGGAAACACGTTTCAGACACTGCGCTGGAGGGATACAAGATAACCAGGAGGGAACTGAAGAAAGGGATTAGGAGAGCTAAGAGAGGGCATAGAAAATCTTTGGCGGGTAAGATCAAGGAAAGCCCCAAGGCCTTTTACAGAAATATGAGAAATATGAGAATGACTAGAGCGAGGGTAGGTCCGATCAAGGACAAGAGCGGGAGATTGTGTATTGCGTCTGAAGAGAGAGCAGAGGTCTTGAACGAGTACTTTTCTTCAGTATTTACAAATGAGAGGGGCCATATTGTTGGAGAGGACAGTGTGAAACAGTAAGCTCGAGGAAATACTTGTTAGGAAGGAAGATGTGTTGGGCATTTTGAAAACGTTGAGGATAGACAAGTCCCCCGGGCCTGACAGAATATATCCAAGAATTCTATGGGAAGCAAGAGATGAAATTGCAGAGCCGTCTGCAATGATCTTTTCGTCCTCACTGTCAACAGGGGTAGTACCAGGGGATTGGGGAGTGGCGAATGTCGTGCCCCTGTTAAAAAAAGGGAATAGGGATAACCCTGGAAATTACAGGCCAGGTAGTCTTACTTCGGTGGTCGGCAAACGAATGGAAAGGGCACTGACGGATAGGATTTCTGAGTATCTGGAAAGGCACTGCTTGATTAGGGATAGTCAGCACGGATTTGTGAGCGGTAGGCCTTGCCTTACAAGTCTCATTGAATTATTTGAGGAGGTGACCAAGCGTGTGGATGAAGGTGAAGCAGTGGACGTAGTGTACATGGCTTTGACTAAGGCATTTGATGAGGTTCCCCATGGTAGGCTTCTACAGAAAGTAAGGAGGCATGGGATAGTGGGAAATTTGGCCAGTTGGATAACGCACTGGATAACCGATATAAGTCAGAGAGTGGTGGTGGATGGCAAATATTCAGCCTGGACCCCAGTTACCAGTGGCGTACCGCAGGGATCAGTTCTGGGTCCTCTGCTGTTTGTGATTTTCATTAATGACTTGGATGAGGAAATTGAAGGGTGGGTCAGTATATTTGCAGACGATACGAAGAGTGGCGGAGTTGTGGATAGTGAGGAGGGCTATTGTCGGCTGCAAAGAGACATAGATAGGATGCAGAGCTGTGTGGGAAGTGGGATATAGGGTTAACGTTAGGGTTCTTGGCTATGTGGAGGAGCAGAGAGATCTTGGGGACTATGGTCATAGATCTTTGAAAGTTGCCACTCAAGTGGATAGAGCTGTGGAGAAAGCCAATGGTGTGCTAGCGTTCATTAACAGAGGGATTGAATTTAAGAGCCGTGTGGTGATGATGCAGCTGTACAAAACTTTGGTAAGGCCACATTTGGAGTACTGTGTACAGTTCTGGTCGCCTGATTTTAGGAAGGATGTGGAAGCTTTGGAAAAGGTGCAAAGGAGATTTAACAGGATGTTGCCTGGAATGGAGAGTAGGTCTTTCGAGGAAAAGTTGAGGGGGCTCGGCCTTTTCTCATCAGAACGGAGAAGGATGAGGGGCGACGTGATTAAGGTTTATAAGATGATCAGGGGAATAGATAGAGTCGACAGAGACTTTTCCCCCGAATGGAACAAACCATTACAAGGGGACATAAATTTAAGGTGAACGGTGGAAGATAAAGGGGGGATGTCAGAGGTAGGTTCTTTACCCAGAGAGTAATGGGGGCATGGAATGCACTACCTGTGGAAGTAGTTGAGTCGGAAACATGAGGGACCTTCAAGTGGCTATTGGATAGGTACATGGATTACGGTATAATTATATAGTGTAGATTAATTTGATTCTAAGGGCAGCATGGTAGTATTGTGGGCAGCACAATTGCTTCACAGCTCCAGGGTCTCAGGTTCGATTCCGGCTTGGGTCACTGTCTGTGAGGAGTCTGCACATCCTCCCCGTGTGTGCGTGGGTTTTCTCAGGGTGCTCCGGTTTCCTCCCACAGTCCAAAGATGTGCAGGTTAAGACCATAAGACATAGGAGCGGAAGTAAGGCCATTCGGCCCATCGAGTCCACTCCACCATTCAATCATGTCTGATTTCAACTCCATTTACCCGCTCTCTCGCCACAGCCCTTAATTCCTCGAGAAATCAAGAATTTATCAACTTCTGTCTTAAAGACACTCAACGTCCCGGCCTCCACCGCCCTCTGTGGCAATGAATTCCACAGACCCACCACTCTCTGGCTGAAGTTAGGTGGATTGGCCATGATAAATTGCCCTTAGTGTCCAAAATTGCCTTTAGCGGTTAATGGGTTATGGGGATAGTGTGGAGGTGTTGACCTTGGGCAGGGTGCTCTTTCCGGGAGCCGGTGGGCCGGCTGGCCTCCTTCTGCACTGTTCTGCAAAATTCTATGATAATCCATGATCAATCTAGGATACAGGTTGGGCTACTTGGCTGTGAAAGCAGCACCGGACGCAGCAGGAGAGAGAGATTCCAGTCGCCGGGATGCAACTCTCCAATTGAGCACTTCACGTTGCTCTGATCTTACACACTCGTTTCGAGATTCGTAGAATGCTTACAGGTCAGGGTGCGTCCATTCCGCCCACCGTGTCCACGTCGGTCGCCTCGAACTGGCGTGTAGTCCCGTGTTAAAAACAGAAAATGCTGGAAAATCTCAACAGGCCACCACTTCCCCATTGACCCGGAAGTATTGGATCTTCCTGGGGTTGAACGTTTATTTGAAGAAACGTAACCTGGTGGAAGAAGAGTGAATGCCAGAAGTGAGATTCGAACCCACGCCTCCAGAGAAGGCTGCGACCGTATGGCAGCGCCTTCGACCGCTCGGTCATTCTAACGCTTTGTGGCAAAACACATGCTCCGTGCATAAATCGATTTAAATTATATCTTCATCGTAATTTATTTTCAAACTTGATGTGCTTTTCCTATTTTTGTGCCCCAACCAGAGTCCTGTATCTGAGTGCCATTGTTCTCCAAGCCGCTGGGGTTTAACGAACTTCTCATTGCTGCATTGATCAGTTTGCTCCAATCAACATTGACCGAACTGCCGCCTATCTGTTCCTCACGCGAAGGTATTGAGAGTCTAAAAGATCTGAGCGGGGTGAAGTATCCAATTCGACAGTTGCATCCTGGCGACTGGAATCTCTCTCCACAGATGCTTCTGGTGCTGCTTTCACAGACAAGTAGCCAAAGAACCCCTTCAGCGTCCAAGCAGGAGGACATTCATCCAGTAAAGGCGGCAGATGAGGATTCTGGGAGAGGTCAACTGAGTCACCTCGACAATCCAGCCAGACAGACTATTTACAACACGAGAAGAGGAATTTTACCTGGCGTCCCGGGATCAATATTAATTCCTCAACCAGACTCACAGAGCAGATTATCCAGCCATTAACTGGGTTTTTGCCTGTGGTGTTTTGCTGTGCCAACTTAAGCAGGAATCTGACGTCCTGAGGCCACCACTTCACCATGGAATGGGAGATAATGGATATTCCTGGGGTTGAACATTTTGCTGGAGAAATGTAACCTCGTGAGGAAAAGCTAATGTCAGAAGTGTGATTCGAACCCACGCCTCCAGAGGAGCCGACAACTTTAAGACAACGCGTTCGACCGCTCGGCCATCCTGACGCGCTACGGCAAACCATATGCTCCGTGCACAACTCGATTTAAATTCTACCTTAATCGTCTGCTATTTGCGATTTTTATCAATGACTTGGAGGAGGGAGCTGAAGGGTGGGTCAGTAAATTTGCTGATGACACCAAGATTGGTGGAGTAGTGGATGAGGAGGAGGGCTGTTGTACGCTGCGAAGAGACATTGATAGGATGCAGAGCTGGGCCAGAAAATGGCAGATGGAGTTTAACCTTGATAAGTGCGAGGTGATTCATTTTGGTAGAAAAAAATTGAATGCGGATTACAGGGTCAACGGCAGGGTTCTGAGGAATCTGGAGGAACAGAGAGATCTTGGGGTTCATGTCCACAGATCTCTGAAGGTTGCCACTCAAGTGGATAGGGCCGTGAAGAAGGCTGATAGTGTGTTAACATTTATGATCAGGGGACTTGAGTTTAAGAGCCGCGGGATTATGCTGCAACTATACATGACCCTGGTGAGACCACATTTGGAGTATTGTGTGCAGTTCTGGTCACCTCAATATAGGAAGGATGTGGAAGCATTGGAAAGGGGGTAAAGGAGATTTACCAGGATGCTGCCTGGTTTGCAGGATAGGTCTTATGAGGAAAGGTTGAGGGAGTTAGGGCTTTTCTCTTTGGAGCGCAGGAGGATGAACATAAGAACATACAAACTAGGAGCAGGAGTAGGCCATCTGGCTCCTCGAGCCTGCTCCACCATTCAATGAGATCATGGCTGATCTTTTGTGGACTCAGCTCCACTTTCCGGCCCTAACACCATAACCCTTAATCCCTTTATTCTTCAAAAAATTATCAATCTTTATCTTAAAATCATTTAACAAATGAGCCTCTACTGCTTCACTGGGCAAGGAATTCCATAGATTCACAACCCTTTGGGTGAAGAAGTTCCTCCTAAACTCAGTCCTAATTCTACTCACCCTTATTTTGAGGCTATGCACCCTAGTTCTGCTTTCACCCGCCAGTGGAAACAACCTGCCCGCATCTGTCCTATCTATTCCCTTCATAATCTTATATGTTTCTATCAGATCCCCCCCTCATCCTTCTAAATTCCAACAAGTACAGTCCCAGTCTACTCAACCTCTCCTCGTAATCCAACCCCTTCAGCTCTGGGATTAACCTAGCGAATCTCCTCTGCACACCCTCCAGTGCCAGTACGTCCGTTCTCAAGTAAGGAGACCAAAACTGAACACAATACTCCAGGTGTGGCCTCACTACCACCTTATACAATTGCAGCATAACCTCCCTAGTCTTAAACTCCATCCCTCTAGCAATGAAGGACAAAATTCCATTTGCCTTCTTAATCACCTGTTGCACCTGTAAACCAACTTTTTGCGACTCGTGCACTAGCACACCCAGGTCTCTCTGCACAGCAGCATGTTTTAATATTTTATCATTTAAATAATAATGCCTTTTTCTGTTATTCCTACCAAAATGGATAACCTGACATTTGTCAACATTGTATTCCATCTGCCAGACACTAGCCCATTCACTTAGCCTATCCAAATCCCTCTGCAGACTTCCAGTATCCTCTGCACTTTTTGCTTTACCACTTATCTTAGTGTAGTCTGCAAACTTGGACACATTGCCCTTGGTCCCCAACTTCAAATCATGAGAGGTGACTTCATAGAAATTTATAAGATAATGAGGGGGATAGAGTGGACGTTCAGAGACTATTTCCTCGGGTAAATGTAGCTGTTACAAGGGGGCATAAATATAAGATTCAGGGTGGGAGATATAGGAGGGATGTCCGAGGTAGGTTCTTTACTCAGAGAGTGGTTAGGGTGTCGAATGGACTGCGTGCTGTGATAGTGGAGTCGGACAATTTAGGAAATTTCAAGCGGTTATTGGATAGGCACATGGAGCACACCAGGATGACAGGGAGTGGGATAGCCTGATCTTGGTTTCGGAAAATGCTCGGAAAAACATCGAGGGCCGAAGGGCCTGTTCTGTGCTGTACGGTTCTATGTTCTATGTCCTTTCATTTCAAACTAGATTTGCTTTTCCTATTTTTGAAGCCCAGCCAGAGTCGTGTATCTGAGTGCCATCCTTCTCCAGGCCGCCGGGGGTTAAGGAGTTTCTCATTGCTGCATAGATCAGTTTGCTCCAATCAACAAGGACCGAACTGCCGCCGACCTGTTCATCACACGAGGATATTGAGAGTGTAAGATCTGAGCGGCGTGAAGGATCCAATTAGTCAGTTGTATCCTGATGACTGGGATCTCTCTCCACAGCTGCTTCTGGTGCTGCTTTCACAGACAAGTAGCCGAAGAACCCTTCAGTGTCCACACAGGAGGAGGTACATCCAGGAAAAGCGTCAGAGAAGGATTCTGCGAGAGGTCAACTGAGTCACCTCGACAATCCAACCAGACATGCTTTTTGCAACAAGAGAGGGGGAATTTTATCCGGGGTCCTGGGTTCAATATTAATTCCTCAGCCAGTGTCACTGAGCAGGTCATCCAGTCATGAACTGGGCTTCGGCCTGTGGGGTCTTGATGTGCGAATTTAAGTAGAAATCTCTTGTCCGGAGACGACCGTTTCCCCATTGAATTGGCGTAATTGGAACTTCCTGGAGTTGAACATTTTGCTGGAGAACTGTAACCTCGTGGAGTGAAACTTAATGTCAGAAGTGGGATTCAAACCCACGCCTCCAGAGAAAACTGCGACCTTAACGCAGCGCCTTCGACTGATCAGCCATCCAGCCGCGTAGTGGCAAACGACACGCTTCTTGCACAAAACGATTTAAATTATATCTTCATCGTCATTTCTCTGCAAACTCGATGTGCTTTTCCTCTTTTTGAAACCCAGCCAGAGTCCTGTATCTGAGTGCCATACTTCTCCAAGCCGCTGGGGGTTAAGGAGCTTCCAATTGCTGCATTGATCCGTTTGCTCCCATCAACAATGACCGAACTGCCGCTCTACCTGTTCCCACACGAAGGTATTGAGAGTCTAATATCTGAGCGGCATGAAGGATCCAATGAGATAGTTGCATCCTCTCTCCACAGCTGCTTCAGGTGCAGCTTTCACAGAACTGACAGATGACTGCCTCTCAGCAAGTAGGGTGGGGGCAGCTTCAGCAAGTCATACACTAAGCTAAACACTGCACCTTTAACTGAGAAGCAGCAGAATTTGACTTCCCACTTACCTTTCCTGATTTCCTCACTGCACCAAATTACCAAGTTTCAATTCACATTCTGGATGTGTCTCACTCACTCAGGATGTGTCTCCTTGAACTGGGCAAAATCAGATGTGCTTTTCCTATTTATCAACTCCAGCCAGAGTCCGGTATCTGAGTGCCATCCTTCTCCAAGCCGCTGGAGGTTAAGGAGCTTCTCATTGATACATTGATCCGTTTGCTGCAAACAACAAAGTCCGAACTGCCCCCTACCTGTTCCTCACACGAAGGTATTGAGAGTCTAAAATCTGAGCGGCGTGAAGGATCCAATCAGACAGTTGCATCCTGGCGACTGGGATCTCTCTCCACAGCTTCCTCTGGTGCTGCTTTCACAGACAAGTAGCCGAAGAAGCCCTTCAGTGTCCACACAGGATGAGGTACATCCAGGAAAGGCGGCAGAAGAGGATTCTGGGAGACGTCAACTGAGTCACCTCGGCAATCCAACCAGACAGGCTATTTAAATAATGAGAAGAAGAATTTTACACGGAGTCGTGGTATCAATATTAATTCCTCAAGCAGACTCACTGAGCAGGTCATCCAGTCATGAACTCGGCTTCTTCCTGTGGGGTCTTGCTGTACGAATTTAAGTAGAAATCTCATGTCCTGAGACCACCGCTTCCCCATTGAATGGGAGGTATTGGATCTTCTTTGGGCTGAACATTTTGCTGGAGAAACGTAACGACGTGGAGGAAATGTTAATGCCAGAAGTTGGATTCGAACCCACGCCAACAGACGAGACTGCGATTTTAACGCAGCGACTTCGACGGCTCCAACATCCTGACGCGTTGCGGCAAAGATATGCTCCGTGCACAAATCGATTTAAATTCTATTTTCATCGTCATTTCTTTTCAAACTTGATGTGATTTTCCTAATTTTGAACCCCAGCCAGAGTCCTGTATCTGAGTCCCATCCTTCTCCAAACCGCTGGGGGTTAAGCAGATTCTCATTGCTGCATTGATCAGTTTGCTCGAATCAACAAGGACCGAACTCCCGCTCGACCTGTTCCTCACACGAAGATATTGAGAGACTAAGATCTGAGCGACGTGAAATATCCACTTCGGTTGGAGAGTTGCAACCCGGCGACTGGAATCTCTCTCCACAGCTGCTTCCGGTGCTGTTATCACAGAGAAGTTGCCGAAGAACCCCTCCAGTGTCCAAACAGGAGGACGCTCATCCAGTCGAGGCGCCAGAAGAGTGTTCTGGGAGAAATCAACTTCGTCACCTGGACTGTACTGTGGGTAGCTGAAGAACAGGTGTCAAAGAGCGGATCAGACTGAAAGCAAAACTTTGATGCTAATAAAGAAAAAGGCAGATATGCTGCTGGCAAACAATGACTTGTTTCCGTTTGATGTGAGAGAGAATATAAATGGCAGATGATGGTTTCGATCCATGGGGTTATGGGCACAGCACGCTTCCGCTGCGCCACTCTGCTCGTGGTTGTGTTCTTTCGGGGTCGGACTTGAGGCAAAGTTTGAAGAAATCAGTTACAGCGTGATCCATGTTCCCGGAGAGGTGAAACTGCCGCCCGAAATTCATTCTATGACGGTGATTCCAGACACTCCCCACTTTCCCATCAGAACAACGTCACAGAAGAAATCACATCACCTTCACAGAACAACCATTGCGCACGAAAGTTAATTATCTGACCTATGCTGACCAGAATCAGTTTGCTCAAACGTGTGTTCCTGTTGAAAGACTAAATGAGGAAGTGAATAGTTGAGTGGCTACCGCAGGGCAGTAATGTTGTAGCTCCTGGTTTAAGGAGCAGAGTGCCGCAGCGGAAGCGTGCTGGGTCATTACCCCGAGGTCGAGGAATCGAGGCAATTTTCTGCAATTTACATTCTCCCTAACACCAAAAGTAAACATAACGCACGCTCCTGTTTGCTGTGCACCAAATACCCGTCAGAATGTTTCTTGCACTCTCATCCCGTCATTTGTCCCAGGAATGAATGAGACAAAATGACACATTACAACATTGTAATGCTCACAAATATGGAACCACGGAGAAAACGTTTTAAAATCTCTGCCGGTCTGACAGCATCTGTCGGGTGACAAATGAGCTAACGCTTCGAGTCCAGGTGACGCTTTGTCAAAGCTGGACTGGAAACGTTATCCAGGAGAACGCCACAGAGGGGCAACATAGATATATAACGATATCCAGTAATCCCTCACAGGGGGCAATAAGGAAATAAACCAAGTTCCCATCTTCCTCTCTCGGACGGATGTGAACGATCCAACCAGCACGACTTTTGAAAACCAATTTTACTCGGAGCCCTGGAATCAATGTTATTTCCTCAACTAGAGTCACTGAAGCAGATTATCGAGTAATTAACTGGGCTTTTGCCAGTGGCATCTTGCTGTGCGTATTTAAGCAGGAATCTCCTGTCCTGCGACCGACGCTTATCCATTGAATGGGAGATATTGGATCTTCCTCAGGTTGAAAATCTAGCTGGAGAAATTTTACATGCGGGGGGAAAAGTCAATATCAGGAGTAGGATCCGGACCCAAGCCTCCAGAAGAGACTGCGACCTGAATGCAGAGCCTTAGAACGCTCGGCCTTCATAGAACATAGAACGATACAGTGCAGTACAGGCCCTTCGGCCCACGATATTGCACCGACATGGGAAGTCAAAAAACAAAAGCCATCTAACCTACACTATGCCATTATTATCCATATGCTTATCCAATAAACTTTTAAATGCCCTCAATGTTGGTGAGTTTACTACTGTTGCAGGTAGGGCATTCCACGGCCTCACCACTCTTTGCGTAAAGAACCTACCTCTGACCTCTGTCCTATATCTATTACCCCTCAGTTTAAGGCTATGTCCCCTCGTGCTAGCCATTCCCATCCGCGGGAGAAGGCTCTCACTGTCCACCCTATCTAAACCCCTGATCATTTTGTATGCCTCTATTAAGTCTCCTCTTAACCTTCTTCTCTCTAACGAAAACAACCTCAAGTCCATCAGCCTGTCCTCATAAGATTTTCCCTCCATACCAGGCAACATCCTGGCAAATCTCCTCTGCACCCGTTCCAAAGCTTCCACGTCCTTCCTATAATGAGGTGACCAGAACTGTACGCAATACTCCAAATGCGGCCGTACCAGAGTTTTGTACAGCTGCAACATGACCTCATGACTCCGGAACTCAATCCCTCTACCAATAAAGGCCAACACTCCATAGGCCTTCTTCACAACCCTATCAACCTGGGTGGCCACTTTCAGGGATCTATGTACATGGACACCGAGATCCCTCTGCTCATCCACACTTCCAAGAATTTTACCATTAGCCAAATATTCCACATTCCTGTTATTCCTTCCAAAGTGAATCACCACACACTTCTCTACATTAAACTCCATTTGCCACCTCTCAGCCCAGCTCTGCAGCTTATCTATGTCACGCTGTAACCTGCAACATCCTTCCGCACTGTTGACAACACCACCGACTTTAGTGTCGTCTGCAAATTTACTCACCCACCCTTCTGCGCCCTCCTCTAGGTCATTTATAAAAATGACAAACAGCAACGGCCCCAGAACAGATCCTTGTGGTACGCCACTTCTAACTGAACTCCATTCTGAATATTTCCCATCAACCACCACCATCTGGCTTCTTTCAGCTAGCTAATTTCTGATCCACATCTCTAAATCACCCTCAATCCCCAGCCTCCGTATTTTCTGCCATAGCCTACCGTGGGGAACCTTATCAAACACTTCCTGGCGCGTTGCCGTCGAAATGAAGATCCGTGCATGAATAGACTGAAATTCTGTCTTCATCGTCATTTCATTTCAAACAAGATACGCTTTTCCTACTTTTGAACCCCAGCCTGAGTCCTGTATCTGAGTGCCATCCTTGTCCAAGCCGCTGGGGTTAAGCAGCTTCTCATTGCTGCATTCATCAGTTTGCTCTAATCACAAGGACTGAATTCCCGCTCTACCTGTTCCTCACACGAAGTTATTGAGAGTCTGAGATCTGAGCGACGTGAAGTATCCAATTGGAGAGTTGCATTCTGGCGACTGGAATCTCTCCCCGCAGCTACTTCCGGTGCTGCTTTCATAGACAAGGAGCCGAAGAACCCCTCCAGTGTCCAAACAGGAGAACTTTCAGCAAGTAGAGGCGGCAGAAGAGTGTTCCGGGGAAAGTCAACTGAGTCACCTCGACTGTACTGAAGGTAGCTGAAGAACAGGTGTCAAAGAACGGATCAGACTGAAAGCAAAACTTTAATACTAATAAAGAAAAAAGGCAGATGTGCTGCTGACGAATTGCCACTTGTTTCCGTTTGGTGTGAGTGAGAATATAAATAGCAGAAGATGGCATTGATCCATCGACCTCCGGGCTATGGGCCTAGCACGCTCCCACGGCGCCACTCTGCTCGTGATTGACTCGCTTCGGGGTCGGACTTGAGGCAAAGTTTGATGAAATCAGTAACAGGTTGATCAATGTTCCCAGAGAGGTGAAACTGCCGCCCCGAACTTCCTTCTATGAAGGTGATTCCAGTCACTCCCCACTTTCCCATCAGAACAACATCACAGAAGAAATCACATCACCTTCACAGAACAACCATTCATCACGAAAGTAAAATATCTGAACTGTGCTGACCAAAAGCAGTTGAGTCGGGTTCGATTCCTGGCCTTCACAGTAATAGTTGTATTGGATGTTCTTGCACCACATCGTTAGTTTCAAACTGAGGAAGACTGGCCAACAGCTTTTCACTCAGAATTTATGCGCCATTATTTAATTGAGATGTATAAGATGTCGGAAGGTATGGATAAAGGAGACGTGGCGTTGATGCTTCCTCTTGTGGGTCATTCTAAAATCAGAGGTCATGATCTGAGTATAAGAGATCGCAAATTTAAAACCGATTTGAGGAAAAACTGCGTGTCCCAAATGCTTGTGATTCTGTGGAATTCGCAACCCCACAGTGCGTTGGATGCAGGGAGAGTGAGTAATTGTAAGGAGGAGTTAGAGAGATTTTTATTGGTAAGGAGTTGAAGGTTTAGGGAGAGCGTGCAGGACGGTGGAGTTGAGGCCTCGATGGGATTTGCTAAGATCACATGGAAGGTGTTAGACTCAGGAGGCTAAATTGCCTACTCCCGCTCCTAGGTCATGTATTCTTGGGAGAAGGTGTTCTGGCTGATATCATAAACGATCTCTTGGTCTGTAACATTCTAAGTAGCAGCTGAGGAACCTTTCAGCCATGATGGAATGACGGGCAGATTCGTTGGGTCGACTGGCTTAATTTTGATTCTATACCTGATGAACTTATCTTTTTGGCGCGACTTCATGCCTTTCAAACTGAGGGAAAGAAATCGTTTCCAACACAGAATTTATGCGCTATTAGGGCGGGCAGTGAATAAAGTCAATTCCTCGTCATTTTGTCATGTAGTTTGAATATGGAAAGTGTTCGAGTATTCACCACCTCCAGGCCCTTAAACAAAAGCTAAAAATCACAGCATTTTTACTTCACCCTCATGAAGTGGACCAGACAGAGACGCTACAGACACGTTGCAGACGATGATGGGATACGGACCCACGAGCGCAGAGCACCAAGGGTTACGGTGCATCCCCTTAACCACGTGGTACAACTCCTTCACTTCATGGATCTTTAATATTTGATCTTCGCACAGACATGGAACCCCTCCAATGTACAAATAGAAGGAATTTCATCTGGGAGAGGTGGCAGAACTTAATTATAGGAGAGGTCAACACGGAAACATCGACTTTCCTGTGTTCGGCCGAAGACGAACAGGTGTCAACGGGCGGTTAAGCACCAACACGTCTGTCTTCGTTCCTCCCTCCACTAACCCAACTCGATGCAAAAGGCCTGAAAAATTGGAATAGATTGACACATCAGTTATTGCAGATCCATCATGGAAAAATTAGCCCCACTTCCGAGAAACACTAGATGAAAATTCGACGAGGATGGGATTCGAACCCATGTTTTCAAAGCACAATGGACAAGCAGTCCATCGCCTTCACCATTCGGCCACCACATTACAGGCACGCATCCGCTAATACGTTTAAATTCGGTTCGCATCCATGAACTGATGGAAATTATCTGCCTCTTTCTATTCAACCTGGTATCCAAAATTTGAAATGGAGCGATGGTGGTACAGTGATGAGCGCAGCTGCCTTCTAAACGGTTTATCTGGGTTCGATTCCCAGCTATGGCAGTAATAGTTGTATTGGAATTGGATGTTTTTCACGACATCGTGAGTTTCAAACTGAGGAGTACTGGCAGACAGTTTTTCATTCGGAATTTATGCGCCATTATCTAATTGAGATGCATAAGATGTCAGAAGGTACGGATAAGGTAGACGTGGAGTTGATGCTTCCTCTTGTGGGGCATTCTAAAGCCAGAGGTCATGATCTTAGAATAAGAGATCGCAAATTTAAAACCGATTTGAGGAAAAACTACGTGTCCTAAATGCTTGTGATTCTGTGGAATTCGCAACCCCACAGTGCGTTGGATGCAGGGAGAGTGAGTAAATGTAAGGAGGAGTTAGAGAGATTTTTATTGGTAAGGAGTTGAAGGTTTATGGAGAGCGTGCAGGACGGTAGAGTTGAGGCCACGATGGGATCAGCTAAGATCACATGGAAGGTGTTAGACTCAGGAGGCTAAATTGCCTACTCCCGCTCCGAGGTCATGGATCCTTGGGACTGGGTGTTCTGGCTGGTATCATAATCGATCTCTTGGTCTGTAATATTCTAAGTAGCAGCTGAGGAACCTTTCAGCCATGATGGAATGGCGGGCAGATTCGATGGGTCGACTGGCTTAATTTTGCTTCTATACCTGATGAACTTATCTTTTTGGCGCGACTTCATGCCTTTCAAACTGAGGGAAAGAAATAGTTTCCAACACAGAATTTATGCGCTATTAGGGCGGGGAGTGAATAAAGTCAATTCCTCGTCATTTTTTAATGTGGTTTGAATATGGCAAGTGTTCGAGTATTCACCACCTCCAGCCCTTAAAGAAAAGTTAAAAATCACAGCATTTTTACTTCACCCTCATGAAATAGACCAAACAGAGACGCAACAGACACGTTACAGAAGATGATGGGATGCGGACCCACGAGCGCAGAGCACCAAGGATTATTGTGTATCCCTTAACCTCGTGGTACCTTCACTTCATGGAACTTTAATATTTGATCTTCTCACATACAAGGAACCGAGGCACCCCTCCAATGCACAATTCCACCTGGGAGAGGTGGGAGAACTTAATTATAGGAGAGGTCAACACGGAAACATCGACTATACTGTGTTCGGCCGAAGAAGAACTGGTGTCAACCGGCGGTGAAGCCCCAACACGTCTGCCTCCGTTCCTCCCTCCACTAACCCAACTCGATGCAATCTGGCCTGAAAACCTGGAATAGATTGTCACATCAGTGATTGCAGATCCATCTTGGAAAAATGAGCGACACTTCAGAGAACCAGTGGATGAAAATTCCACGAGGATGAGATTCGAACCCACGCGCGCAAAGCACAATGGATCAGCAGTCCATCGCCGTGACCACTGGGCCACCATCTCCCACACACTCAGCCGCAAATACGTCTAAATGCGGTTCGCATCCATGAACTGTTGGAAATTATCTGCCTCATTCTATTCAACCTGGTGTCCAAAACTTAAAATGGAGCGATGGCGGTACAGTGTTGAGCATAGCTGCTTACCAAACAGTTGACCGGGGATCTGTTCCCGGCCATCGCAGTAATAGTTGTATTGGATGTTTTTGCGCCACATAGAACATAGAAAAATACAGCACAGAACAGGCCCTTCGGACGACGATGTTGTGCCGAACCTTTGTCCTAGATTCATCATAGATTATCATAGCATTTACAGTGCAGAAGGAGGCCATTCGGCCCATTGAGTCTGCACCGGCTCTTGGAAAGAACACCTCCACCCAACACTAAGGGCAATTTTGGAATCGAAGGGCAATTTATCGTGAGTTTCCAACTGAGGAACACTGGCCAACAGTTTTTCACTCAGAATTTATGCGCCATTATCTAATTGAGAAGGAAAAGATGTCAGAAGGTATGGATAAAGTGCGGAGCACAATGGATGAGCAGTTCACCGCCTTAACCACTCGGCCACCCCGTCCCGCAAGCTCGCACGTCTATCCGTCTTCGTTCATTTTGCACCCATGAACTGATGGATTATATCTGCCTCGTTCTATTCATCCTGGTGTTCAATATTGAAAATGCAGCGATAGTGGCATAGTGGTGAGCATAGCTTCCTTCTCAGCAGTTGAACAGTGATCGATTTACCGCCATCGCAGTAATAGTTGTATCGGATGTTTTTGCGCGACACCGTGAGTTTCAAACCGAGGAAGACTGGCCAACAGTTTTTCACTCAGAATCTATGGGCAATTATCTAATTGAGGGGTATAAGATGCCAAAAGGTCAGGATAAGGTCGACGTGGAGTTGATGCTTCCTCTAGTGGGGCATTCTAAAACGCGAGGTCATAATCTTAAAATAAGAGATCGCAAATTTAACAAAGATTTGAGGAAAAACTACTTCTCCCAAAGGCTTGTGATACTTGTGGAATTCGCAACCCCACAGTGCGTTGGATGAAGTGAGAGTGAGTAAACTTAAGGAGAAGTTAGAGAGATTTTTATTGGTAAGGCGTTTCAACTCCTTACCAACAAGGAGAGCGGGCAGAACGGTGGAGTTGCGGCCACGATGGGATCAGCCAAGATCACATGGAAGGTGTTAGGCTCAGGAGGCTAAATTGCCTACTTCCGCTCCGAGGTCATGTGTTCTCGGGAGGAGGAGCTCTGGCTGATATCGCAATCGACCTCTTCACCTGTAACATTGTAGATAGCAGATGAGGAACATATCAGCGATGATAGAATGGCGGGGCAGACTCGAAAGGTCGAATGGCTTAATTCTGCTCCTATATTTTATGAACTTATCTTTTGCGCGAATTCGTGAGTTTCACACTGAGGGAAAGAAACGGTTTCCAACTCAGAATTTATGGGCAATTATGGTAGAGAGTGATTTAAGTAACTTCCTCATCGTTTTTTAATGTTGTTTCAATATGGAAAGCGTTCTACTATTCACCACCCGCCAAGCCCTTAAACAAAAGCTAAATATCACAGCATTTTTATTTTATCCTCATGAAGTTGACCACGTTACAGACGAGAATGGGATTGGAATCCACGTGCGCAGAACACAATGGATTATTGTGCATCACCTTAACCACGTGGTATACCTCCTTTACTTCATGGAAATTTAATATGCGATCTTCTCACAGACAAGTAGCCGAAGAACCCCTCCAGTGTACAAACAGGAGAAGGTTCATCCAGGAGAGGTGGCTGAAGAGAATTATGGGAGAAGTGAACCCGGTAACCTCGCCTGTACTGTGGGTAACCGAAGAAGAACTGGTGGCATTGAGCGGTTAAACCACAAACACGCTTGCCTCCATTCGTCCCTCCTCTCACCCAACTCGATGCAATCCGGGATGACAACTTTGAATAGACTGTCACATCAGTGATTGCAGATCCATCTTTGAAAAAGGAGTCCCACTTTCGAGAAACGGTGGATGAAAAATCGACGAGGATGGGATTCGAACCCACGCGTGCAGAGCACAATGGATTAGCAGTCCATCGCCTTAACCACTCGGCCACCCCGTCCCGCAAGCTCACTCAGAATCTATGCGCAATTATCTAATTGAGGGGTATAAGCTGCCAAAAGGTATGGATAAGGTAGGCGTGGAGTTGATGCTTCCTCTAGTGGGGCATTCTAAAACGCGAGGTCATAACCTTAGAATAAGAGATTGCAAATTTAATAAAGACTTGAGGAAAAACGACTTCTCCCAAAGGCGTGTGATTCTGTGGAACTCGCGACCCCAGAGCTGGTTGGATGCAGGGAGAGTGAGTAAATGTAAGGAGGAGTTAGAGAGATTTTTAGTGGGAAGGAGCTTAAGGGTTATTGAGATCGGGTAGGACGGTGGAGTTGAGGCCAGGATGGTTTCAGCCAAGATCACATGGAAGATGTTAGGCTCAGGAGTCTAAATTGCCTACTCACGCTCCGAGGTCATGTGTTCTCGGGAGGAGGTGCTCTGGCTGATATCGCAATCGACCTCTTCATCTGTAACATTGTAGATAGCAGATAAGGAACATATCAGCGATGATAGAATGGCAGGGCAGACTCGAAAGGTCTAATGGCTTAATTCAGCTCCTATATTTAATGAACTTACCTTTTGCGCGAATTCGTGAGTTTCGAACTGAGGGAAAGGAACGGGTTCCGACTCAGCATGTATGCGCAATTAGGGCAGAGAGTGAATTAAGTAACTTCCTCATCGTTTTTGAATGTGGTTTCAATGTGCAAGGTGTTCTACTATTCACCACCCGCCAAGCCCTTCAACAATTGCTACATATCACAGCATTTTTATTTTATCCTCATAAAGTTGACCACGTTACAGACGAGGGTGCGATTGGAATCCACGTGCAATGGATTATTGTGCATCATCTTAACCACGTGTTCCAACTCCTTTACTTCATGGAAATTTAATATGCGATCTTCTCACAGATAAGTAGCCGAAGGACCCCTCCAGTGTACTAACAGTAGAAGGTTCATCCAGGAGAGGTGGCTGAAGAGAATTATGGGAGAAGTGAATACGGAAACCTGGACTGCGCAGTGGGTAACCGAAGAAGAACTGGTGGCATTGAGCGGTTAAACCCCAAACACTGGCAGATACAATCACACAGTCACAAAAAGTGACATACACTGACAGGTACTATGACACACTCACAGTTAGTGAAATATAGTGATACGCATAATCACACACTCAGAGACAGTCTCAGAAACAGATAGATGCAATCACACACTCAGACAGTAACAGATACTGACAGATACAAGCACACACTCATAGACTGTAAGCAACGCTGACAGATACAATCACACACTCACAAATAGTATCAAACATTGATAGATACAATGACAACGCACAGACAGTGACACACGCTGATCGATCCAATCACACACTCACAGTCACAGACACTGACAGATACAACCACACACTTAGAGACAGCGACAGGCACTGAAAGATACAATCACACACTCACAGACACTGAAAGATGCAATCGGACTCTTACGGACAGTCACAGACACGGAAAGATGCAATTGCACACTTACAGACAGCCACAGACACTTATAGATGGAATGGCACACTTACATACTGTAAAAGACACTGATAGATGCAATAGATCACCCACAGACTGTACCAGACGCTAATAGAGGCAATTACACACTCACAGACAGTAACAGACACTAGCAGATCCAATAGTACACTGACTGATTGTAACAAGCACTGATAGATAAAATCACAGACAGTAAGAGACACTGACAGATACAGTCGCGCACACACAGTCAGTGACACACACTGGCAGATATAATCACAACTCACAGACAGTAAGATACAGTGATCGATGCACTCACACACTCACAGACAGCAACGTAAACCGACAGATGAAATTACACATTCGTCGGCAACAGTGCACACTGATAGATGCAATCACACACTCAGACAGTAACATACACTGACAGACACAATCAGAAACTCACAAACTGTAATAGACACTTATAGGTACAACAGAAACTCACAGACAGGAACGTCACGGATAGGTGCAATCGCGCCGGCACAGAGAGTAGCAGACACTTATTGATACTGTCTCACACTTACAGATAGAACGAGGCTGACAGATTCATCCACATACTCATATACCGAAACAAAGAATTGCAGGCCTATCACACGGTAAATGACAGGCTCACGGATAGAATCAGGCACTCACAGAGAGTAACAGAGGCTGGCATGCACAATCACACAATCAGACACAGTAACAGACACTGACAGATACAATCACACACGCACAGAGAGAAACAGATTGGCAGCAACAGAGACTGACATATATAATCACACACAGACAGCAATAGAGACGGACAGATATAATAATCGAATAATAATCCACCTTTTTAGTACCACATAGGTTTCCATTAACACAGCCATGAAGTTACAATGAAAAATCACTAGTCGCTGCACTGCGGCGCCTGTTTCCTCCTCTAAGGGGGAGAGCTGACTGGTGTTGATTTAACCTGAGAACCGCTGCACCTCGGGAGAGGGGTGTGTTTGAGAAGGTGGCCCTTCCTGAACCAAATACCCAAGTTAGTTGCATTGGGGTAGTATTAAGTAAATTGGCACCACTCAATGGTCCACTCACACACTGTGACCTCATTGGCTGGGGGCCGGATAAAGTTCTGGAAAGGCAGGGGGGAGGGGTATAACAATCAAATCCCGGTCCCCCGAACAGCGAAGACTCCATTCAGCAGAGCCGGTAGGAAGCAGCGTGTGAGGCCCACCCTGGCAACGAAGACCGCGAGGAAATCGAGGCTCAGAGAATGAGAGGAACAGGCACAGTTTCTAATTCGGGAGGTATGAGAAATTAAGTCAGGTAGTGAAATACTTAACTTACTCAGCATTTTGTTTGAAGAGCGTAAACTTTGGATTCAATATGGAAGGAGTTCGATTATTCCAGGCCCTCAAACATCATCTGCCACCATGTTTCTTTGAACATTTTAAACTCCATGAATTAAAAACTAAAAATCACAGCATTTTCAGTTCACCCTCATGAACTGGACCAAACAGAGACACAACAGATACTTTACAGACGACGATGGGAGCTGAAACCACTTGTACAGAGCAGAATGGATTATTGAGTATCGATTTAACCACGTGGTACAAACATTTGATCACATCATGATGAACATCGCTCAGGCGCCTTAAGGATCAGGTCATGTGGAACTCATGACAAATCTAATTTGTTATCCATAGAATCCCTCAAATTCCGAAGAGGGTCATTCGGCCCATTAAGTCTGCACCGACCCTCCGAAACAGCCTCTGTCCAGAACCCCCCAATCCCCCGCCCGCCCTATTCCCCTAACACCACGCATTGCCCATGGCCTATCCACCTAGCCTGCATAGCTTTAAAATGAGATACGAATCCGCAGCACCCGGAAGATCCTCCTTCCGCAGAGACGGGGAGAATGTGGAAACTCCACACGGATAGCCACGCAAGGCCGGAATCCAACTATTACGAAACGCCAACTGACAGGCAGAATTGCTGTAACTCCACATGATTCGGACAAGTTGAGCGAGTGGGCAAATGAATGGCAGATGCAGTACAATTTGGATGAATGTTAGGTTCGCAACTTTGGTAGGAAAAAGAAGAAGGTAGATTATTATGTGGATGGCAATAAATTAGGAAATGTGAATGTGCCACGAGACCTGGGTGTCCCTGTGCACCAGTCGCTGAAGATAAACGTGCAGGTGCAGCAGGCGGCAAAGAAGGCAAGTGGTACGTTGGCTTTCATCGCGAGAGCATTTCAGTGCAGGAGCAAGGATGTCTTGTTGCAATTATATAAGATGTGGAGATGCCTGCATTGCACTGCGGTGAGCACAGCAAAATGTCTTACAAGACCAGGTTAAAGTCCAACAGGTTTGTTTCAAATCACTAGCTTTCGGAGCATTGCTCCTTCCTCAGGTGAATGAAGAGTTGTGTTCCAGTAACATATGTATCGACAAAGTCAAAGATGCAAAACGATACTTAGAATGCATGCACTTGCAGGGGTGACCCCAGATTTAAGAGGGGTGTGAATTGCCCAAGCCAGGATAGTTGGTAGGATTTTGCAAGCCCAGGCCAGATGGTGGGTGGGTGTGAATGTAATGCGACAAGGATCAAAGGTCCCGGTTGAGGCCGTAGCAATGAGTGTGGAACTTGGCTACAAGTTTCTGCTCGGCCATTCTGCGTTGTCGCGCGACCTGAATGCTGCCTTGGAGAACGCTTACCCAAAGATCAGAGCCTGAATGCCCTTGACAGCTGAAGTGTTCCCCGACTGGAAGGGAACATTCCTGCCTGACGATTGTCGCGCCATGTCCGATCATCCGTTGTCCAAGCATCTACATGGTCTCGCCAATATACCACGCTTTGGGACAAACTTTCCTGCAGCGTATGAGGTAGACAACATTGGTCAACTCGAACGAGTATGTACCGCGTACCTGGTGGGTGGTGTTCTCATGTTTAATGGTGGTACCCATGTCGATGATCTGGCACATCTTGAGGAGATTGGTATGTCAGAGTAGTGTGGTGGCGTGGTCGTTGTTCTGAAGTCTGGGTAGTTTGCTGCAAACAATGGTTTGTTTGAGGTTGCGCGGTTGTTTGAAGGCAAGTTGTGAAGGTGTGCGGATGTCCTTGGCAAGATGTTCGTCTTCATCGATGACGTGTTGTAGGCTGGAAAGAAGATTTCGTAGTTTATCCGCTCCAGGGAAGTACTGGACGACGAACGGTACTCTGTCGGTTGTGTCCAGTTTTTGTCATCTGAGGAGGTCCGTGCGGTCTTTTGCTGTGGTGCGTTCGAACTGTTGATCGATGAGTCGAACGCCATATTCCGTTCGTACGAAGGCATCTTTCAGCGTCTCAACTCTCATTTCCTGCTTCACTCCATTGTTCTGGAGTGATGTTCCTCGGATGTCGGAAGAACCATCACCACGTGATACAGAAGGATCACATTTGAATTCAGAGCAGAAAACTGTGTGTGAATCACATTCTGTACACGAATCATATTATTTATTTGTGATAAAGAAGTAAGATTAGTGAAATTAAAGTCACAATAAATGGATTGAAGGGCGGGTTGTTCATGGACAGATTGCAGAATTTGACGAATATTTATTGTCAGAGATCTCAGAACAATTGATATTTGACGCGAGTAAGGAGATTAACATTGAACGAAGCATGTCCTTAGCTATAATTTACCATTATCTAATTTTGTGAAATTTGCTCTGACAGATGGCATTCAAAGTCCTGACGTCATCAGGATTCGAAACTGCGGAGAGAAATCCCGATGGATTATGAATCCATCGCCTTAACCACTAGGCCAGGGTTGCGTCCCCTGACGTATGCAAACCACACACACTGCTGGTGAAACCACATGTCAAAAATGTACTGCCGCATTTTGAATTCCGGTGCTGCATCTTAATGTATTTCGGCATTCTGATGGTTATGTAGATCTGTACTCTGCATTTAGAGTGAATCGTATTTAATCGGGGTGGGTTTTAATCAGCCTTTGTAGCCATCTGGGATGGCCACTTACCACGAGGGACAGAGAAACTCGCAAAGCCTAAAACGGACAAGGCAAGACTCAGCCAGGCTCAGAGCCTGAGATGTATATTTGCAAGCAAGAAGTCCAGACGGTATCGAAACTCCGACCAATTAGCGTTTTGATGGGGCCGATTAGCATTTGATGGCCCATTTTCACGTAAACAAAGGACTGGTACTCCAGAGACCGTACAGTCCCAGACATTTCGGCGCCACTCCCTGTTCAGGGGAACCTAAAGCAATTCCGCTTGGCACACGTTCAGCCATCCAGGTCCCCGCCCACCTATTGGTTAGGAATCGAACAGAGTGATCAGGGATCACCCAATTAGTGGGGTCCAAACTGAAGGACCGCCCAAAAGAGCGCAAAAACCCCCAAGTATAAGAAGAAGAGTTCGCCATGTGCTCGACCTCTTTTGGACCTGGCGCCCTGGCAACGACCATCTCCAATCGCAGCAACACCAGAAGCAAGTCCAAGTTCAACGCTCGCTACCAGACGGATGAGCCTAGCTGAGCAGCACTTACTTCTCCAGACTCGATGGATCCAGAATCGGACAGCGGCCACTGTTCCTCTGGCCAAAGCCGGGTGCCTGAAGTTAAGTACATGTTGTCTTAGTCGATAGGTGTAGTTAACTAGTAGTGTTTATATTGCATGACTAATTGTGTGTAAATAAAGTATCCTTGACTTTGAATTAACTGACTTGTGTTTGGCTCTTTGATCAATAGCCGGTTGAACCTTGTGGTGGTATCATTTGATACCTGGCGACTCTGAGCATTAGAACATAGATATCAAAAGAAAGGAGGGCAAACTAACTGATTGCCATAATTGGAACAGAGCCACAGAAAAAGACAGGGGAATAAAAGGCAACAGTCATTGGCGACACGTGACGGGAATTGACCCAAACGTGACCGTGTCAATCCGAGAGAACCCACAAAAGTGTTTGAATTAGAAATCCAAATTTTCAAAATAAAAGAAACCACAAGCGAAACCAATATCGATCAAACCTCCAAAATTCAGGAGTGTGTAATCTGCATGCGTATTAACTAAGTGATATAAGGTAAACTCGATAGGGTTTGTTGCGTGAAACTCTTGGGAGTTGCGTAAACCGGAAAATAGCTTGAGCCTTACCCGTATTGGCACCACCGCTTTATTCCCCCTTGTTCCAGATTTCCGGTAGAGACAGAAGTAATTGTTGGGATTGCCATGAAAGCAATGGAATGCGCTATGCATCCACAGGCACCCGAGGGTGCAGCGAGCAACAGATCAGAACAGTGTCCCGTATGGGAAGAAGAGCTTAGGAGATACCTAAAGGGGAAAGGATGGCCCCTATGGTCGGAATTTTGCGCAAATGAGGAAAGTGTTCCTGACAGCATAGGACAGACTTGGTGGGACAGCCTGACAGAGATCCACAAGAAAAGTTTAAGTAAGGTTCGTAAGCCGATGGCAATCGTATCCTGTCTGGCAATTGCGTGTCACGGAGGAGGTCATGAGGGCACTCCGTAAGCAGCTTGAGAAGAAGGAGAGATGTAGAGAGGGAGATATTAGTGCAACCGAGAGATTAAATGTGCAGCTGCGGTACCAGCTAGCGGCGAAGCACAAGGAGATGGATGATGTCAAGAAGACACACCAATCCTGTCTCGCCCACCGTAGCAGCTTCCAAATTCACTATGATAAGGCCTACCAGGACACGCAACGTGATGTGATGGTAAGAGAAGAAACAGCGAACCAGTTAGAACAATTGAGGAAACAGTGCTGTGATTTGTAGGCAGCCCTCCGAGCACTCCACAGTTCCACCACGGGACAGAGGCAGGGTTTGGTGGGTCATGCCAAGTGCAGGCAGCAAATTGCAAAATTGCAATCCCTGCTATCTGTTCAAAATGGGTTCAGAGACACCTTTGGCCCACAGCTAGATCAGGAAGACGGCCCTGATTGGCAGGAACTCAGTGAAACGGCCCAACGGTACATGAGTGAGATCGAAAATCAAAATAGAGCTCCCCCCCTCCCGCCCCCCAGGCTCCGGAAAGAAAAGCACCCGCACCACCGACTGCACAGGCAGCACCCAACACAATGAACCCCATCACCATGCAGCGCAGGGTCAGCACGGAAGACCAACCCGATTTTCTTTATACAACCCCATTAACCATCACCCAGTTAAGAGATGCCGACGATAAGATTGAGACTTTCCACCGCACATCAGACATACACCACCTTTTCGAGCTAGTGAAGCAACAGACACTAATGTACAGTTTAGATGAGAAGGAGGAGGTAACGCTCATAGTTATGTGCCTCGACCCGTCAGTTAGTTCAGCCCTTCCCAACTCACAAACGGTAGGAGGTGGTAGCCTCCAAGGCATGAAAACAGACATTTTAGACGCCATTGACTATAATAGAGGAGATGCGTAGAAGGACTCAACCGGTGCAGACAGAAAAAGGGAGAGCATACAACAGCTTTTGCTGAACACCTTTGGATTCACTTTACTGCTGTATTTGGTGAGTCAGCCCGCGCCCGTTTATCAGCAGACGATACGGTCAAATGTACCCATACACTAGTATCCCATGCCACAGAAGCAGGGCAGAAGATGTGCCAGTTACGACTCCTCAGACCCGGCACACAATGAAGTGTGGGGTCGGAAACGCTTATCGAGAGCTTGGGAACAATCTGTACAGAGAACGACAGAGCAGTAGAGAGTGGGCGCCACAATGAACCCAGTAAGGGCACACCAAGACCCCGCATGGGTAAATTAAGGTAGAAGAAGCGCGCAGCATGCTAAAGCATAGGAATGTTATAATTGTGGACACGAAGGACATTATGCCCGAGAATGAAATACCGCCCGAAGCAGCAAAGGAATAAGCACCCCCCCCCCCCCCGCCCAGAAACAATGCCAGACCCATCCACAGTGTTAGCACCCGACCAGATAATTCGGCCATGAATGGCACCGATTGACGGTCTTCACGCTCCGCAACCTGGGTCCGTGATACACTTTAGGATAACTCCGGAAGACCGGTAGTTGCATGCACCGTCTGGGGACGCCCCGTAGAGTTCCTTTGGGATACAGGAGGGTCCTGAACCACAGTAAACCCCTCCACCATGTACCAAAGAGAGATATGGCCCACTACGGACACCATTACCCTTCATCGCTTTACAGGTCAACTCCAGCACGGACACATCACAGCCCCTGTGGATGTACAGATTGGCAATATTAAAACAAAACACTTGGTCATTTTTGTAGATTTACCCTAGGCAGCAGAACACATCCTAGGCATAGATTTCATGAGTGCACCAACCTTTCATTGGACCCAGTCAACAGATGTATATGGGAAATGGCTAGAGCAGCGCCCGCCAGGCTCACAGTAGTAGATTATGCCCATTGACTCAGCTCATTAGGAGAGTACTGGTTTGATGCACAAACCATTACCACAGGCAAAGCGGTTAGAGAGGTCTTGAAGAGACATAAAGCAGCGTTTGCCCAGCACAAGCACCACTGCGGCAAATTCCCAAGAGTGGTTAACATTACAGGTCCCAATCCTAAGTCCCAGAAACAGTATGGCTTCCCCCAGCAAGCCGAGGGAGAGTTAGTCAAGGTAATTGCTTATTAAAGCTTATTAAATCAAGGAGTGATTCGACCAGCAGCATCGACGAACAATGCCCCGATTTGGCCAGTAAGAAAACCAGACGGTTCATGGCGACTGACCATCGACTACAGGGAATTGAACAAAGTGACTCCCCTAGCAGCCCCCACTGTTGCCACGAGCTCCGAGACCATGTTAAAACAGGGACTCCAGTCGAAAGTTTTCACGGTATTGGACATTAGCAATGGTTTTTGGTCCATACCACTGGACAAAGGTTGCCAGTATAAATTTGCGTTCACGTTCCAGGGACAGCAGTACACGTGGACGTGCCTTCCACAACTTCTCCTCCATTTTTCACAGACAATTGGCGAATGGCTTATCTAAATTTTCCCGCCCTGAATGCCTTGTTCAGTATGTGGATGACTTGCTCCGACAGACGGACACCAAGGAAACGCACATCTTGCTTCTTTCAGAATTATTAGGACTACTCACAACAATTGAAAGCAAAATTAACCCCATGTAAGCCCAAATCCTCCATGGAAATTTCACAAATGTAGGTACGGTCATCACACATGGGAAGAGTAAAATAGAATACAAACGCATAGATTCCATTCGAAATTTGCCTTTGCCCCAGAACGTTACAGCACTCCGTTCATTTTTAGGAGTGGTTGGATCTTGTAGAAACCCCATAGACGGATTCGCCGCAAAAGCAGCCCCACTTTCCGAGCTCAGAAAGAAACAGGCCCCATGGAAATGGCTTCCACAGCACACGGATGCCATGAATGTTTTAAATCGCGCCCTGAGCACAATCCCCGCCTTGCAAGCCCCAGATCCACACTCCCCATATGCGATAGAGGTAGCGACCACCGACCGAACCCTTTCGGTCGTACTCCTGCAGGAAAGGCACGATCGTTTCGGACCCATATCCTATGCCTCACGTGTTTTAGATGCAGTCGAGCAGGGATTTTCAGCCTGCGAAAGCTGTTAGCAGTTTTCTGGGCAGTACAGTGCTTCTCGTACATAACCGGACTCAACCCAGTAACCATTTTGACCGAGCATACCCCGACACAGCTTTTACTGGACGCGACTAAAAGACGGCACAGTAAGCGACATTCAAACAGCACGATGGACCCTACTCGTACAAGGAAGCGACATTACGGTAAAACGGACAAAAACGCACATGTTTCTGGCCGACCATTTGCACGATGCAGGAACCCCACGTGAGTGCGAGATCATAGCCCCCAAGCACAGTACAGGCCCCTTTGTTCCCAAGTCGGTACCAAAAAAGACAGGCATCCGACGATAGACGAACACAGACAAAGCATTGAGAATCTATGTAGATGGCTCCTCCACAGTCCTTGATGGAAAAAGGATCACAGGATGTGGTATTTATGTCGAGGATGCGCAGGGACGCGCTTCAGAAGAAATTGCTTTAAAGTTGCCTGGACACTTAGGTTCGCAGGCAGCCGAGTTAGCAGCCATCGCTTACATTGTCCAGCACCCTGATTCGTTCCCGACCCCAGCAGACATATATTCAGACAGTTTGCATGTCTGCAACAGCCTAACAGAATTCCTATCCCTGTGGGAGTCTAAAGGATTAATTTCCGACGACGGAAAACCTCTACCCTCAGCCCCATTGATCAAATATATCCTTCAGAATGCGAGAGGCAGAAAATATGGTGCGGTAAAAGTAAGAAGTCACCATCGTTCCTCCCCACCCGGCAACATGAAAGCTGATGCCCAAGCGAAGGCAGGCTCACGACATGGCCACTTTTGGCAACCCCCCGAGAGTGCCCCAGTACACGCAGTTCAGGTCTCACAGACCAACATCCAAGACTTAACCCAGGCCCAGAAGGAAGACGAGACATTGAAGGGAATTTTAAAAGGAAACTTCTCAGCTCCCTGCGAAAATGTTAGGAATTCTTTAACGATCCATGATGGAATCGTTTTAAAAGATGGCATTTATGTAGTCCCCACCCAGGACAGGAACCAAATATTTTGTTATTTCCATGACGGATATGAACACCAAGGAATTGAATCCACCCTTGCCCACGTCAGACCTCTCTGCTGGTGGCCTGATTTGAAAACCGACGTATCCCATTAGGTTGAAAATTGCTTGATTTGTGCACAGAACAGCCCGGATAGATATGCGAAAAAAGCCCAGCTACGACACACCCGCCCTGTGAATTGCCCGTGGACAAACCTTCAGCTAGATTATATTGGGTCCCTCCACCCACCCCCCCCCCCCCACCCTGCAGAAATGGATACAAATATGTGTTGGTTGTAAGCGATACATTTACGAAATGTGTCGAAACTTTCCCCTCGAGAACAAAGACAGCCAAGCCCACGGCAAAGATCCTAACCGAGCAAATTGTCACCAGATGGGGACTCCCCTGTAGTACTGTGTCGGACCAAGGTTCGTACTTTACAGGCAGGGTTATGAAAAACGTTATGCCCATTTTTGGTATAAAGCAAAAGTTCCACATTGCCTATCACCCGCAGTCCAGCGGCATTGTGGAACACACGAATCGAACACTAAAGGCAACACTTAAGAAAACGGTGCAGCAGCACAACACGACATGGCACACAGTTCTCCCATTCGCACTGATGTTTGTTAGGAACACAGTGTCAAGTTCAACAGGATATACCCTGAGAAAATCGCACGTCCACATATACTCTCATAACCGGACGACCCATGAAGTGTACCGAGTATTTATTTGGACTTGATTTGGCCAGCCCCGCAGTCCCCACCCTGACCCATGAGAAAGCAGTCCAGCACATGGTAGAAAATATTAAAGCAGCACAAGTCGCTGCAGCTGTTCGACTAGGTGCAAAATGAAAGCAGAGTAAAGCCTGCTTTGATAAGACGGTACTCCCGACAGAGTATACAGTCGGACAGCAAGTAATGGTCACCTTATACAACCACAGCTCATTCCTCTCCCCTAAATTTGCAAGTCCCTATTCAACCTCGGAGAAAGTAAGCCCCCCAGTTTATGAAATCACGTAGCCGAACGGAAAATCAGGATGGTTCCATGCAAATCAGCTTAAGGTTTATGGAACCCAGTGCAGCCACTCGCACCACCTCTCCTCGGCGATGGCAGACAATGAAGACCCGCCCACTGACAACCCAATCCCCCCTCCCCCCAGCAGCAGCAGCACGTCCACACACACAACCTTGACCCGGCGCCTCGAATCAAATTTCACCCTGACGCTTGATTCTGCTGACAGCGACAGCACAACTGAAGCCCATGAGAAAACCGAACAATGGACACACAGGCCAGACCCCAGTCTTTGCAGCCCCAGAGACACCGATCAGGATACATTCATCCCCTTCGTGACGATTTATTTGCCCACACCGGAAACTGACCCACCACCCGCCGATAGGGACATTGCCCAGACCGCCATATGGAACATGAAACACTGGCAAAGCGATCATTCCTGTCGTCTGACACGGAATGATGGAATGGACCCCACATCGGCAAACGCGGTGTTAGCACGGAAACTCTACACGCAAGTTTGGCACCTGGGAGATGCTGATGACTCCATGTCTGACTCCCACCATGGTAACCCCTTTGAAACCCTTTTCAGAATGGAACCTTGAGGTGTCCAGATGATGAGAGACAGGAACCGATTGAGATTTACGGTGTCCTATACTCTGATGGAACCTGTCCGCTTTTGTTCTTTACTTTGTTTTTAAATGTTGTATATTCTCTCTTGTACGATTTTGTGTCAGCCTCACGAATACTTTCCTGATACAGTAATAACTACTCTTCTGACGCCACATGGCAGTTAAGAAAACAAATTTCCAAATTCGTACCGCTCTTGGAAGGTCACTCGGGCAGTAGAGTAACGGCATTTATCGCCGCCCTGCCTGAGGACCCCTTATACATTTGGTCAGCCAAGCTCGGGGAGTGGTGTAAAGGCACTTGTCACCACCCTACCCGGGGATCCCACCCATTCTTGCCCTGCCGCAGATCATACGCACGCCATTCAGAGAATTATTTTCGAATCTCTTTGCTGTTCTTTTTCATTCCTGTGGTTTAAAGAATGCATTTTGCCACAACTTTGCCCCTTTCAGGCAACCCTTCGGTTGTTATCCCCCACCTACTATTTACATGTCAGAATCACTTCGTTGGAAAAACGAGTTTGCAGAGGACGGAGAAATTGTTCGTCCACTCAGCCCATCAAACACCAGCTGCGAGACTGCTGGCACTGTGACAGAATTTGTTTTTCGGATGTCTTGTCTCCGCAAATGGTTGGTATACAAATAAAATGAGGGAGTCACATATGGTGACGATTCTAACGGGAAATTGGCGTTAAGGAGAAACAGACAGACAAACGAGATGTTAAGCAACAAGATAATAACAGACATTTTGCTTGCTCCCCGAAGAAGATACGAAGATACCTACAGACGGAGAAAAGTCTGAACAAGATGAAGACGACCCTGATGATCTGCATCATGACCGTAGCTAGAACAATACAGTTGCGCGAGTTACCTACCTCTACCTCCCTCACCACAAAGGCCCCGAACACGACTACCCAACACAACAACCCCAGCCTGGACACGACATCACACATAGACCCAGCCACCGATACCCCCACATGGTGTGAGAATCTGATTAAATGGTCCTCCCTGTCAAAAACAGTAGAAGCCTTACTAGTGATAGCCATATTCTGCAGAGTCACCCAGACAATCAGATTGCGGAAATGGAGAAGGAGAGCCTCCCGCCCTCCAGTATACACAGTTAGAGTCCCTATCCTCGGACTCCAGCAAACCCCACACTCTTTCTGAACTTTTTTATTTCATAAATTCCGCAGTTGTTGCTTCGTTAATAAAGTTAATTTTCTGTATATGAATGTTAGTGATATGAAGAAATGTGATACTGCTATTGGATTTTTGTGCTGCAAGATAAGTTCTTTGATTGTTAAATAGCAGCATGAGGGTAGTTTACTGAGACACAGTTAGAGGTTCTCCTTTTATATTATTTATAAGGAGAATGGAATATAGGATTGAATGTTAAAAGGCCCCTTAGGAATATTTAGGTACGTGTTGTATCAGGGAGATTTAGGTAAATGCTTTCGACCCGTGGCACAGAGTAGGGTAGAACCTGTCCTTGATTGAGGGTACCCGGCATTTCAGAGATCAGGAGAAGACCCAGTATTGTGATCCTTCACGCTTCGCGATGAGGATCAAGAGGACGGAGTGTAGCCATCTGGAATGGCCACTTACAACTAGGGACAGAGAAACGCGCAAAGCCTAGCGGGTAAAACGGACAAGGCAAGGCTCAGGCAGGCTCAGAGCCTGAGATGTATATTTGCAAGCAAGAAATCCAGACGTTATCGAAACTCCGACCAATTAGCATTTTGATGCGGCCGATTAGCATTTGATGGCCCATCTTCTCCAAAACAAAGGACTGGTACTCGAGCGACCGGTACAGTCCCAGACAATTCAGCGCCACTCCCTGTTCAGGGGAAGCGTAAGCAACCGGGTCAGTGACCGCTTGGAACACGGCCAGAATTCCAGGTCCTCGCCAACTTATTAGTTAGGAATTGAACATAGTGATCAGGGATCACCCAATTAGTGGGGCCCAAACTGAAGGACCGCCAAAAGAACACGAAGCCCCCCCCCCCCCCCCCAAGTATAAGTAGAAGAGTTTGCCAGATATTCGTCCTCTCTTGGACCTGGCGCCCCGGCCACGACCATTTCCAAGTGCAGTAACACCAGAAGTAAGTGCAAGTTTAACGCTCGCTACCAGACGGATGAGCCGAGCTGAGCAGCACTTATTTCTCCAGACTCGAGTGTTCCAGAATCGGACAGCAGCCACTGTTCCTCTGACCTAAGCCGGGTGCCTGAAGTTAAGTACAGGTTGTCTTAGTCGATAGGTGTAGTTAACTAGCAGTGTTTATGTTGCATGACTAATTGTGTGTAAATAAAGTACCCTTGACCTTGAACTAACTAACTGGTGTTTGGCTCTTTGATCAATAGCCGGTTGAACCTTGTGGTGTTATCAGATGACACCTGGCGACTCTGAGCATTAGAACATAGATATCAAAAGAAAGGTGGGCAAACGTATTGATTGCCATAATTGGAACAGCGTCACAGAAAAGACAGGAAAAGAAAAGGCAACATCTTTCCTTCAGTTTTCAATCAGGTCAAAACACATTGATACACAAAGCAGCTCAACACAAACAGATTGAGAGATAACAGAAATAAATACACAATTATTCTATTATTCAACGCACTATCATGCTCCTACACATAAAATTCAAATGCAAACGTCGCAATAGTAATCATAAATATTGTTTTATTTAGAGCTTGATATTATCCAATACCTGCAACAGCTACGTTGAAGATGCCATCGGAGTGCGTTCTTCAGCGGGAGGAACTCGAAGATTTTATATTCTTCTGTCATTTGTCGCATCCATTCTGCAATTTAGATTTGCGGAGATATGAAAAAGGAATATGTGAATTCCTCGGCTAGAACGAAATAAACTGATATGTGCCAGTAGAATACAGGCTGGAAATGCAATGAATAGTAGGCGCAGAGGCAGTCAGTAAAGATGTGCGGGGTTACACAACAGCCTCACATTGCAGGACCAGTGGGAAATTGGTGTACTTTGCAGATGGTGAGAAACGATAGACCTTGGAGGAGCAAAGGGATTGGAGACCCTTGTTTCGGAGTCATTCACCGTCAGTGGAAATATCCGATTACTAGTTTCTCGTTCTCAACTTCCAGGCTGTCATATCAGAGGCGACATTCATTCCTCCAGTCCATTGTCTGGGCAAATCTCTCCAATGAGCTGCTGTAATTAATTGAAACATCGATTCCCTAGCGGGCAGAGTGGGGCTATTCGGTCCATTAAGTGGTGACCGACCCTCCGAACGAGCATCATACCGTTCCCGTACCAGCCTCCCCGAACAGGCGCCGGAATGTGGCCACTAGGGGTTTTTCACAGTAACTTGATTTGAAGCCTACTTGTGACAATCAGCGATTTTCATATTTCATATTTCATTTCATACCCTGTCCATGCCCTGCCCATAATTCCACCTAATGTCTGGAAAGTAAAGGCCTAGTAAACATGGCCCATCCAACTAAGCTGCAGATGGTTGAAGTGTGGAAGGTAGCCGGTGCAGTCCCACTGCCTGCTCGCACCTCGTTCTATTCATCCATTAGCCTTTGATTTGAACAATAAAATGATATCCAGACATTTTGCTCATTTGTCGGCGAGATCAGCGGCCATTAAGAACGGCAGAGAAGTCTTGCCGTTCGACACATTTTCACGAAAGTTCCTTTGACATTTTTGTGTTTTACACCACCTCACAGCTTTCCATGTAAGGCATAACTTATGACAACGAAACTTGCGTGAATTTGTAAATTGCATGAGCAAAGGAAGACACGTTGTCATCAGGATTCGAACCTCCGCGGGGAAAGCCCAATGGATTTCGAGTCCATCGCCTGAACCGGCATAGTGAGGAGCACCGCCGTGTTCCCGGTGGTTAACCAGCGTTCGATTACCGGCCATTGTTGCGCCGATTTATTTAGAAATTTATGCGAGCTGGTCAATTTCAAAATAAGAGAACAAAAAGATCTAACAAATGACAGGCAAAAATAAATTTGAAGCTTTGTTATCATCGATTTTCACAATTCTGGTGCCCGGTGAAGTTAATATGAACGTGACTGAGGTTGTGAAACTATCCTGACAAATAAGAAAATTCAGAGCGAAAGCAGAATGAGAAAAAGGAAGGATCTTCTGTCATGACACAGACATTTAATCCGAATACATTGAATGAACAAGAACTTCAAATTGATACTTAGACTGACATCGTGTTCTGCAAACAGATTGCTCCAAACGGAGTAAAGATTTCAGATCATAGCCGCTGCGAGTAGGATTCGAACCTACGCGGGGAAACCCCATTGGATTTCGAGTCCAACGCCTTAACCACTCGGCCATTGCAGCTGACCGCTCGCTTGTCGAAAGCATTGTAAAATGCACTCCAGGTATTCCAGTAATGCAATGAACGGTGTCCCAGTCTTTACCTGGGAAGGGTAGAATTAACATGGAAAGAGACCATGAGATTTGGGGCAATGCCTTGAGCTGCACGAAAATCTCACCTTCCATAACGCACTGTTCTACTTTTGTGTCACAATATCAGTTGCAAAGGAAATATGCGATAAATTGATGTTTTTTGAATGGACCAGTACATAACTTCCCAGTCTCGGTCAAAATTAAAGTAATGGAATCGAAGAATCTTACAACACAGAAAGAGACCTGCGCAGACCGAGTGGTCACGTGATGACTGGGTTATCAGGAAGTTCCACCAGATTTCTGTGTGAAGTGACCGCAGCAGGTCTACCACATGGACTCAACGTTAAATTCCTCGACGTCAGACGCCGTTTCCATCCGCTGCAAAGAGGAAGCTGATGTTTTCACCCTGTCAATAATCACTGTCAATATTTCCATTTCAGTTCTGTTTTTGATGATACCCTTTTTCCCAGATCACAGAAAATACACGGACATGGTCATTTTCGATGTCGCAAAAGTCCTTCACATTGAGAGCCGTGAAGATTCATGGAGCATCATCCTCAAATTTAGCTGCTCACGGGCATGTGTCACATCCTCTGCCTGTTCGGCATTCACATAGAGTCAGTGATCCTCACCAAGTGAATCAACTCAACCCCGGCTCAATAAGAACTGCAGACAAACAAAGGGTGCGTCATAGCACCAATTTTCTTTTCCATTTTCCTCACTACAATATTGTACCTGTCACCCAGCAACTTCCCGACAGGCCTGGAGATAATCAAAGGAACGACAGGAAATTGTTCAAACTACAATCGTTTTCATTAGAAAGTCAAACACTATCTTCAGACATTGAGCTCCAGGCTGGAGGCAAAGTTTGTGTGGGTGTTCAATCAGAATCTCAGAATCAAGCAGATTCAGCACGGCTTTATGAAGGGAACGTCATGGACGACAGATTAATTGGAATTCTTTGCGGCGTTAATCACCAGGATAAATAAAGGAGACCCAAAAGGTGTAATTTACTTGGATATCCAATAACGCGTTCGACAAGATGCCACACATAAGTTAACTTAATGAGATAAGAGACCATGGTTTTCTGGCTAATATATTCGGACGGTCTCCTTGGATTTTATTTTGTATATTGTCACGTTCTCCAAGGTACAGTGATATGTATTCTTCTGCGAGCAGCTCAACAGATCATTAAGTACATGAAAAGGAAAGGAAATAAAAGAAAATACATAATAGGGCAACACATGTTACACAATGTAACTCCATAACACCGGCATCGGGTGAAGCATACAGGGGTGTAGTGTTCATGTGGTCAGTCCATAAGAGGATCGTTTAGGAGTCCGCTAACAGCGGGGAAGAAGCTGTTCATGCGTTATCTCAAACTTCGGTATCTCCTGCCCATTGGAAGAAGTTGGAACAGTGAGTAAGCCGGGTGGGAGGCGTCTTTGATTGTGCTGCCCGCTTTCCCCAGGCAGCAGAAGGTGTAGATGGAGTCAATGGAGGGGAGGCAGGTTCGTGTTATGGACTGGGCGGTGTTTACGACTCTCTGAATTTTCTTGCGGTCATGACCGAGCAGTTGCCATAACAGGCTGTGATGCAGCCAGATAGATTGCTTTCAATGGTGCATCTGTAAAAGTGGGTAAGAGATAATGTGGACATGCCGAATTTCCTTAGTTCCCTGAGGACTGGATAATATCCCAAACTTGTATCCTGCTATTGTCACCTTGCTCCACCACCTTGTTCTCTTCACAAAACATCAGGAATCTCAGACCAAATCTTCAGACATTTGATTCTCTCTTCAACCAACATCTTGTCCCTGATTAAGTCCACCTTGGGAAGAGGGGCTTGACATTCCGAGATCCCCTGCAGACAGCCGGCTGCTGTTGATGGATCAAAAGAGGCCTAACCCCTGAAAGAAAGCCTCTCTCACAGTCCTGTGAGCATGTCTCCATTAGACGGCGCAGTCACAACCTGCAGAATACCTAACGGCACAGAGGTCCCACTTTCGATCCCGGCCCTGGGTCACTGTCCGTGTGGAGTTTGCATATTCGCCCCATATTTGTGTGCGTTTCATCCCCACAACCCAAAGATGTGCAGGGCAGGTGGATTGCCCCTTAATTGGAAAAATGAATTGGGTACTCTAAATTTACATTGAAACAAAACACTGAATAGACCCTCTGGGAGCTGGACTCAAATCAAATGGGGAATATCCGATGAATTTCTGGTCGAAAGATTTAACAACTGGATAACGTCAGCTGACATAAGCAATTGTGTTAAAATCCCTGTTGATATTCTACAGGAAAGGGAAGGAGAATTTGCAAAAGACAGATATCCCGCTGTTATGGAGGAAGTTCTCATTCTTACACATGGTCAAAGGGAATAAGGCTCGGCTGAGATTTGAATTTAGATTTTTCTTTAGGGAACAGACACTTTAACGTACTAAACTACAGTGTGTGAGTATGTTGAGCTAATCACAAGGGAATGCTGGAAATACTGTACTGATCTGTAGTATCTGTGAAAAGAGAAATAGTTACCATTTCAGATCCTGACCTTTCATTGGAACGACCTGTTCCTCTCTCCACAGAAGCTGCCGGATCAGCTGAATATTTGCAGCATTTTCTGTCTTTGTTTCGGGTTTGCAGCATCCACAGTATTTTGGTTTTGGGCCTAAGGACAATGAGTTGTCCTTCCTGCTCTGAGGGTTATTGCAGGTCTCTCTGGATGTGATTATCGCTGATTATCCATCTCTGGGATCTTTATGAATCATTGAACGATTTATCGTGAGCTAGTCCCATTTACTGCATTCAGGAGCAGCATTCCCTATCAGTGAGCAGGTCACACTCGTTGCAGCCCCCTGCTGCCTGTGACCAGCAACAAAAGCAATTGCAGAGACAGACTTAGATTATCATCATGGGACAAATAACAAAAATAATAATCGCTTATTATCACAAGTCGGATTCATTGAAGTTACTGTGAAGTCGACACATTCCGGCACCTGTTCGGGGAGGCCAGAATGGGAATTGAATCCGCGCTGCTGACTTTGTTTTGCAGAACAAGCCAGCTGTTTCGACTACTGTGCTAACCCGGTCCCTCAATACAAAGCCCGAGAGACAGGATCAGAGGGAAGGTTGTTTTTCTGCAGTGTGGACTTCACTCCAGAACAATGAGAAAAGCAGAACATGAGAGTTGAATGTGGTAAAGAGACGTTTCTTCACACAAAAGGTAACGGAAATTAGGAACTCGCGCCGAACAAGCCAGTGAGACTCAGAGTCAATAATATAGTTTTGAATATTTCACATATTTTTAACCAGCTCTGGTCTGATTGTTTCTGAAATCCTGTAAGGGAGCTGGAGTGAAGATGCAGCCGAGCCCTAATTCAATTTAAATAAAGCGTGGAACAGTCTCGAGGGGCTGAATGGCCAGCACAGTTTGTTTGTTCCTGGGAATACAACAGAATATCAAGAGAAACAGTTGAAAACACACATTGCATTTCATTCATAGAGTCATAGAACCATACAGCACAGAAAAGGCCCTTCGGCCCATCACGTCTGTGCTGCTCAAAAACAACCACCTAACCATTCTCATCCCATTTTCCAGAACTTGGCCCAAAGCATTGTGTGCCCTGGGATGGGCAAGGTAGGGGAACTGGCAGCGTGGGTTGGTACCTGGGACTTCGATGTTGTGGCCATTTCGGAGACATGGATAGAGCAGGGACAGGAATGGATGTTGCAGGTTCCGGTGTTTAGGTGTTTTAGTAAGCTCAGAGAAGGAGGCAAAAGAGGGGGAGGTGTGGCGCTGCTAGTCAAGAGCAGTATTACGGTGGCGGAGAGGATGCTAGATGGGGACTCTTCTTCCGAGGTAGTATTGGCTGAAGTTAGAAACAGGAAAGGAGAGGTCACCCTGTTGGGAGTTTTTTTATAGGCCTCCTAATAGTTCTAGGGATGTAGAGGAAAGGATGGCGAAGATGATTCTGGATATGAGCGAAAGTAACAGGGTAGTTATTATGGGAGACTTTAACTTTCCAAATATTGACTGGAAAAGATATAGTTCGAGTACAATAGATGGGTCGTTTTTTGTACAGTGTGTGCAGGAGGGTTTCCTGAAACAATATGTTGACAGGCCAACAAGAGGCGAGGCCACGTTGGATTTGGTTTTGGGTAATGAACCAGGCCAGGTGTTGGATTTGGAGGTAGGAGAGCACTTTGGGGACAGTGACCACAATTCGGTGACGTTTACGTTAATGATGGAAAGGGATAAGTATACACCGCAGGGCAAGAGTTATAGCTGGGGGAAGGGCAATTATGATGCCATTAGACGTGACTTGGGGGGGATAAGGTGGAGAAGTAGGCTGCAAGTGTTGGGCACACTGGATAAGTGGGGCTTGTTCAAGGATCAGCTACTGCGTGTTCTTGATAAGTATGTACCGGTCAGACAGGGAGGAAGGCGTCGAGCGAGGGAACCGTGGTTTACCAGGGAAGTGGAATCTCTTGTTAAGAGGAAGAAGGAGGCCTATGTGAAGATGAAGTGTGAAGTTTCGGTTGGGGCGATGGATAGTTACAAGGTAGCGAGGAAGGATCTAAAGAGAGAGCTAAGACGAGCAAGGAGGGGACATGAGAAGTATTTGGCAGGAAGGATCAAGGAAAACCCAAAAGCTTTCTATAGGTATGTCAGGAATAAGCGAATGACTAGGGAAAGAGTAGGACCAGTCAAGGACAGGGATGGGAAATTGTGTGTGGAGTCTGAAGAGATAGGCGAGATACTAAATGAATATTTTTCGTCAGTATTCACTCAGGAAAAAGATAATGTTGTGGAGGAGAATGCTGAGCCCCAGGCTAATAGAATAGATGGCATTGAGGTACGTAGGGAAGAGGTGTTGGCAATTCTGGACAGGCTGAAAATAGATAAGTCCCCGGGACCTGATGGGATTTATCCTAGGATTCTATGGGAGGCCAGGGAAGAGATTGCTGGACCTTTGGCTTTGATTTTTATGTCATCATTGGCTACAGGAATAGTGCCAGAGGACTGGAGGACAGCAAATGTGGTCCCTTTGTTCAAAAAGGGGAGCAGAGACAACCCCGGCAACTATAGACCGGTGAGCCTCACGTCTGTAGTGGGTAAAGTCTTGGAGGGGATTATAAGGGACAAGATTTATAATCATCTAGATAGGAATGATATGATCAGGGATAGTCAGCATGGCTTTGTGAAGGGTAGGTCATGCCTCACAAACCTTATTGAGTTCTTTGAGAAGGTGACTGAACAGGTAGACGAGGGTAGAGCAGTTGATGTGGTGTATATGGATTTCAGCAAAGCGTTTGATAAGGTTCCCCACGGTAGGCTATTGCAAAAAATACGGAGGCTGGGGATTGAGGGTGATTTAGAGATGTGGATCAGAAATTGGCTAGCTGAAAGAAGACAGAGGGTGGTGGTTGATGGGAAATGTTCAGAATGGAGTACAGTCACAAGTGGAGTACCACAAGGATCTGTTCTGGGGCCGTTGCTGTTTGTCATTTTTATCAATGACCTAGAGGAAGGCACAGAAGGGTGGGTGAGTAAATTTGCAGATGATACTAAAGTCGGTGGTGTTGTCGATAGTGTGGAAGGATGTAGCAGGTTACAGAGGGATATAGATAAGCTTCAGAGCTGGGCTGAGAGGTGGCAAATTGAGTTTAATGTAGAGAAGTGTGAGGTGATTCACTTTGGAAGGAATAACAGGAATGCGGAATATTTGGCTAATGGTAAAGTTCTTGAAAGTGTGGCTGAGCAGAGGGATCTAGGTGTCCATGTACATAGATCCCTGAAAGTTGCCACCCAGGTTGATAGGGTTGTGAAGAAGGCCTATGGAGTGTTGGCCTTTATTGGTAGAGGGATTGAGTTCCGGAGTCGAGAGGTCATGTTGCAGCTGTACAGAACTCTGGTCCGGCCGCATTTGGAGTATTGCGTACAGTTCTGGTCACCGCATTATAGGAAGGACGTGGAGGCTTTGGAGCGGGTGCAGAGGAGATTTACCAGGATGTTGCCTGGTATGGAGGGAAAATCTTATGAGGAAAGGCTGACGGACTTGAGGTTGTTTTCGTTGGAGAGAAGAAGGCTAAGAGGAGACTTAATAGAGGCATACAAAATGATCAGGGGGTTGGATAGGGTGGACAGTGAGAGCCTTCTCCCGCGGATGGAAATGGCTGGCACGAGGGGACATAACTTTAAACTGAGGGGTAATAGATATAGGACAGAGGTCAGAGGTAGGTTCTTTACGCAAAGAGTAGTGAGGCCGTGGAATGCCCTACCTGCTTCAGTAGTGAACTCGCCAACATTGAGGGCATTTAAAAGTTTATTGGATAAACATATGGATGATAATGGCATAGTGTAGGTTAGATGGCTTTTGTTTCGGTGCAACATCGTGGGCCGAAGGGCCTGTACTGCGCTGTATTGTTCTATGTTCTATGTTCTATGTTCTATGGCAAGTGCACATCTAAATACTTCAATATTATGAGGGTCTTTGCTCTACCATCCTTTCAGGCAGCGGCAAAACATGTTTTCACAATAAAATATTTCACAACAAACACTGCAATCAGAATCTGAAAAGGGAGAGAGGTCATCTGGCAGGAATGATCAAGGAAAACCCAAAAGCTTTCTATAGGTATGTCAGGAATAAGCGAATGACTAGGGAAAGAGTAGGACCAGTCAAGGACAGGGATGGGAAATTGTGTGTGGAGTCTGAAGAGATAGGCGAGATACTAAATGAATATTTTTCGTCAGTATTCACTCAGGAAAAAGATAATGTTGTGGAGGAGAATGCTGAGCCCCAGGCTAATAGAATAGATGGCATTGAGGTACGTAGGGAAGAGGTGTTGGCAATTCTGGACAGGCTGAAAATAGATAAGTCCCCGGGACCTGATGGGATTTATCCTAGGATTCTCTGGGAGGCCAGGGAAGAGATTGCTGGACCTTTGGCTTTGATTTTTATGTCATCATTGGCTACACGAATAGTGCCAGAGGACTGGAGGACAGCAAATGTGGTCCCTTTGTTCAAAAAGGGGAGCAGAGACAACCCCGGCAACAATAGACCGGTGAGCCTCACGTCTGTAGTGGGTAAAGTCTTGGAGGGGATTATAAGAGACAAGATTTATAATCATCTAGATAGGAATAATATGATCAGGGATAGTCAGCATGGCTTTGTGAAGGGTAGGTCATGTCTCACAAACCTTATTGAGTTCTTTGAGAAGGTGACTGAACAGGTAGACGAGGGTAGAGCAGTTGATGTAGTGTATATGGATTTCAGCAAAGCGTTTGATAAGGTTCCCCACGGTAGGCTATTGCAAAAAATACGGAGGCTGGGGATTGAGGGTGATGTAGAGATGTGGATCAGAAATTGGCTAGCTGAAAGAAGACAGAGGGTGGTGGTTGATGGGATATGTTCGGAATGGAGTACAGTCACAAGTGGAGTACCACAAGGATCTGTTCTGGGGCCGTTGCTGTTTGTCATTTTTATCAATGACCTAGAGGAAGGCGCAGAAGGGTGGGTGAGTAAATTTGCAGACGATACTAAAGTCGGTGGTGTTGTCGATAGTGTGGAAGGATGTAGCAGGATACAGAGGGGTATAGATAAGCTGCAGAGCTGGGCTGAGAGGTGGCAAATGGAGTTTAATGTAGAGAAGTGTGAGGTGATTCACTTTGGAAGGAATAACAGGAATGCGGAATATTTGGCTAATGGTAAAGTTCTTGAAAGTGTGGATGAGCAGAGGGATCTAGGTGTCCATGTACATAGATCCCTGAAAGTTGCCACCCAGGTTGATAGGGTTGTGAAGAAGGCCTATGGAGTGTTGGCCTTTATTGGTAGAGGGATTGAGTTCCGGAGTCGGGAGGTCATGGTGCAGCTGTACAGAACTCTGGTACGGCCGCATTTGGAGTATTGCGTACAGTTCTGGTCACCGCATTATAGGAAGGACGTGGAGGCTTTGGAGCGGGTGCAGAGGAGATTTACCAGGATGTTGCCTGGTATGGAGGGAAAATCTTATGAGGAAAGGCTGATGGACTTGAGGTTGTTTTCGTTGGAGAGAAGAAGGTTAAGAGGAGACTTAATAGAGGCATACAAAATGATCAGGGGGTTGGATAGGGTGGACAGTGAGAGCCTTCTCCCGCGGATGGATATGGCTGGCACGAGGGGACATAACTTTAAACTGAGGGGTAATAGATATAGGACAGAGGTCAGAGGTAGGTTCTTTACGCAAAGAGTAGTGAGGCCGTGGAATGCCCTACCTGCTACAGTAGTGAACTCGCCAACATTGAGGGCATTTAAAAGTTTATTGGATAAACATATGGATGATAATGGCATAGTGTAGGTTAGATGGTTTTTGTTTCGGTGCAACATCGTGGGCCGAAGGGCCTGTACTGCGCTGTATTGTTCTATGTTCTATATGTTCTATCTTGTCCTCTGTGCCCCTATTAATAAAGCAGAGGATACCGTCTGCTTTATTAACGGCTCTTGCAACCTTTTCTACCTGCTTCAATGATTTATACACTTGTCCATCCATTTCCCGCTGTTCCTGCACACACTTTTGGAATTATATCCTTTATTTTATATTGCCTTCTTGTGTTCTTCGTACAGAAATTAATCACTTCATTTCTTGTCTGCCACATGTTCTCCTGTTGCACCAACAAGTCTATGTCCTTTCAGTGTTCGACGGTGTTCAGAATTCCCGGAACTCTTTTCACAACCACAGGCCGGCCCAAAACATTTCACACAATAATGTTCTCTTGAAATGTACTCTTTGAACTGTGCAAATTGCTGAACTTTTGAACTGCCTGTTGGACAACATCGGAAATTCCCATGTGGGGATGGGCGGTTACTGCAAGTGTGGCTCTATGGCGCAACGAATAGCGCGTTGGACTTCTGGTTGCTGTCGTGGTGAGACGTTCATTGGTTGTGGGTTCGATTCCCATGAGAGTCACGTTTTAAATAATGTTTTACGAAATCAGTCACGGGTTGATCAATGTTCCCAGAGGACTGCCGCCCGGAACTTCCTTCCAGAAAGGTTCCTCCAGTCACTCCCCCACTTTCTCATCAGAACAACGTCACAGAAGAAACCACACCACCTTCACAGAACGACCATTCAGCAGGAAAGTAAAATATGTGAACTATGCTGACCCGAATCAGTCTGCTCAAACGTGAGTTCTTGTTGAAAGAAAAATTGAGGAAGTGAATAGTTGACTGGCAACCGCAGGGCAGTAATGTCGTAGCTCTTGGTTTAAGGAGCAGAGTGCTGCAGCGGAATGATGGGCCATTACCCCGAGTACGAAGAATCGAGGGTATTCCCTGCTATTTACAATCGCCCTCACAAGAAAGCAAACAGAAACAACGTTCCTGTTTGCTTTACAGCAAAAACCTATCAGAATCCTGCTTGCAGTCGCATCCGACAGTTGTCCCAGGAATGAAGCAGACAGTATTACAATATTGTAAAGGTAAAAAATGGGGAACCACAGAGAAAATGCTGTAAAAAGGGATGGGTGAGTAAATTTGCAGATGACACTAAAGTCGGTGGAGTTGTGGATAGTGCGGAAGGATGTTACAAGTTACAGAGGGACCATAAGACCATAAGACATAGGAGCGGAAGTAAGGCCATTCGGCCCATCGAGTCCACTCCACCATTCAATCATGGCTGATTTCAACTCCATTTACCCGCTCTCTCTCCATAGCCCTTAATTCCTCGAGAAATCAAGAATTTATCAACTTCTGTCTTAAAGACACTCAACGTCCCGGCCTCCACCGCCCTCTGTGGCAATGAATTCCACAGACCCACCACTCTCTGGCTGAAGAAATTTCTCCTAATCTCTGTTCTAAAGTGACTCCCTTTTATTCTAAGGCTGTGCCCCCGGGTCCTAGTCTCCCCTGCTAATGGAAACTACTTCCCTACGTCCACCCTATCTAAGCCATTCATTATCTTGTAAGTTTCTATTAGATCTCCCCTCAACCTCCTAAGCTCCAATTAATATAATCCCAGGATCCTCAGACGTTCATCGTATGTTAGGCCTACCATTCTTGGGATCATCCGTGTGAATCTCCGCTGGACCCGCTCCAGTGCCAGTATGTCCTTCCTGAGATGTGGGGCCCAAAATTGCTCACAGTGTTCTAAATGGGGCCTAACTAATGCTTTATAAAGCTTCAGAAGTACATCCCTGCTTTTATATTCTAAGCCTCTTGAGATAAATGACAACATTGCATTTGCTTTCTTAATTACGGACTCAACCTGCAAGTTTACCTTTAGAGTATCGTGGACTAGGACTCCCAAGTCCCTTTCCACTTCAGCATTATGAATTTTGTCACCGTTTAGAAAATAGTCCATGCCTCTATTCTGTTTTCCAAAGTGCAAGACCTCGCACTTGCCCACGTTGAATTTGATCAGCTATTTCTTGGACCACTCTCCTAAACTGTCTAAATCTTTCTGCAGCCTCCCCACCTCCTCCATACTACCTGCCCCTCCACCTATCTTTGTATCATCGGCAAACTTAGTCAGAATGCCCCCAGTCCCATCCTCTAGATCGTTAATATATAAAGAGAACAGCTGTGGTCCCAACACTGAACCCTGCGGGACACCACTCGTCACTGGTTGCCATTCCGAAAAAGAACCTTTTATCCCAACTCTCTGCCTTGTGCCTGACAGCCAATCGTCAATCCATGTTAGTACCTTGCCTCGAATACCATGGGCCCTTATTTTACTCAGCAGTCTCCCGTGAGGCACCTTATCAAAGGCCTTTTGGAAGTCAAGATAGAGAACATCCATTGGCTCTCCTTGGTCTAACCTATTTGTTATCTCTTCAAAGAACTCTAACACGTTTGTCAGGCACGACCTCCACTTACTAAATCCATGCTGACTTGTCCTTATCCGACCCTGCACTTCCAAGAATTTAGAAATCTCATCCTTAACAATGGATTCTAGAATCTTGCCAACAACCGAGGTTAGGCTAATTGGCCTATAATTTTCCATCTTTTTCCTTGTTCCCTTCTTGAACAGGGGGGTTACAACAGCGATTTTCCAATCCTCTGGGACTTTCCCTGACTCCAGTTACTTTTGAAAGATCATAACTAATGCCGCCACTATTTCTTCAGCTATCTCCTTTAGAACTCTAGGATGTAGCCCATCTGGGCCCGGAGATTTATCAATTTTTAGACCTCTTAGTTTCTCTCGCAATTTCTCCTTTGTGATGGTTACCATATTCAACTCTGCCCCCTGACTCTCCTGAATTGTTGGGATATTGCTCATGTCTTCTACTGTGAAGACTGACGCAAAGTACTTATTTAGTTCCTCAGCTATTTCCTTGTCTCCCATCACCAGATTACCAGCGTCATTTTGGAGCGGCCCAATGTCTACTTTTGCCACCCGTTTGTTTTAATGTATTTAAAGAAACGTTTACTATCATTCCTAATGTTACTGGCTAGCCTACCTTCATATTTGATCCTCTCTTTCTTTATTTTTCTCTTTGTTATCCTTTGTTTGTTTTTGTAGCCTTCCCAATCTTCTGACTTCCCACTACTCTTTGCCACATTATAGGCTTTCTCTTTTGCTTTGATGCATTCCCTAACTTCCTTTGTCAGCCATGGCTGCCTAATCCCCCCCCCACCCCCCCTCTGATAACCTTTCTTTTCTTTAGGATGAACCTCTGTACTGTGTCCTCTATTACTCCCAGAAACTCCTGTTATTGCTGTTCTACTGTCTTTCCCACTAGGCTCTGCTCCCAGTCGATTTTAGTCAGTTCCTCCCTCATGCCCCTGTAGTTAGCTTTTTTTAACTGTAACACCTTTACATGTACATAGATGACTGCAGCTCTGGGCGGAGAGGTTGCAAATGGAGTTTAATGCAGAAAAGTGTAAGGTGATTCATTTTGGAAGGAATAACAGGAAGACAGAGTACTGGGCTAATGGTAAGATTCTTGGCAGTGTGGATGAGCAGAGAGATCTCGGTGTCCATGTACATAGATCACTGAAAGTTGCCACTCAGGTTGAGAGGGTTGTTAAGAAGGCGTACGGTGTGTTAGTTTTTATTGGTAGAGGGATTGAGTTTCGGAGCCATGAGGTCATGTTGCAGCTGAACAAAACTCTGGTGCGGCTGCATTTAGAGTACTGCGTGCAATTCTGGTCACCGCTTTATAGGAAGGATGTGGAAGCATTGGAAAGGGTACACAGGAGATTTACCAGAATGTTGACTGGTATGGAGGGAAGATCTTATGAGGAAAGGCTGAGGGACTTGAGGCTGTTTTCGTTCGAGAGAAGAAGGTTAAGAGGTGACTTAATTGAGGCATACAAGATGATCAGAGGATTGGATAGGGTGGACAGTGAGAGCCTTTTTCCTCGGATGGTGATGTCTAGCACGAGGGGACATAGCTTTAAATTCAGGGGAGATTGATATAAGACAGACGTCAGAGGTAGGTTCTTTACTCAGAGAGTAGTAAGCGTGTGGAATGCCCTGCCTGCAACAGCATTGGACTCGCCAACACTAAGGGTATTCAAATGGTCATTGGATAGACATACGGACGATAAGGGAATAGTGTAAATGGGCTTTAGAGTGGTTTCACTGGTCGGCGCAACATCGAGGGCTGAAGGGCTGTACTGCGCTCTAATGTTCTATGTTCTATGTTCTAAATCTCAGCTGCTTTGGCAGCATCTATGGGGAGAGAAAAGAGCTAACGTTTGGAGTCCAGGTGACACTTTGTCAAAGCTGGACACGAAACATGATCCAGTAGTACCACACAGAGGGGCAATATAGATATATAACGATAACCAGTAATACGTCACAAGGGAGCAATAAAGAAATAAAACATTATCGAGGAATAAGTCACAATAGAAACTGAGTGCCCAGCTTCCCCTCTCGGACGGATGCGGACAATCCAACCAGCCAGACAATATGCAACAAGGGAAGAAGGATTTTACCCGGAGTCCTGGGATCATTATTAATTCCTCAACCAGAGTCACTGAACAGGCTATCCAGTCATTCACTGGGCTTTTACCTGTGGGATCATTCTGTGCGAATTTAAGAAGGAATGTCTTGTGCTGAGATCGCCGCTTCCCCATTGAATGGGAGGCATTTGATCTTCGTGGGTTGAACATTTTGCTGGAGAAATGTAACCTCGTGGAGGAAAAGTCAATATCAGGAGGCGGATTCGGATCCACGCCACCAGAGAAGACTGTGACCTTCGACCGCTCGGCCATCCTGACGCGTTGTGGCAAAAGATATGCTCCGTGCAGAAATCGATTTAAATTCCACCTTCATCGTCATTTCATTTCAAACTAGATGTACTTTTACGATTTTTGAACCCCAGCCAGAGGCCTGTATCTGAGTGCCATCCTATTCCGAGCCGCTGGTGGTTAAGGAGCTTCTCATTGCTGCAGTCATCAGTTTGCCCCAATCAACAAGGTCCGAATTCCCGCTCTACCTGTTCCTCACACGAAGGTATTGAGAGTCTAAGATCTAAGCGGCGTGAAGGATCCAATAGGAAAGTTGCATCCTGGCGACTGGAATCTCTCTCCACAGCTGATTTCACAGACAAGTAGCCGAAGGCGCCCTCCAGTGTCCAAACAGGAGAAATTCCATCCAGTAGATGCGGCAGCAGATGATTCTGGGAGAAGTCAACTGAGTCACCACGACTGTACTGTGGGTAGCTGAAAAACAGGTGTCAAGGAGCGGATCAGACTGAAAGCAAAACTTTGATACTAATAAAGGTATAGTCAGAAGTACAGCTGGGTGACACCAAACTGTTGGCTTTTCGTATGAGTGAACGTATAAATAGCAGAGAATGGTTTCAATCCATCGACCTCTGGGATATGGGCCCAGCACGCTTCCGCTGCGCCACTCTGCACCTCGTTGAATGCCTCAGGGCTTGGACTTGAGGCAAAGTTTAAAGAAATTAGTAACAGGTTGATCAATATTCCCAGAGAGGTGAAACTGCCGCCACGAACTTCCTTCCATGAAGGTGTTTCCAGTCACTCCCCACTTCCGCATCAGAACTACGTCACAGAAGAAATCACATCCCCTTCACAGAACAACCATTCAGCACGAAAGTAAAATATCTGAACGATGCTGACCAGAGTCAGTGTGCTCAAACGCGTGTTCTTGGTGAAAGAAAAAATGAGAAAGTGAATAGTTGTGTGGCTACCGCAGGGCAGTAATGTTGTAGCGCCTGGTTTAAGGAGCAGAGTGCCGCAGCGGAAGCGTGCTGGGCCATTAGACCGAGGTCGAGGAATCGAGGCCATTCTCTGCAGTTACATTCACACTGACAAAAACGTAAACATAGCGCACGTTTCTGTTAACTTTGCAACAAATACCTATCAGAATCTTGCTTGCAGTCTCATCCCGACATTTGTCCCAGGAATTAAGGAGACAGCATTACAACACTGTAAAGTTCACAAACAAAGATCCACAGAGAACATGATGTAAAATCTCCAAGCAGGAGGAAGTTGATCCAGCATTGACCCTTTGTCAGTGCTGGACTCGAAGCGCTTTCCAGTAGTACCCCACAGAGGGGCAATATAGATATACAACGATTTTCAGTAATACCTCACAGGGGGCCAATAAGGAAATACATCTTTATCGAGCAATGAATCACAATAGAAACCGAGTCCCCAACTTCCCCTCTTGGACGGATGTGAACACTCCAACCAGCCAGACATTTTCCCACAAGAGAAGACGATTTTTCCCCGGAGTCGAGGAATCAATATTTATTCCTCAATCAGAGTTTATGTGCAGATTATGCAGTCATTAACTGGGCTTTTGCCTGTTGCGTCATGCTGTGCGAATGTAAGCAGGAATCTCATGTCCTGAGGTCACCACTTCCCCATTGAATGGGAGGTACTGGATCTTCCTTGAGTTGAACATTTTGCAGGAGAAATGTAATCTCTTGGAGGAAAACTCAATCTCTGGAATGGTATCCGAAGCCACGCCTCCAGAGGTGACGGCGACCTTAACGCAGCACCTTAGATCGCTCGGCCATCCTGACACTTTGCGGCCGAAGAATTTCTCCGTGCACAAATCGATTTAAATTCTATCTTCATCGTCATTTGATTTGAAACTAAATGTTCTTTTACTATTTTTGTACCATAGCCAGAGTCCTGTATCTGAGTGCCATGCATCTCCAAGCCGCAGCGGTTTAAGGAGCATTTTATCGCTGCATTGATCAGTTTGCTCCAATCAACAAGGACCGAATTCCTGCTCTACCTGTTCCTCCCACGAAGGCATTGAGAGTCAAAGATCTGAGCAACGTGTGGTATCCAATTGGACAGTTGAAACCTGGCGACTGGAATCTCTCTCCACAGCTGCTCCTGATGCTGATTTTACAGACGAGTAGACGGAGAACCCCTCCAGTGTCCAACCAGGAGGAATTTCATCCAGCAGATGCTGCAGAAGATCATTCTGGGAGAAGTCAACTGAGTCACCTTGACTGTACTGTGGGTAGCTGAAGAACAGGTGTCAAGGAGCGGATCGGACTGAAAGCAAAACTTTGATACTAATAAACAAAACGGCAGATGTGCTGCTGGGTGACAGCGACTTGTTTGCTTTTGGTGTGAGTGAGAATACACTGGGCCCAGCACGCTTCCGCTGCGCCACTCTCCTCGTGGTTGAGTCTGTCTGTGATCGGACTTGAGGCAAAGTTTGATGAAATCAGTAACAGGTTGATCAATGTTCCCAGAGAGGTGAAACTGCCGCCACGAACTTCCTCCTGTGAAGGTGATTCCAGTCACTCCCACTTTCCCATCAGAACAACGGCACAGAAGAAATCACAGATCCTTCACAGACCAACCATTCAGCACGAAACTAAAATATCTGAACGATGCTGACCAGAGTCAGTGTGCTCAAACGTGTGTTCTTGGTGAAAGAAAAAATGAGGGAGTGCATAGTTGTCTGGCTACCGCAGGGCAGTAATGCCGTAGCTCCTGGTTTAAGGAGCAGAGGACCGCAGCGGAACCGTGCTGGGCCATTAGCCCTAGTTCGAGGTTGTTCTCTGCTGTATACATTCTCACTCACACCAAAAGTAAACATAACGCACGTTCCTGTTGGCTTTGCAGCAAATACCTATCATCCCGACATTTGTCCCAGGAATGAAGGAGACAGCATTACAACATAGGGAACCACGGAGAAAATGCTGTAAAATCTCAACAGGTTAGGCATGTCCTGAGACCTAGGATTTCCCTTGAATGGGAGGTATTAGATCTTCCCAGGTTTGAAAATCTTGCTCGAGAAATGTAACCTCGTGGAACACAAGTCCATATCAGGAGTGGAATTCGAACCCAGAGCACCAGAGTAGGCTTCGACTTTAACACAGCGCCTTTGGCCGCCCAACCATCAGAACACGTTGCGATAGAAGATACAAATCGATTTAAATTATATCTTCAACGCCATTTCATTTCAAGTTAGATCTGCTTTTCCCATTTATTTATTTTTAAAATAAATTTAGAGCACCTAATTCATTTTTTCCAACTAAGCGGCAATTTAGCGTGTTCAATCCACCTACTTGGCACATCTTTGGGTGATAGAACATAGAAAATAGAACATAGAACAATACAGCGCAGTACAGGCCCTTCGGCCCACGATGTTGCACCGAAACAAAAGCCATCTAACCTACACTATACCATTATCATCCATATGTTTATCCAATAAATTTTTAAATGCCCTCAATGTTGGCGAGTTCACTACTGTAGCTGGTAGGGCATTCCACGGCCTCACTACTCTTTGCGTAAAGAACCTACCTCTGACCTCTGTCCTATATCTATTACCCCTCAGTTTAAAGTTATGTCCCCTCGTGCCAGCCATTTCCATCCGCGGGAGAAGGCTCTCACTGTCCACCCTATCCAACCCCCTAATCATTTTGTATGCCTCTATTAAGTCTCCTCTTAACCTTCTTCTCTCCAACGAAAACAACCTCAAGTCCATCAGCCTTTCCTCATAAGATTTTCCCTCCATACCAGGCAACATCCTGGTAAATCTCCTCTGCACCCGCTCCAAAGCCTCCACGTCCTTCCTATAATGCGGTGACCAGAACTGTACGCAATACTCCAAATGCCAACACACCAACACGGGGCGAATGTGTAAGCTCTACGCGGACAACTACCCAGAACAGGATCGAACTTGGGACCTCGGCGCAGTGACGCTTTTCCTATTTCTCAACCCCCACCAGAGTCCTGTATCTGAGTGCCACCCTTCTCCAAGCCGCAGGGCATAAAGGAGCTGCTCAAAGCTGCATTGGTCAGTTTTCACCAATCAGCAAGGAGCGAATTCCCACTCTACCTGTTCCTCACACCAAGGTATTGAGAGTCTAAGATCTGAGCGACGTGACGCATCCAAATGGAGCGTTGCAACCTGGCGACTGAAATCTCTCTCCACAGCTGCTTCCGGTGCTACTTTCACATACTAGTAGCCGAAGAACCCCTCCAGTGTCCAAACAGGAGGGAGTTCATCCAGTAGAATCGTCAGAAGAGAATTATGGGAGAAGTCAATCCGATCACCTCGACTGCACTGTGGGTAGCCGAAGAACTGGTGGCAATGAGCGGTTAAGCCCCAAACACGTCTGCCTCCATTCCTCCCTTGAATCCAACTCGATGCAATCTGGCCTGACAAACTGGAAAGGATTGTCACATCAGTGATTGCAGATCGATCGTGGAAAACTGAATTCCACTTCCGAAAAATGTGTGGATGAAAAATCGAAGAGGACGGGATTCGAACCCACGTGTACACAGCACAAAAGGTAAACAGTCCATCGCTTTAATCACTCAGCCACTTCGTCCCACAGGTTCAGACGCCAATACGTCTCAATTTGTTTTGCATCCATGAACTGATGGAAATTATCTGCCTCGTTCGTTTCAAACTGGTGTTCAACGATGGAAATGAAGCGATGGTGGTATAGTGGTGAGCACAGTTGCCTTCCAAGCAGTTGATTCGGGTTCGATTCCCGGCCATCGCAGTAATTGCTAGCGCGGATGTCTTGACATCGTGAGTTTCAAACTGAGAAAAACTGGTCAACAGTTTCTCACTTGAATGTATGTGTAATTATCTAACTGAGGTATATCAGATGCCAAAAGGTCCGGAAAGGTAGACATGGAGCTGATGCCTCCTCTTGTGGCGCATTCTAAAACGAGAGGTCATGACCTTAGAATAAAAGATCGCAAATTAAAAAAGAGTGGAGGTGAAACTACTTCTCGCAAAGGGTGTGAGTCTGTGGAATTCGGTACCCCAGAGTGTGTTGGATGCAGGGAGACTGAGTAAATTTCATGAGGTGTTAGAGAGATTTTTATTGGTGAGGAGTTGAAGGGTTGTGGAGAACGGGCCAGACGGTGGAGTTGAGGCCAGGATGGGATCAGCCAAGATCACATGAAATGTGTTAGGCTCACGAAGCTAAATTGCCGACTCCAGCTCCGAAGTCTTGTTTTCCAGAGAGGATGTGTTCTGGCTAAAGCGCAATCGACCTCTTCATCTGAAACATTGTCGGTAGCAGATGAGGAACATATCAGCACGATAGAATGGCGGGGCAGACTCGATGTGTCTAATGGCTTAATTCGGCTCCTGATATTTTATGAACGTAACTTTTGCGCGACTTCGTGAGTTTCAAACTGAGGGGCAGAAACAGTTTCCAAATCAGAATTTATGCGCAATTAGAGCAGTGAGTTAAATAAGTAACTTTCTCACCTATTTGTAATGTGATTTCAACATGAATAGTGTTCGACTATTAACCACCCCCAAGCCCTTAAACAAAAGCTAAACATCACAGCATTTTTACTTTATGCTCGTGACATGGACCAAACAGAGACACAGCAGACACGTTTCAGCCGAGGATGGGATTCGAACCCACGTGCGCAGAGCGTAAAGGATTATTGTGCAACCCCTTAACCACGTGGTACAACTACTTTACTTCATGAAACATTAATGTCCGATTTTCTCACAGACAAGCAGCCGACGCACTCCTCCAGTGGACAAACAGAATGAAATTAATCCAGGAGAGGTAGCAGAATGTAATTGTGGGAGAAGTCAACCCGGTCACCTCGACGAGACTGGGTAGCCGAAGGAGAACTGGTGTCAATGAGCTGTTCAGCCCCAAACACGTCTGCCTCCGTTCCTCCCTCCTCTAACCCAACTGGATGCATTCTGGCCTGACAACTTGTAATAGACTGTCACATCAGTGATTGTGGATCCACCTTGGAAAAATGAGTCACATTTCGCGGAAACAGTGGATACAATTTCGAGGAGTATGGGATTCGAACCCACGTGTGCAGAGCACAATAGATTATCAGTCGATCACCTTTACCGCGGCCCACAAGCGCGCAAGTTAATGTATCTTCACTCGTTTTGCATCCATGAACAGATGGAAAGTATCGGCCTCCATCTATTCCACCTGGTGTTCAAATTTGGAAATGCAGCGATGGTGGCACAGCTTTCTTCCAAGCAGTTGTACCGGGTTCGGATCCCGGCCATCGCAGTAATAGTTGTATCGGATGATTTTGCGCGACACCATGAGTTTCAAACTGAGGAAGACTGGCCATAGTCTCACTCAGAATCTATGCGCAATTATCTAATTGAGGGGTATAAGATGCCAAAAGGTATGGATAAAGTAGACGGGGGGCTGATGCTTCCTCTTATGGGGCATTCTAAAACGAGAGGTCATAGTTTTAGAATAAGAGATTGCAAATTTAAAAAAGATTTGAGGAAAAACTACTTCTCCCAAAGGGTTGTGATTCTGTGGAATTCGTTACCCCAGGGTGCGTTGCATACAGGGAGAGTGAGTAAAGTTAAGGAGGGGTTAGAGAGATGTTTATTGGTAATGAGTTGATGGGTTATGGACAACGGGCAGGATGGTGGAGTTGAGGCCAGGATGGCATAAGCCAGGATCACATGGAAGGTGTTAGGCTCAGTAGGCTAAATTGCCTACTCCCGCTCCGAAGACGTGTGTTCTCGGGAGGAGGTGCTCTGGCTGATATTGCAATCGACCACTTCATCTGTAACTTTGTAGGTAGCAGATGAGGAACAACTCAGCCATGATAGAATGGCGTGCAGACTCGATCGGTCTAATGGCTTAATTCTGCTCCTATAACTTATGAACTTATCTTTTGAGCGACTTTGTGAGTTTCAAATTGAGAGGAAGAAGCAATTTCGAACTCAGGATTTATGCGCAATTAGGGCAGGGAGTGAAATAAGTAACTTTCTCACCTTTTTATAACGTGGTATCAACATGGACAGTGTTGGACGAATTCACCACCCTCCAAGCCCTTGAACAAATGCTAAAAATCACAGCATTTTTACTTTTTGCTCATGAAGTGGACCAAACAGAGACACAACAGACACATTACAGACGAGGATGGGATTTCATTCCACGTGTGTAGAGTACAATGGATTATTGTGCATCTCATTAACCACATGATACAACTCCTTTACTTTATTGAATTTTAATACGCGATCTTCTTACAGGCAAGTAGCTAAAGAACCCCTCCCGTCTACAAACAGGAGGAGGTTCATCCTGGAGAGCTGGCTGAAGAGAATTAGTGGAGAAGTCATCCCGGTAACCTCAACTGTACTGTGGGTAGCCGAAGAACTGGTGTCAAGGAGCGGTTCCACTGACAACGTATCCACCGGCACATATAGTGACGAAGACTGACAGGTTCAGATTGTCTCTTTCACTCTCACTCATTACCTGAGAGTGACAGGAATCCCCCATTTACAAACGGGACCAGAGAAGGGCAGAGCGAATGCACCTCACTCCCACATACAACATGTTGCCGGATTCAACACAACCAAAATATAAGAAAAGATCATCACCAAATATTATGTTCTCATAAATCCCACCGTCCCAAGTTCAATATAATATAAACAATTGTTATCAGTTGTGTGTCACTCTGACCTGCGAACTTCGTTCCACCAGAGTGTGCTGACATCTATTGGCCACGACACAGAACCGCAACAGAGCGGGGGAGATTCACATGAACTGTCGGTGTTGCAGAAACAGGTCAACATGAAGAACCGGTGATAGAATGTGATCGGCAGGACTGAGAGGTGTTAGAAGTAAGTAAAAGTTAAACAATCTATATTCATGTATTTCCCAATGGAGGTGGTAGAATTTGGAAGTGTTTATCTTGAGGATCAATTAAGACGAATAGCAGAAATGTTTTTAAGTGAAATCTGGACGAGTACAGGAGTGAGAATGGATTTCAGAGACAAACAAATAATGTTGCATGAAGTAGTCCATAGAATCCACCAATTCTATAGTCTGGGTGTAGGATCTCCTGGAGCACTGTAACAATTAGAGAAGTGTCTGTTTTCAATTATGAGCATTATGGAGAGGACGAATAACAATTTGCAGTATTTTCAGACACTGACAGATACTGACAGCAACAGAGACTGACAGAAAGTAACAATCTGACAGGTAAATCACACTCACAGATAAGAACTGAGACTGACAGATACAGTCAGACACTTACAGACAGTAACCCACACTGACAGATACAATTGTACATTCACACACAGTATCAAACACTGAAAGATACAATCACAACTCACATACACTGAAATACACTGATAGCTACAATCACACACAAACAGGCATTAACAGATACTGACAGTTACAATCACAACTCACAGACATTTACACACGCTGATACATCTAATCAGCGTGTGTCTGTTTAGCACAGGGCTAAATCGCTGACTTTGAAAGCAGACCAAGGCAGGCCAGCAGCACAGTTCAATTCACGTGACAGCCTCCCCGAACAGGCGCCGGAATGTGGCGACTAGGGGCTTTTCACAGTAACTTCATTTGAAGCTTACTTGTGACAATACGCGATTTTCATTTCATTTCATTTTCATACACTCACAGTCACAGACACTGACTGATACAATCGCACACTTACAGACAGTGACAGGCACTGATACACTCGCCCAGAACCCTCCTCTGCCGCCTCCACTGGGTGAAATTCCTCCTGTTTGTCCACTGGAGGTGTTTCTCGGCTACGTGCCTGTGAAAGCAGCCCCGGAAGCAGCGGGGGAGAGAGATTCCAGTCGCCAGGATGCAATTCTCCAATTGGATACTTCACGTTGCTCAGAACTTACACGCTCGTTTAGAGAATCATAGAATGGTTAAAGATCAGCGTGAGTCCATTCCGCCCACCGTGTCCATGTCAGTCGCCTGGAGCTGGCGTGTAGTCCTGTGATGAAGACAGAAAATGCTGTAAAATCTCAACAGGCCTGGCAGCAGATGTGGGGAGGGAAACAGAGAATGGGAAGGAGGGTCAGACTGGATTCGGAACTGTAACTCTCTGTCTCCCTCCACAGGTGTTGCCCGGCCATCCGAGTTATCCACAATTTTCTATTGCTGTTTCAGGATTTTATGAAGAATCGCCATAGCGGCATTGCCCTTGTGCTCGGCGCTTCTATTTATAAAGATTGGTCCCGGATGTCTATTGTTCTGTTCGCAGTGGAGGACAACGAACCAGAAAGAACCAAATTGACGCAATGATCCCGATAAGAAAAGCAAGGGACAAAGAAGACTTTCTTTTGATTTTACTTTCACAACCAAACCAAATTCAGCGGGAATTAAGAAGTCCATTGAGTTGCTCAAATAAACTTTGCTTGGGACGTAATGGTAAGGTGGTTTCAGCGGTACGTTGAGCGCACCTGGTTCGTTGGTCTAGGGGTATGATTCTCGCTTGGGGTCTTCTGCTGCAATAAAATGCTAGAGGTCACGTGTTCAAATCCTGGACGATCCTTGCAAAGCACTTTTTAATATCTATGCGATCGATATGGTGTCATTGACTGAACGAGGGAGCAGTTTGGAGAAAAAGGAGTGTGGGAGCGAGGGTCATGTTTGGGGCTTAACCGCTCTTTGACACCAGTTCTTTGGCTGCCCACAGTGCAGTCGAGGTGACACAGTTGACCACTCCCAGAACCCTCCTCTACCGCCTCCACTGGATGAATTTCCTCCTGTTTGTCCACTGGAGGGATTCTTCTGCGAAGTATCTGTGAAGGCTGCACCGTAAACAGCGGGGGAGAGAGATTCCAATCGCCAGGATGCAACTCTCCAATTGGATACTTCACGTTGCTCACACTCGTTTAGAGAATCATTAAATGGTAACAGATCAGGGTGAGTCCATTCCGCCCAACGTGTTCCTGACAATCGCCTAGAGCTGGCGTATAGTACCGTGATACAAACAAAAAATGCTGGAAAATCCCAACATGCCTGGCAGCAGCTGTGTTGAGCGAAACAGAGAATGGGAAGCAGGGTCATTCTGAATTCGGAATGGTAACTCTCTTCCTCTCTCCACAGATGTTACCATACCAGACGATTTGTCCAGCAATTTCTATTTGTCTTTCAGGATTTTATGGAGAATCTCCATAGCGGCATTGCCCTTGTGCCCGGCGCTTCTATTTACAAAGACTTGTCCCTTCTGTCTATTGTTCTGTTCCCCGTGGAGGCCAACAAACCAGAAAAAAACAAATTTACCCAATAATCTAAATAAGGAAAGCAAGGGGCAAAAGGGACTTCCTTTTGATTTTACTTTAACAACCAAACCAAATTCAACAGAATTAAGTCCGTTGAGTTGATAAAATAAGCTTTGCTTGGGAGGTAATGGTAAGATGGTTTCAGCGGAATACGGATCTCCGGCTTGTTCGTTGATCTAGGAGTATGATTCTCGCTTAGCGTCTTCTGATCGGCAAAATGCGATTGGTCCCGGGTTCAAACCCCCGCCGAGCCCTGCAAGGACTTTATAACATCTGTTCGATCGATATGGTCCCATTGACTAAACTCGGGAGCAGTTTGGAGGAAAAGGAGGGAGGGGCAAAGGTCATGTTTGGAGCTTAACCGCTCCTTGACATCAGTTCTTCGGCTGTCCACAGTACAGTCGAGGTGACTCAGTTGACCTCTTCCACAATCCTTCTCTGTCGCCTCCACTGGATGAATTCCCTTCTGTTTTGTCCACTGGAGGTGTTCTTCGGCTACATGTCTGTGAAAGTAGCACCGGTAGCAGCTGTGGAGGGAGATTACATACGCCAGGGTGTAACTCTCCAATTGGATACTTCCCGTTGCTAACTCTTGTTTAGAGAATCAAAAAATGGTTACAGATCAGGATGAGTCCATTCCGCCCACCGTGCCCATGACAGCCGCCTAGAGCTGGCGTGTAATCCCGTGATAAAAACAGAAAATGCTGGAAATCCTTAACAGGCCTGGCAGCAGCTATGGAGATGGAAACAGAGAATGGGAGGGAGTGTCGTACTGGATTCGGAACTGTAACTGTCTTTCTCTCTCCACAGATGTTGCCATACCAGTCAAGATATCCAACATTTTCTATTTCTCTTTAAGGATTTTATGAAGAATCTGCATAGCGGCATTGCCCTTGTGCTCGACTCTTCTAGTTGTAAAGACTGCTCACTTATGTCTATTGTTCTGTTCGCAGTGGACGCCACCAAACCAGAAAGAACCAAATTGACCCAGTGATCCCGATATAAAACCAGGGGACAAAAAGTCTTTTTTTTGATTTTACATCAGCAAGGAAACAAAATTTAACAGGAATTAAGAAGCACATTGACTTGATAAAATAAGCTTTGCTTCGGAGGAAATGGTAAATTGTTTCAGTGGAATGCACAAAGCGATTTAAATTCTATATTCATCGTCATTTCATTTCAAACTTGATGTGCTTTTACTATTTTTGAACCCTGTATCTGAGTGCCAGAGTCACAGATCTGATTATCCAGTCAGTAACTGATCTTTTCCTGTTGGGTTTTGCTGTGCCAATTTAAGCAGGATTCTCACGTCCTGAGGCCGCCTCTTCCCCGGTGAATTGGAGGCATTGGATCTTCCTGGGGTGAACATTTTGCTGGAGAAATGTAACCTCGTGGAGGAAAAGTTAATATCAGCAGTGGGATTCGGACCCATGCCTCCAGAGGAGACTGTGACCTTAACGCAGTGACTTCGAACGCTCGACCATCCTGACGCGCTGTCGCAAAAGATATGCTGCGTGCAAAAATCGATTAAAATTCTATCTTCGTCGTCATTTAATTTCAAGCTAGAAACAAGTAGCAGGTGGAAGGTACTGAGGGAGATAGTAAATGGGAGACCAAAAGACAGAGCAAGAGTAGGAAGGCAGTGCAGGGGTCCTCTGCGGTCATCTCCCTGCAAAACAGATATACCGCATTGGATACTGTTGAGGGAGATGGCTCACCAGGGGAAGGCAGCAGCAGCCAGGTTCATGGCACCGTGGCTGGCTCTGCTGCGCAGCTGGGCAGGAAGAAGAATAGCAGGGCTATAGTGATAGGGGACTCAATTGTAAGGGGAATAGACAGGCGGTTCTGCGGACGCAATCGAGACTCCAGGATGGTATGTTGCCTCCCTGGTGCAAGGGTCAAGGATGTCTCGGAGCGGCTGCAGGACATTCTGGAGGGGGGGGGGGGTGAGGGTGAACAGCCAGCTGTCGTGGTGCACATATGCACCAACGATATAGGTAAAAAACGGGACGAGGTCCTACAAGCTGAATTTAGGGAGCTAGGAGGAAAACTAAAAAGTAGGACCTCAAAGGTAGTAATCTCAGGATTGCTACCAGTGCCACGAGCTAGTCAGAGTAGGAGTGTCAGGATAGAGAGGATGAATACGTGGCTCGAGAGATGGTGCAAGAGGGAGGGATTCAAATTCCTGGGACATTGGAACCGGTTCTGGGGGAGGTGGGACCAGTACAAACCGGACGGTCTGCACCTGGGCAGGACTGGAACTGATGCCCTAGGGGGGGGGGGGGGGTGTTTGCTGGAGCTGTTGGGGAGAGTTTAAACTTATGTGGCAGGGGGATGGGAACCGATGCAGGAAGTTGGAAGGTTGTAAAACAGGGACATAAATAAAAGGCAGTAATGGGGAAAGTGTAAGGCAGAGAAGCCATAGTCAAAAATCAAAAAGGGCGACAGTACAAGGTACAGTGACTGAGGGGGAGCTCAGTGAATAGGACCACGAATAATAAAAGAAATAAAACGGGAAGTGAAAACATTAATGTTAAGCGACGCGGCAGGTTGTTACAGGAAGATATGGGTTCGATGACAAGGAAAATTAGGAGAAAGGTTAAGAGGAAATATAACTTAGGAGAGGTTACTGATCGAGGTGTTAAGATTCAGAACAGAGGTAAAAAAGCCAACATAAGTGTACTTTACCTGAATGCTCGTATTATTCAGAATAAGGTAAATGAGTTGATGGCGCAAATCGTCGTGAATGACTATGATTTAGTGGCCATTACTGAAACATGGTTAAAGGATGGTCACGACTGGGAGTTAAATATCCGAGGGTATCAAACCTTTCGGAAGGACAGAGTGGATGGTAAGGGAGGTGGTGTAGCTCTGTTATTTAAGGATGACATCCGGGCAACAGTAAGGGGTGACACCGGTGCTATGGAGGATAAGGTTGAATCCATTTGGGTGGAAATCAGGAATAGTAAGGCGAAAAAGTCACTGATAGGAGTAATCTATAGGCCACCAAATAGTAACATTATGGTGGGGCAGGCAATAAACAATGAAATAGCAGATGCATGTAGAAATGGTACAGCAGTTATCATGGGGGATTTTAATCTACATGTTGATTGGTTTAACCAAGTCAGTCAAGGCAGCCTTGAGGAGGAGTTTATAGAATGTATCCGCGATAGTTTCCTAGGTGGAACCTACGAGGGAACAAGCGGTCCTAGATCTGGTCCTGTGTAATGAGACAGGATTGATTCAGGATCTCATAGTTAGGGAACCTTTCGGAAGGAGCGATCACAATATGATGGAATTTAAAACACAGATGGAGGGTGAGAAGGTACAATCAAGCACTAGTGTTTTGCGCTTAAACAAAGGAGATTACAATGGGATGAGAGAAGAACTAGCTAAGATAGACTGGGAGCAAATATTTTATTGTGAAACAGTTGAGAAACAGTGGAGAACCTTCCAAGTGATTTTTCACAGTGCTCAGCAAAGGTAGATACCAACAAAAAGGAAGGGCGGTAAAAAGAGGGAAAATCGACCGTCGATATCTAAGGGAATAAGGGAGAGTATCAAATTGAAGGATAAAACATACAAAGTAGCAAAGATCAGTGGGAGACTAGAGGACTGGGAAATCTTTAGGGGGCAACTGAAAGCTACTAAAAAAAGCTATAAAGAAGAGTAAGATAGATTATGAGAGTAAACTTGCTCAGAATATAAAAACAGATAGTAAAGGTTTCGACAAATACATAAAACAAAAAAGAGTGGCTAAGGTAAATATTTGTCCTTTAGAGGATGAGAAGGGAGATTTAGTAATGGGAGATGAGGAAATGGCTGAGGAACTGAACAGGTTTTTTGGGTCGGTCTTCACAGTGGAAGACACAAATAACATGCCAGTGACTGATGGAAATGAGGCTATGACAGGTGAGGACCTTGAGAGGATTGTTATCACCAAGGAGGTAGTGATGGGCAAGCTCATGGGGCTAAAGGTAGACAAGTCTCCTGGACCTGATGGAATGCATCCCAGAGTGCTAAAAGGGATGGCTAGGGAAATTGCAAATGCACTAGTGATAATTTACCAAAATTATCTGGGGCCGTCCCGGCGGATTGGAAATTAGCAAACGTGACACCACTGTTTAAAAAAGGAGGTAGGCAGAAAGCGGGTAATTATAGGCCAGTGAGCTTAACTTCGGTAGTAGGGAAGATGCTGGTATCTATCATCAAGGAAGACATAGCGAGGCATCTGGATGGAAATTGTCCCACTGGACAGACGCAGCATGGGTTCATAAAGGGCAGGTCGCGCCTAACTAATTTAGTGGAATATTTTGAGGACATTAACAGTGCGGTAGATAACGGGGAGCCAATGGATGTGGTATATCTGGTATATCTGGATTTCCAGAAAGCCTTTGACAAGGTGCCACACAAAAGGTTGTTGCATCAGATAAAGATGCATGGCATTAAGGGGAAAGTAGTAGCATGGATAGAGGATTGGTTAATTAATAGAAAGCAAAGAGTGGGGATTAATGGGTGTTTCTCTGGTTGGCAATCAGTAGCTAGTGGTGTCCCTCAGTGATCAGTGTTGGGCCCACAACTGTTCACAATTTACATCGATGATTTGGAGTTGGGGACCAAGGGCAATGTGTCCAAGTTTGCATACGACACTAAGATAAGTGGTAAAGCAAAAAGTGCAGAGGATATTGGAAGTCTGCAGAGGGATTTGGATAGGCTAAGTGAATGGGCTAGGGTCTGGCAGATGGAATACAATGTTGACAAATGTGAGGTTATCCATTTTGGTAGGAATAACAGCAAAAGAGATTATTATTTAAATGATAAAATATTAAAACATGCTGCTGTGCAGAGAGACCTGGGTGTTCTAGTGCATGAGTCTCAAAAAGTTGGTTTTCAGGTGCAACAGGTGATTAAGAAGGCAAATGGAATTTTGTCCTTCATTGCTAGAGGGATGGAGTTTAAGACTGGGGAGGTTCTGCTGCAATTGTATAAGGTGTTAGTGAGGCCACACCTAGAGTATTGTGTTCAGTTTTGGTCTCCTTGCTTGAGAAAGGACGTACTGGCACTGGAGGGTGTGCAGAGGAGATTCACTAGGTTAATCCCAGAGCTGAAGGGGTTGGATTACGAGGAGAGGTTGAGTAGACTGGGACTGTACTCATTGGAATTTAGAAGGATGAGGGGGGGGGGGGGGGGGGATCTTATAGAAACATATGAGATTATGAAGGGAATAGAAAGGATAGATGCGGGCAGGTTGTTTCCACTGGCGGGTGAAAACAGAACTAGGGGGCATAGCCTCAAAATAAGGGGAAGTAGATTTAGGACTGAGTTTAGAAGGAACGTCTTCACCCAAAGCGTTGTGAATCTATGGAATTCCTTGCCCAGTGAAGCAGTAGAGGCTCCTTCATTAAATGTTTTTAAGATAAGGATAGATAGTTTTTTGAAGAATAAAGGGATTAAGGGTTATGGTGTTCGGGCCGGAAAGTGGAGCTGAGTCCACAAAAGATCAGCCATGATCTCATTGAATGGTGGAGCAGGCTCGAGGGGCCAGATGGCCTACTCCTGCTCCTAGTTCTTATATTATCCAGTTATGAACTGGGCTTCTCCCTGTGAGGTCTTGCTGTGCGAATGTAAGCAGGAATCTCATTCCCTGACCCATTGAATCTTCCTGGGGTTGCACATTTTGCTGGAGAAACGTAACCACGTGGAGGAAACGTTAATGTCAGAAGTAGGATTCGAACCCACCCCTCCAGAGGAGACTGCAACCTTAACGCAGTGCCTTCGACCGCTAGGCCATCCTGACGCGCTGTAACCAAAGATATGCTCCATCGGCGAATCGATTTAAATTCAATTTTCATCTTCATTTCATTTCAAACTAGATGTGGTTTTACTATTTTTGAACGCCAGCCAGACTCTTGTATCTGAGTGCGATCGTTCTCCAACACGCTGTGTGTTAAGGAGCTCTCATTTCTGCATTGATCAGTTTGCTCTTTTCAACAAAGTCCGTACTGCCGCCTACCTGTTCCTCACACGAAGGTATTACGAGTCTAAGATCTGAGCGGCGTGATGGATCCAATTATACAGTTGCATCTTGGCGACTGGAATCTCTCTGCACAGCTGCTTCTGGTGCTGCTTTCACAGGCTAGTAGCCTAATAGCCCCTCCAGTGTCCAAACACGAGGATGTTCATGCTGTAAAGGCGGCAGAAGAACATTCTGGGAGAAGCCAACTTATTCACATCCGCCAATACAACATGCCAGACTATTTACAACAAGGGAAGTGGAAATTTACGCGGAGTCCTGGGATCATTATTAATTCCTGATCCAGAGTTACTGAGCAGATCATGCCGTCATGAACTTGGCTTCTGCCTGTGGGAACTTGCTGTGCGAATTTAAGCACGAATCTCACGTCCCGAGGCCACCGCTTCCCCTTTGAATGGGAGGTATTGGATCTTCCTGGGCCTGAACATTTTGCTGGAGAAATGTAAGCACGTGGAAGAAAAGTTAATGTCAGAGGTGGCATTCGAACCCTCGCCTCCAGCAAGACAGTTCGGCCATCCTGACGAGCTGGGTGAAATGTTATGCTCCGTGCACAAATCGACATAGACATAGAACATACAGTGCTGTAGGAGGCCATTCGGCCCATCGAGTCTGCACCGACCCACCTAAGCCCTCAATTCCACCCTATCACCCTCATCCCGCAACCGGATAATCTTTCCTACCTTTGTGGACACGAAGGGCAATTTTGCATGGCCAATTCACCTAGCCTGCACGTCTATGGGCTGGAGGAGGAAACCGGAGCACCCGGGGTGAAATTCACGCAGACACAGGGAGAACATGCAGACTCCGCACAGACAGTGACCGAAGCCGGGAATCGAAACTGGAACCCTGGTGCTGTGAAGCAACTGTGCTAACCACGATGCTACCTTGCTGTCCAAAATTTCGAAATAAATTTCTTCTGCGATGGCCGAGAATCGAACACGGGTCAACTGCTTGGAAGGAAACTGTGCTCACCACTGTACCACCATCGCTCACAGACCCGCTTTGAATTATATCTTCATTCGCATTTTCTTTCTAATCAGTTGTGCTTTTCCTATTTTTTGAACACCAGCCATAATCCTGAATCTGAGTACCGTCCTTCTCCAAGCCGCTGGGGGCTAAGGAGCTTCGCATTGATGCATTGATCAGTTTGCTGCAATCAACAAAGACCGAACTCCCGCCGACCTGTTCCTCACACGACGGTATTGAGAGTCTAAGATCTGAGCGGCGTGAAGGATCCAATTATACAGTTGCATCCTTGCGACTGGAAACTCTCTCCACAGCTGATTCTGGTGCTGCTTTCACAAACAAGTAGCCAAAGAACCCTTCAGTGTCAAAACAGGAGGTCCCTCATGCTGTAAAGGCGGCAGAAGAACTTTCTGGAAGAAGCCAACTGATTCACGTCCGACAATCCAACCAGCCAGACTATTTACAACAAGGGAAGTGGAAGTTTACCCGGAGTCCTGAGGTCAGTATTAATTCGTCAACCAGAGTCACTGAGCAGATCATCCCGTCATGAACTGGGCTTCTGACAGTGGGGTCTTGCTGTGCGAATTTAAGTGCGAATCTCACGTGCCGAGGCAACCGCTTCCCCATTGAATGGGAGGTATTAGATCTTCCTGGGGTTGAACATTTATTGGAGAAATGTAACCTCGTGGAAAAAAAGGCAATGTCCGAAGTAGGATTCGAACCCACGCCTTCCAGAGGACACTGCGATCTTAACGCAGCGCCTTCGACCGCTCGGCCAGCCTGACGAGCTGGCGACAACGTTATGCTACGTGCACAAATAGACATAGACAGAGAACATACAGAGCAGAAGGAGTCCAGTCGGCCCATCGAGTCTGCACCGACCCACTTAAGACGTCAATTCCATCCTATCACACTCACCCCGCAACCCAATAAACCTTCCTACTTTTTTGGACACTAAGGGCAATTACGCATGACCAATTCCCCGAGCCAGCGCGTCTTCATGCTGTGGGAGGAATCCGGAGCACCCGGGGTGAAATTCACGCAGACATGGGGAGAACGTGCAGACTCCGCACAGACAGTGACCCAAGCCGGGAATCGAACCTGGAACCCTGGAGCTGTGAAACACCTGTGCTAACCACAGCGCTAGCTTGCTGCCGAAAATTTCGAAATAAGTTTTTTCTGCGATGGCCGGGCATCGAACCTAGATGAAATGCTTGGAAGGCAGCTATGCTCACCACTATACCACCATCACTCACTGAAGAACTTTAAATTCTATCTTCATTGACTTTTCATTTCTAATCAGTTGTGCTTTTCCTATTTTTGAACACCAGCCAGAGTCCTGTATCTGAGTGCCGTCCTTCTCCAAGCCGCTGGGGGTTAAGGAGCTTCGCATTGTTGCATTGATCAGTTTGCTGCAATCAACAAAGACCGAACTCCCGCCGGCCTGTTCCTCACACGAAGGTATTGAGAGTCTAAGATCTGAGCGGCGTGAAGGATCCAATTCTCCAGTTGCATCCTTGCGACTGGAATCTCTCTCCACAGCTGCTTCTGGTGCTGCTTTCACAAACAAGTAGCCAGAGAACCCTTCAGTGTCCAAACAGGAGGACGTTCATCCAGGAAAGGCTGCAGTAGAGTTTTCTGGGAGATGTCGACTGAGACACCTCAATAATCCAACCAGCCAGACTATTTACAACAAGAGACGAGACATTTACCCGGAATCCTGGGATCATTATTAATTCCTCAAATAGAGTCATGAGCAGATTATCCAGTTATGAACTGGGCTTTTGCCTGTGGGGTCTTGCTGTGCGAATATCAGCAGGAATCTCATTCCAGGAGGCCACCGCTTCCCCATTGAATGGGAGGTATTGGATCGTCCTGGTGTTGCAAATATTGCTGGAGAAACGTAACCACGTGGAGGAAAAGGGAATGTCAGAAGTGGGATTCGAACCCACGCCTCCAGAGGAGACTGCGACCTTAACGCAGCGCCTTCGACCGCTCGGCCATCCTGACGCACTGCGGCCAAAGATATGCTCCATGCGCAAATCGATTTAAATTTAATTTTCATCTTCATTTCATTTCAAACTAGATGTGGTTTTACTATTTTTGAACGCCAGCCAGACTCTTGCGTCTGAATGCGATTGTTCTCCAACGCGCTGTGTGTTAAGGAGCTCTCATTTCTGCATTGATCAGTTTGCTCCAATCAACAAAGTCCGTACTGCCGTCTAACTGTTCCTTCCACGAAGGTATTAAGAGTCTAAGATCTGAGTGGCGGGAAGGATCCAATGAGACAGTTGCATCCTGGCGACTGGAATCTCTCTGCACAGCTGCTTCTGGTGCTGCTTGCACAGACAAGTAGCCGAATAACGCCTCCAGTGCCAAACACGAGGATGTTCATGCTGTAAAGGCGGCAGAAGAACTTTCTGGAAGAAGCCAGCTGATTCACGTCCGACAATCCAACCAGCCAGACTATTTACAACAATGGAAGTGGAAATTTACCCGGAGTCCTGGGATCAGTATTAATTCGTCAACCAGAGTCACTGAGCATATCATCCAGTCATGAACTGGGCTTCTGACTGTGGGGTCTTGCTGTACGAATTTAAGTACGAATCTCGCATCCCGAGGCCACCGCTTCCCCATTGAATGGGAGGTATGAGATCTTCCTGGGGTTCAACAATTTTTGGAGAAATGAAACCTCGTGGAAAAAAAGGCAATGTCAGAAGTAGGATTCTAACGCACGCCTCCAGAGGAGACTGCGTCCTTAACCCGCGCCTTCGACCGCTCGGCCACCCTGACGAGCTGCAGAAACTGTTATGCTCGGTGCACAAGTCGACATAGAACATACAGTGCAGAAGGAGTCCATTCGGCTCATCGAGTCTGCACCGATCCCCTAAAGACCTCAATTCCATCCTATCACCCTCACCCCTCAACCCAATAATCCTTCCTACCTTTTTGGACACTAAGGGCAATTACGCATGACCAATTCCCCTAGCCTGCTCGTCTTTATGCCGTGGGAGGAAACCGGAGCACCCGGGGTGAAATTCACGCAGACATGGGGAGAACGTGCAGACTCCGCACAGACAGTGACCCAAGCCGGGAATCGAACCTGGAACCCTGGAGCTGTGAAACAATGTGCTACCTTGCTGCCCAAAATTTCGAAATAAGTTTTTTCTGCGATGGCCGGGCATCGAACCTAGATGAAATGCTTGGAAGGCAGCTATGCTCACCATTATACCACCATCGCTCACGGAAGAACTTTAAATTCTATCTTCATTGTCATTTCATTTCTCATCAGTTGTGCTTTTCCTATTTTTGAACACCAGCCAGAGTCCTGCATCTGAGTGCCGTCCTTCTCCAAGCCGCTGGGGGTTAAGGAGCTTCGCATTGTTGCATTGATCAGTTTGCTGCAATCAACAAAGACCGAACTCCCGCCGACCTGTTTCTCACATGAAGATATTGAGAGTCTAAGATCTGAGCGGCGTGAAGGATCCAATTATACAGTTGCATCCTTGCGACTGGAATCTCTCTCCACAGCTGCTTCTGGTGCTGCTTTCACAAACAAGTAGCCAGAGAACCCTTCAGTGTCCAAACAGGAGGACGTTCATCCAGTAAAGGCGGCAGAAGAGTTTTCTGGGAGATGTCGACTGAGACACCTCGACAATCCAACCAGCCAGACTATTTACAACAAGAGACGAGACATTTACCAGGAATCCTGGGATCATTATTAATTCCTCAAATAGAGTCATGAGCAGATTATCCAGTGATGAACTGGGCTTTTGCCTGTGGGGTCTTGCTGTGCGAATATCAGCAGGAATCTCATTCCAGGAGGCCACCGCTTCCCCATTGAATGGGAGGTATTGGATCGTCCTGGTGTTGCAAATATTGCTGGAGAAACGTAACCACGTGGAGGAAAAGGGAATGTCAGAAGTGGGATTCGAACCCACGCCTCCAGAGGAGACTGCGACCTTAACGCAGCGCCTTCGACCGCTCGGCCATCCTGACGCACTGTGGCCAACGATATGCTCCATGCGCAAATCGATTTAAATTTAATTTTCATCTTCATTTCATTTCAAACTAGATGTGGTTTTACTATTTTTGAACGCCAGCCAGACTCTTGCGTCTGAGTGCGATCGTTCTCCAACGCGCTGTGTGTTCAGGAGCTCTCATTTCTGCATTGATCAGTTTGCTCCAATCAACAAAGTCCGTACTGCCGTCTAACTGTTCCTTCCACGAAGGTATGAAGAGTCTAAGATCTGAGTGGCGGGAAGGATCCAATGAGACAGTTGCATCCTGGCGACTGGAATCTCTCTGCACAGCTGCATCTGGTGCTGCTTTCACAGACAAGTAGCCGAATAACGCCTCCAGTGCCAAACACGAGGATGTTCATGCTGTAAAGGCGGCAGAAGAACTTTCTGGAAGAAGCCAGCTGATTCACGTCCGACAATCCAACCAGCCAGACTCTATACAACAATGGAAGTGGAAATATACCCGGAGTCCTGGTATCAGTATTAATTCGTCAACCAGAGTCACTGAGCATATCATCCAGTCATGAACTGGGCTTCTGACTGTGGGGTCTTGCTGTACGAATTTAAGTACGAATCTCGCGTCCCGAGGCCACCGCTTCCCCATTGAATGGGAGGTATGAGATCTTCCTGGGGTTCAACAATTTTTGGAGAAATGTAACCTCGTGGAAAAAAGGCAATGTCAGAAGTAGGATTCTAACGCACGCCTCCAGAGGAGACTGCGTCCTTAACCCGCGCCTTCGACCGCTCGGCCACCCTGACGAGCTGCAGAAACTGTTATGCTCGGTGCACAAATAGACATGGAACATACAGTGCAGAAGGAGTCCATTCGGCCCATCGAGTCTGTACCGATCCACTTCAGACCTCAATTCCATCCTATCACCCTCACCCCGGAACCCAATAATCCTTCCTACCTTTTTGGACACTAAGGGCAATTACGCATGACCAATTCCACTAGCCAGCTCGTCTTTATGCCGTGGGAGGAAACCGGAGCACCCGGGGTGAAATTCACGCAGACATGGGGAGAACGTGCAGACTCCGCACAGACAGTGACCCAAGCCGGGAATCGAACCTGGAACCCTGGAGCTGTGAAACAACTGTGCTACCTTGCTGCCCAAAATTTCGAAATAAGTTTTTTCTGCGATGGCTGGGAATCGAACCCAGGTCAACTGCTTGGAAGGCAGCTCGGCTCACCATTATACCACCATCGCTCACTGAAGAATTTTAAATTATATCTTCATTGTCATTTCATTTCTAATCAGTTGTGCTTTTCCTATTTTTGAACACCAGCCAGAGTCCTGCATCTGAGTGCCGTCCTTCTCCAAGCCGCTGGGGGTTAAGGAGCTTCGCGTCGTTGCATTGATCAGTTTGCTGCAATCAACAAAGACCGAACTCCCGCCGACCTGTTCCTCACATGAAGATATTGAGAGTCTAAGATCTGAGCGGCGTGAAGGATCCAATTATACAGTTGCATCCTTGCGACTGGAATCTCTCTCCACAGCTGCTTGTGGTGCTGCTTTCACAAACAAGTAGCCAGAAAACCCTTCAGTGTCCAAACAGGAGGACGTTCATCCAGTAAAGGCGGCAGAAGAGTTTTCTGGGAGATGTCGACTGAGACACCTCGACAATCCAACCAGCCAGACTATTTACAACAAGAGACGAGACATTTACCAGGAATCCTGGGATCATTATTAATTCCTCAAATAGAGTCATGAGCAGATTATCCAGTGATGAACTGGGCTTTTGCCTGTGGGGTCTTGCTGTGCGAATATCAGCAGGAATCTCATTCCAGGAGGCCACCGCTTCCCCATTGAATGGGAGGTATTGGATCGTCCTGGTGTTGCAAATATTGCTGGAGAAACGTAACCACGTGGAGGAAAAGGGAATGTCAGAAGTGGGATTCGAACCCACGCCTCCAGAGGAGACTGCGACCTTAACGCAGCGCCTTCGACCGCTCGGCCATCCTGACGCACTGTGGCCGAAGATATGCTCCATGCGCAAATCGATTAAAATTTAATTTTCATCTTCATTTCATTTCAAACTAGATGTGGTTTTACTATTTTTGAACGCCAGCCAGGCTCTTGCGTCTGAATGCGATCGTTCTCCAACGCGCTGTGTGTTAAGGAGCTCTCATTTCTGCATTGATCAGTTTGCTCCAATCAACAAAGTCCGTACTGCCGTCTAACTGTTCCTTCCACGAAGGTATTAAGAGTCTAAGATCTGAGTGGCGGGAAGGATCCAATGAGACAGTTGCATCCTGGCGACTGGAATCTCTCTGCACAGCTGCTTCTGGTGCTGCTTGCACAGACAAGTAGCCGAATAACGCCTTCAGTGCCAAACACGAGGATGTTCATGCTGTAAAGGCGGCAGAAGAACTTTCTGGAAGAAGCCAGCTGATTCACGGCCGACAATCCAACCAGCCAGACTATTTACAACAATGGAAGTGGAAATTTACCCGGAGTCCTGGTATCAGTATTATTTCGTCAACCAGAGTCACTGAGCATATCATCCAGTCATGAACTGGGCTTCTGACTGTGGGGTCTTGCTGTACGAATTTAAGTACGAATCTCGCGTCCCGAGGCCACCGCTTCCCCATTGAATGGGAGGTATTAGATCTTCCTGGGGTTCAACAATTTTTGGAGAAATGTAACCTCGTGGAAAAAAAGGCAATGTCAGAAGTAGGATTCTAACGCACGCCTCCAGAGGAGACTGCGTCCTTAACCCGCATCTTCGACCGCTCGGCCACCCTGACGAGCTGCAGAAACTGTTATGCTCGGTGCACAAATAGACATAGAACATACAGTGCAGAAGGAGTCCATTCGGCCCATCGAGTCTGCACCGATCCACTTAAGACCTCAATTCCATCCTATCACCCTCACCCCGCAACCCAATAATCCTTCCTACCTTTTTGGACACTAAGGGCAATTACGCATGACCAATTCCCCGAGCCAGCTCGTCTTTATGCCGTGGGAGGAAACCGGAGCACCCGGGGTGAAATTCACGCAGACATGGGGAGAACGTGCAGACTCCGCACAGACAGTGACCCAAGCCGGGAATCGAACCTGGAACCCTGGAGCTGTGAAACAACTGTGCTACCTTGCTGCCCAAAATTTCGAAATAAGTTTTTTCTGCGATGGCTGGGAATCGAACCCAGGTCAACTGCTTGGAAGGCAGCTATGCTCACCATTATACCACCATCGCTCACTGAAGAATTTTAAATTCTATCTTCATTGTCATTTCATTTCTAATCAGTTGTGCTTTTCCTATTTTTGAACACCAGCCAGAGTCCTGCATCTGAGTGCCGTCCTTCTCCAAGCCGCTGGGGGTTAAGGAGCTTCGCGTCGTTGCATTGATCAGTTTGCTGCAATCAACAAAGACCGAACTCCCGCCGACCTGTTCCTCACATGAAGATATTGAGAGTCTAAGATCTGAGCGGCGTGAAGGATCCAATTATACAGTTGCATCCTTGCGACTGGAATCTCTCTCCACAGCTGCTTCTGGTGCTGCTTTCACAAACAAGTAGCCAGAAAACCCTTCAGTGTCCAAACAGGAGGACGTTCATCCAGTAAAGGCGGCAGAAGAGTTTTCTGGGAGATGTCGACTGAGACACCTCGACAATCCAACCAGCCAGACTATTTACAACAAGAGACGAGACATTTACCAGGAATCCTGGGATCATTATTAATTCCTCAAATAGAGTCATGAGCAGATTATCCAGTGATGAACTGGGCTTATGCCTGTGGGGTCTTGCTGTGCGAATATCAGCAGGAATCTCATTCCAGGAGGCCACCGCTTCCCCATTGAATGGGAGGTATTGGATCGTCCTGGTGTTGCAAATATTGCTGGAGAAACGTAACCACGTGGAGGAAAAGGGAATGTCAGAAGTGGGATTCGAACCCACGCCTCCAGAGGAGACTGCGACCTTAACGCAGCGCCTTCGACCGCTCGGCCATCCTGACGCACTGTGGCCAAAGATATGCTCCATGCGCAAATCGATTTAAATTTAATTTTCATCTTCATTTCATTTCAAACTAGATGTGGTTTTACTATTTTTGAACGCCAGCCAGACTCTTGCGTCTGAATGCGATCGTTCTCCAACGCGCTGTGTGTTAAGGAGCTCTCATTTCTGCATTGATCAGTTTGCTCCAATCAACAAAGTCCGTACTGCCGTCTAACTGTTCCTTCCACGAAGGTATTAAGAGTCTAAGATCTGAGTGGCGGGAAGGATCCAATGAGACAGTTGCATCCTGGCGACTGGAATCTCTCTGCACAGCTGCTTCTGGTGCTGCTTGCACAGACAAGTAGCCGAATAACGCCTCCAGTGCCAAACACGAGGATGTTCATGCTGTAAAGGCGGCAGAAGAACTTTCTGGAAGAAGCCAGCTGATTCACAGCCGACAATCCAACCAGCCAGACTATTTACAACAATGGAAGTGGAAATTTACCCGGAGTCCTGGGATCAGTATTAATTCCTCAACCAGAGTCACTGAGCAGATCATCCAGTCATGAACTGGGCTTCTGACTGTGGGGTCTTGCTGTGCGAATTTAAGTACGAATCTCGCGTCCCGAGGCCACCGCTTCCCCATTGAATGGGAGGTATGAGATCTTCCTGGGGATGAACAATTTTTGGAGAAATGTAACCTCGTGGAAAAAAAGGCAATGTCAGAAGTAGGATTCTAACCCACGCCTCCAGAGGAGACTGCGTCCTTAACCCGCGCCTTCGACCGCTCGGCCACCCTGACGAGCTGCAGAAACTGTTATGCTCGGTGCACAAATAGACATAGAACATACAGTGCAGAAGGAGTCCATTCGGCCCATCGAGTCTGCACCGATCCACTTAAGACCTCAATTCCATCCTATCACCCTCATCCCGCAACCCAATGATCCTTCCTACCTTTTAGGACACTAAGGGCAATTACGCATGACCAATTCCCCTAGCCAGCTCGTCTTTATGCCGTGGGAGGAAACCGGAGCACCCGGGGTGAAATTCACGCAGACATGGGGTGAACGTGCAGACTCCGCACAGACAGTGACCCAAGCCGGGAATCGAACCTGGAACCCTGGAGCTGTGAAACAACTGTGCTACCTTGCTGCCCAAAATTTCGAAATAAGTTTTTTCTGCGATGGCTGGGAATCGAACCCAGGTCAACTGCTTGGAAGGCAGCTATGCTCACCATTATACCACCATCGCTCACGGAAGAACTTTAAATTCTATCTTCATTGTCATGTCATTTCTAATCAGTTGTGCTTTTCCTATTTTTGAACACCAGCCAGAGTCCTGTATCTGAGTGCCGTCCTTCTCCAAGCCGCTGGGGGTTAAGGAGCTTCGCGTCGTTGCATTGATCAGTTTGCTGCAATCAACAAAGACCGAACTCCCGCCGACCTGTTCCTCACATGAAGACATTGAGAGTCTAAGATCTGAGCGGCGTGAAGGATCCAATTATACAGTTGCATCCTTGCGACTGGAATCTCTCTCCACAGCTGCTTCTGGTGCTGCTTTCACAAACAAGTAGCCAGAAAACCCTTCAGTGTCCAAACAGGAGGACGTTCATCCAGTAAAGGCGGCAGAAGAGTTTTCTGGGAGATGACGACTGAGACACCTCGACAATCCAACCAGCCAGACTATTTACAACAAGAGACGAGACATTTACCAGGAATCCTCGGATCATTATTAATTCCTCAAATAGAGTCATGAGCAAATTATCCAGTGATGAACTGGGCATCTGCCTGTGGGGTCTCGCTGTGCGAATATACGCAGGAATCTCATTCCCGGAGGACAACGCTTCCCCATTTAATGGGAGGTATTGGATCTTCCTGGCGTTGATCATTTTGCTGGAGAAATGTAACCACGTGGAGGAAAACTTAATGTCAGAAGTGGGATTCGAACTCACGCCTCCAGAGGAGAGTGCGACCTTAACGCAGCGCCTTCGACCGCGCGGCCATCCTGACGCGCTGTAGCCAAAGATATGCTCCATGCGCAAATCGAGTTAAATTTAATTTTCGTCTTCATTTCATTTCAAACTAGATGTGGTTTTACTATTTCTGAACGCCAGCCAGACTCTTGTGTCTCAGTGCGATCGTTCTCCAACGCGCTGTGTGTTAAGGAGCTCTCATTTCTGCATTGATCAGTTTGCTCCAATCAACAAACTCCATACTGCCGCCTACCTGTTCCTCACACGAAGGTATTAAGAGTCTAAGATCTGAGCGGCGTAAAGGATCCAATTAGACAGTTGCATTCTGGCGACTGTAATCTCTGTCCACAGCTGCATCTGGTGCTGCTTTCACAGACAAGCAGCCGAATAACGCCTCCAGTGTCCAAACACGAGGAAGTTCATGCTGTAAAGGCAGCAGAAGAACATTCTGGGAGAAGCCAACGGATTCACCTGCGTCAATCCAAGCAGCCAGACTATTTACAACAAGGGAAGTGAAAATTTACCAGGAGTCCTGTGATCATTATTAATTCCTCAACCAGAGTCACTGAGCAGAACATCCCGTCATGAACTTGGCTTCTGCCTGCGGGGTCTTGCTGTGCGTATTTAAGCAAGAATCTCACGTCCTGAGGCCACCGCTTCCCCATTGAATCGGAGGTATTGGATTATCCTCGGGTTCAACACTTCGCTGGAGAAATGGATCCGCGCGGATGAAAGTTGAATATCTGAAGTGAGATTCGAACACACGTCTCCAGAGGAGACTATAACCGAAACGCAGCACCTTCATCCGCTCGGCCATCGGTACGCGCTGTGACATACGGTGTGTTCCGTGCACGAATCGATTTAAATTCTATCGTCATTGTCATTTCATTTCAAACAAAAACAAAGAACAACGAAAAGTACAGCACAGGAACAGGCCCTTCGGCCCTCCAAGCCCGTGCCGACCATGCTGCCCGTCTAAACTAAAATCTTCTACACTTCCTTGTTCCGTATCCCTCTATTCCCATCCTATTCCTGTATTTGTCAAAATGCCCCTTCCATGTTACTATCCTCCATGGTCCCACCGCCTCCTCCGGCAGCGAGTTCCAGGCACCCACTAACCTCTGTGTAAAAAACGTGCCTCGTACATCTCCTCTAAACATTGCCCCGCGCACCTTAAACCGATGCCGCCCAGTAATTAACACCCCTAGCCTGGGCAAATGTCTCTGACTATCCACTGTGTCGATGCCCCTCATAATTTTGTAGACCACTATCAGCTCGCCCGTCAACCTCCGTCGTTCCAGTGAGAACAAACCGAGTTTATTCAACCGCTCCTCATAACTAATGCCCTCCATACCGGGCATCATCCTGTTAAATCTCTTCTGCACCTTCATAAAGCCTCCACACACTTCTGGTAGTGTGGCGACCAGAATTGAACACTCTACTCAAAGTGTGGCCAAACTAAGGTTCTATACAGCTGCAACGTGACGTGCCAATTCTTGTACTTAGTGCCCCGGCCAATGAAGGCAAGCATGCCGTATGCCTTTCTGACTACCTTATCCACCTGTGTTGTCCCTTTCAATGACCTGTGGACCTGTTCACCTTGATCTCTCTGACTTTCAATACTCTCGAGTGTTCTACCATTCACTGTATATTCCCTACCTCCATTAGACCTTCCAAAATGCATTACCTCACATTTGTCCGGAGTAAACGCCATCTGCCATCTCTCCACCCACGTCTCCAAACGATCTAAATCCTGCGGCATCCGCTGACTGTCCTCATCTCTATCCGCAATTCCACCAACCTGTGTGTCGTCTGCAAACTTACTTAGCAGACCAGTTACATTTTCCTCCAAATCATTTATGTTTTCTACGAACAGCAAAGGTCCCAGCACTGATCCCTGCGGAACACCACTAGTCACAGCCCTCCAATTAGGAAAGCACCCTTCCATTGCTGCACTCTGCCTTCTATGACCTAACCAGTTCTCGATCTAACTTGCCAGCTCACCCCTGATCCCGTGTGACTTCAATTTTTGTGCCGGTCTACCATGAGGGACCTTGTCAAAGGCCTTACTGAAGTCCATATAGATAACATCCACTGCCCTACCTGCATCAATCATCTTTGTGACCTCTTCGAAAAACTGAGTTTACCTTGACAATCCAACCAACCAAACTACTCACAACAAGAGAAGAGGAATTTTACCCGGAGTCCTGGGATCAATGTTAATTCCTCAACCAGAGTCACTGAGCAGATCATCCAGCCATGAATTGGGTTTCTATCTGTACGGTCTTCTTGTGCGAATCGAAGCAGGAATCTCATGTCCTGAGGCCACCGCTTCCCCATTGTATCTGAGTTATTTGACCTTCCTGAGGTTGAACATTTTGCTGCAGAAATGTAACCTCGTGGACGAAAAGTTAATGTCAGCAGTGGGATTCGAACACACGCCTCCAGAGGAAACTGCTACCTGAATGCAGTGTCTACGATCGCTCGGCCATCCTGAGGCGCTCTGGCAGAAGCCCTGCTCCGTGCACAAATCGATTTGAGATCTTTCTTAATCATCATTTCATTCTAAACTCGATGTGATTTTCCTATTTTTGAACCACAGCCAGAGTCTTGCATCCGACTGGCATCCTTCTCCAAGCCGCTGGGGGTTATGGAGCTTCTCAACGCTGCATTGACCTGTTTGCTCCAATCAACAAAGACCAAACTGCCGCCGACCTGTTCCTCATTATTGAGAGTCGTAGATCTGAGCGGCGTGAAGGATGCAATTAGACTGTTGCATTCTTGCGACTGGAATCTTTCTCCACAGCTGCTTCTCTTGCTGCTTTCACAGACAAGTAGCCAAAGAACCCCTGCAGTGTCCAAACAGGAGGACGTTCATCCAGTAAAGGCGGCAGAAGAGGACTCTGGGAGAAGTCAACTGAGTAACCGCGACAATCCAACCAGACAGATTATTTACAAGATAAGAGGAATTATACCCGGAGTCCTGGGATTAATATTACTGCTTCAACCAGAGTCACTGAGCAGATTATCCATTCATCAAGTGGGCTTTTTCCTGTGGGAATTTAAGCACGAATCGCACGATACGAGGCCACCTCTCCCATTGCATGGGAGATATTGGATCATCCTGGGGTTGAATATTTTTCTTGAGAAATGTAACCTCGTGGAGGTAATGTTAATGTCAGATGTTGAATTCAAACCTACGCCTCCAGAGGAAACTGCGACCTTAACGCAGCGCCATCAACCGCTCTGCTATCCTGACGCTTTGTGGCAAAGGGTATGCTCCGTGCATCAATAGATTTAAGTTCGATCTTCACCGTTATTTCATTTCGAACGAGATGTGCTTTTCCTATTTTTGAACGCCAGCCAGAGTCACGTATCTGGGTGCCATTCTTCTCCAAGCCTCTGGCGGTTAAGAAGCTTCTCATTGATGCATTGATCAGTTTGATCCAATCAAAAAACCCGAACTGCCGCCGACCTGTTCCTCACACGAAGCTATTGAGAGTCTAAGATCTGAGCGGCGTGAAGCATGCAATTATAGAGTTGCATTCTCGCGACTGGAATCTCTCTCCACAGCTGCTTCTGCATTCACAGACAAGTAGCCAAAAAACACCTTCAGTGTCCAAACAGGAGGAGTTTCATGCAGTAAAAGCGGCAGAAGAGGATTATGTGAGAGGTTAAATGAGTCACCTCGACAATCCAACCAGCAAGATTATTTACAACAAGTGAAGAGGAATTTTGCCCGGAGTCCTGGGATCCATATTAATTCCTCAACCAGAGTCACTGAGCAGATTATCCGGTCACTAGCTGGGATTTTGCCAGTGGGGTATTGCTGTGCCAATTTAAGCAGGAATCTCACGTCCTGAGGCCAACGGTTCCCCATTGAATTGGAGGTATTGGATGTTTGGTAGTTGAACATTTTGCTGGAGAAATGTAACCTCGTGGAAGAAAAGTTAATGTCAGAAGTGGGAGTCGAACACAGGCCTCAGAGAAGACTGCGATCTTAATGCTGCGACTGGGACCTTAAAGCAGCGCCTTCGAACGTTCGGCCACCCTGCCGCGCTGTGGCAACAGATATGCTCCGTGCACAAATCGATTTAAATTCTATCTTCTTCGTAATTTCCTTTCAAACAAGATGTGCTTTTCCTATTTTTGAACCCCAGCCAGAGACCTGCATCTGAGTGCGATCTTTCTCCAAGCCGCTGGGGGGTTAAGGAGCTTTTCATTGCTGCATTGATCAGTTTGCTCCAATCAACAAAGACCGAGCTGCCGCCCACCTGTTCCTCACGCGAAGGTATTGAGAGTCTAAGATCTGAGCGGCGTGAAAGCTCCAATTAGACAGTTGCATCCTGGCGACTGGAATCTCTCTCCACAGCTGCTTCTGGTGCCGCTTTCACAGACAAGTCGCCAAAGAACCCCTTCTGTGTCCACACAGGAGGAAGTTCATCTCATGTCCTGAGGCCACCACTTCCCAATTGAACCGGAGGTATTGGATCTTCCTGGGGTTGAACATTTTGTTTGAGGAACATAACTTCGTGGAAGAAATGTTAATGTCAGAAGGGAATTCGAACGCACGCTTCCAGAGGAGACTGCAAACTTAACGCAGCGCCTTCGACCGCTCGGCCATCCTAACGCTTTGTGACAAAACATATGCTCCGTGCACAAATCGATTTAAATTCTATATTCATCGTAATTTCTTTTCACACTTCATGTGCTTTTCCTATTTTTGCACTCCAGCCAGAGTCCTCTATCTGAGTGCCGTCCTTCTCCAAGCCGCTGGTGTTTAACGAGCTTCTCATTGCTGCATTGATCAGTTTGCTGCAATCAACAAAGACCGAACTCCCGCCGACCTGTTCCTCACACGAAGGTATTGAGAGTCTAAGGTAAAGATAAAAAATGGGGAACCACAGAGAAAATGCTGTAAAAAAGGATGGGTGAGTAAATTTGCAGATGACACTAAAGTCGGTGGAGTTGTGGATAGTGCGGAAGGATGTTACAAGTTACAGAGGGACCATAAGACCATAAGACATAGGAGCGGAAGTAAGGCCATTCGGCCCATCGAGTCCACTCCACCATTCAATCATGGCTGATTTCAACTCCATTTACCCGCTCTCTCTCCATAGCCCTTAATTCCTCGAGAAATCAAGAATTTATCAACTTCTGTCTTAAAGACACTCAACGTCCCGGCCTCCACCGCCCTCTGTGGCAATGAATTCCACAGACCCACTACTCTTTGGCTGAAGAAATTTCTCCTCATCTCTGTTCTAAAGTGATTCCCTTTTATTCTAAGGCTGTGCCCCCGGGTCCTAGTCTCCCCTGCTCATGGAAACAACTTCCCTACGTCCACCCTATCTAAGCCATTCATTATCTTGTAAGTTTCTATTAGATATCCCCTCAACCTCCTAAACTTCAATGAATATAATCCCAGGATCCTCAGACGTTCATCGTATGTTAGGCCTACCATTCCTGGGATTATCCGTGTTAATCTCCGCTGGACCCGCTCCAGTGCCAGTATGTCCTTCCTGAGGTGTGGGGCCCAACATTTCTCACAGTATTCTAAATGGGGCCTAACTAACGCTTTATAAAGCTTCAGAAGTACATCCCTGCTTTTATATTCCAAGCCTCTTGAGATAAATGACAACATTGCATTTGCTTTCTTAATTACGGACTCAACCTGCAAGTTTACCTTGAGAGAATCCTGGACTAGGACTCCCAAGTCCCTTTGCTCTTCAGCATTATGAATTTTGTCACCGTTTAGAAAATAGTCCATGCCTCTATTCTTTTTTCCAAAGTGCAAGACCTCGCACTTGCCCACGTTGAATTTCATCAGCCATTTCTTGGACCACTTTACTAAACTGTCTAAAACTTTCTGCAGCCTCCCCACCTCCTCCATACTACCTGCCCCTCCACCTATCTTTGTATCATCGGCAAACTTAGCCAGAATTTCCCCAGTCCCGTCATCTAGATCGTTAATATATAAAGAGAACAGCTGCGGCCCCAACACTGAACCCTGCGGGACACCACTCGTCATCGGTTGCCATTCCGAAAAAGAACATTTTATCCCAACTCTCTGCCTTCTGCCTGACAGCCAATCGTCAATCCATGTTAGTACCTTGCCTCGAATACCATGGGCCCTTATTTTACTCAGCAGTCTCCCGTGAGGCACCTTATCAAAGGCCTTTTGGAAGTCAAGATAGATAACATCCATTGGCTCTCCTTGGTCTAACCTATGTGTTATCTCTTCAAAGAACTCTAACAGGTTTGTCAGGAACGACCTCCCCTTACTAAATCCATGCTGACTTGTCCTGATCCGACCCCGTACTGACAAGAATTTAGAAATCTCATCCTTAACAATGGATTCTAGAATCTTGCCAACAACCGAGGTTAGGCTAATTGGCCTATAAGTTTCCATCTTTTTCCTTGTTCCCTTCTTGAACAGGGGGGTTACAACAGCGATTTTCCAATCCTCTGGGACTTTCCCTGACTCCAGTGACTTTTGAAAGATCATAACTAACGCTTCCACTATTTCTTCAGATATCTCCTTTAGAACTCTAGGATGTATCCCATCTGGGCCCGGAGATTTATCAATTTTTAGACCTCTTTGTTTCTCTAGCACTTTCTCCTTTGTGATGGATACCATATTCAACTCTGCCCCCTGACTCTCCTGAATTGTTGGGATATTACTCATGTCTTCTACTTAGGCCACACTTGGAGTATAGTGTTCAATTCTGGTCGCCACACTACCAGAAGGATGTGGAGGCTTTAGAGAGGGTGCAGAAGAGATTTACCAGAATGTTGCCTGGTATGGAGGGCATAAGCTATGAGGAGCGATTGAATAAACTCGGTTTGTTCTCACTGGAACGAAGGAGGTTGAGGGGCGACCTGATAGAGGTATACAAAATATTGAGGGGCATAGACAGAGTGGATAGTCAGAGGCTTTTCCCCAGGGTAGAGGGGTCAATTACTAGGGGGCATAGGTTTAAGGTGAGAGGGGCAAGGTTTAGAGTAGATGTACGAGGCAAGTTTTTTACGCAGAGGGTAGTGGGTGCCTGGAACTCGCTACCGGAGGAGGTAGTGGAAGCAGGGACGATAGGGACATTTAAGGGGCATCTTGACAAATATATGAATAGGATGGGAATAGAAGGATACGGACCCAGGAAGTGTAGAAGATTGTAGTTTAGTCGGGCAGTATGGTCGGCACGGGCTTGGAGGGCCGAAGGGCCTGTTCCTGTGCTGTACATTTCTTTGTTCTTTGTTCTTTGTACTGTGAAGACTGACGCAAAGTACTTATTTAGTTCCTCAGCTGTTTCCTTCTCTCCCATCACTAGATTACCAGGGACATTTTGGAGCGGCCCAATGTCTACTTTTACCTCCCGTTTGTTTTTAATGTATTTAAAGAAACTTTTATTATCAATCCTAATGTTACTTTCTGGCCTACCTTCATAATTGATCCTCTCTTTCTTTATTTCTCTCTTTGTTATCCTGTTTGTTTTTGTAGACTTCCCAATCTTCTGACTTCCCACTACTCTTTGCCAGATTATAGGCTTTCTCTGTTGTTTTGATGCATTCCCTAACTTCCTTTGTCAGCCATGGCTGCCTAATCTCCCCTCTGATAACCTTTCTTTTCTTTGGGACGGACATCTGTACTGTGCCCTCAATTACTCCCAGAAACTCCAGCCATTGCTGTTCTACTGTCTTTCCCACTAGGCTCTGCTCCCAGTCGATTTTCGTCAGTTCCTCCCTCATGCCCCTGTAGTTACCTTTATTTAACTGTAACACCTTTACATCTGATTCTATCTTCTTTCTTTCAAATTGGAGATTGAATTCTACCATGTTATGATCACTGCCTCCTAAGTGTTCCCTTACTTTAAGATCTTTAATCAATTCTGGCTCATTACATATAACTAAGTCCAGAATGGTCTGTCCCCTCGTGGGCTCCATCACAAGCTGTTCCAAAAAGACCCCTCCTGTAAACATTCAATGAATTCCCTTTCCTTGGGTCCACTGGCAGCATTATCTACCCTGTCCACCTGCATATTAAAGTCCCCCATGATCACTGTGACCTTGCCTTTCTGACACGCACTTTCTATTTCGTGGTGCATTTTGTGACCCTGGTCCTGACCACTGTTAGGAGGCCAGTACATAACACCCATTATGGGTTTTTTTTGCCTTTGTGGTTCCTCAACTCTACCCACGCAGACTCCACATCATCTGACCCTATGTCGTTTAGAGCTATCGATTTAATTTCATTCCTAATTAACAAGTCAGCCCCGCCCCCTCTGCCCACCTCTCTGTCTCTTCGATAGGTTGTGAATCCCTGGAGGTTTAAATGCCAGTCCTGAACCCCCTGCAACCACGTCTCTGTGATGCCTACCACATCATACCTGCCAGTCACAATCTGGGCCACAAGCTCATCTACCTTGTTCCGTACACTGCGCGCATTTAAATATAGCACCTTTAATTCTCTATTGACCGTCCCTTTTTGTTTTCTTAGTGTGGTGGACCTTGGTTTACTGAGGCTTTCCATACACTGTGTCATATTTTGTGGGACGGGGACTATCGTAACCTCTCCTGAGTTCGGTCTTTTCGTGCGTTTTTGTATTCCTAAGCAGCTACGCTTCCCACTGATTACTTCACCTCATGGTTCCCTGACTCCCCTCGCCCCCCCCCCCCATTCTCTAGTTTAAAGTCCGACTGACCACCCTATTTACTTTTTTCGCCAGAACACTGGTCCCAGCTCGGTTCAGGTGGAGACCATCCCAACGGTATAGGTCCCCCTGTCCTAAAACTGATGCCAGTGTCCCATGAAAAGGAACCCCTCTTTCCCACACCACTCTTTCAGTCACGTATTATCTTCCCTTATTCTTGCCTCCCTATGCCAATTTGCACGTGGCTCGGGCAGTAATCCGGAGATTATGACCCTTGAGAACCTGTTTTTTAATTTGAATCCTAGCTCTTTATAATCTCTAAACAGGTCCTCTTTTCTAGACTTTCCTATGTTGTTGGTATCGACATGGACCACAACAACTGGGTCCGCCCCCTCCCTCACCCGTATCCTTTCAAGCCGGTCAGAGATGCCCCGCACCCTAGCACCGGGCAGGCAACTTATAATGTGGGACCCTTTATCCTGCTCACAAAGGATACTATCTATCCCCATGATAATAGAATCCCCTACAACTACAACTTGCCTATTTACTCCCTCCCCTTGAATAGCCTGCTGAACCATGGTGCCTTGGTCAGCTGACTCATCCTTCCTGCAGCCCTGTTCGCCATTCACACAGGGAGCAAGTGCCTCATACCTGTTGGACAGGGTCAAGTGCTGAGGCTCCTGAGTTCCTGACTGCTGCTTCCCGTTACCTGCCTGACTTGCAGTCGCACCCTGCTGTCCCTGGCCACCGGCAGGATTTAAACTACTCCTGTCATGAACTGGGCTTCTGCCTTTCGGGTCATGCTGTACGAATTCAAGCAGGAATCCCATGTCCTGAGCTCACCGCTTGCCCATTGAATGTGAGGTATTGGATCTTCCTGGGGTTGAATATTGCGTGGAGGAAAAGTTAATGTCTGAAGTGGGATTCGAACCCACGCCTCCAGAAAAGACTGAGACCTTAGCGCAGCGCCTGCGACCGCTCGGCCACCCTGCCACGTTGCGACAAAATGTGTGCTCCGTGCACAAATCTATTTAAATTCTATCTTCATTGTCTTTACATTCCAAGCTTGATGTGATTTTAATATTTTTGAACCACAGCAGAGTCTTGTGTCTGAGTGCCATCCTTCTCCAAGCCGGTGGTGTTTAAGAAAATTCTCATTGCTGCATTGAACAGTTTTCTCTAATCAAGAAAGTCCGAACTGCCGCCTTACTGTTCCTCACACGAAGTATTGAGAGTGTAAGATATGAGTGGAGTGAAGGATCCAATTGGAGAGTTGCATTCTGGCGACTCGAATCACTCTCCATTGCTGCTGCTTTCACAGACAAGTAGCCGAAGAACCCTTAAGTGTCCAAACAGCAGGAAGTTCATCCAGTAAAGGCGGCAGAATAGGTTTCTAGGAGAGGTCAACTGAGACACCTCGACATTCGAACCAGCCAGACTATTTACAACAAGAGAAGAGAAATGTTACCCGGCGTCCTGCGATCAATATTATTTCCTCAACCAGGCTCACAGAGCAGATCATCCAGTCATGGGCTGGGCTTCTGTCTGTTGGGCCTTGCTTTGAGAATGTGAGCAGCAATCTCATGTCCTTACGCCACCGCTTCCCAATTGAATCGGAGGTATTGGATCTTCCTGGTGTTGAACGCTTAGCTGGAAACACGTAACCTCGTGGAGGAAAAGTTAATGTCAGAAGTGGGATTCGAACACACGCCTCCAGAGGAGACTGCAACCTTAACGCAGCGCCTTCGACCGCTCGGCCATCCCGACGCGCTGCGATCAAAGATATGCTCCATGGGCAAATCGATTTTAATTCAATTTTCATCTTCATTTCATTTCAAACTAGATGAGGTTTTACTATTTTTGAACGCCAGCCAGACTCTTGTATCTGAGTGCCATCCTTCTCCAAGACGCTGTGTGTTAAGGAGCTCTCATTTATGCATTGATCAGTTTGCTCCAATCTACAAAGTCCGTACCACCACTTGCCCATTGAATGTGAGGTATTGGATCTTCCTGGGGTTGAACATTTCGTGGAGGAAAAGTTAATGTCAAAAGTGCGATTCGAACCCACGCTTCTAGAGAAGACTGCGACCTTAACGCAGCGCCATAGCCACTCGGCCATCCTGACGCGCTGGCGTTAAAACTACGTTCCGTGTACAAATCGACTTAAATTCTATCTTCATCGTCATTTCATTTCAAACAAGATATGCTTTCGCTACTTTTGAACCCCACCCAATGTCCTGTATCTGAGTGCCATCCTTGTCCAAACTGCTGGGGGTTAAGGAGCTTCTCATTGCCGCATTCATCAGTTTGCTCCAATCAACAAGGACCAAAGTCCCGCTCAACCTGTTCCTCGCACGACGGTATTGAATGTCTAAGATCTGAGAGACGTGAAGTATCCAATTGGAGAGTTGCATTCTGGCGACTGCAATCTCTCTCCACAGCTGCTCCCTGTGCTGGTTTCAGAGACATGGAGCCGAACAACCCCTCCAGTGTCCAAACAGGTGAACGGTCATCCAGTCGAGGCGCCAGGAGAGTGTTCTGGGAGAAGTCAACTTAGTCACATCGACTGCAGTGTGGGTAGCTGAAGAACAGGTGTCCAAGACCGGATCAGACTGAAAGCAAAACTTTGATACCAATAAAGAAAATCGCAGATGTGCTGCTGACCAATAGCAACTTGTTTCCGTTTGGTGTGAGTGAGAACACGAATAGCAGAGGATGGTTTCAATCCATCGACTTCTGGGTTATGGGCCCAGCACGCTTCCGCTGCGCCACTCTGCTCGTGGTTGACTCTCTTCGGGGTCGGACTTGAGGCAAGATTTGAAGAAATCAGTAACAGCGTGATTAATGTTCCCAGAGAGTGAAACTTCCGTCACGAACTTCATTCTATGAAGGTGATTCCAGTCACTCCCCACTTTCCCATCAGAATAACGTCACAGAATCAATCACATCACCTTCACAGAACAACCATTCAGCACGAAAATAAATTATCTGAACTATGCTGACCAGTATTAGTGTGTTCAAAAGTGTGTTCCTGTTGAAAGAAAAAATAAGGAAGTGAATAGTTGTGTGGCTACCGCAAGGCAGTAATGTTGTAGCTCCTGGTTTAAGGAGCAGAGTGCGCAGTGGAAGCGTGCTGGGCCATTAGCCAGAGGTAGAGGAATCGAGGCTATTCTCTGCTATTTACATTCTCCCTCACACCAAAAGTTAACATAACGCAGATTCATGTTTGCTTTGCAGCAAATACCTATCAGAAACTTTTTGCAGTCTCATCCTGACATTAGTCCCAGGAATGAAGGAGGCAGCATGGCACATTACAACATTGTAAAGCTCACACATAGGGAACCACAGAGAAAATTCTTTAAAGTCTCAGACGGTCTGACAGCATCTGAAGGGAGAGAAAAGAGCAAACGTTTCGAGTCCAGGTGACCCTTTGTCAAAGCTGGACGGAAACGTTATCGAGCAGTACCCCACAGAGGGGCAATATAGATATAGAACGATATCCAGTAATAACTCACAGGGGGCCAACAAGGAAATAAAGCTTTATCGAGCAATGAATCACAATAGAAACAGATTTCCCATTTTCCCTCTCGGACGGATGTGAACAATCCAACCAGCCAGACTACTTACAAGAAATGAAGACGAATTTGTCCCGGAGTCCTGGGATCAATATTCATTCCTCAACCAGTTTACTGAAGCAAGTTATAGAGTCATTAACTGCGCTTTTGCCTGTGGAGTCTTGCTGTGCGTATTTAAGCGGAATCTGATGCCCTGAGGCCAATGTTATTCCACTGAAAGGGAGCTATTGGATCTTCCTGGAAAAATTTAACCTCGTGGAGGAAAAGTCAAAATCAGGGGTGTGAGTGGAACCCACGCCTCCAGAAGAGACTGCGACCTGAACGTAGCTCCTTAGCCGCTCGGCCATCCTGATGCGCTCGCGTCAAATTTAAGATCCGTGCACAAATCGACTTAAATTCTATCTTCATCGTCATTTCCTTTCAAACAAGATATGCTTTTCCTAATTTTGAACCCCAGGCAGTCCTGTATCTGAGTGCCATCGTTGTCCAAACTGCTGGGGGTTAAGGAGCTTCTCATTGCTGCATTCATCAGTTTGCTCCAATCAACAAGGACCAAATTCCCGCTCAACCTGTTCCTCGCACGACGGTATTGAATGTCTAAGATCTGAGAGACGTGAAGTATCCAATTGGAGAGTTGCATTCTGGCGACTGCAATATCTCTCCTAAGCTGCTCCCTGTGCTGGTTTCAGAGACATGGAGCCGAACAACCCCTCCAGTGTCCAAACAGGTGAACGGTCACCCAGTAGAGGCGCCAGAAGAGTGTTCTGGGAGAAGTCAACTTAGTCACATCGACTGCAGTGTGGGTAGCTGAAGAACAGGTGTCCAAGACCGGATCAGACTGAAAGCAAAACTTTGATACCAATAAAGAAAATCGCAGATGTGCTGCTGACCAATAGCAACTTGTTTCCGTTTGGTGTGAGTGAGAATATAAATAGCAGAGGATGGTTTCGATCCATCGACCTCTGGGTTATGGGCCCAGCACGCTTCCGCTGCGCCACTCTGCTCGTGGTTAACGCTCTTCGGCGTCGGTCTTGAGGCAAAGTTTGAAGAAATCAATAACAACGTGAACAACGTTCCCAAAGAGGTGAAACTTTGTTCCCGAACTTCATTCTATGAAGGTGATTCCAGTCACTCCCACTTTCCCATCAGAACAACGTCACAGAAGAAATCACATCACCTTCACAGAACAACCACTGAGCACGAAGGTAAATTAACTGAAATATGCTGACCAGAATCAGTGTGCTAAAAAGTGTGTTCTTGTTGAAAGAATAAATGAGGAAGTGAATAGTTGTGTGGCTACCGCAGGGCAGTAATGTTGTGTCTCCTGGTTTAAGGAGCAGAGTGCCGCAGCGGAAGCGTGCTGGGTTATTAGCCTGAGGTCGAGGATTCGAGGCTGTTCTCTGCTATTTACATTCTCCCTCACACCAAAAGTAAACATAACACACGTTCCTGTTTGCTTTGAAGCAAATACCTATCAGAATGTTTCTTGCAGTCTCATCCCGACATTAGTCCCATGAATGAAGAAGACATAAGAACATAAGAACTAGGAACAGGAGTAGGCCATCTGGCCCCTCGAGCCGGCTCCGCCATTTAATGAGATCATGGCTGATCTTTGTGGACTCAGCTCCACTCTCCGGCCCGTTCACCATATCCCCGAATCCCTTTATTCTTTAGAAAGGCATTAATCTTTTTCTTAAAAACGTTTAAAGAAGGAGCCTCAACTGCTTCACTGGGCAAGGAATTCCAGAGATTCACAACCCTTTGGGTGACGAAGTTCCTCCTACACTCCGTCCCAAATCTACCTCCCCTTATTTTGAGGCTATGCCCCCTGATTCTGCTTTCCCCGACCAGTGGAAACAACCTGCCCGCATCTATCCTATCTATTCCCTTCATAATTTTATATGTCTCAATAAGATCCCCCCCGCATCCTTCTAAACTCCAATGAGTACAGTCCCAGTCTGCTCAACCTCGCGTCATAATCTAATCGCCTCAACTCTGGGATCAACCTAGTGAATCTCCTCTGCAGTCCCTCCAGTGCCAATATGTCCTTTCTCAGGTAAGGAGACCAAAACTGAACACAATACTCCAGATGCGGCCTCACCAACACCCTATACAATTGCAGCATAAACTCACTAGTCTTGAACTCCATCTCTCTAGCAATGAAAGACAAAACTCGATTAGCCTTCTTAATCACCTGTTGCACCTGCACACCAACTTTTTGCGACTCGTGCACCAGCACACCCAGGTCCCTCTCCACAGCAGCATGTTTTAACATCTTACCGTTTAAATAATAATCCATTCTGCTGTTATTCCTCCCAAAATGGATAGCCTCAGACTTGGCAACATTGAACTCCATCTGCCAGACCCTATCCCATTCACCTAACGTATCCAAATCCTTCTACAGACTTCCGGTATTCTCTGCACTTTTTGCTTTACCACTCATCTTAGTGTCGTCTGCAGATTTTGACACATTGCACTTGGTCCCCAACTCCAAATAGTCTATGTAAATTGTGAAAAACTGCGGGCCCAACGCTGATCCTTGAGGGACCCCACTAGTTACAGGTTGCCAACCAGAGAAACACCCCTTTGATCCCCACTCTCTGCTTTCTGTTAGTTAACCAATCCTCTACCCATGCTACCACTTTACCCTCAATGCCATGTATCTTTAGTTTATGCAGCAACCTTTTGTGCGGCACCTTGTCAAAAGCTTTCTGGAAATCCAGATATACCACATCCATTGGCTCCCCGTTATCTACTGCACTGGTAACGTCCTCAAAAAATTCTTCCAAATTAGTCAGACACGAACTATCCTTTGCGAACCCATGCTGCGTCTGCCCAATGGGACAATTTCCCTCCAGGTGCCCCGCTATTTCATCCTTAATGATAGATTCCACCATTTTCCCTACAACCGAAGTTAAGCTTACCGGCCTATAATTACCCGCTTCCTGCCGACCTCCTTTTTTAACCAGTGGTGTCACGTTTGCTACTTTCCAATCCTCTGGGACCACCCCAGAGTCTAGTGAATTTTGGTAAATTAGCACTAGTGCGTTTACAATTTCCCTAGCCATCTCTTTTAACACTCTGGGATGCAGCCCATCAGGGCCAGGAGACTTGTCTACCTTTAGCCCCATTAGCTTGCCCAATACTGCCTCCTTAGTGATTACAATCATCTCAAAGGTCCTCACCAATCATATCTTTATTTCCATCAGTCACTGGCATGTTATTTGTATCCTCCACTGTGAAGATTGACCCAAAAAACCTGTTCAGCTCCTCAGCCATTTCCCCATCTCCTATTATTAAATCTCCCTTCTTGTCTTCCAAAGGACCAATATTTACCTTAGCCACTCTTTTTTGTCTTATGTATTTGTAGAAGCTGTTACTATCTGCTTTTATGTTCTCAGCCAGTTTACTTTCATAGTCTACCTTACTCTTCTTTATGCCTTTTTTTAGTAGTTTTCTGTTGTCCCCTAAAGACTTCCCAGTCCTCTAGTCTCCCACTAATTTTTGACACTTTGTATGTTTTTCCTTCAATTTGATACTCTCCCTCACCTCCTTAGATACCCACGGTCGATTTTTCCCCTTTCTACCGTCTTTCTTTTTTGTCGGTATGAACCTTTTCGAAACACTGTGAAAGATCGCTCGGAAGGTTCTCCACTGTTCCTCAACTGCTTCACCATGAAGTCTTTGCTCCCAGTCTACCTTAGCTAGTTCTTCTCTCATCCCATTGTAATCGCCTTTGTTTAACCACAAAACACTAGTGTTTGATTTTACCTTGTCATCCTCCAACTGTATTTTAATTTCCACCATATTCTGGTCGCTCCTTCCAAGAGGATCCCGAACTATGAGATCATTAATCAATCCTGCCTCATTACACAGGACCAGATCTAGGACCGCTTGTTCCCTTGTAGGTTCTATTACATACTGTTCCAGGAAATTATCCCGGGCACATTCTATAAACTCCTCCTCAAGGCTGCCTTTACCAACCTGGTTAAACCAATCGATATGCAGATTAAAATCTCCCATGATAACCGCTGTACCATTTCTACATGCATCTGTTATTTCTTTGCTTATTGCCTTCCCTACCATCCTGTTACTATTTGGTGGCCTATAGACTACTCCTATCAGAGCCCTTTTCGCCTTACTATTCCTGATTTCCACCCAAATTGATTCAACCTTGTCCGCCATAGCACAAATATCATCTCTTACGATTGCCCGGACGCCATCCTTAAACAACAACGCTACACCACCGCCCTTACCGTCCATTCTATCCTTTCGTATAGTCTGAATCCCTTGAATATTTAACTCCCAGTCGTCACCATCTTTTAACCATGTTTCAGGAATGGCCACTAAATCATAGTCATTCACGATGATTGGCGCCATCAACTCATTTACCTTATTTCGTATACTCCGAGCATTCAGGTAAAGTACACTTATGCTGTTTCTTACGTCTTTGTTATGAATCCTAACACCTTGATCAGTAACTTTTCGCAATTTATTTTTCCTCTTACCATTTCTCCCATTTTTCCTTGTCTTTGAACCCATATCTCTACATAACAACCTGTCACGTAACCTGCTGCCTTAATCTCCATTAACCATCATACTGTCCATAGCTTTACATTTCCCTTCCCCCCAACTTGCTAGTTGAAAGTCCTTGTGACCAACCTATTTATCCTATTCGCTAGAACACTGGTCCCAGAATGGTTCAGGTGAAGTCCGTCCCAACGGTACAGGTCCCTCCTGCCCTATTACTGATGCCAATGCCCCATGAAATGGAATCCCTCTTTACCGCACCACTCCTTTAGTGCGGGAAACTTCTCTAATTTTCTCAACCCTATGCCAATTGGCACGTGGCTCGGGTAGTAATCCAGCGATTATAACCCTGGAAGACCTGTTCTTTAATTTAGTCCCTAGTGTTTGATAATCCCCAAACAGGTGCTCTTTCCTAGTCTTACCTATGTTGTTAGTCCCCACGTGGACCACAACAACTGGATCCTCCCCCTCCCTCTCCAAAATCATTTCAAGCCGATCAGAGATGTCCCTCACCCTGGCATCGGGCAGGCAACATACCATGTGGGACTCTCGATCTGGCTTACAAAGGATGACATCAATCCCGCTAATTATAGAATCCCCTACAACTACCACTTGTCTTTTTGCTCGCCACTCTTGAATGGCTTCCTGTACCACGGTGCAGTGGTCAGTCAACGCATCCTCCCTACAGCCCTCTTCCTCATCCACACAGGGAGTAAGTACCTCCTGCCCGTTGGACAAGGTCAAGGGCAGAGGCTCCTCAACTCCTAAACTCAGGATCCTCCTACATGCCTCCCTTGCAGTCACACCACTCTGTCCCTGACCACTGTCCGAATTAACAGTACTTATTCTACCGGGTGTGACTGCCTCCTGAAACAAAGCGTCCAGCATGAAACATTGCAACATTGTAAAGCTCACACAGAGGGAACCACGGAGAAAATGTTTTAAAGTCTCAGCAGGTCTGAAAGCATCTGCAGGGAGAGAAAAGAGCTAACGTTTCGAGTCCACGTGACAATTTGTCAAAGCTGCACGGGAAACGTTATCCAGTAGTACCCCATAGAGGGGCAATATTGATATATAACGATATCCAGTCATACCTCACAGTGGGGCAATAAGAAAATAAAGCTTATCGAGCAATAAATCACAATAGAAACCGAGTTCCCAACTTCCCCTCTCGGACGCATGTGAACAATCCAACCAGCCACACTATTTATAAGTTGAGAAGACGAATTTTACCCGGGGTCCTGAGATCAATATGAATTCCTCAACCAGAGTCACTGAAGCAGGTTATCGAGTCATTAACTGGGCTTTTGCCTGTGGGGTCTTGCTGTGCATATTTAAGCAGGAATCTCATGACCTCAGGCCAACGCTTTTCCAATGAAATTCCTGAGGTTGAAAATCTTGCTGGAGAAATTAAATCTCGTGGAGGAAAAGTCAATATCAGGAGTGGGATTCTAACCCACGTCTCCAAAAGCGACTGCGAGCTGAACGCAGCATTCTAGACCGCCTGGCCATCCTGATGCGTCGTCGTCAAAACTAAGCTCCGTGCACAAATCGACTTAAATTCAATCTTCATCGTCGTTTCATTTCAAACAAGACATACGTTTCCTCCTTTTGAACCCCAGCCAGAGTCCTGTATCTGAGTGCCATCCTTCGCCAAGCCGCTAGGGGTTAAGCAGCTTCTCATTGCTGCATTGATCAGTTGCTCCGATCAACAAGGACCGAATTCCAGCTCTATCCGTTCCTCACACGAAGGCACTGAGAGTCTATGATCGGAGCGACGTGAAGTATCCAACTGGAGAGTTGAATCCTGACGACGGGAATTTCTCTCCACAGCTGCTTCCGGTGCTGCTTGCACAGACAAGTCGCCGAGAGAAATCCTCCAGTGTCCAAACAGGTGAACGTTCATCCAGTAGAGGGAGAAGAGTGTTCTGGGAGAAGTCAGCTTAGTCACCTCGCTGCACTGTGGGTCGCTGAAGAACAGGTATCAAGGAGCGGATCAGACTGAAAGCAAAACTTTGATACGAATAAAGAAAAAGGCAGATGTGTTGCTGACAAATAGCGACTTGTTTGCTTTTGGTGTGAATTAGAAAATAAATAGCAGAGAATGGTTTCGATCCATTGACCTCTGGGTTATGGGCCCAGCACGCTGCCGCTGCGCCACTCTGCTCGTGGTTGACTCTTTGCGGGGTCAGACTTGAGGTAAAGTTTGAAGAAATCAGTAACAACGTGATCAATGTTCCCAGAGCGGTGAATCTGTCGCGCCGAACTTCATTCTATGAAGGTGATTGCAGTCATTCCCCACTTTCCCATCAGAACAACGTCACAGAAGAAATCACGTCACCTTCACAGAACAACCATTCAGCACGAAACTGAATTATCTGAACCATGCTGACCAGAATCAGTGTGCTCAAACGTGTATTCTTGTTGAAAGAAAAAATGAGGAAGTGAATAGTTGTGTGGCTGCCGCAGGGCAGTAATGACGTACCTCCTGGTTTAAGGAGCAGAGTGCGGTAGGGAAACCGTGCTGGGCCATTACCCTGAGGACGAGGAATCGAGGCTGTTCTCTTCTATTTACATTCTCCCTCGCACCAAAAGTAAACAGAACTCACGTTCCTGTTTGCTTTGCAGCAAATACCTATCAGAAATTTCTTGCAGTCTCATCCCGACATTAGTCCCAAGAATGAAGGAGACAGCATGACACAGTGCAACATTGTAAAGCTCACACATAGGGAACCACGGAGAAAATGCTTTAAAGTCTCAGCAGGCCTGGCAGCATCTGCAGGGAGAGAAAAGAGCTAACGTTTCTAGTCCACGTGACAATTTGTCAAAGCTGCACGGGAAACGTTATCCAGTAGTACTCCACAGAGGGGCAATATAGATATATAACGATATCCAGTAATACCTCACAGTGAGGCAATAAGGAAATAAGGTTTATCGAGCAATAAATCACAATAGAAACCGAGTTCCCAACTTCCCCTCTCGGACGCATGTGAACAATCCAACCAGCCACACTATTTATAAGTTGAGAAGACGAATTTTACACGGGGTCCTGGGATCAATATGAATTCCTCAACCAGAGTCACTGAAGCAGATTATCGAGTCATTAACTGGGCTTTTGCCTGTGGGGTCTTGCTGTGCGTATTTAAGCAGGAATCCCATGACCTCAGGCCAACGCTTGTCCAATGATCTTCCTGAGGTTGAAAATCTGTCTGGAGAAATTAAATCTCGTGCAGGAAAAGTGAATATCAGGAGAGAGATTCTAACCCACGTCTCCAAAAGAGACAGCGAGCTGAACGCAGCATCTTAGACCGCCTGGCCATCCTGATGCGTCGTCGTCAAAACTAAGCTCCGTGCACAAATTGACTTAAATTCAATCTTCATCGTCGTTTCATTTCAAACAAGACATGCGTTTCCTCCTTTTGAACCCCAGCCAGAGTCCTGTATCCGAGTGCTCCAAATATGGCCTTACCAAAGTTTTGTACAGCTGCATCATCACCACACGGCTCTTAAATGCAACCCCTCTGTTAATGAACGCTAGCACACCATTGGCCTTCTCCACAGCTCTATCCACTTGAGTGGCAACTTTCAAACATCTATGAACATAGCCCCCAATATCTCTCTGCTCCTCCAAATTGCCAAGAACCCTACCGTTAACCCATTATTACGCATTCATATTTGTCCTTCCAAAATGGACAACCTCACACTTTTCAGGATTAAACTCCATCTGCCACTTCTCAGCCCAGCTCTGCATCCTATCTATGTCTCTTTGCAACCGACAATAGCCCTCCTCACTATCCACAGCTCCACCAATCTTCGTATCGTCTGCAAATTTACTGACCCACCCTTCAATTCCCTCATCCAAGTCATTATTGAAAATCACAAACAGCAGAGGACCCAGAACTGATCCCTGCGGTACGCCACTGGTAACTGGGATCCAGGCTGAATATTTGCTATCCATCACCACTCTCTGACTTCTATCGGTTAGCCAGTTCGTTACCTAACAGGCCAAATGTCCCACTATCCCATGCCTCCTTACTTTCTGCATAAGCCTACCATGGGGATCATTATCAAATGCCTTAGTAAAATCCATGTACACTACATCCACTTCTTTACCTTCATCCACATGCTTCATCACCTCCTCAAAGAATTCAATAAGACTTGTTAGGCAAGACCTACCTCTCACAAATCCATGCTGACTATCCCTAATCAAGCAGTGTCTTTCTAGATACTCAGAAATCCTATCGCTCAGTGCCCTTTCCATTACTTTGCCTACCACCGAAGTAAGACTGACTGGACTGTAATTTCCAGGGTTATCCCTATTCCCTTTTTTGAACAGGAGAACGACATTCGCCACTCCCCAATCCCCTGGTACCACCCCTGCTGACAGTAAGGACGAAAAGATCATTGCCGACGGCTCTGCAATTTCATCTCTTGCTTCCCATAGAATTCTTGTATATATTCCGTCAGGCCCGGAGGACTTGTCTATCCCCAACTTTTACAAAATGCCCAACGCATCTTCCTTCCTAACAAGTATTTCCTCGAGCTTACTGTTTCACACTATCCTCTCCAACAATGTGGCCCCTCTCATTTGTAAACACTGAAGAAAAGAACTCGTTCAAGACCTCTCCTATCTCTTCAGACACAATACACAATCTCCCGCTACTGTCCTTCATCGGACCTACCCTCGCTCTAGTCATTCTCATATTTCTCACATATGTGTAAAAGGCCTTGGGATTTACCTGGATCCTACCCGCCAAAGATTTTCCTTGCCCTCTCTTAGCTCTCCGAATCCCTTTCTTCAGTTCCCTCCTGGTTATCTTGTATCCCTCCAGCGCCCTGATTGAAACTTGTTTCCTCAGCCTTACAGATGTCTCCTTCTTCCTCTTAACAAGACATTCAACCTCTCTTGTCAACCATGGTTCCCTCACTCGACCATCTCTTCCCTGCCTGACAGGGACATACATATCAAGGACACGTAGTACCTATTCCTTGAACAAGTTTCACATTTCACTTGTGTCCTTCCCTGCCAGCCTATGTTCCCAACTTATGCACTTCAATGCTTGCCTGACAACATCGTACCCTTCCCCCAATTGTAAACCTTGCCCTGTTGCACGCACCTAACCCTCTCCATTACTAAAGTGAAAGTCACAGAATTGTGGTCACTATCTCCAAAATGCTCCCCCACTAACAAATCTATCGCTTGCCTTGGTTCATTACCAAGTACCAAATCCAATATGGCCTCCCCACTGGTCGGACAATCTACATACTGTGTTGGAAAAGCTTCCTGGACACACTGCACAAACTGTGGAGAAGATACTGCGTGATAGGATCTATTCACATTTGGAAGAAAATAGACTTATCAGTGATAGGCAGCATGGTTTTGTGCAGGGAAGGTCATAACTTAGAAACCTAATAGAATTTTTTGAGGAAGTGACAACGTTAATTGATGAGGGAAGGGCTGTAGATGTCATATACATGGACTTCAGTAAGGCGTTTGATAAAGTTTCCCATGGCAGGTTGCTGGAAAAAGTGAAGTCGTATGGGGTTCAGGCTGTACTAGCTAGATGGATAAAGAACTGGCTGGGCAACAGCAGACAGAGAGTAGTGGTGGAAGGGAGTGTCTCAAAACGGAGAAAGGTGACTAGTGGTGTTCCACAGGGATCCGTGCTCGGAGCACTGTTGTTTGTGATATACAGAAATGATCTGGACGAAGGAATAGGTGGTTTGATTAGCAAGTTTGCAGATGATATTAAGATTGGTGGAGTTGCAGATACCGTGGAGGACTGTCAGAGAATACCGGGAAATATAAATAGATTGGAGAGTTGGGCAGAGAAATGGCAGGTGGAGTTCAATCCAGGCAAATGCGAGGTGATGCATTTTGGAAGATCTAATTCAAGAGCGGACTTTACGGTCAATGGAAGAGTCCTGGGGAAAATTGATGTACAGAGAGATCTGGGAGTTCAGGTCCATTGTACCCTGAAGGTGGCAACGCAGGTCGATAGAGTGGTCAAAAAAGCATACAGCATGCTTGCCTTCATCGGACGGGGTATTGAGTACAAGAGTCGGCAGGTCATGTTACAGTTGTCTAGAACTTTGGTCAGGCCACAGTTGGAATACTGCGTGCAGTTCTGGTCGCCACATTACCAGAAGGATGTGGATGATTTAGAGATGGTGCAGAGGAGGTTCACCAGGATGTTGCCTGGTATGGAGGGTGCTAGCTATGAAGGAAGGTTGAGTAGATTAGGATTGTTTTCATTGGAAAGACGGAGGTTGAAGGGGGACCTGATTGAGGTCTACAAAATTATGAGAGGTATATACAGGGTGGATAGCAACAAGCTTTTTCCAAGAATGGGGGTGTCAATTACAAGGGGTCACGATTTCAAGGTGAGAGGTGGAAAGTTTAAGGGAGGTGTGCGTGGAAAGTATTTTACGCAGAGGGTGGTGGGTGCCTGGAACGCTTTGCCAGCGGAGCTGGTAGAGGCGGGCACGATAGCGTCATTTAAGATGCATCTAGACAGATATATGAATGGGCGGGGAACAGAGGGAAGTAGATCCTTGGAAAATAGGCGACAGGTTTTGGTGAAGGATCTGGATCGGCGCAGGCTGGGAGGGCCGAAGGGCCTGTTCCTGTGCTGTAATTTTCTTTGCTCTTTGTTCTTTGTAAAGAGTTTCCACTCAATGTTTGGGAAGTTGAAGTCACCCATGACTACTACCCTGTAATTTCTGCACCTTTCCAAAATCTGTTTCCCAATCTGTTCCTCCACATCTCTGCTAATATTTGGGCCCACAGAAATCTCCCAACAAGGTGACCGCTCCTTTCGTATTTCTGACTTCAACCCATACTACCTCAGTAGGCAGATCCTCCTCGAAATGTCTGTCTGCAGCTGTTATACTATCTCTAATTAGCAATGACACCCCCCCACCACCACCTCTTTTACCACCCTCCCTAATCGTATTGAAACTTCTATAACCAGGGACCTCCAACAACCATTTCTGCCCCTCTTCTATCGAAGTTTCTGTGATGGCCACCACATCGTAGTCCCACGTACCGATCCATGCCTTAAGTTCACCCACCTTATTCCTGATGCTTCTTGCGTTGAGGTATACACACTTCAACCCATCTCCGTGCCTGCAAGTACTCTCCTTTGTCAGTGTTACCTTCCCCACTGCCTCATTACACGCTTTGGCGTTCTGAATATCGGCTACCTCAGTTGCTGGACTACAAATCCGGTTCCCATTCCCCTGCCAAATTAGTTTATACCCTCCCGAAGATTACTAGAAAACCTCCCTCCCAGGATATTGGGTCCCTCTGGTTCAGATGCAACCCATCCTGCTTGTACAGGTCCCACCTCCCCCAGAATGCACTCCAATTATCCAAATACCTGAAGCCCTCCCTCCTACACCATCCCTGCAGCCACGTGTTTAACTGCACTCTCTCCCTATTCCTAGCCTCGCTATCACGTGGCACCGGCAACAAACCAGAGATGACAACTCTGTCTGTTCTGGCTTTTAACTTCCAGCCTAACTCCGTTTATTACCTCCACACCCTTTTTCCTACCTACCTCGTTGATAGCAATGTGCACCACGACTTCTGGCTGCTCACTCTCCCCCTTAAGGATCCTGAAGACACGATACGAGACATCCCTGGCACAGGAACCCGGAAGGCAGCATACCTTCTGGGAGTCTCGCTCGCGACCACAGAATCTCCTATCTATTCCCTTAACCATTGAATCTCCTATTACGATTACTTTTCTCTTCTCCCCCTTCCCTTCTGAGCCCCAGACCCAGACTCAGTGCCAGAGAGCTGGCCGCTAAGGCCTTCCCCCGGTAGGTCACCCCCCCCCCCTCAACAGCATCCAAAACGGTATACTTGTTTTGAAGAGGAACGGCCACGAGGGATCCCTGCACTGTCTGCCTGTTTGTTTTCGTTCCCCTGACTGTAATCCAGCTACTCTTGTCCTGTACCTTGGGTGTGCTTACCTCCCTGTAACTATTCTCTATAACCCCCTCTGCCTCGTGGATGATCCGAAGTTCATCCAGCTCCAGCTCCAGTTCCCTAACACGGTCTCTGAGGAGCTAGAGTTGGGTGCACTTCCCTCAGGTACAGTCAGCGTGGACACCGTATCCCTCACCACCCACATCCTACAGGATGAGCATGTAACTGCCCTAGCCTCCAACCCTTCTTACCTTACAGAATATAGCTGCCCTGTGGATCAACTGGACTTCCGGCCTCTGACTCTGCTCCCAGTCAGCTGCACACTCTATAAACTCCTGGTTCCGTTCTCGCTCTTTGCTGAAATGAAATTAAAGGAGCACCTTACTAACTTCTCACCTAACTCCCTCAGTCACCAAACACTCACTGTAGCAGTCAAATGCACCAAATTCATCACTCAGAGGAAACAAAGTGTGCACTGTAGCTGGATCACTTTTATACTGTGAATCTAGCCTCTGGAGACTGGCCTAATCCAATTAGCTAATTAATAAGCTCCAGCTGCAAGTACCGACAAGTAGAACCTTTGTTTAAAGCTTGATGAAAATTCACCTTCTCAACCAAACAGGAACTTTTAAGTTAATTAACTAAATAAAAGAAAGACTAGACTTTAGATCAAAATTAACCCTTATACACCCTCAGTCACGAAACTCTCACTATAGCACGCAAATGCACCAAATTCAGAACTCAGTGAAGAACGCCTCCAGTGGACAAACAGGAGGAACTTCATTCAGTGGAGGCAGCAGAGGAGGATTCTGGAAGAGGTCAACTGAGTCACCTCGACTGTACTGTGGGCAGCCGAAGAACAGGTGTCAAGGAGCGGTTAAGCGCCAAACACGTCCCTCCCTACTTTTCCTCAAAACTGCTCCCGCGTTCAGTCAATGGCACCATATCGATCGCACAGATGTTAAAAAGTGCTTTGCAGGGTTCGTCCGGGATTGGAACCCGGGACCTCAGGCATTTTATCGCAGCAGAATTGCCTACGTGAGAATCGCCAAAGCGAGAATCATACCCTTAGACAAACGAGCCACCTGGTGATCAACGTCCCGCTGAAACAATCTTACCATTACTTCCCAACCGAAGCTTATTTTATTAAGTCAATGGGCTTCTTAATTCCTGTTGAATTTGGTTTGGTTGTTAAAGTAAAATCCAAATAAACTATTTTTTGTCCCTTGCTTATCTAATTGGGATCGTTGGGACAATTTGGTTCTTTCTGGTTTGTTGGCCTCCACTGCGAACAGAACAATAGACACACGGGACCAATCTTTATAAATAGGAGCGTCGAGCACATTCTTCATAATGCAGATTCTTCATAAAATCCTGAAAGAGAATTGGAAAATGTTGGATTACTCGGCTGGTCTGGCAACATCTGTGGAGAGAGAAAGAGAGTTACAGTTCCGAGTCAAGTATGACCCTGCTTCTCATACTCTGTTTCCCTCTCTACAGATGCTGCCAGGCCTGCTGGGATTTTCCAGCACTTTCTGTTTTTATCACGGGACTACCGCCAGCTCTCGGCGACCAACGTGGACACGGTGGGCAAAATGGATTTCGCCCGATCTGTAACTATTCAATGATTCTCTAAACGAGAGTGTAAGATCTGATCAAAGTGAAGTATCCAATTGGAGAGTTGCATCCTGGAGATTGGAATCTGTCTCCACAGCTGGTTCCGGTGCTGCTTTCACAGACAAGTAACCGAAGAATCCCTCCAGTGGACAAACATGAGGAAATTCATCCAGTGGAAGCGGCAGAGGAGGATTCTGGACGAGGTCAACTGGGTCACCTCGACTGGACTGTTGGCAGCCGAAGAACTGGCGTGAAGAAGTGGTTAAGCTCTAAACATGACCCTCGCTCCCTCCCTCCCTTTCCTCCAAACTACTCCCGAGTTCATTCAATGGCACCATATCGATCGTACAGATTTTAAAAAGTTATTTGCACAGTCCGCAATCTGAACCCGGGATCTCTCTCATTTTATGGCAGCAGAAGATCCTAAGCGAGAATCATACCACTAGACCAACGAGCCAGCCGGTGGTCAGCGTGCCGTTGACACCATTTTACCATTACCTCCCAAGCAAAATTTATTGTATCAACTCAATGGGCTTCTTAATTCCTGTTCAATTTGGTTTGGTTGTTAAAGTAAAATCGAAAGAAACTCTTTTTTGTCCCTTGCTTTTCTTATCGGGGTCATTGGGTTAATTTGGTTCTTTCTGGTTTGTTGGCCTCCGCTGCGAACAGAACAATAGACATCCGGGACCAATCTTTATAAATAGAAGCGTCGAGCACAAGGGCAATGCCGCTATGGAGATTCTTCATAAAATCCTGAAAGAGAAATATAAAATGTTGGATAACTCGGCTGGTCTGGCAACATCTGTGGAGAGAGAAAGTTACAGTTCCGAGTCCAGTATGACACTGCCTCCCATTCTCGGTTTCCCTCTCAGTCAATGTCTGGTACTGTATGTGAGGGTGGGATTCAGTCTCTATCAGACATTGGTACTGAATGTCAGTGTGGAAATCTTTCTGTATTTATCAATCACAATTCTTGTTTGGGAAACGTGAGATGAATACGTAACATCAGCATGGCTGTAACAGATAGAGAAAGTCACACAGAAAGAGACTATCAGGATACACACAGTGACACACAGAAAAGGTGCAGTGCAAACCAGCAAGATACTGAGATGGAGAAATTGGGTATTTAGGAAAATGTGTTTTCTGCTGCACACAGAGAGGCCCTGTTTGTAAATGTATATCCTGCTGTGTAACCGTGCTCTCTGATGTGTAACTGAGCTCTCAGCTGTGTAACTGAGCTCTCTGCTATGTGACTGTTCTCTCTGTCGTGGAACAATGACTCTGCCGGTGACAGATCTGCACTGCACTGCACTAATTGGAGGGCTGTGACCAGTGGTGTTCCACAGGGATCAGTGCTGGGACCTTTGCTCTTTGTAGTATATATAAATGATTTGGAGGAAAATGTAACTGATCTGTTTAGTAAGTTTGCAGACGACACAAAGGTTGGTGGAATTGTGGATAGCGATGAAGAATGTCAGAGGATACAGCAGGATTTAGATTGTTTGGAGACTTGGACGGAGAGATGGCAGATGGAGTTTAATCCGGACAAATGTGAGGTAATGCATTTTGGAAGGTCTAATGCAGGTAGGGAATATACAGTGAATGGTAGAACCCTCAAGAGTATTGAAAGTCAAAGAGATCTAGGAGTACAGGTCTACAGGTCATTGAAAGGGGCAACACAGGTGGAGAAGGTAGTCAAGAAGGCATACGGCATGCTTGCCTTCATTGGCCGGGGCATTGAGTATAAGAATTGGCAAGTCATGTTGCAGCTGCATAGAACGTTAGTTAGGCCACACTTGGAGCATAGTGTTCAATTCTGGTCGCCACACTACCAGAAGGATGTGGAGGCTTTAGTGATGGTGCAGAAAAGATTTACCAGAATGTTGCCTGGTGTGGAGGGCATTAGCTATGAGGAGCGGTTGAATAAACTCGGTTTGTTCTCACTGGAACGAAGGAGGTTGAGGGGAGACCTGATAGAGGTCTATAAAATTATGAGGGGCACAGACAGAGTGGATAGTCAGAGGCTTTTCCCCAGTGTCGAGGGGTCAATTACTAGGTTTAAGGTGAGAGGGGCAAGGTTTAGAGTAGATGTACGAGGCAAGTTTTTTACGCAGAGGGTAGTGGGTGCCTGGTACTCGCTCCCGGAGGAGGTGGTGGAAGCAGGGACGATAGTGACATTTAAGGGGCATCTTGACAAATACATGAATAGGATGGGAATAGAGGGATACGGACCCAAGAAGTGTAGAAGACTGTTGTTTAATCGGGCAGCATGGTCGGCACGGGTTCAGAGGGCCGAAGGGCCTGTTCCTGTGCTGTACATTTCTTTGTTCTTTGGTTGTGTCAAATCATTCCCTGTTGTGTCAATGTGTTCCCGGTTGTGGAAATCGATCCGTCTGAAGCAGAACCTTTCTGCGACATTACGGAGACGAAATTTCAATTCCAGATTTATTTAACCTTGTCACCAAAGGTTAGTTCACACCCCTGGATTCCCAGTCAAGCGACATAACCTTGTGTTTTTGTTATGAAGACAATTAATTCAGCATGAATATTTTAAGATACGAATATGGAAACGCCCAACATGGGGCTCGAACCCACGACCCTGAAATTAAGAGTACCATGCTCTACCGACTGAGCTAGCCGGGATGGTGCTGCATTATCTATTAAACCTCTTCTTGCAGAGTAGCGGAGGTGCTCATTCGGATGGTCAGTGTTGACTCGTTGGGTCGAATGGCCTCCTTCTGCGCTGGACATTTTACGATTCGATGATACAAGGAGGTTGATGCGGTGGAGTCCTTCTGCCATACTGCCCACTCCTGACACCATGTAGAAATGCTGGTCTCTCAATGACTGGCGACCAAGGTCTTGTAATAAAAAATAATTAAATTAATAATTGAGCAGCCCCTCCTGGCTTGTGCTCTGACCGCGATCCGGGGAGAACTGCTCGAATCCAGACACGTGATCATGTTAGTTGCCTCATCAGGTCATCACGTGACCATTCGGCCTGTACAGGTCTCCTTCTGTGCCGTAATTTCTAGATTCCATCATTTTTATTTTCTTCCAGACTGGGAAGTGTGGTCCTGTTCCATTTGAATTTCTAATATATTTCCAATGTAACTGATGTTGTTACACAAACTATTAAATCAGTGGAATTGTGCGTTTAGGGAGTTGAGATTTTCGAGTCTCTCAAGGCTTCTCTCCAAATCCAATGGCCATTTTCCACGAAGTATCAACCCCTCCTCACATAAACACTATTAGAACATAGAAAATACAGCACAGAACAGGCCCTTCGGCCCACGATGTTGTGCCGAACCTTTTTCCTAGATTAATCATAGATTATACAGTGCAGAAGGAGGCCATTCGGCCCACCGTGTCTGCACCGGCCGACTATTGGTCGCTTGAATGGAATAACTTCCTGGAATGATTCCAGGCTGGTTTTAGAATGTATTCCATCGACCAAATAACTAATGAATGACACATCGAACGCAGCTGCGATGGCCGAGTGGTTAAGGCGTTGGACTTGAAATCCAATGGGGTTTCCCCGCGCAGGTTCGAATCCTGCTCGCAGCGACTGTGTTTCGAAATGTTTGTTCAACCCGCCGCACAAGCCGCTGACTCGAAAATTCATACGTTTTCCGATGGTTTGTAAATAAGCTGTTTGAACGTTAATCAAGTTCAGTCAGTTATTAACAGATGAATATTCAGATGAATAAGGAACTCACACCCAAAACAGCAATCAGTAAATAATAATATGTCCTTCAACGTTCGGAAGGAGAAGCAGCAACGGCAGCGAATGGAAACGTGGTTTGGTTTCATTGAATGTATTTCTGGGTAAAAAGATCGTGGCAGAAATGGAACATTTTTAAAAAATATTTTCTTGTTCTCTTTCCTTTGTCTCCATCTGTTTCTTTGTTTCTTTCTCTCTCCCTCACTCATTGTTTTTGTGCTTCTCCGGGGACTGATTGGATACAGCGAAACTCAGCCCCATCTCATTCCAACTCTTTTGGACCAACACGTCCTGGTGATGGACGGTCCTGAATCAGTGGAAGAATCGACAAACTATTCCATTCTTGGCTCTGTGAGAAGTTCCATTCCTGGTTGTGAGGTGGCTCTGAGATAAAGGGATCGAGAGAGAAAGAGGTGACTGCAGTCTGACTCTTACTCTGAAAACCAGTTAGTGCGCCCTTGTACAAAGTGGATGTGTCTGAGAACAGGAGGAAAGCAGATCATGGGTCTGTGATTGATTTTATTGAGCAGGACCTTGAAAAGTGATGCAATCTTCTAACCAGTCAGCGCCTGTCTGAGAACTGGCAAGGAAGTAAGGCTGTTATTGAAACGGTTGATCTTGAATTAGTTTAGGCAAACCGATTATTTATGAGGTGTTGGTATATTGTTTTCAGAGACACTGTCATACTTTCTTAAAATATGATTTGTGCTTGTTTTTGTTTTGTTCAATAATTTGGGGAATCTATTTGGAGCGGATGCAGTTGGTTAATATCTGTGCCGCTTGCTTGTCCAGCTGCCCGTGCAACAGCAGCTCCATTCCTGTCGAGATCTGTGGACACAAACAGGATATCCAAACTATTGCGCACTGCTGCCATCTCCTGGTTGAACGCGAGTTGTAGAACACGGTAACGCTGTATTCGTAACACATTTCAATTGGTGCAAAAGAACATTAACATGGTTAAATATTATCATTGTAGTAATCATCTTGAAATCCCCAGATATCTGATTTCTGACTGAGCTGCCCAGCTCTACCCGACCTATGGGAATATGAAAGATTCCCATTACAGCCATATTGGTTACAAGAATATAGAATCCCTGAATTAATACATTCACCCGCTTCATTGTTTGTGTATTCGTTCTATAAATACAGAGGGGGCAACATTGCCCAGGGACAGGTGGTGGTATCGTGGTGACTGTCCCAGCATTTGACCCAGATTCAGTTCCTGCCCATCACAGTGGTGAATTATTTAATTAGATACCGCAGGTCAGGACAGAAAAGGAGTGGACACTCCTCAAATAAAATTCACCAATTGTTTTCATCATCCATGGGTTCCTTATGTAATAACCAGCATCAATTTGTTTTGAGTGGAAACTTAGTTTAAATAAACGAACAATCTTCAACATTAATAACTAAGTTCTCAGTCTGCAACAATAGTAAATAGGTGGGTTAAACGGGTCAAAAATACGAGCCACGCAAAGTTCCGTTTACAAAATAAGCTTAAAACACTCCTAGTGGCTGAATAAATTAACCACTAAGTAAGTTACATAATTAATACCAGTAAAAAGTTATTACTGAAACAGGAAGAAAAGGGCAGCATCAGGGCACAAGGACAAGGTAATGTCTCAGACCAGAGTAAGAGTCCAATGTAATGACACACAGAACATCATAAATATATTGCATAAATACATTTATTGTGGACTGGTGCCATCTCCTGGCTGAGCGTGAGCCGTGTGACACAGACACTTTCATTCAGGAGCGTTTTAAATTGGAGTGAAATGCACACAAACAACACGAATTTCTTTCTGCTCACTGTGCCAGTTATAGTGATCTGTATTAAACAGCAGGAGCGGGATCCGCAGTCTTCACCTTGTTTTAAAATAATTTAGAGTACCCAATTAATTTTTCCCAATTAAGGGGCAATTTAGCGTGGCCAATCCACCTAGCTTGCACATCTTTGGATTCTGGGGGATAAACCCACGCAAACACGGGAGAATGTGCAAACTTCACACGGACAGTGACCCAGAGCCGGGATCGAATCTGGTACCTCGGCGCCGTGAGGCAGTAGTGCTGACCACTGTGCCGCCATGCTGCCCTCGCAGTTTCGTTGTTGAAATAAAATCAAAAGAAACAATTTTTGTCCCTTGCTTTTCGTACTGGGATCATTGGGTAAATTGGGTTATTTTTGGTTTGTTGGCCTCCACTGCGAACAGAATAAAACACATACGGGACCAGTCTTTGCCGTTGCTGAGTAAGCACTGTGCAATGGTCACTATGAACGATTCTGTCATGAAGCTGCTCCTCAAGTATTCTCTTTCTCAATCTGCTGAAGGCTGAGCTGACACATTGGAGGTTAGGGCGAATCCTATCTGCTGGATCTGCCTTTTTCCAGTGGTGGCTTCCGGTCATGGAAAACGGTCCACATTTTCCACGATCTCGCCATTTTATTCTGTGTGCCATTTCTATGTGAGTGTTGACAACATAATTCAGCTCTTGGTATTCACCATGATTCAGGGACAGCACGGTAGAATAGTGGTTAGCACTGTGGCTTCACAGCGCCGGGTCTCATGTTCGATTCCCACTTGGATCACTGTCTGTGTTCTCCCTGTGTCTGCGTGTGTTCCCTCCGGGTCTCCGGTTTCCTACCACACTCCAAAGATGTGCAGTTTAGGTGGATTGGCCATGCTAAATTACCCTTAGGTTAGATGGGGTTGCTGGGATACGGGGAAAGGGTGGACGCGTGGGCTTCAGTGGGGTGCTATTTGAAGAGCCTGTGCAGATTCCATGGTACGAATGGCCACCTCTGCACTGTAAATTCTATGATTCTATATTCCCTTAAAAAATGCATCATGAATGAATGAATGAAAATCGCTTATTGTCACAAGTAGGCTTCAAATTAAGTTACTGTGAAAAGCCCCTAGTCGCTACATTCCTGCGCCTGTTCGGGGAGGCTGGTACGGGAATTGAACCGTGCTGCCTTGGTCTGCTTTAAAAGCCAGCGATTTACCCCAGTGTGCTAAACCAGCCCTTGTCTGGTTTCTAGTCTAAACCAGTCATCTCACACGTCTCCAGACTGAAAATCATCTTTCGTCGTTTGAAGTTCTAGACTGTCCACGTATCAGTTCAGAACATTTCCAAGTTTGTACCATCATCAAACTTTGAAACTGTTCCCTCTACACCATGATCTAGCACATTATTATATACCAGGGAAAGCAAATATTCCAGTAGGAACCCATGTCGAACACTACAAAACTTCTTCCAGTCCGAAAACTCTCTAATGGCCATTATATTCTGTTTGTGATTATTCAACCACATTTATATCCATATTGCTACTGTCCCTTTTATTCCAGGAGCTACACATTTCGCTAATTCTGTGCAGTTTTGGTTTTCTTATTTAGGTAAATACGGTTCAGAGGAGGTTTCCTCGATTGGTCCGGGAATGAGCGGGTTTTCTAATGAGGAAAGGTTAGACAGACTGCACTTGTTTCCAATGGAGATGTGAAGAGTGACAGTTGATTTGATTGAAGTACATCAGATCTTGAATGGTCTTGGCAAGGTGGACGTGGAAAGGATGTCACTGCTTGAGGTTAACTACTGGGCAGTTAAAAACAAGGATGTCGCCCTTTTCGGATGGAGATGTGGAAATTTCTCACTCCCAGAGTTGTGCGACTTTGGAACTCTGCCTCAGAAGGCGGCGGAAGCGGGACATTGATTATTTTTAAGGCGGAGATTCAGCAAATAAATCAAAGGTTTATTGGGGTTACATACAAACATTGCATTCAGCCAACTACCTGGATGCGCAAGCGTTCGTTTGTTTTTCTTGATATCTGAGGATAAATTCAGAGTCCTCCACCATGGTGAAACGGTCTTTAAATGTCGCGTTCGTTTCTTCGCGTGTTCTGTATTGACACATTCTCTGGAGCTCAAACTTGCTCCCGATTTCAGTCAATGACAACACATGGATCGCACTGATTAAACATAAACAGGGCTCGTCCGGGATTTGAACCCGGGACCTCTCGCATTTTACCGTTAACGGAAATCCCTAAGCGAGACCCCTAGACCAACGAGCCAACCGACAGGCAAACGTCACTCAAACCAACTTATCATTGCGTCCCGAAGCCTATCGTATCAGCTCAATGCGCTTTTTAATTCCTGTTCAATTTTGTTTCGTTGTTGAAATAAAATCAAAAGAAACAATTTTTGTCCCTTGCTTTTCGTACTGGGATCATTGGGTAAATTGGGTTATTTTTGGTTTGTTGGCCTCCACTGCGAACAGAATAAAACACATACGGGACCAGTCTTTGCCGTTGCTGAGTAAGCACTGTGCAATGGTCACTCCGAACGATTCTGTCATGAAGCTGCTCTTCAAGTATTCTCTTTCTCAATCTGCTGAAGGCTGAGCTGACACATTGGAGGTGAGGGCGAATCCTATCTGCTGGAACTGCTTTTTTCCAGTGGTGGCTTCCGGTCATGGAAAACGGTCCACATTTTCCACGATCTCGCCATTTTATTCTGTGTGCCATTTCTATGTGAGTGTTGACAACATAATTCAGCTCTTGGTATTAACCATGATTCAGTCAGTGGTGGTCTGTGGAAAGTAGGAGTCAGTCTGTGGAGCTCTGTCTCCCATAGTCTTGACGTTCAGAGTGACCATTACACAGTCCTTGTGGCGACAAGGTCCCATTTGCACATTGAGGATTCGCACCATCCCGTTATTTGACACTACCACCCTGCTACGTGCGATCAATTTTGAAATACAATTGCTGCATATTTCAGTCCCTGACACTATATGGCAGAGTCAGATTCATTCCATATTTGTAATATACCAATCATTCTTCGGCTTGTTACAGATCTTCTGCAACAATCTGTCTTTGGGATTCAGTGAAATCGCTTTGCGAGAGTCTCTGGGACTGTATGAGAGTCTGTCATTCATTTAATATCTTTCATACTCTGAAAATCTGTGTGAAGGTGGAACTAAATCTGTAATGATCAATCTCTAATATTGTTATTGAGTGGATAAAATCATTATGTTGTTTGCCAGTTTCCGTTAAAACGTCTGCATATCAGAATCATGACAAGACTTTCAGTGGCAGTGGGCATGCGCGTGTGTTGGGGGAGGTGCATATAGACATTTGGGTGGTGACTGAATCTTTATCTGTCAGTCCCTGCTGTGCACAGTAACAAGTCTGACAACACCAGGTTAAAGTCCAACAGGTGTGTTTCAAACACTAGCTTTCGGAGCACTGCTCGTTCCTCAGGTGAATGAAGAGGTATGTTTCGGAAACATATATATAGGCAAAGTCAAAAATGCAAGACAATGCTTTGAATGCCAGCATTTGCAGGTAATTAAGTCTTTACAGATCCAGAGATTAAATGAAAATCGCTTATTGTCACAAGTAGGTTTCAAATTAAGTTACCGTGAAAAGCCACATTCCGTCGCCTGTTCGGGGAGGCTGATCCAGGAATTGAGCCGTGCTTCTGATCGGACTCGGTCGGCTTTTAAAGCCAGCGATTCAGCCCTGTGCTAAACCAGATAGGGCGAACCCCAGGTTAAAGGGGTGTGAATTGACTCACACCAGGACAGTTGGTAGGATTTCGCAAGCCCAGGCCAGGTAGTGGGGGATAAATGTAATGCGACATGAATCCAAGGTCCCGGTTGAGGCCGTACTCATGTATGCGGAACTTGGCTAGAAGTTTCTGTTCGGTGATTTTCCTTGTCGCGCGTCCTGAAGGCCGCCTTGCAGAACGCTTACCCGGAGATCAGAGGCTCAATGCCCTTGACTGCTGAATTGTTCTCCTACGTGTTCTCTGGTGTGACATGTGAATATTCGATTCATTCTCTATCTGCAGTCTCTATTGCTTTGTGTGGCACAGGTCTCCCTCGGCCAACGAACCAGCCGCTGATTTGATCTCACTTAAAGCAACTTTTAATTGCGTCCAAAGCCCATCAGTTTCCCCACACAATTATAAATCAGAAATATGAATGAACAATGTGACATTTATCTCTCTGTTCTGGAGCTGATCAGAAGCAGTGATGTCAGTTTGCACCACTCGCCAAGTCGGCCTGTGGATGCGCCTCGCCAATCACGTGGGTAATGTAATTCTGCCAGTCAGTGGGTTCAGTTGGCATTTTAGGAGAAATTCGAAGCCATCATGACTTCATCAGTGGCTCATGGTTAAGGTGTGAGTGATGTCAATCATGATGTGATCAAATGAGTATCTGTTTCAGTCTTTCCGCAGGGAGTTTTCATACTGAGGAGAAACATGTTGGACATGGTCTGGGAATGTTTCACTCCGGTCCATTCCCAACATATCCTGCCCTGATGGGATGGGCTTTTCCTTCCAAACGTTGCAGAACACTTTTCTAATATTGATTAATATTGGTTAATTATCATTTCTCAAGTATTGTTTCATATGTTTAGAGTAGTTTATATAAAAATACTAATTACCAGACGTGATAAAGTTTTACTTTCATTCCCGAAAAAGCCAAATTGGATGAAAACCATCAAAGAGCCCCGATCATTTGTGTGGTCAGTGGTGTGTTTATGGAGTACGAAATGGTTTTCAGAGTAAGAGTCAGACTCGTTCTCTCTCGATCCCTTTATCCCAGAGCCACCTCACAACCAGGAATGGAACTTCGTACAGAGCAAGAATGGAATAGTTTGTCGATTCTTCCACTGATTCACGATCGTCCATCACCAGGACGTATTCGTCCAGAAGAGTTGGGATGAGATGGGGCTGAGTTTCGCTGTGTATCCAATCAGTCCCCGGAGAAGCACAAAAACAGTGAGGGAGGGAGAGAGAAGGAAACAAAGAACCAGATAGAGAGACAACGGAAAGAGAACAAGGAAATATTTTAAAAACATGTTCCATTTCTGCCACGATATTTTTACCCAGAAATACATTCAGCTGAATGAAACCAAACCACGTTTCCATTCGCTGCCGTTGCTGCTTCTCCTTCCAAACGTTGCAGGAACCGTTATTATTTATTGATTGTTGCTTTGAGTGTGATCTCCTTATTTATCTGTATGTTTCGTTTAGTTTCCAAAAAGGACTTTTTTCCAAAAAACTGCGTTCGATAAATGTTCATACCGTTAACAGACAACCAACCGAAATTCCGATTCATTGTCGAGCCGGCAGGTTCCCGGGATGAGTTGAACAAACATTTCGAATCACAGTCGAATCTGCGGGGGGGGGGGGGGGGGAACCCTATTGGATTTGAAGTCCAATGCCTTGACCATTCGGCCATCACAGCTGCATCATTCAACAGTAATTTGGTCGATAGAATACATTCTAAAACCAGCCTGGAATCACACAAGGAAGTCATTGCATTCAAGCGATCAAAGGCCCCGGGATTTATGTGAGGAGGGCTTGAATCTTGTGGAAAATAACCATTCGATTTGGAGAGAAGCCTTCAGATATTCGAAAATCTGAGTTCCATAAACGCACAATTCCACTGATTAAATAGTTTGTGCAACAACATCAGTTACATTGGAAAAATATTAGAAATTCATGTTTCTTCTCAAATGCAGAAGCACTACACTTCCCAGTCTGGAAGAAAATTAAAATGATGAATCTAGAAATGTGAGCACAGAGGGAGACCAGTGCAGACCGAATGGTCGCGGGATGACGCAACTAAATGATCACGTGTCTGGATTCCGGCAATTCTCCCCGGATCCCGGTCAGAGCACAAGCCAGGAGGAGCAGCTCAATTATTAAATCAATTATTTTTTATGACAACACCTTGGTTGCCAGTCATTCAGAGACGAGCATTTCTATATGGTGTCAGGAGTGGACATTATAGCAGAAGCATTTGAACGCATCAACCTCCTTGCATCATAGAATCGTAGATGTCCATGCTAAGTTGCTCCTTAGTGTTCAAAATGTTGGGTGGTGTTACAGGGATGTGGTGGGGACAGAGGGGCTCTTTCAGAATATCGTTGCAGAATCCATTGGCAGAATGGCCTCCTTTTACATTTTAATGATTTCATGATAATCCTCATGTCCACTTTCCCGGCTTTTTCTCTATACATTTCATGATGAATCTTTAAAACCAACATACCAACCAAGCCTCAAGTAGCAGTAACTCCTCAATGGTCGTTAATGTCCCGGCTATCAATCATTTGGTCAGTCTTGAGTGAAGTCACATCCTGGAAATGTCATACATTGATCCAGTTCTAAAGTAAATTAAGTCGCTCTAGTCCCTGATGACCACAGGCTCTTTGAGGGTAAGATCTCACTGGTGGTGATTTAACCTGAGGATCACCATACCTCAGTCGAGGAGCAATAATAGTAATAATACTAATAATCTCTTATTGTCACAAGTAGGCTTCAATGAAGTTACTGTGAAAAGCCCCGAGTCGCCACATTCCGGCGCCAGTTCGGGGAGGCTGGAACGGGAATTGTGAGATGGCGGGGTTTTTATGTTTCAGGTCTTGTATAACCGTGTGATCTGAATCTAATTAATTTGGTTTTCCTTCTGCTAATCTTGTCTCACAGTGAGGCAAACCTCACTGATTGGATAGACGAGTGATCGTTCTTCAGTCTTGTCATTGTCGGACCCGCTGAATATGGAGGCATATCCTGTGTGGCAGGATTTAGCTCCAACTCAAGCTATAAGTTTGTGGATGATACCACTGCGGTAGATCGTATCGCAAACAATGACGAATCAGATACAGAAGGTAGATAAATCACATGGTTGCATAGTGCACTGTCATGTGAGTGTACCTTTAAGACATGGATGTTTAAGCAATGTACATTTAACAAAACAGTGATGTCAGAGAGTGGGTGGAACTGGGCTTTAGGTCAGCCATTTTGCAGGTTTTTAGTTTCAGTTCAAAAAGCACTTTGTGTGTGCCTGTGTGTTTCCAGAGAGCTGCAAGTTTGAAAAGTGATTGGGAGTGTCTTCGTTTGCAGGGGATGTTAAGTTGAGTTCATGGAATAAACAGTGTTTTCTGTTTAAAAACCCACGTGACCATAATTGTAATCCCACACCTCGGGAAAAAGCCATGTGCCAGGAAAAGCAACACATCCATTAAAGGGAGAGATTAGTTGAACTCTCTGATACATTTTGGGGTTCTGAAAACGCCTCGCCCATAACAGTACCTAAAACAGCCTGTCTCTAAATGTCGGAAAGACCAAGGAACTGATCATCGACGCCATGAAGCGTTGCACAACACACACACCCGTCTGCATCAATGGGTGCGAAGTGGAGATGGTCGATAGCTTTACATCTCTGAGGGTCACCATCATCAACAGTCTGTCCTGGTCCACTCACGCTAATGCAACAATCTAGAAAGCCCAACATCGTTTGTACCTCCTAAGGAAGGAAAATAAAATCGTCATGTCTGCATCGACTCTCACAAACGTCTACAGATGCGCCATAGAGAGCATCCTATCGGGCTGCATCACAGCTTGGTATGGCAACTGCTCGGTCCAACTTCGCAAGAAACTGCAATGTGGTGAACTCAGCTCAACCCATCACACAAGCTTGCCACCCGCACAGTGATTCTGCCTACAACTCCCGCTGCCGCAGGACAGCAGACAACATTATCAGAGACCCTCCCACCCAGGCTTTACCTTTTTACTGATTATTCCATCAGGCAGAAGGTACAGAAGTCTGAAGACCCGCACATCCAGACATAGGAACAGCTTCTTCCCCACAGCTACTAGACTCCTCAACAACTCTCCCTCGGACTGATCTGTTCCCTGTAAGAACACTATTCACGACGCCCTATGCTGCTGTTGGTCATGGATTTACTTTGTTTGTCCACTTGTTCCGCACTGTAACCAATCACTGTTTGTCGATGTACCATTTGTCAATGCACTGCGTCGATTATTCTTTTTTTGCCCACTATGTATGTAATGTGTATGTTCCTTGGAAGCAGAAAAATACTTTTCACTGTACATGTGACAATAAGTCAAATCAAAGTGGTTCCTCTCTCACTACCCGATCAATTCATCTCAATCAGACCAAGACTGAATTTTGAATTCTCGCTTTTCCAACACAGCTCGATGCAATCCGGCCTCACAACCTGGAATGGATTTGCACGTCAGTGATTGCAGATCCATCATCGTAAAATGAGTCCCACTTCCGAGAAAAAAGCGTATGAAAAATCGACGATAATGGGATTCGAACGGCGTTATAGAACGCAATGGACTAGCAGTCCATCGCCTTAACCACTCGGTCAGCTCAGCACACAAGTGTATGCGTCAAAAAGACTTAATTCGTTTTGCATTCGTGAACTGATGGACAATATCCGCCTCTTTGTCTTCAGCCCCGTGTTCAATGTTGGAAATGCAGTTTTTTTCAGTAAAATGAATTCCCATCACATTCAGGGACTTTTGTGAATGGACTGATGGGAAACACATCAATATTATTTCCAAGATGTTTCCACACAGTGTGAAAGGCCCCCGCTGAAAGACTGGATTCAACCATCATTTGACAGCAAAAACAAACGTTCCCGGCTTCACAGAGGAATCCGTCGATCATCGGAACACACACTTCACGATGGACATTTTCTGATAATTCAGTTACAGGTTTCTACTCCTGCCTGGCTTCATTCCCCAGGAAATAGGGATTATATTCTTTCAGCGAGTCATGAAAGTATACTTGGAGCAGATTAAAGATAAATTATTGTGGTACGATGAAACTATTCCTGGTTGAAAGGTAAACTTTCCATAAAGTGCTTCAATATTCAGCGGGTCCGTCCATGACAAGACTGAGGAACGATCACTCGTCTATCCAATCGGCGAGGTGTACCTCAGCGTGAGACAATATTAACAGAGTGAGAACCAGGTTAATTAGATTCAGATCACACGGTTACAATAGAACTGAAGCAGGAAAACCCCGCCTTCGCAGCCTTGCCACTCGCCTGAGGTATCGTGATCCTCAGGTTAAATCACCATCAGTCAGATCTCACCGTCAACCGGGAAAGCAGCCTATGGTTATCAGGGACTAAAGCGACTTAATTTACTTTCGAACTGGGTCAATGTATGATGTTTCCAGGATGTGACTTCCTCAGACTGATCAAATGATTGACAGACGGAAAATTTACGACCATTGAGGAGTTACTGGTACCTGAGGCTTGATTGGAGTATTGGTTTTAAAGGTTAATCATGAAATCTAGAGATGAATAGCCGGGAAAGTGGGCATGAGGATTATCATGAAATCATTAAAATGTAAAAGGTGGCCATTCGGTCCATCGACTCCGCACCGACCCTCTGAAACAGTCCCTATGCCCCAACCACATCCCTGTAACGCACTACCCAACTTTATAAACACAAAGGGGCAATTTAGCATGGACATTCCACCTAACCCACGCACATTTGGACGTGCGAGGAAATCGAAGCACCCGGAGGAAACCCATAGACACAGAAAAAAAGTGCAAACTCCACACAGTCAGTGACCAAAGGCTGGAATTGAACCGGAATCGCGGGCGCTGTGAGGTAGGCACTGTGACAACGTGCCACCATACCAGATCATAACACGTCATATCATATCAGATCAATCATGATCTCATTGAAATACAGAGCACATTCGATGGGCTGAATGGTCTACTTGTGCTCCTACGTCTTATACCCTGATATTGTGTAAATGTGTTCCGGTTCTTGTGTAACTCTTGTTAAAACAACACAGACACCGTATGCCGACTGCATCTGATTATCTGCCGCAGAGAAGGTGATTGTGGAATACATGTCGTACCCATCAAACTCTGCTACTCACCTGACTGAGATTTGTTCTGTATCTGTAAATGACAGGTAGTATTCGCGAGTGGAGGGAACACTCTGCACCTCAGTCTCTGGGACAGGTTGTGAGAGCAGGATGCCTTTATTATGAGTCAATGTCTGGTACTTTATGTGAGGGTGGGTTTCAGTCTCTATCAGACATTGGTACTGAATGTCAGTGTGGAAATCTTTCTGTATCTATCAATCACAATTACTGTTTGGGAAAAGCGAGATTAATACATAACATCAGCGCTGCTGTAACAGACAGAGAAAGAAACACAAAAAAGCAGTAAGAGACTATCAGGACACACACAATGACACAGAAAAGGCGCCGAGATGGAGAAACTTGTTATTTAGGAAAGTGTGTTTTCTGCTGCACACAGAGAAGCCCTGTTTGTAAATGTATATCCTGCTGTGTAACTGAGCTCTCTGCTCTGTAACTATTCTCTCTGCCGTGGAACCGTGACACTGCCGGTGACAGATCTTCACTGTCGTTGCGTCAATGTGTTCCCAGTTGTGGAAATAAGATCCGTCGGAAGCAGAACCTTTCTGCGCCGTTAATGAGACGGCGTTTTCTCACGTTAATTTTCGTTTTGTTCGTTTCGACCCTCTGGATTCCCAGTCAAGGGTCATAACCTTATTCCTGTTATGAAGACAGTTCATTCAGCACCAATGTTTTCGGATAATAACAAGGAAGCGCCCAACGTGGGGCTCGAACCCACGACCCTAGGATTAAGAGTCCCATGCTCTACCGACTGAGCTAGCCGGGCTGCTGGTGCAGTATCAATTAAACCTCTTCTTGAAGAGAGTTGCTGCGGTTCTCATTCGGAGGGTCAGTGCTGACTTGTTGGGCCGAATAGCCTACTTCTGAGCTGGATATTCTACGATTCTATGATTCAAGGAGGTTGATGCGGTGAAGTCCTTCTGCCATACTGCCCATTCATGACACCATGTAGAAATACTGGTCTCTCAATGACTGGCGACCAAGGAGCTGTAATAAAAAATAACTGACTTAATAATTGAGCAGGTCCTCCTGGCTTGTGCTCTGACCGCGATCCGGGGAACTGCCGGAATCCCGACAGTGATAATTTTAGTTGCGTCATCAGGTCATCAGGTGACCGTTCGGCCAGCACAGGTCTCCTTCTGTGCTGTAATTTCCAGATTTCATCATTTAAATTTTCTTCCAGACTGTAAACTGTGTACCTGCTCCATTTGAATTTCTAATATATTTCCAATGTAACTGACGTTGTTCCACAATCTATTCAATCGGTGGAATTGTGCGTTTAGGGAGCTGAGGTGTTCGAGTCTCTCAAGGCTTCTCTCCAAATCCAATGGTCATTTCCCACGAAGATTCAATATCACATAAACACCGGGGCCCCGTTGATCGTTTGAATGCAATAACTTCCTGGAGTGATTCCAGGCTGGTTTTAGAATGTATTCTATCGACCAAATTACTAATGAATGACGCACTGGACGCAGCTGCGATAGCCGAGTGGTTAAGGCGTTGGACTTGAAATCCAATGGGGTCTCCCCGCGCAGGCTCGAGCCCTGCTCGCAGCGACTGTGATTCGAAATATTTGCTGAACTCCCCGCGCAAGCCGCTGACTCGAGAATGAATCGGAATGATTGTAAATGAACGGTTTGAACCTATATCGAGCTCAGTCAGATATTTACCATTTCTTTTGGTAACTGAACGATATATAAAGAAGCTCACACTCAAAACAACAATCAATAAATAATAACGTCTCCTGCAACGTTTGGAAGGAGAAGCAGCAACGACAGCGAATGGGAACGTGGTTTGGTTTCATTCAGGTGAACGGATTTCTGGGTAAAAAGATCGTGGTAGCCACCAAACCCACTGTGTTCAGCGACTTCTCCCTGTCTGCTCTGCCTCAGAGCCCCACTGTCCCTATTCCCTCGTTCTCCCTCAATGCTCTCACCTTCTGACATATTGCTCCCGTGCCCACCCCCCTGCCATACTAGTTTAAACCCTCCCGTGTGACACTAGCAAACCTCGCGGCCAGGATATTTATGCCTCTCCAGTTTAGATGCAACCCGTCCTTCTTATATAGGTCACACCTGCCCCGGAAGAGCTCCCAGTGGGTCAGATAACGGAAACCCTCCCTCCTACACCAGCTGTTTAGCCACGTGTTTAGCTGCTCTATCTTCCTATTTCTAGCCTCACTCGCACGTGGCACAGGGAGTAATCCCGAGATTACAATGCTAGAGGTGCTGTCTTTTAACTTTCTGCCTAGCTCCCTGAACTCCTGCTGCAGGACCTCATGCCCCTTCCTGCCTATGTCGTTAGTACCAATATGTACAACGACCTCTGCCTGTTTGCCCTCCCCCTTCAGGATGCCCTCTACCCATTCGGAGACATCCTGGACCCTGGCACCAGGGAGGCAACATACCATCCTGGAGTCTCTTTCACGTCCACAGAAGCGCCTATCTGTGCCCCTGACTATAGAGTCCCCTATTACTATTGCTCTTCTGCGCTTTGACCCTCCCTTCTGAACATCAGAGCCAGCCGTGGTGCCACTGCTCTGGCTGCTGCTGTTTTTCCCTGATAGGATACACCCCCTCCCCCGACAGTATCCAAAGGGGTATACCTGTTCGAGAGGGGGACAACCACAGGGGATTCCTGCACTGACTGCCTGCCCTTTCTGGTGGTCACCCATTTCTCTGCCTGCACCTTGGGTGTGACCACATTTATATAACTGCGATCTATGACGCTTTCCGCCACCTGCATGCTCCTAAGTGCATCCAATTGCTTCTCCAACCGAACCAGGCGGTCTGTGACGAGCTCCAGTTGGGTGCACTTTCTGCAGATGAAGCCATCTGGGACGCTGGAAGCCTCCCGGACCTGCCACATCTCACAGTCAGAGCATTGCACCCCTCTAACTGACATTGCGTCAATTAATTAAAATTAAACGTTTTTTTTTAAAATTATTATTTTTATTTTTTTAAAGTTACTGTTAACTATCTGTTTCCTAGCACTAGATTTCTAATATAAATGCGAAAGCTAAATATAGTACTCTCCGATCTCTGGCTTAGATACCTCTCTAAATTATAATTCAGTAATTATGTTTAATTAGTTACCAATGCTTAATTTTTTTAATTCAGTGTAGATTCCCAACCAGCCACTCAGGTCACAGCTTTTCTGTGATGTCACTTCAGTCCCCCCCCCCCCCGACACGCACAGTTTGAAAAAGGTATAAAAGTAAAAATGAATAAAAATCACTTACTTACCTTCTTACCTTCTGAGTGTCTTAGATGTTCTCAGGTTTTCTCCCTGACAGAGACTGCTCCTCCTCCTCCGAACGGCCCCTGAAACAAGGGCGCGATCTTTCAAAATCTCGGTAGTCGGATGCACCTCAACCCATCTGCTGAACACATCCACAATAACCAAAACATATTTAAAACGTTGACAACATTAACACCTTTCCAACTCAATGTAATCCATTTGGAGCGTCTCAAATGGACCACTGGGCAATGGGGCTTGCCTCATACCACAAGGGATACCTTTGCCGGTGTTATATTGCTGACAAATCAAACACCGATTACTGATACTCTGGGCCAGCCCCTGCATTTTAGTGTGCCACCAAGTGTCCAGCAACAAATCACTAGTCCCCCGAGCCCCACAATGAGTTGTAAGGTGTGCACATTCGATGACCCACAAAGCCAGTACCTCAGACATACAAGTCAGATGTGCTGGCGTGGTCCATAAAGAATAAACAGAATCATATGTACAACCTAACCGTTTCCACATTTGTTTATCACTCTCAGGAGCGTCCTGCTGTAACCTTCTGACGTCTTGGATGGTTGGCACTGGCTTGTCAGAAGCAGATCTATTTAAAGCAGATCGTTTTGTCTGACTTAGCATTTTAGGCACCACTGAATTTGAGGGCTGTCCGCGCTGCACAATCTGCTTGTTCATTACCAACGTCAACTGGGGTCTTACCGTTTGTATGGGCAGCGCATTTAATGACGGAAATCTGCGCAGACATAAGGAGGTCCCGCAGTAGGTCATTAACTAAACCCCGGCGGGATCTTTTCCGTGCCGGCCGAGGTAAGGAATCCCCTATTCTTCCAGAGCTGTGGGTTAGCTGAAGTCGAGTGTTAATCGTTTCAGAGACCTCAAAATATTTTATGGAAGTGCCGTCTGGCATGGCTTGAAGTGCGTACTCTGTTAGATCTGAATGATCCACTGCCCACCTTACCATAGGCCCCAGATCCTTGGCATGGTACTGGTCATGGACCTGACGTGTAATATGAGGGCCGACAGAAGCTGACTGTGCCCATAAATGTGGTGGTATTGTAACAAAATCGGCTGTACCTTCTTTTCCCGTGACTGTGGCTGTAATCTTTACTGGTCATTCGGTCCCAATTAACGTCCGGTATTTGTCCTCCAACTCTCTGTTCTGTCCGGTTCTGGCATAGGCCAGGGTAACGTGGAGCAGTGAATGCTCAATGTCTAACGTCCACCACTAGGGTATGATGGAAATATAGCACTGTTGTCTCATCCTCCATGATTGAACCGTTACCCCTTCGTCTCTGCACTGCAGCTGGAAGATACACAGTAAATCACGGGCCAACAAGTTACAGTCGAATCCAGTAGTCACCACAAACTGATGATCTGTAGACCTATTCTCATAAATGACTGTCACAGGTTCAGAAATAGGATACTCACACACGTGTCCTTGGGGCCCCGCCAAATGCTGGATGTGGTCGGATAGTGGTAGTCGAAGTTCTGATTGCACCGAAGACATGGCTGCTCCAGTGTCGATTACAAATGGGTAATGTTGATCTCCTGTCTGCAGAGAGATAATAGGTTCACTGTCCGATTGGTGATTACTTATGCCTAAATTAGCTAGTCAATCTTGTGTTGGGAAAGGGTTTGTCTGGGAGAAGTCGGTCTATAAGACCATAAGACATAGGAGTGGAAGTAAGGCCATTCGGCCCATCGAGTCCACTCCACCATTCAATCATGGCTGATTACAACTCCATTTACCCGCTCTCTCTCCATAGCCCCTAATTCCTTGAGAAATCAAGCATTTATCAACGTCCCGGCCTCCACCGCCCTCTGTGGCAATGAATTCCACAGACCCACCACTCTCTGGCTGAAGAAATTTCTCCTCATCTCTGTTCTAAAGTGACTCCCTTTTATTCTAAGGCTGTGCCCCCGGGCCCTAGTCTCCCCTGCTAATGGAAACAACTTCCCTACATCCACCCTATCTAAGCCATTCCTTATCTTGTACGTTTCTATTAGATCTCCCCTCAACCTCCTAAACTCCAATGAAGAAAATCCCAGGATCCTCAGACGTTCACCGTATGTTAGGCCTACCATTCCTGGGATCATCCGTGTGAATCTCCACTGGACCCGCTCCAGTGCCAGTATGTCCTTCCTGAGGTGTGGGGCCCAAAATTGCTCACAGTATTCTAAATGGGGCCTAACTAATGCTTTATAAAGCTTCAGAAGTACATCCCTGCTTTTATATTCCAAGCCTCTTGAGATGAATGACAACATTGCATTTGCTTTCTTAATTACGGACTCAACCTGCAAGTTTACCTTTACAGAATCCTGGACTAGGACTCCCAAGTCCCTTTGCACTTCAGCATTATGAATTTTGTCACCGTTTAGAAAATAGTCCACGCCTCTATTCGTTTTTCCAAAGTGCAAGACCTCGCACTTGCCCACATTGAATTTCATCAGCCATTTCTTGGACCACTCTCCTAAACTGTCTAAATCTTTCTGCAGCCTCCCCACCTCCTCCAGACTACCTGCCCCTCCACCTATCGTTGTATCATCGGCAAACTTAGCCAGAATGCCCCCAGTCCCGTCATCTAGATCGTTAATATATAAAGAGAACAGCTGAGGCCCCAACACTGAACCCTGCGGGACACCGGTTGCCATTCCGAAAAAGAACCTTTCATCCCAACTCTCTGCCTTCTGCCAGACAGCCAATCGTCAATCCATGATAGTACCTTGCCTCGAATACCATGGGCCCTTATTTTACTCAGCAGTCTCCCGTGAGGCACCTTATCAAACGCCTTTTAGAAGTCAAGATAGATAACATCCATTGGCTCTCCTTGGTCTAACCTATTTGTTGTCTCTTCAAAGAACTCTAACAGGTTTGTCAGGCACGAACTGCCCTTACTAAATCCATGCTGAATTGTCCTAATCCGACCCTGCACTTCCAAGAATTTAGAGATCTCATCCTTAACAATGGATTCTAGAATCTTGCCAACAACCGAGGTTAGGCTAATTGGCCTATAATTTTCCATCTTTTTCCTTGTTCCCTTCTTCAACAGGGGGGTTACAACAGCGATTTTCCAATCCTCTGGGACTTTCCCTGACTCCAGTGACTTTTGAAAGATCATAACTAACGCCTCCACTATTTCTTCAGCTATCTCCTTTAGAACTCTAGGATGTAGCCCATCTGGGCCCGGGGATTTATCATTTTTTAGACATCTTAGTTTCTCTAGCACTTTCTCCTTTGTGATGGCTACCATATTCAACTCTGCCCCCTGCCTCTCCTGAATTGTTGGGATATTACTCATGTCTTCTACTGTGAAGACTGATGCAAAGTACTTATTCAGTGCCGCAGCTATTTCCTTGTCTCCCATCACAAAATAACCAGCGTCATTTTGGAGCGGCCCAATGTCAACCTTTGCCTCCCGTTTGTTTTTAATGTATTTAAAGAAACTTTTACCTTCATTCCTAATGTTACTGGCTAGCCTACCTTCAAATTTGCTCCTCTCTTTCCTTATTTCTCTCTTTGTTATCCTCTGTTTGTTTTTGTAATCTTCCCAATCTTCTGACTTCCCACTACTCTTTGCCACATTATAGGCTTTCTCTTTTGCTTTGATGCATTCCCTAACTTCCTTTTTCAGCCATGGCTGCCTAATCCCCCCTCTGATAACCTTTCTTTTCTTTGGGATGAACCTCTGTACTGTGTCCTCAATTACTCCCAGGAACTCCTGCATTGCTGTTCTACTGTCTTTCCCACTAGGCTCTGCTCCCAGTTGATCTTCGTGAGTTCCTCCCTCATGCCCCTGTAGTTACCTTTATTTAACTGTAACACCTTTGCGTCTGATTCTACCTTCTTTCTCTCAAATTGGAGACTGAATTCGATCATATTATGATCACTGCCTCCTAAGTGCTCCCTTACTTTAAGATCTTTAATCAAGCCTGGCTCATTACATAACACTAAGTCCAGAATGGCCTGTTCCCTCGTGGGCTTCATCACAAGCTGTTCCAAAAAGCCCACCTGTAAACATTCAATTAATTCCCTTTCCTTCGGTCCACTGGCAGCATTATTTACCCAGTCCACCTGCATATTGAAGTCCCCCATGATCACTGTGACCTTGCCTTTCTGACATGCACTTTCTTTTTCGTGGTGCATTTTGTGCCCCCGGTCCTGACCACTGTTAGGAGGCCTGTACATAACTCCCATTATGGTTTTTTTGCCTTTGTGGTTCCTCAACTCTACCCACACAGACTCCACATCATCTGACCCTATGTCGTTTAGTGCTATTGATTTAATTTCATTCCTAATTAACAAGGCAGCACCGCCCCCTCTGCCGACCTCTCTCTCTTTTCGATAGGGTGTGAATCCCTGGATGTTTAAATGCCAGTCCTGAACCCCCTGCAACCATGTCTCTGTGATGCCTACCACATCATACCTGCCAGTATGGGCCACAAGCTCATCCACCTTGTTCCGTACACTGCGCGCATTTAAATATAGCACCTGTAATTCTCTATTGACCGTCCCTTTTTGTTTTCTTAGTGTGGTGGACCTTGGTTTACTGAGCCTTTCCATACGCTGTGTCATATTTTGTGGGATGGGGACAATCGTAACCACTCTTGAGTTTTGTCTGTTCGTGTTTTTTTGTATTCCTAAGCAGCTACGCTCCCCGCTGATTACTTCACCTCTTGGTTCCCTGACTTTCCCTTCCCGCCCAATCTTTAGTTTAAAGTCCTATTGACCACCCTATTGACTCTGTTCGCCAGAACACTGGTCCCAGCTCGGTTCATGTGGAGACCATCCCAACGGTGTAGGCCCCCCCTGTCCCAAAACTGATGCCAGTGTCCCATGAAAAGGAACCCCTCATTCCCACACCACTCTTTCAGCCACGTGTTAACTTCCTTTATTCTTGCCTCCCTATGCCAATTTGCACGTCGCTCGGGCAGTAATCCAGAGGTTATGACCCTTGAGGACCTGTTTTTTAATTTGAATCCTAGCTCTTTATAATCTCTAAACAGGTCCTCTTTCCTAGACTTGCCTATGTTGTTGGTACCGACATGGACCACAACAACTGGATCCTCCCCCTCCCTCTCCTGTATCCTTTCAAGCCGGTCAGAGATGTCCCACACCCTAGCACCGGGCAGGCAACATACCATGCGGGACTCTTTATCCTGCTCGCAAAGGAAACTATATATCCCCCTGATAATAGAATCCCCAGAACTACGACTTGCCTATTTACTCCCTCCCTTTGAATGGCCTGCTGAACCATGGTGCCTTGGTCAGCTGACTCATCCTTCCTGCAACCCTGTTCGCCATCCACACAGGGAGCAAGTGCCTCATACCTGTTGGACAGAGTCAAGGGCTGAGGCTCCTGAATTCCTGACTGCTGGTTCCCTTTACCTGCCTGACTTGCAGTCACACCCTGCTGTCCCTGGCCACTGGCATGATTTAAACTACTTACTCTGACAGGCGTGACTGCCTCCTGAAACACAGTGTCCAGGTAAGTCTCCCCCTCCCGGATGTGCCTCAGTGTTTGAAGCTCAGACTCCAGCTCATCAACTCTTAGCCGGAGCTCTTCGAGCAGCCAGCTCGCACACCAAGCAGCTCAAGCACATCACCTGACCAGCCATAACTAATTAATTAATTAGTTTAATTTAAGTTTATTATGGGGGCAGCTGCAGCCAATCAGACACTAATCTATCCTGCACTTTTAACTGAAAAACAGCACAATTAGATTAACCACTTACATTTCCTGGTTACCTCACTGCACCAAACTACCAAATTCTCACTGTCTGTATCTCTTATTCCGGCTGTGTCTCCTTGACTTGCGCAATGCTAATAATATAATAAGGTCTACCTCGTCTGTCCTCCCCTTGGTGGGTACCCCCTCCTTTAGGGTCGGGTAGTCTCCTTCTGCTGCCTGTCCTTTAAAGGGGCATTCCTGATGCCAGTGATCTGTACGGCCACAATTAAAACTTGCATTGTTCCCTCTATATCTGCCGCTGGTTGGGGTCTCAGATCATCCTCTTTCATTATAAACTCAGTCTTAATCTTTGTAACTGAGTCTCCTTCCTGGTCTACACCCTCCTTACAATAAAATCTGACTGCCCGGGCCATCTGGGAAGGGTCGTTCTCTGTCCATTTCATGTTACCACATTTCACGGCAGTAGGCACGGAAGGTGGTAGGCAATACATTAATACAGCATAATATTGAAGGGAATTCTGATCACTCTGGGACAGCATGTCACCTGACTGCCCACGGGAGATTTCATTAAAAAGGTTCCAGAAATTCCTCTGGCTCTTCAGTATAGCAGAGATGTTTATGGGCTTTTGAAATGTGGCATTCAACGCATTCAGGATTTGTGCTCGCCTATCATCGTCCAAGGCATGGGCTTGCTGAAATGCGGCGTGGCTAGTATAATTCAAGTGGTTGAGGGAACGGCGGAGCTCTGCTGGGGTTAAAAGCCGCTGGACTAGGGACCAGAGGTCTCTATAATCAGCTTGATAAACTGAGATGGTACTTCTCAGATAGTCCACGAAAGCAGCAGGAGATTTCTTCCTGTCTGGGATTGCAGCCAGAATAGCCATCATCTCACTGGGTCGCCATGGGAAATAAACGTCTATCGTGGGCTGGGCTGCTGCTGTTGCAACATCAGGGTTGTGTATTTTCCTAAGCGGCAACTGTCTCAGAGTCTCATTAGGGGGCGCTTTAGCGGATTCCTCTGGCTCTTCAAAGACCTCGACGTCCTTCTCTTCCACTAGGGGAGTTCCATCTCCTCAGAACCATTCCCATCCTCTTTCTTTGTTCTCTACCTTTTCTGTCCTACTATATCGGTCTTAATGAATCTAGGTCGTATGCGTAATTGTTTCTGGATAGGATCAGGCCCCTCTCTCTTTGTCCGAGATCGGGTCCTAGAGCTAATTGGGCTTGTGGAACAGAGCTCCCCTTCTCTAACAGATGGTGAAGGTGCAGAAATAGGGCCCATACTATTAAACGAAGGGGCTGGAGAGGCTGGCATGATTTGAATCTGGGAGCAGTGACTGGATATAAATTATGATACCCTGGTGGTTCCGGAATTAGTGCAGACAATGCTACTGGTGCAGTCGGGACCCTCGCCGACATGGTCCAATTCTCTAGGTCATCATCTGCGTCTGTCAATGCAAGGCCAGGCATTGAACTACGTAGCCCTCTTTTTTTCTCCAGTCCACCCTCTCTTTACTTGCGCGTGTTTTTGAATGCACACTCCTTTTTCAAGATCTCCAGAGTTTTCTGGTTCCCCCCTTCACTAATTGGAATCCCCATTTTAAGGTCATTTTCTTGCCAACTGATAACATGATCCTATCCCTCTCCTCTTGACAATATTGTCTCCATAATCCAATTAACTCTTTAGCTTTCATACTTTGGCTCTTTTTTTATTTATTTATTTGCCTATTTATAACCAATGGCAATTTTTGCTACTTGGCAAAGTTATTTAAAAGGTTTTAACAGTGTTCTTTTCAAACTTAAAATGTTTGAAAATTCAAATTGAATTACTGCAAACTGCAAGCTCAGCTCTGATCTCAATTCAGAACTGAATTTACGATTTGCTTAACACAAACTTGTATAATTTTTACAAATTAATTAATTCTTTCTCTTAACAATTTTTCTTTTCACAAGTTATTTTTTACATTCACAAAAATGTTGGCTGCTATGAATGACGAAGCAGTTAGCTGCGGTGGTTGTCATCTCCAGATTTACACTTTTTAAAATCGTGTCAGTGAGTTTCATTAAGTTTCTATTAATTCACAAATAAAATGAAATAAACATTATTTCAAGTAATTCAAACTTAAGATTCTGGCTATTTCAATCAATTGCTTGCTAAAATAATTAACTTTTCTCAAAGAGGTTTAGAAACCCACTGGTTTCTTTGAATTGATTCAAAACGTATCTTTGCTGGAGTTTCAGTGACTCGAAAGAAAGGTATCCGATTACACCACAGGCTGCTGCTGTTATCTCAAGGCGCGTGTGAGAAGCACTGTCTGTAGTCTTTAACATTGGCTGCTGTTAACATTTTGAGAGCCTTCTGCTTTAACTAACATGCAGCATCCAGTTCAATGAATGCGTCTTCGTTTAGAAATTTATCCAAGCAATTCCCCATAATCTCTAACTCGTCCTCAAGACTGCGTTTCTCGCCACTACAGACCAAGGAGACAATTTTAGTAGAATCAACTGTAGTTTTAAAAACACTCCTGGAACTGAACCATCCTTCCGATGTCCCATCAGTTCATCAAAAAGACTCGTGGAACTAAATCATCTTTCCAGATGTCCCAGCAGTTCCACAATTAACCCAAAATTGAACTATCAATTATGATATCCCATCAGTTTAATTTTCTAATCCCCAGACGGACCTTTGATTTCGTCAAGATGATCTTTCCGTACCAACCGCGAGTGACCAGACCAATCAGACCATGAGAAGAGGGGAAAATCAATGTGGGTCATTTTCCAGCTACACACATTGTGGGCCCGTTTCCACTTTCCTTGTCCAACATCAGTCTAATTCTGATTTCGCAGCTGGCCAGTGACCGTCTCAAGAATTCCTGGGTTTTCGGCACCAAATGACAATATTGAGTTCTTTACCCATCAGTCTGGCCTTAATAAAACTCGAGATGGATTTGTAGGCACACTGTTATTTATTTTTAACCAACTGTAGGGGAGTCTAAAACTAGAGGGCATAGGTTTAAGGTGAGAAGGGAGAGATTCAGAAGGGCCCAGAGGGGCAATTTCTTCACTCAGAGGGTAGTGAGTGTCTGGAATGGGCTGCCAGAGGTAGTAGTAGAAGCGGGTACAATTGTGTCTTTCAAAAAGCATTTAGATGGTTACATGGGTAAGATGGGTATAGAGGGTTATGGGCCAAGTGCGGGCAACTGGGACTAGCTTAATGGTAAAAAACTGGGCGGCATGGACTGGTTGGGCCGAAGGGCCTGTTTCCATGCTGTACATTTCTATGATTCTAACTTGCAAGTCTGACTCGCTTCACAATGAGCCTCAGAACACACAAGCTGTCTTCTGAAACCCTAGGAACCGAGTGCTATCGGAGACAAATGAATCTCGATAAATACTTTCAAATGGCATCAAGCTTCACATACAAGTTTCCCACAGGCCATCCTATACACCTCCTGAGCTGGCCATATATCCTGATTGGCTCACTTCTCATTCCGTAACCCTGGGCCTCTTGTTACCCAGCATCCTTTTCCCATCCTCCACCAGACAGCCCTTCCCCTTCCTTGCCATGCCATCTGAAATCCTTTGTCTGTAAACTCACTACTATTAGACTGATCACATCCACATTACTGTAACTAATATTTGAACTAACTATTTTATATCACATTCGTTTGTTCAATTCCTCACCTTCAATGTTAATCTCCTTAACGACATCAAATACATTTGGGCTGAAATCTCTATTGAATAAATAATCATCAAATTCTGCAGTCAGTCCATGAACAACCCGCGCATTCCTTCCACTTATTGTTGCTTTAATTTCCTTTATCACACTTCTTAATCACAAAGGTTTCGACCATTCGTAAATGTTTTCTTTTGTATCAAACTTTTATCAAAGAAGAGGTACGAGAAAGACTGGCTGTAGGCAATGTTCACATGACATGTGGACCAGGTGTGATGCAGCTGAGGATGCTGAGTGATGTAATAGTGGACATTGTGAAGTTACTGGCCAGAAACTTCCGAATTCTATTTGTGTTTTTAATGGACAGCTACAATCCACTTGTTTATTCCAGGACACAACAATGAATAAAGTGAATCAGTGCTGAACAGTTTCTAACATCCACACCTCCAGTTTGTTCTTATTGAGAACCCCGTCCTCGATGGAAGCTCCTCCTTGGCATACAGGAGCGATCCCTCGAGGACCTGAGCTGTAAACGTGAAATTCAGTGAACGGATTTCACCCTCCGCACGGAATCTGATCACCACCTCAACCCCAACATTCAGCTTGGGTGGGCAGGCAAGACAATTTCCTTCCCCCAGCCCCCCACACAGACTGGGTAATATCCCAAACTCGTATCCTGCTATTACCACATTGCCCAACAACATCGCTCTGTTCCCACAACTCCAGGAATCTCACCCCAAATCCTCAACCCTGTTATTCTGTATTCAAGCAACATTTTGTCCCCTGATTAAGTTAATTCAGGGAAGAGAGGTTTGGCATTCCGAGTTCCTCTGCAGATATCCGGTTGCTGCTTCATGACCAAAAGAGGCCTAAAACCTGAAAGAAAGCCTCTCCCACAGCCCTGTGAGCATGTCTCCATTAGACGGTGTAGTCAATACCTGCAGAGTAGATAACAATGGAGAGAAGTGTGAGGAATGTCAACGTCGACATTCGGTGGAAATAAATGATTCAAAAGAAAACATTATTTTAACTACTGACAGATTCTCTGGGAGCAGGACTGAAGTCAAAGGGGAAAATCCAGTTGATTTCTAGTCGAAAGCTTTAACCATTGGACTGAATTCAGTCCTTGTGTTAAAATGTCTGTAAATTATCCATTGGAAAGTGAAGGACAATTTAAACCTGCAATTCTGGACAAAGACAGATTTTGCGCTGTTATGTTCTTGGGGAGAATTACAGAACAGAGAGATCTAGGGGTACAAGTTCGGAGCTCCTTGTAGGCGGAGCCGCATGTGGACAGGGTGTGAATAAGCCATTCAGCATATTGAATACAGGAGTTGGGACGCCTTATTGAAGTTGTACAAGACATTAAGAGCACACATGAAATACTATGTTCAGTTCTAGTCACCCTATTATGGGAAGTATATTGTTAAACTAGAAAGAGTGCAGAAGAGATTTACGAGGATGCTACCAGGACTTGGTGGTCTGAGTTATAAGGAGAGGCTATATAGGCTTGGACTTGTTTCCCTGGATCGTCGGAGGCTTCGAGGTGATCTGATAGAGGTCCATAAAATAATGAGAAGCGATCAGGCAGAGAGTCAACATATTTTTCCACTGGTAGAGTAGCTAAAGGGCACAGGTTAAAGGAGACAGTGGAGAGATGCCATAGAGACCAGACAGGATTTTCGTTCACACAGAGGGTGGTGAGCATCCGAAATGGGCTGCCAGAGGCAGTGTAGAGTCGGTACAATGTTTTCCTTTATAAAACAGGTTTGATATTTCCCTGGGCAGGGTGGATATAGAGGGATATGGGTCAAATGTGGGCAAGTGGGACTAACTCAGTGGTAGAAACTGGGCGGCATGGACAAGCTGGGTCGAAGGGCCTGTTTCCATGCTGTAAACATCTATGACCCGGTGACTCTCTGGAGGAAGTGTTCAATCACACAGATCAGGTCAAACGCAATAACACTCTGCTGGGATTGATCGAGCTACAGAGTGTCAGGATGTTCAGCTGAACAAAACGGAATGCCTGAAATATTTTACGGATCTGTGGTATCTCTGACAAGAAAAATAGTTAACATTTCAGATCCTGACCTTTCATTGGAACGACCTGTTCCTCTCTCCACAGGTGCTGCCGGATCAGCTGAATATTTGCAGCATTTTCTGTCTTTGTCTCGGGTTTTCAGCATCCGCAGTATTTTGCTTTTGGGTCAAAGGACAATGAGTTGTCTTTCCTGCACTGAAGGATATTGCAGGTCTCTCTGGTTGTGGGTGTCGCTGATTATCCATCTCTGGGACCTTTATTAATCAAAAGACTGCCGTTTGTGGAGGGTTTCTGAAATCCTGTCAGGGAGCTGGAGTTAAAATACACGGAGCCCTTACTCAATCTAAATGTAGGGCAGAAAAGTCTCGAGGTGCTCAACGACCAGCCCAGTTTGTTTGCTCCTGTGAATACAACAGGACATAAACAGAGGCAGCTGCAAACACATGTTGCATTTCATTCATAAAGTCATCGAATCAGACAGCAGAGAAATGGCCCTTCAGCCCATCGGATCTGTGCCGGTCAAAAACAACCACCGAACCATTCTCATCCATTCCCCAGCATTTGGCACATAGCCTCGTGTACCCTGGGATCGCAAGTGCCCATCTAAACACTTCTTAGATATTATGAGGGTCTCTGGTCCACCAACCTTTCAGGCAGCGAGTTCCAAACTCCCGTCTCCCTCCAGGGAAAGAGGTTTTCCAATAAACGGTTTAACAAGAAAAGCCTCTGCAGTCAGGAGCTGAAAATGGAGAGATGACCCATCTGTCATCTTGTACTCTGTGCCGCTATTAATAAAGTCATGACACTGTTTGATTTATAAACGACTCTTACAGCCTGCCCTGTCACCTTCAATGATTTGGACACATGTCCATCCATTTCCCGCTGTTCCTGCACTATTTTTTTTAAATAGACACTTTATTTTATATTGTCTACTTCTGCTCTTCCTGCAAAAATAAATCGCTTCACTCCTTGTCTGCTACATGTCCTCCCTTTGCACCAACCTGGCTGTGTCCTTTCGGAGTTTTACTGGAATTTGTGTAGCGCTTTTCACAACCACAGGACGGCCCAAAACATTTCCCGACAATGAAGTAGTTTTGAAATGTCGTCACTGTGCGAATTACTGAACTTTTGGTCAAATTACTGTTGGTCAACTAGAGCAACCCTCATATCGGGCTAGGCAAGCAGGTGTGGCGCTGTGGCGCAACGGATAGCGCATTGGACTGCTAGTTGCTGGCGTGATGAGACATTCAAAGGTTGTAGGTTTTTTCTAGCTGCTGGCGTGATGAGACATTGAAAGGTTGTGGGTTCGAGTCCCACCAGAGTCTGATTTTAGGCAAGGTTTGAATAAATCAATAACAGTTTTATCAATGTCCCCAACACAGAACATAGTAAATACAGCACAGAACAGGCCCTTCGGCCCACGATGTTGTGCCGAACCTTTGTCCTAGATTAATCATAGATTATCATTGAATTTACAGTGCAGAAGGAGGCCATTCGGCCCTTTGAGTCTGCACCGGCTCTTGGAAAGAGCACCATACCCAAACTCAACACCTCCATCCAACACCAAGGGCAGTTTGGACATTAAGGGCAATTTGGACATTAAGGGCAATTTGGACATTAAGGGCAATTTATCATTGGCCAATTCACCTAACCCGCACATCTTTGGACTGTGGGAGGTAACCGGAGCACCCGGAGGAAACCCACGCAGACACGGGGAGGACGTGCAGACTCCGCACAAACAGTGACCCAAGCCGGAATTGAACCTGGGACCCTGGAGCTGTGAAGCAATTGTGCTATCCACAATGCTACCGTGCTGCCCTAAAGAGCAAATAAATCTACACTATATCATTTTACCGTCATCCATGTACCTATCCAATAGCTGCTTGAAGGTCCCTAATGTTTCCGACTCAACTACTTCCACAGGCAGTGCATTCCATGCCCCCACTACTCTCTGGGTAAAGAACCTACCTCTGATATCCCTCCTATATCTTCCACCTTTCACCTTAAATTTATGTCCCCTTGTAATGGTGTGTTCCACCCGGGGAAAAAGTCTCTGACTGTCTACTCTATCTATTCCCCTGATCATCTTATAAACCTCTATCAAGTCGCCCCTCATCCTTCTCCGCTCTAATGAGAAAAGGCCTAGCAACCTCAAACTTTCCTCGTAAGACCTACTCTCCATTCCAGGCAACATCCTGGTAAATCATCTTTGCACCTTTTCCAGAGCTTCCACATCCTTCCTAAAATGAGGCGACCAGAACTGGACACAGTACTCCAAATGTGGCCTTACCAAAGTTTTGTACAGCTGTATCATCACCTCACGGCTCTTAAATTCAATCCCTCTGTTAATGAACGCGAGCACACCATAGGCCTTCTTCACAGCTCTATCCGCTTGAGTGGCAACTTTCAAAGATGTATGAACATAGACCCCAAGATCTCTCTGCTCCTCCACATTGCCAAGAACTCTACCGTTAACCCTGTATTCCGCAATCATATTTGCCCTTCCAAAATGGACAACCTCACACTTTTCAGGGTTAAACTCCATCTGCCACTTCTCAGCACAGCTCTGCATCCTATCTATGTCCCTTTGCAGCCGACAACAGCCCTCCTTACTATCCACAACTCCACCAATCTTCGTATCGTCTGCAAATTTACTGACCCACCCTTCAACTCCCTCATCCAAGTCATTAATGAAAATCACAAACAGCAGAGGACCCAGAACTGATCCATGCGGTACGCCACTGGTAACTGGGGTCCAGGCTGAATATTTGCCATCCACCACCACTCTCTGACTTCTATCGGTTAGCCAGTTCGTTATCCAACTGGCCAAATTTCCCACTATCCCATGCCTCCTTACTTTCTGCATAAGCCTACCATGGGGAACTTTATCAAATGCCTTACGAAAATCCATGTACACTACATCCACTGCTTTACCTTCATCCACATGCTTGGTCACCTCCTCAAAGAATTCAATAAGATTTGTAAGGCAAGACCTACCCCTCACAAATCCGTGCTGACTATCCCTAATCAAGCAGTGTCTTTCCAGATGCTCAGAAATCCTATCCTTCAGTACCCTTTCCATTACTTTGCCGACCACCGAAGTAAGACTAACTGGCCTGTAATTCCCAGGGTTATCCCTAGTTCCTTTTTTGAACAGGGGCACGACATTCGCCACTCTCCAATCCCCTGGTACCACCCCTGTTGACAGTGAGGACGAAAAGATTATTGCCAACGGCTCTGCAATTTCATCTCTTGCTTCCCATATAATCCTTGGATATATCCCGTCAGGCCCGGGGGACTTGTCTATCCTCTAGTTTTTCAAAATGCCCAACACATCTTCCTTCCTGACAAGTATTTCCTCGAGCTTACCAATCTGTTTCACACTGTCCTCTCCAACAATATCGCCCCTCTCATTTGTAAATACAGAAGAAAAATACTCATTCAAGACCTCTCCTATCTCTTCAGACTCAATACACAATCTCCCGCTACTGTCCTTGATCGGACCTACCCTCGCTCTAGTCATTCTCATATTTCTCACATATGTGTAAAAGGCCTTGGGGTTTTCCTTGATCCTACCCGCCAAAGATTGTTCATGCCCTCTCTTAGCTCTCCTAATCCCTTTCTTCAGTTCCCTCCTGGCTATCTTGTATCCCTCCAATGCCCTGTCTGAACCTTGTTTCCTCAGCCTTACATAAGTCACCTTTTTCCTCTTAACAAGACATCTAACCTCTCTTGTCAACCATGGTTCCCTCATTCGACCATCTCTTCCCTGCCTGACAGGGACATACATATCAAGGACACGTAGCACCTGTTCCTTGAACAAGTTCCACATTTCACTTGTGTCCTTCCCTGCCAGCCTATGTTCCCAACTTATGCACTTCAATTCTTGTCTGAAAACATCGTATTTACCCTTCCCCCAATTGTAAACCTTGCCCTGTTGCACGTACCTATCCCTCTCCAATACTAAAGTGAAAGTCACAGAATTGTGGTCTCTATCTCCAAAATGCTCCCCCACTAACAAATCTATCACTTGCCCTGGTTCACTACCCAGTACTAAATCCAATATTGCCCCTCCTCTGGTCGGAAAATCTACATACTGTTTTCGAAAAGCTTCCTGGACACACTGCAAAAACACCACCCCATCCAAACTCTTTGATCTAAAGAGTTTCCACTCAATATTTGGGAAGTTAAAGTCGCCCATGACTACTACCCTAGACTTCTGCACCTTTCCAAAATCTGTTTCCCAATCTGTTCCTCCACATGTCTGTTACTATTGGGGGGCCTTTAGAAAACTCCTAACAAGGTGACTGCTCCTTCCCTATTTCTGACTTCAACCCATACTACCTCAATAGGGTGACACTCCTCGAACTGCCTTTCTGCAGCTGTTATACTATCTCTAATTAATAATGCCACCCCCCCCCCACCTCGTTTACCACCCTCCCTAATCTTATTGAAACATCTATAACCAGGGACCTCCAACAACCATTTCTGCCCCTCTTCTATCCAAGTTTCCGTGATGGCCACCACATCGTAGTCCCAAGTACTGATCCATGCCTTAAGTTCACCCACCTTATTCCTGATGCTTCTTGCGTTGAAGTATACACACTTCAAACCATCTCCGTGCCTGCAAATACTCTCCTTTGTCAGTGTTCCCTTCCCCACTGCCTCATTACATGCTTTGGCGTCCTGAATATCGGCTACCTTAGTTGCTGGACTACAAATCCGGTTCCCATTCCCCTGCCGAATTAGTTTAAACCCTCCCGAAGAGTACTAGCAAACCTCCCTCCCAGGATATTGGTGCCCCTCTGGTTCAGATGCAACCCGTCCTGCTTGTACAGGTCCCACCTTCCCCAGAATGCGCTCCAATTATCCAAATACCTGAAGCCCTCCCTCCTACACCATTCCTGCAGCCACGTGTTCAACTGCGCTCTCTCCCTATTCCTAGCCTCGCTATCACGTGGCACCGGCAACAAACCAGAGATGACAACTCTGTCTGTCCTGGCTTTCAACTTCCAGCCTAACTCCCTAAACTTGTTTATTACCTCCACGCCCCTTTTCCTACCTATGTCGTTGGTACCAATGTGCACCACGACTTCTGGCTGCTCCCCCTCCCCCTTAAGGATCCTGAAGACACGATCCGAGACATCCCTGGCCCTGGCACCCGGGAGGCAACATACCTTCCGGGAGTCTCGCTCGCGACCACAGAATCTCCTATCTATTCCCCTAACCATTGAATCTCCTACAACTATTGCTTTTCTATTCTCCCCCTTCCCTTCTGAGCCCCAGAGCCAGACTCCGTGCCAGAGACCTGACCGCTAGGGCCTTCCCCCGGTAGGTCATCCCCCACAACAGCATCCAAAACGGTATACTTGTTTTGAAGGGGAACGGCCACGAGGGATCCCTGCACTGTCTGCCTGTTTGTTTTTTTCCCCCTGACTGTAACCCAGCTATTCTTGTCCTGTACCTTGGGTGTGGTTACCTCCCTGTAACTCTTCTCAATCACCCCCTCTGCCTCCCGGATGATCCGAAGTTCATCCAGCTTCAGCCCCAGTTCCCTAACACGGTCTTTGAGGAGCTGAAGTTGGGTGCACTTCCCGCAGGTATAGTCAGTGGGGACACCGGTGGTATCCCTCACCACCCACATCCTACAGGAGGAGCATGTTACTGGCCTAGCCTCCATCCCCTCTTACCTTAAAGAATATAGCTGCTGTGTGGACTAACTAGATCTCCGCCCTCCGACTCTGCTCCCAGTCAGCTACACTTCCTGTAAACTCCTGGCTCTCTTCACACTCTTTGTGGAAATGTCGGAAACAAAATGAAAGGAGCACCTTACCCTCTCCTCACCTAACTCCCTCGGTCACCAAACTCTCACTATCGCACTCAAAAAGCACCAAATTCAGCACTCCCTCGGTCACCAAACTCTCACTATCGCACTCAAAAAGCACCAAATTCAGCACCCAGATAAGTGAAACTGCGCCCCGAACCTCCTTCTGAAAGGTGACTCCAGTCACTCTCCCCTTTCCCATCAGATCAACGTCACAGAAGAAACCCCTTCACCTTCTCAGAACAACCATTCAGGACAAAAATACAACCTTTGAAAGCTGCTGCGTCAGTGAGTCTGTTCCCTGCTCAGACAGATTGCAAACGGGGCATATACATCAGCGGGCAACTGTTCAGTCAACTCCCCCAGACTGTTCCTGACAGACAGCACCAAACAAGGATGATGTGAATCGACACCACTGAATGCTAACACCAACACGTTTATCACAGCTGTAATGAACAGCTCATGTTGCAGCTTTTGATCAGACAGCGGGGGATTATCACAGGCGCTCTGTCAGTCTGCATGTTGCTTCAGGCAGGTTTCCGACTGGACACGTTGAATGAGCGGCTGTGTGAACATTCGCGGTTCAGGGGGAGATTTCTCACTTACCAGACTGGAGTTCCGGTTCCAGTCCCAGACATTTCCCTTTCTCTTTCTGAATCCATCCTTGTCCTCTTGCTCATTTGCACTTTTCATTGTTCCATCAATGGCGGCCGCGTCTTCAGCTGTCTGAGCCTTTACCTCGACAATTCATTCTAGAAAAATCTCCAGCTGTCTCTCTGCCGTGCAAGTGCAAAATGAATGAATGCAACTAGAAGCAAAACAAACAAACGGACGGGCAAGACACACTCCCAAAAAAATGGAGAGAGATTTTGCAATCTGAAATTACTGAGCTCGATGTTGAGGGCGGAATTCTGTGTGTGGATATTAAATGTTGAGGTGGTCTTACTCGAGTTTCCGTTAATCGCCATTGGAACACGGATGACCAAGGACAGAAAGGCCAGAGTGGGAGAGGTGGAGAATTAAAATCACAAGTGGCAGGAAGCTCAGAGTCATGATTATGGATTGAACAGAGATTTATCAAAGCGGTCACACAGTCTGTTATCTGGCCTGTTGAAGTAGATGAGACCAAATTGTGGCAGCAAATACAGGAGATTAAAATGAAAAGCACAAGTATCTCACTGGTTCACTTGGAAGGAGTGTTTCGGGCTCTAGATAATGAAGAGGGAGGACGTAAAAAGGCAGGAGTTGCATCTCATGCACTTGCAAAGAAAGGTGCAGATAGAAAGTGAGCGGATATTGGCGGTGGAGCATCGGTCGCAGAGGGGATTGTCCCTTCAGTCTGGTGAATGGGGAGAGCAGGGGAGGGTGTTTCTGATGATGTCATAAATGGTCCCTGGAATACGGAGACTGACGGGCTGCAAGGTGAGAACAAGCGGCACCAAATCAGTTCAGCTCTACTTACACAGGACACAACAATGTCAGTAACGGAAAGATCTTTTGGGATAAGAGCGAGAGTTTTGCAAAATCGTTCACTTTTATTTCCATTTCCCACCTTTGCCGCTTTTCCTACAAATGTTGGCAGCGGTTGGATTTCCACCCGCATACTCGGAGAGACTGAAACCTAAACCCATCTCCTCAGACCGCTCGGCCTCGCTATCCAAAAGGTTCATTGTTTCTGATACTGATGACTGGTGATTGGCATCTTGCTGTTTATCAGCTGAGTCCAGGATTTCAGATTGAGAGAGAAGGAAATGATCCAATCACAGAGCTGGAACGCTGCTTCTAGTTTTCTCCCCACAGATGATGTTTAATTCTGAGCAATTCCAGCATTTCCTGTGTTTATTATTTATGATGATCAACATTTGAAGTCATTTGCTTTGTGATTAGTGAACTTTCTGAGCTGAGTTCAGGGGACTCGGTTTCCAAAATATTTTAAAAGTTATTTGACGGGATGTGGGTGTCGCTGAATCCGTCAACAATTATTGTCCAAAATGTATTACCCTTGAGAATTTGGCGGTGACGTGAATCTTGAGCCGCTGCAAGTCCATGTGGTGTATGTACACACACAGTGCTGTTAGGGAGGGAGTTCCGGGATTGTGAGCCGGCCACAGAAAGGGTGATATATTTCCCAGAATGGTGTGTGTCTCGGAGTGGAACTTGCAGGTGGTCGCTGTTTCTCTGTATCTGCTCCCCTTGTGTTTCCAGGTGAGAGATCCCGCGGGTTTGGATGGAGCCTCACGGAGGAAAAGTCAATATTAGGGGTGGGATTCGAACCCACGCCTTCAGAAAAGTCTGCGACCTGAACACTCGGCCACACTGGGAAAAACATTGGGTAACAGCAAATTCCTGCCGATGCTGGAATCTGAAACGAAAGAGAAAATGCTGGAAAATCTCAGCAAGTCGAGCAGCATCTGTAGGGAGAGAAAAGAGCGAACGTTTCGAGTCCAATGACTCGGCTTTGACAAAGGGTCATTAGACTCGAAACGTTAGGTCTTTCCTCTCCCTACAGATGCTTCCGGACCTACTGAGATTTTCCAGCATTTTCTTTTCCGGCCACGCTGACACACTGATGTGATCAACCGGTGAAGTGGGGATTGGGCCAAGGGTCGGAGCCGACTCGATGAGCCTCCTCTTGCACTGGAGGGGCTCTGTGATAACTTAAACATGTTGAAAGCGGCAGCATCCGGACACAAGGACAAGGTAAGGTCTCAGGCCAGAGGAAGTGTCCGATGTGATGACACACAGAACATCAGAATTAAATTGGTGAAATACATTTATGGTGGACTGGTGCCGTCTGGTGGCTGAACGGGAGCCGTGCGACACGGAAACATTCATTCAGGAGCATTTTAAATTGGAGGGAAATAAGCTACGCAGAGCAGGATCTTTTCACGGAACACTTTATAAACTAATGTGAAGTCCCAAAATGACTCATGCTGCGTCAGTGAGCGATGGTGGTATAGTGGTGAGCATAGCTGCCTTCCAAGCAGTTGACCCGCGTTCGGTTCCCGGCCTTCGCAGTAGTAATTTGGAGGTGAAATTTTGCGCGACTTCGTGAGTTTCAAACCGAGAAAGAAAAACAGTTTCTAACTCAGAATTTGGGCGCAATTGGGGAGTGAAATAAGTAACTTTCTCATCATTTTAATATGGTTTCAATATGGACAGTGTTCCACTATTCACCCACAAGCCGTCAAAGAACAGCGAAAAGCCGCAGCTTTTCACTTCACCCTCAAATTTGTCAAATAGCAGGTGATTCAAACTCGTCCTATTCTCGAAATGACTCCATTCAAAAGCACGATGCAAATAATATATTTTATATTTACCCGCTTGAGCAAATTTGTCAAATATCAGGAGATTCAAAGTCGTCCTGTTAATGCAGAATGACAGTGAGTTCAGTCAGAAATGTTTACAAACAACAGCAATTTCTTTCTGCTCACTAGACAGTTATAGTGATCTGTATTAAACAGCAGGAGCGGGAACCGCAGTCCGCAGTCTTCACCTTCACGGTGAGTCTGAATTTCAGTTTGGGGGTTTCAGTGAGAGCGGATGTTATTGTGGAAACTGAAGTCACTTTTCCTGTGAATGGAGCCGGATAAAGAGCCTTGGCCAGCCTGAGAGTCCCCGAGCCTCCATGAATCTTCACAGCTCACACAGAGTGAAGGGCTTTTACACTTTGAAAATGACCATGTCCGGCAGCTGGAGCTTTCCCTTGTATTTTCTGGGATCTGGGAAAGAGCGGATCATCAAAAAACAGAAATGAAACACAAATAATCGCAGTATTTTTTCACGTGGGCTAAACATCAGCTCAGGTGTTACAGCCGGTGGCCGCGTGGCCTAATGGATAAGGCGTCTGACTTCGGTGATTCTATGAATGATATCAGGCGATTGCAGGTTCGAGTCCTGCCGCGGTCGTTTTATACAGAAATCCGGTGGATCTTTTGCTGACAATCCAGTTTTCACTCCTCTCTCATCTTAGTCTTTCGTTTAGCGCCGAATGAATCCACAATATCTGATTGATTTGGATAAAGAATTGAATAAAATATTATGTATCAATCGGTTCAATACAATTCTGTGGAGGGAATTCTAATGTCCTCAGGAAGATGGTTACAGTCATAGATGTTTCAGCATGGAAAGAGGCCCTTCGGCCCAGCTTGACCATGCCGCCCAGTTTGTATCACTAAGCTAGTCCCACTTGCCCCCATTTAGCCCACATCCCTCTATATTCACCCTGGGGGGGGGGGGGGGTTGACAGGATAAATGCTGATAAGCTGGGTCACCATGTGGGAGAGTCTAGGACCAGAAGGAATAATCTCAGAGTAAGTAGCCGCCCATTTCAACCAGAAATGATGAGTAGTTTCTTCTCTCGGAGTATAGAGCATCTATAGAAATGTTTGTATGAACCGAATAGGGCTGTAATTTGTTGAAGGCTGCCACAGACTGATTTTTTAAAAATTATGAGTACCCAAACATTGTTTCCAACTAAGGGGCAATTTTGCAAACAATCCACCGACCATGCGCATCTTTTGGTTGTGGGAGCGAAACGCACCCAAACACAGGGAAAATGTGCAAACTCGACGCAGATAGTGACCCAGCGCCGGGATCGGACATGGGCCTTCGGTGCCGTGAGGCAGCTGTATAAACTACTGAACCACCGTGCTGCCCTTGAGACAGATTTTTAATCAGTAAAGGAAAGCAAGGATTATGGGGATAAGGCGGGAAACTGGGTTTGAGGATTATATCAGAACAGACATAACCTCTTTGAATGGTGGAGCAGACACGATGGGCCGAATGGCCTACTTCTGCTCCTCCGTCTTACAGTGTAATGAGATCCTCTGATGGACTTGTTTTCACGGCTGGGCGGCCGGTTCTGGAAAGACAAAATCTGCCAGCAGTGCCCCAGATGAAGCTGGCGTCTGTTTTGGAGCTTCTGAAGCCGCAAGTTTTCATGGTGCCAAACCCCTGCCCAAAGCTGGTGTCGTGATTTAAATCGATTATCAGACAGAGGATTAGGAATACCGGTGTAGAGAATGGTGCAAGAAGATTCAATCCTCAGTGCATTCCAGACCCGAAGCACTCGTTGTGCAAAAGTGCTTCTTTTTCAAACATCACATCTGCTTCCTTTGCAAATCAACGGAAATCTGTGCCCTCTCATTCTTGCTCTTTTTACTCGGGGGAACTGTTTCTCTCTGTTTACTCCGCCTAGCCCCCTCATGATTTTGAACATCTCCATCATATCTCCTCTCAGCCTTATCCCCTCCAAGGAGAACGTTCCCAACATCTCCAATCTAGCCTCATAAATGGAACCAATCCTGTAAACCTCTTCTGCACGCTGCCCAATACGTCCACAGCCTTCCAATATCGTGGCTCCCAGCGCTGTGCAAAATATTCCATCTGATGTCTAACTTGCGCCTTGTACAGATTCAGCATAACCTCCTTGCTCTTGTTCTATTTTCCACTCGTAAATAAGCCCAGAATAAGATTTGCTTTATTACCTGCTCTCTCCACCTGTCCACCTTCAATGATCTATTCACATATACACCCAGCTCTGTCTGCTCCTTCATCCCATAAATAGTTGAGGGGCAGCACGGTAACATAGTGGTTAGCACTATGGCTTCACAGCGCCGCGTCTCATGTTCGATACCCGCTTGGGGTTCCCTGTCGGTTTCGGCCGGGTGCTCCGGTTTCCTCCCACGCTCCGAAGATGTGCAGGTTAGGTGGATTGGCCATGCTAAATTGCCCTTAAGTTAGATGGGGTAGCTGGGATGCGGGGATAGGGTGGAGGTGTTGGCTTCATGGGGGTGCTCTTTGAAGAGCCGGTGCAGATTCCATGGTCTGAATGGCCACCTTCTGCACTGTAAATTCTATGATTCTATCCTTCCCTACCAAAATGCATCATCTCACGCGTCTCCAGATTGAAAATCATCTTTTGTCGTTTGAAGTTCTTGACTGTCCACGTCTCGGTTTTCAAAATTTCCAAGTTTGTACCATCCCTAAACTTTGAAACTGTTCCCTGTACACCATGATCTAGCACATTGTTATACATCAGGGAAAGCAAATGTTCCAGTAGGAACCCATGTGGAACACTACAAACCTTCTTCCAGTCCGAAAAGTCTCGATTGACCATTATATTCTGTTTCTGATTATTCAACCACATTTATATCCATATTGCTACTGTCCCTTTTATTCCAGGAGCTACACATTTCGCTTATTCTGTGCAGTTTTGGTTTCCTTATTTAGGGAAAGATGTAAATACGTTGGACACGGTTCAGAGAAGGTTTCCTCGATTGGTGCCAGGAATGAGCCTTTCGTCAGTGGTAGGGAAATTACTGGACAGAATCCTTCGAGACAGAATCTACTCCCATTTGGAAGCAAATGGACGTATTAGTGAGAGGCAGCATGGTTTTGTGTCTCACTAACTTGATAGAGTTTTTCGAAGAGGTCACAAAGATGATTGATGCAGGTAGGGAAGTGGATGTTGTCTATATGGACCTCAGTAAGGCTTTTGACGAGGTCCCTCATGGTAGACTGGTACAAAAGGTGAAGTCACACGGGATCAGGGGTGAGCTGGCAAGATGGGTACAGAACTGGCTAGATCATAGAAGGCAGAGAGTAGCAATGGAAGGGTGCTTGTCTAATTGGAGGGCTGGGACTAGTGTTGTTCCGCAGGGATCAGTGCTGGGACCTTTGCTGTTCGTAGGGTATACAAATGATTTGGAGGAAAATGTAACTGGTCTGATTCGTCCGATTGCAGATGACACAAAAGGTTCGTGGAATTGTGGATAGCGATGAGGTCTGTCAGAGGATACAGCAGGATTTAAACCGTTTGGAGGCTTGGGCGGAGATATGGCAGATGGAGTTTAATCTGTACAAATGTGAGGTAATGCATTTTGGGAGGTCTCATGCAGGTAGGGAATACACAGTGAATGGTTGAACCCTCAAGAGGATTGAAAGTCAGAGAGATCTATGTCTACAGATCCACAGGTCACTGAAAGGGGCAACACAGATGGAGAAGGTAATCAAGACGGCATACGGCATGCTTGCCTTCATTGGCCGGGGCATTGAGGACAAGAATTGGCAAGTCATGTTGCAGCTGTATAGAACCTTAGTTGGGCCACACTTGGAGAATAGTGTTCAACTCTGGTCGCCACACTGCCAGAAGGATGTGGAGGCTTTAGAGAGGGTGCAGAAGAGATTTTACCAGGATGTTACCTGTTATGAAGGGCATTAACTATGAGGAGCGGTTGAATAAACTCGGTTTGTTCTCACTGGAACGACGGACGTTGAGGGGCGACCTGATAGAGGTCTACAAAATTATGAGTGTCATAGACAGAGTGGATAGTCAGAGGCGTTTCCCCAGGGTAGAGGGATCAATTACTAGGGAGCATAGGTTTAAGGTGCGAGGGGCAAGGTTTAGAGGAGATGTACGAGGCAAGTTTTTTTACAGAGAGGGTAGTGGGTGCCTGGAACTCGCTGCCGGAGAAGGTGTTGGAAGCAGGGACGATAGTGAGATTTGAGGGGCATTTTGACAAATACATGTATAGGATGGGAATCGAGGAATACGGACCCAGGAAGTGTAGAAGATTTTAGTTTAGTGGGGCAGCATGGTCGGCACGGACTTGCAAGGCCGTAGGGCCTGTTCCTGTGCTGTACTTTTCTTTGTTCTTTGTTGGTCTTAGAGCGAGTTTTCTATTGAAGAAAGGTGAGACAGACTGCACTTGTTTCCAGTAGAGATGTGAAGAGTGACAGTTGATCTGATTGGAGGTGAGGGCGAGTCCTATCTGCTGGATCTGCCCTTTTTCAGTGAAGGCTTCCGGTCATGGAAAACGGTCCACATTTTCCATGATCTCGCCATTTTATTCTGTGTGCCATTCTATGTGAGTTTTGACAACATAATTAAGCTCTTGGAATGCACTATCATTCATCATTAAGCGCAACACCTCCATACTCCCATAACGCCTTGATCCACTGCAATTCGCATCCCGCTGCAACCGGTCCACCTCAGACGCCATTTCCGTGGCCCTACACTCATTCCTATAGCATCTCGAAAACAAAGACCCCTAAATCAGACTCCTATTTATTGACTACAGTTCCGCCTTCAACACCATAGTCCCAGCTAAGCTCATATCAAAGCTCCAAAACCTAGGTCTTGATTCCCCACTCTGCAACTGGATCCTCGATTTTCTGATCAACACAACACAATCAGTAAGAATGAACAACAACACCTCCTCCACAATAGTCCTCAACACCGCCGCCCCACAAGGCTGCGTACTTAGCCCCCTACTCTACACCCTGTTCACACACGACTGCGTGGCAATACTTGGTTCCAACTCCATCTACAAGTTTGCTGACGATACGACCATAATGGGCCGGATCTCGAATAACGCCAGAGTCAGAATACAGGCGGGAGACAGGGAACCTAGTGGAGTGGTGTAGCGACAACAATCTCTCCCTCAATGCCAGCAAAACTAAAGAGCTGGTCATTGACTTCAGGAAGCAAAGCACTGTACACACCCCTGTCAGCATCAACGGGGTCGAGGTGGAGATGGTTAGCAGTTTCAGATTCCAAGGGGTGCACATCTCCAAACATCTGTCCTGGTGCAGCCACGTCGACGCTACCACCAAGAAAGCACAACAGCGCCTGTACTTCCTCAGGAATCTAAGGAAATTCGGCATGTCCACATTAAACCTTACCAACTTTTACAGATGCACCATAGAAAGCATGCTATCGGGCTGCATCACAGCCTGGTATGGCAACTGCTTGGCCCAGGACCGCAAGAAACTTCAGAGAGTCGTGAGCACTGCCCAGCCCATCACACGAACCTGCCTCCCATCCATTGACTCCATCTACACAACCCGCTGCCTGGGGAAAACGGGCAGCATAATCAAAGATCCCTCCCACCCAGCTTACTCACTATTGCAACTTCTTCCATCGGGCAGGAGGTACAGAAGTCTGAGAACACGCACGAACAGATTCAAAAACAGCTTCTTCCCCACTGTCACCAGACTCCTAAATGTCCCTCTTATGGACTGATCTCATTAACACTATACCCTGTATGCTTCTTCCGATGCCAGTGCTTATGTAGTTACATTATATATGTTGTGTTGCCCTATTATGTATTTTCTTTTCTTCCCTTTTCTTCCCGTGTATTTAATGATATGTTGAGCTGCTCGCTGAAAAATACTTTTCACTGTACCTCGGTACACATAACAATAAACAAATCCAATCCAATCCAATCCAGTCAGTGGCGTTGTGTGGAAAGTAGGATTCAGTCTGTGGAGCTCCGTGTCCCATACTCTATATGTTCAGAGTGACCATTGCACAGTCCTTGTGGAGAGAAGGCCCCATCTTCACATTGAGGATTCACTCCATCGGGTTATTTGACACTACCACCCTACTAAATGCGATCAATTTTGAAATATAATTCATGTATATTTCAGTCTCTGACACTGTATGACAGAGTCAGATTCATTCCACATTTGTAATATTGCGGTAATTCATAGGATTGTTGCATATCTTCTGTAACAATCTGTCTTTGGGATTCAGTTAAATCGCTTTGCGAGAATCTCTGGGACTGTATGAGAGTCTCATTCATTCAGTATCTTTCATTCTCTGAAAATCTGTGTGAAAGTCGAAGTAAATCTGCAATGAGCAATCTCTGATATTGTTATTGAGTGGATAAAATCATTTTGTTGTTTGTCAGTTTCCGTTCAGACGTCTGCATATCAGAATCATTACGCGTGTCCGTTGGGGGAGGGGCATATAGGCATTTGGGTGGTGAATTAATCTTTATCTGTCAGTCTCTGATGTGCACAGTACGAAGTCTGACAACACTAGGTTAAAGTCCAACAGGTGTGTTTCAAACACTAGCTTTCGGAGCACTGCTCCTTCCTCAGGTCCTGTTTTATTCTGTTCGCAGTGGAGGCCAACAAACCAAAAATACTCCAATTTACCGAATGATCCCAGTACGAAAAGCAAGGGACAAAAATTGTTTCTTTTCATATTATTTGAACAACGAAACCAAATTGAACAGGAATAAAGAAGCGCACTGAGCGGATACAATAAGCTTCGGGAGGTAATGAGAAGCTGGTTTGAGTGAGTCCCGATTGTCGGTCGGATCGTGGGTTTAGGGGTATTGATTCCCGCTGACGGAACTTCCATTTGAGATGAAATGCGAGAAGTCCCGCGTTCAAATCCCGGACGAGCCCTGTTTTTTTAATCAGGACGATGGATATGGTGTCATTGACTTCAATCGAGAGCAGGTTTGAGCTCCAGAGAATATATCAGTGCAGAACATGTGAAGAAACGAACACGACATTTAAAGACCGTTTCACCATGGTGTAAGACTCTGAATTTATCCTCATATATGAAGTAAAACAAACGAACGCTTGTGCATCCAGGTAGTTGGCTGAATGTAATGGTTGTATGTAACCCCGATAAACCTTTGATTTATTTGCTGAACAAGAATCTTTCAATCTCCGCCTTAAAAATAATCAATGTCCCGCTTCCGCCGCCTTCAGAGGTAGAGTTCCAGAGTCGCACAACTCGCTGAGAGGGAGACATTTCCCCATCTACGTCCGAAAAGGGCGACACCCTTGTTTTTAACTGCCCAGTAGTTCTGCTCTTACCCACAAGCAGAGACATCCTTTCCACGTCCACCTTGTCAAGACCATTCAAAATCTGATGTTCTTCAATCAAACCAACTGTCACTCTTCACCTCTCCTTTCCTCAATAGAAAACCCGCTCATTCCTGGGACCTATCGAGGAAATCTCCAAATTCATTTTCGGCTAGGTTTATCACCAAACCTGCCTCCTGAAGTCGATCGAAGAACTCCATACGATGCTTTAAATGTTCTTTCCATGTCTGGAAGTTGGAAATAAAACAGATTGTCCCACTTTCTCAATGCAATCCCTCAATGGTGGGATAGGATAAGAGTCCATTCTTGTAACTGCATTCACCTTTCTGTAGACCACACACAACCATTGGGTACCGTCTGGTTTAGTTACCATCACTATGGGTGAGCTCCATTGGCTGCAATCCACTTCAATTATGCCATTCTTCAGCATACCCTCAATCTCGCTGTTAAACTGTGCCAATTTTAAAGGATTAAGTCTATATGGGTGTTGTTTGATAGGGACAGCATTTCCCACATCTACATCATGTATAGCCATTTTAGTACTTCCCAATTTATCTCTACAAACTTGCCCATGTGATATCAATAACTCTTTCAGGTCAGTTGGTTTTTCCTCTGGCAGGTAACTTCACAATTCATCCCAATTTTTAAGAACATCCTCATTTTCCAATTTAATTTGAGGTATGTCAAATGCACAGTCATCTGGATTTGGTTCGTCACTTTGAGTTAGAATCATTAAAATCTCCTTTCTCTCTCCTTCCCTTTCAAAGTACCTTTTCAGCATATTCACATGACACACTCGGTGAGTCTTCCTCCTATCTGGTGTTTTTACCACATAATTCACCTCACTTAATTTCCTTTCAATCTGATACGGTCCACAAAACCTAGCTTTTAAAGGCTCCCCTACCACTGGTAACAACACTAAAACTTTATCCCCACTGGCAAAACTACGAACTTTGGTTTCTTGTCTGCTACCCGTTTCATCGCATTTTGTGCAACTTTCAAATGTTGTCTAGCCAATTCACCTGCTCTATTTAATCGTTCCCTAAAATTTGACACGTAATCCAATAGTGTAATTTCCGATTTCTCACCCACCAATTTTTCGTTTTGCAATTTAAGTGGTCCTCTTACCTCATGACCAAAAATTAATTCAAAAGGACTAAATTTGGTAGACTCATTAGGTGCATCCCTAATTGCAAATAATACGAGTGGGATTCAGGCACTAGCTCAGATACACTCAAGGTGGGTTTCTTCATCTCCTCATACGTTGCAGATACCTCCTCCGGAAGTGATGCAAACACTTCACTAACTCTACCTACCAACTTTGTTTGAATCAGTAACACGCACATGTCCTGTGGCCATTTCATTTGTTTAATTACCTTCTCAAATGAAATGAAAAAGGCTTCCACTTCCTTCTCGTCAACCCTTGGCAATGCTTGGACATTTTTAAATAGATTCCCACCAAGCCTTCGACTATGACGCTCTTTCTCACTATCCTCATCGCTATCATCCAACTGTACGTTTCCCTTTACATCTGCCAATTTTAATTGATTGTCATGTTTCAAGGCCATTTCCTGAAGTTCAAACTCCCACTCTTTATCTTTTTCCCTGATCTGTACCTCCCTTTCTTTTTCGTTTTGTTCTGCTAGGGCTATTCTTGATGTTCTCCTTTCTTCTCTCTCCTTTTCATTTTCCTCTCTCTTTCTCTTTCGACTCTCTCACTCTCGTATTCATGCCGCTTTAATTCTTTCTCATGTTCCATTTGTTTAATTTGCAACTGAATTTTTGCCATTTGCAATGAGCCAAACTCTATCTCAGGCAACTTTTAATGCTTAATCACCGCCATAATTACCTCATCTTTTCGCATTTTGTCAGGTAATGTTAACTGCAATGTTCTTGCAAAATCTAACAGTCTGCTTTTCGTTTCTGTCCGTAAAGTACTACGTGTGACATTCTCCACCCCCAAAAACTTCTGCGCCTCTGAAAGAGACATTGTTCGCAACACTCTCCCCACTTAAACTAAAATACCACACCGGAAAAGCAACAATCGTTCACTGTGTTTAAGTTCACAAAAGCCAATCGAATAGATAGGCTATTATCGCGGACGGCCCCCCAATTGTTATGGGCGAGGCGTTTTCAGAACCCCAAAATGTATCATGGAGTTCAACCAACCTCTCCCTTTAATGGATTTGTTGCTTTTCCTAGCACACGGCTTGTTCCCTCGGTGTGGGATTACAATTATGGACACGTGGGTTTTTAAACACAAAACACTGTTTTTTCCATGAACTCAACTTAACATCTTAAATAAACATTCGATCTCTTAACACCCCTTACTTCAAGGATAACTCAGAAAATATTGCAACAGTAACTAAATCCTTAAAATGTTCCTTCAAACTTCCAAGCGACTGAACACCTTTGAACAGAATCACATCAGGTTAAAAGCTTTACAATTATGAATTTAAATCACCCAAATGATCCAGAGATGGTATTTTATGTCAGAGATCCAGTACCCGTCAAAGACAGACACTCCCAAGCTCTTTTCAACCTTGCAGCTCTCTGGAAACACACAGACACACACAAGCTTCAATGCAATAACTTCCTGAAGTGATTCCAGGCTGGTTTTAGAATATATTCTATCGACCAAATTACTAATGAATAACGCAGTGAACACTGCTGCGATGGCCGAGTGCTTAAGGCGTTGGACTTGAAATCTTATGGGGTTTCCCCGCGCAGGTTCGAATCCTGCTCACAGCGACTGTGTTTCAAAATGTTTGTTCGACTCCCCGCACAAGGTGCTGAATCGGAATGTTTGTAAATGAACGGTTTGAACCTATATCGAGTTCAGTCAGATATTTAACATTTTTTGGGGGAAACTGAACGAAATATAAAGAAACTCGCACTCAAATCAACAAAGGGGTGTTAAGGGGCAGCACGGGAGCCTTGTGGATTGCTTCACTGCTCCAGGGTCCCAGGTTCGATTCCAGCTTGGGTCACTGTCTGTGCGGAGTCTGCACATCCTCCCCGTGTGTGCGTGGGTTTCCTCCGGGTGCTCCGGGTACCTCCCACAGTCCAAAGATGTGCAGGTTAGGTGGATTGGCCATGATAAATTGCCCTTAGTGTCCAAATTTGCCCTTAGTGTTGGGTGGGGTTACTGGGTTATGGGGATAGGGTGGCGGTGTTGACTTTGGGTAGGGTGCTCGTTCCAAGAGCCGGTGCAGACTCGATGGGCCGAATGGCCTCCTTCTGCACTGTAAATTCTATGATTCTATAATTCTATGAATCAATAAATAATAACGTTTCCTGCAACTTTTGGAAGGAGAAGCAGGAACGGCAGCGACTGGAAACGTGGTTTAGTTTCATTCAGCTGAATGTATTTCTGGGGAACATGATCGAGGCAGAAATGGAACATATTTGAAAAATATTTTCTTGTTCTCTTTCCTTTGTCTATCTATCTGTTTCTTTTTCTCACCTCACTCTTTGTTTTTGTGCTTCTCCGGGGACTGATTGGATACACAGTGAAACTCAGCCCCATCTCATTCCAACTCTTTTGGACGAATACGTCCTGGTGATGGACGGTCCTGAATCATTGGAAGAATCGACAAACTATTCCATTCTTGTCCTTGTGAGAAGTTCCATTCCTGGTTGTGAGGTGGTTCTGGGATAAAGGGATCGAGAGAGAATGAGGTGACTGCAGTCTGACTCTTACTCTGAAAACCAGTTAGTGCGCCCTTGTACAAAGTGGATGTGTTTGAGAACAGGAGGAAAGCAGATCATGGGCCTGTGATTGATTTTATTGAGCCGGACCTTGAAAAGTGAAGCAAACTTCTAACCAGTCGGTGTCTGTCTGAGAACTGGTAAGGAATTACGGCTGATATTGAAACGGTTCATCTTTAAGGTCACTAAGATGATTGATGCAGGTAGGGCAGTAGATGTTGTCTATATGGACTTCAGTAAGGCCTTTGACAAGGTCCCTCATGGTAGACTAGTACAAAAGGTGAAGTCACACGGGATCAGGGGTGAACTGGCAAGGTGGATACAGAACTGGCTAGGCCATAGAAGGCAGAGGGTAGCAATGGAGGGATGCTTTTCTAATTGGAGGGCTGTGACCAGTGGTGTTCCACAGGGATCAGTGCTGGGACCTTTGCTCTTTGTAGTATATATAAATGATTTGGAGGAAAATGTGACTGGTCTGATTAGTAAGTTTGCAGACGACACAAAGGTTGGTGGAATTGCGGATAGCGATGAGGACTGTCTGAGGATACAGCAGGATTTAGATTGTCTGGAGACTTGGGCGGTGAGATGGCAGATGGAGTTTAATCCGGACAAATGTGAGGTAATGCATTTTGGAAGGTCTAATGCAGGTAGGGAATATACAGTGAATGGTAGAACCCTCAAGAGTATTGAAAGTCAAAGAGATCTAGGAGTACAGGTCCACAGGTCATTGAAAGGGGCAACACAGGTGGAGTAGGTAGTCAAGAAGGCATACGGCATGCTTGCCTTCATTGGCCGGGGCATTGAGTATAAGAATTGGCAAGTCATGTTGCAGCTGTATAGAACCTTAGTTAGGCCACACTTGGAGTATAGTGTTCAATTCTGGTCGCCACACTACCAGAAGGATGTGGAGGCTTTAGAGAGGGTGCAGAAGAGATTTACCAGAATGTTGCCTGGTATGGAGGGCATAAGCTATGAGGAGCGGTTGAATAAACTCGGTTTGTTCTCACTGGAACGAAGGAGGTTGAGGGGCGACCTGATAGAGGTATACAAAATTATGAGGGGCATAGACAGAGTGGATAGTCAGAGGCTTTTCCCCAGGGTAGAGGGGTCAATTACTAGGGGGCATAGGTTTAAGGTGAGAGGGGCAAGGTTTAGAGTAGATGTACGAGGCAAGTTTTTTACGCAGAGGGTAGTGGTTACCTGGAACTCGCTACCGGAGGAGGTAGTGGAAGCAGGGACGATAGGGACATTTAAGGGGCATCTTGACAAATATATGAATAGGATGGGAATAGAAGGATACGGACCCAGGAAGTGTAGAAGATTGTAGTTTAGTCGGGCAGTATGGTCGGCACGGGCTTGGAGGGCCGAAGGGCCTGTTCCTGTGCTGTACATTTCTTTGTTCTTTGTTCTTTTTTGTTAATTAGTTACAGCAAATCGATTCTTTCAGAGGTGTTGGTGTGTTGTTTTCAGAGACACTGTCATAGTTTCTGAAAATATGATTTGTGCTTGTTTTTGTTTTTTCAGTAATTTGGAAATCTATTTGGAGCGGGTGCAGTTGGTCAATATCTGTGCCTCTTGCTTGGCAGCTCCCCGGGAAGCAGCAGCTCCATTCCTATCGAGATCTGTGGACACAAACAGGAGACCCAAACTATTGAGCACTGCTGCCATCTCCTGGCTGAAAGCAAGTTGTGCAACAAGTTAACGATGTATTCGTGACACGTTTCAGTCGGAGCAAAATAACATTAACATGGTTAAATATTATCATTGTAGTAATCACATTTAAATCCCCAGATATCTGATTTCTGACTGAGCGACCCAGCTCATCCCGATCTATCGGAAAATAAAAGATTCCCATTACAGCCATATTGGTTACAAGAATATCCAATCTCTGATTTAATACATTCCCCCGCTTCATTGTTTGTGTATTCGTTCTATAAACACATTGACATTGCCCGGGGACAGGTGGTGGTATAGTGGTGACTGTCCCAGCATTTGACCCAGCTTCAGTTCCTGGCCATCACAGTGGTGAATTATTTAATTAAATATCGATTGTCAGGACAGAAAAGGAGGGGACACGCCTCATATAAAATTCACCAACTGTTCTCATCACCCATGGGTTTCTTATCTAATAACCAGCATCAATTTGTTTTGCGTGTATACATGGTTTAAATAAACAACAATCTTCAACATTAATAACTAAGTTCTCAGTCAGAAACAATAGTAAATAGGTGGGTTAAACGGGCCAGAAATACGAGCCACGCAAAGTTCCGTTTACAGAATGAGCTTAAAACACTCCTAGTGGCTGAATAAATTAATCACTAAGTAAGTTACATAATTAATACCAGTAAAAAGTTATTACTGAAACCGGATGAAAAGGGCAGCATCTGGACACAAGGACAAGGTAAGGTCTCAGATCAGAGTAAGAGTCCTATGAAATGACACACAGAACATCAGAAATAAATTGCTTAAATACATTTATTGTGGACTGGTGCAATCTCCTGGCTGAACGGGAGCCGTGTGACACAGACACTTTCATTCAGGGGCGTTTCAAATTGGAGTGAAATGTACACAAACAACACGAATTTCTTTCTGCTCACTGTGCCCAGTTATAGTGATCTGTCTTAAACAGCAGGAGCGGGACCCGCAGTCTTCACCTTGTTTTAAAAGAATTTAGAGTACCCAATTCATTTTTCCCAATTAAGGGGCAATTTAGCGTGGCCAATCCACCTAGCTTGCACGTATTTGGATTCTGGCGGCGAAACTCACGCAAACACGGGAGAAGGTGCAAACTTCGTGGAATCAATCAGGAGACCCAAACTATTGCGCACTGCTGCCATCTCCTGGCTGAAAGCAAGTTGTGCAACAAGGTAACGAGGTATTCGTGACACGTTTCAATTGGAGCAAAATAACATTAACATGGTTAAATATTATCACTGTAGTAATCACATTTAACTCCCCAGATATCTGATTTCTGACTGAGCGATCTGTTCATCCCGATTTATCGGAAAATGAAGGATTCCAATTACAGCCGTATTGGTTACAAGAATATCCAATCTCTGATTTAATACATTCTCCCGCTTCATTGCATGTGTATTCGTTCTATAAATACAGGCAAAGTTTGAAGAAATCAGTAACAGAGTGACCAATGTTCCCGGAGAGGTGAAACTGCCGCCCCGAACTTCATTTTATGAAGGTGATTCCAGTCACTCCCCACTTTCCCATCAGAACAACGTCCCAGAAGAAATCAAATCACCTTCACAGAACAACCATTCAGCACGAAAGTAAATGATCTGAACTATGCTGACCAGAATCAGTGTGCTCAAACGTGTGTTCTTGTTGAAAGAAAAAATGAGGAAGTGAATAGTGTGGCTACCGCAGGGCAGTAATGTTGTAGCTCCTGGTTTAAGGAGCAGAGTGCCGCAGCGGAAGCGTGTTGGGTCATTAGCCCGAGGTCGAGGAATCGAGGCTATTCTCTGCTATTTACATCCTCCCTGACACGAAAAGTAAAAATAACGCACGTTCCTGTTTGCTTTGCAGCAAATACCTATCAGAAACTTTCTTGCAGTCTCATCCCGACATTAAACCCAGGAATGACGCAGACAGCGTGACACATTACAACATTGTAAAGCTCACACAGAGGGAACCACAGAGAAAATGCTTTAAAGTCTCAGCAGGTCTGACCAGATCTGTAGGGAGAGAAAAGAGTTAACGTTTCGAGTCCAGATGACACTTTGTCAAAGCTGGACCGGATACGATATCCAGTAGTACACCACAAAGGGGCAATATAGGTATATAACGATATCCAGTAATAACTCACAGGGGGCATATAAGGAAATAAAGCTTTATCGAGCAACAAATCACAATAGAAACCAAGTTCCCATCTTCCCCTCTCGGGCGGATGTGAACAATCGAACCTGCGAGACTATTTACAAGAGAAGACGAATTTTAGCAGGAGTCCAGGGATCAATATTAATTCCTCAACCAAAGTCACTGAAGCAGATTATCGAGGCATTAACTGCGCTTTTGCCTGTGTGGTCTTGCTGTGCGTATTTAAGCAGGAATCTCATGTCCTGAGACCAACGCTTTTCCATTGAAAGGAAGGTATTGGATATTCGTGAGGTTGAAAATCTCGCTGGAGAAATTTAACCTCGTGGGGGAAAGGTCAATGTCAGGAGTGGGATTCGCACCCACGCTTCCAAAAGAGACTGCGACCTGAACCTTTGACCGCTCGGTCACCCTGATGCGTTGTCGCCGAAACTAAGATCCGTGAACAAATCGACTCAAATTCTATCTTCATCATCATTCCATTTCAAACAAGATATGCTTATCCTACTTTTGAACACCAGCCAGAGTCCTGTATCTGAGTGTCATCCTTGTCCAGGCCGCTGAGGGTTAAGGAGCTCCTCATTGCTGCATTGATCAGTTTGCTCCAATCAACCAGGGACGAATTCCCGCTCTACCTGTTCCTCACTCGAAGATTTTGAGAGCCTAAGATCTGAGCGACGTGAAGTATCCAATTGGAGAGTTGCATCCTGGCGACGGCAATCTCTCTCCACAGCTGCTCCCGGTGCTGCTTTCACAGAGAAGTAGCCGAAGAATCCCTCCTGTGTCCAAACAGGAGAACGTTCATCCAGGAGAGGCGCCAGAAGAGTGTTCTGGGAGAAGTCAACTTAGTCACCTCGACTATACTGTGGGTAGCTGAAGAACAGGTGTCAAAGAGCGGATCAGACTGTAAGTAAAACGTTGATACTAATAAAGAAAAAGGTAGATGTGCTGCTGACAAATAGCGACTTGTTTCCGTTTGGTGTGATTGAGAATATGAATAGCAGAAGATGGTTTGGATCCATCAACCTCTGGGTTATGGGCCGCTGCTCCACGCTGCTCGTGCTTGACCCTGTCCGGGGTCGGACTTGAGGCAAAGTTTGAAGAAATCTCTAACAGCGTGATCAATGTTCCCAGAGAGGTGAAACTGCCGCCCCGAACTTCATTCTATGAAGATGATTCCAGTCACTCCCCACTTTATCATCAGAACAACGTCACAGAATAAATCACATCACCTTCACAGAACAACATTCAGAACGCAAGTAAATTATCTGAAATTTGCTGACCAGAATCAATGTGCTCAAACGTGTGTTCTAGTTGAAAGAAAAAATGAGGAAGTGAATAGCTGTGTGGCTACCGCAGGGCAGTAAAATCGTAGCTCCTGGTTTAAGGAGCAGAGTGCCTCAGCGGAAGCGTGTTGGGGCATTAGCCCGACGTCAGCGAATCGTGGCTATTCTCTGCTATTTACATTCTCCCTGACACAAAAAGAAAACATAACGCACGTTCCTGTTTGCTTTGCAGCAAATACCTATCAGAAACATTCTTGCAGTCTCATCCCGACATTTGTCCCAAGAATGAAGGAGATAGCATGACACATTACAACAGTGTAAAGCTCACACATAGGGAACCACAGAGAAAATGCTTTAAAGTCCAGGTAACTATTTGTCAAAGCTGGACTGGAAACGTTATCCAATAGTACCCAATAGAGGGGCAATATAGAGAAATAACGTTATCCAGTAATACCTCACAGGGGGCCAATAAGGAAATAAAGTTTTATCCAGCAGTAAATCACCATAGAAACCGAGTTTCCAACTTCCCCTCTCGGACGGATGTGAACACTCTAACCAGCCAGACTATTTACAAGAAGATAAGACGAATTCTACCCGGAGTCCTGTGCTCAATATTAATTCCTCAACCAGAGTCACTGAAGCAGATTATCGAGGCATTAACTGCGCTTTTGCCTGTGTGGTCTTGCTGTGCGTATTTAAACAGGAATCTCATGTCCTGAGACCAACGCTTTTCCACTCAAAGGGAGGTATTGGATCTTCCTGATGTTGAAAACCTTGCTGGAGAAATTTAACCTCATGGAGAAAAAGTCAATATTAGGAATGGGAGTCGAACCCACGCCTCTAGTGGAGACTTCAATTTAAACGCAGCAGCTTAGACCACTCGGCTGTCGTCCAAACTGAAATCAATGCAAAAATCGACATAAATTCTATCTTCATCGTCATTTAATTTCAAACAATAGATGCTTTCCCTACTTTTGATCCCTAGCCAGAGTCCTGCATCTGAGTGCCATCCTTATCCAACCCGCTGGGGGTTTAGGAGCTTCTCATTGCTACATTGATCAGTTTGCTCCAATCAACAAGAACCGAATTCCCGCTCTACCTGTTCCCCACACGAAGATATTGAGAGTCTAAGATCTGAGCGACGTAAAGTATACAATTGGAGAGTTGCATTCTGGCGACTGCAATCTCTCCCCACACGTCCGGCACACGTCCGCTGCGCCACTTTGCTCGTAGTTGATCTTCTCTGGGGTCGGTCTTGAAGCAAAGCTTGAAGGATGAGCGGCGACTTGATAGAGGTTTATAAGATGATCAGGGGAATAGATCGAGTAGACAGTCAGAGACTTTTTCCCCGGGTGGAACACACCATTACAAGGGGACATAAATTTAAGGTGAAAGGTGGAAGATATAGGAGGGATATCAGAGGTAGGTTCTTTACCCAGAGAGTAGTGGGGGCATGGAATGCACTGCCTGTGGAAGTAGCTGAGTTGGAAACATTAGGGACCTTCAAGCAGCTATTGGATAGGTACATGGATTACGGTAAAATGATATAGTGTAGATTTATTTGTTCTCAAGGGCAGCACAGTAGCATTGTGGATAGTGCAATTGCTTCACAGCTCCATGGTCCCAGGTTCGATTTCGGCTTGGGTCATTGTCTGTGCGGAGTCTGCACGTCCTCCCCGTGTCTGCGTGGGTTCCTCCGGGTGCTCCGGTTTCCTCCCACAGTCCAAAGATGTGCGGGTTAGGTGAATTGGCCAATAATAAATTGCCCTTAATGTCCAAATTGCCCTTGGTGTTGGGTGAAGGGTTTGGGTTTGGTTTTGGGTTTGGTTTTGGGTTTGGGTTTGGGTTTGGGTTTGGGTTTGGGTATGGTGCTCTTTCCAAGAGCCGGTGCAGACTCAAAGGGCCGAATGGCCTCCTTCTGCACTGTAAATTCAATTATAATCTATGATTAATCTAGGACAAAGGTTCGGCACAACATCGTGGGCCGAAGGGCCTGTTCTGTGCTGTATGTTCTATGTTCTAAATCAGTAAGAGCGTGATCAATGTTCCCAGCGAGGTGAAACTGCCGTCCTGAACTTCTTTCTATGAAGGTGATTCCAGTCATTCCCCACTTTCTCATCAGAACAACGTCACAGAATAAATCACAACCGTTCAGCACGAAAGTAAATTAACTGAACTATGCTGACCAGAATCAGTGTGCTCAAACGTGTGTTCGTGTTGAAAGAACAAATGCGGAAGTGAATAGTTGTGTGGCTACAGCCAGGCAGTACTGTTGTAGCTCCTGGTTTAAGGAGCAGCGTGCCGCAGCGGAAGCGTGCTGGGCCATTAGCCCGAGGTCGAGGAATCGAGGCTATTCTCTGCTATTTACATTCTACCTCACAGCAAAAGTAAACATAACGCACGTTCCTGTTTGCTTTGCAGCAAATACCTTTCAGAATCCTTCTTGCAGTCTCGCCCCAGGAATGAAGGAGACAGCATGACACAGTACAACATTGCATAGCTCACACAGAGGGAACCACAGATAAAATGCTTTAAAGTCTCTGCTCAATTGATCCTCAAGATAAACACTTCCAAATTCCACCAATTCCATTGGGAAATGCATGAATATAGATTGTTTAAATTTTACATACTTCTAACACCTCTCCGTCCACCCGATCACATTCTATCACCGACAGTTCATGTGAATCTCCCGCGCTCTGTTGCGGTTCTGTGTCGTGGCCAGTAGATGTCAACACACTGTGGTAGAGAGAAGTTCACAGATTAGAGTGAGACACAACTGATAAAAATTGTTTTTATTATATTAAAGTTGGGACGGCGGGATTTCGAGAAGATAATATGTGGTGATGATCTTTTCTTATATTTTGGTTGTGTTGAAGCCGTCAACATGTTGTATGTGGGAGTGAGGTGCATTCTCTCTGCCCTTCTCTGGTCCCGTTTGTAAATGGGGGGTTCCTGTCACTCTCGGGTAATGTGTGAGAGTGTAAGAGACATTCTGAACCTGTCAGTCTTCGTCACTATATGTGCCGGTGGATACGTTGTCAGTGGAACCGCACCGTGACACAAGTTCTTCGGCTACCCACAGTACAGTTGAGGTTACCGGGATGACGTCTCCCATAATTCTCTTCAGCCACCTCTCCAGGATGAACCTCCTCCTCTTTGTAGACTGGAGGGGTTCTTTGGCTACTTGCCTGGAATAAGATCATATATAAAAATTCCATTGAAGTAAATGAGTTGTATCATGTGGTTAAGGAGACGCACAACAATCCATTGTACTCTGCACACGTTGATTCAAATCCCATCCTCGTCTGTAATGTGACTGTTGTGTCTCTGTTTGGTCCACTTCATGAGCATGAAGTACAAAGGCTGTGATTTTTTGCTTTGGTTCACGGGCTTGGCGGGTGGTGAATTCGGCGAACACTGTCCATGTTGAAACCACGTTATAAAAAGGTGAGAAAGTTACTTATTTCACTCCCTGCCCTAATTGCGCATACATTCTGAGTTGGAAACTGTTTCTTCCTCTGATTTTGAAACTCACAAAGTCGCGCAAAAGATAAGTTCATAAAATAAAGAAACATAATTCAGCCATTAAACCCATCGAGTCTGCCCGCCATTCTATCATGGCTGATATCTTCCCCATCTGCGAACTACAATGTTACAGACAAAGAGGTCGATTGCGTTATCAGCGGGAAACCCTTTTCCCTAGAACGCATGACCTCGAAGCGGGAGTACGCAATTTAGCCTCCTGAGCCTAACACCTTCCATGTGATGTTGGCTGATTCCATCCTGGCGTCAACTCCACCGTCTTCCCGTTCTCCGTATCCCTTCAACTCCTTACCAATAAGAATCTCTCTACCCCCTCCTTAATCTTACTCACTCTCCCTGCATCCAACGCAATCTGGGGTACCGAATTCCACGGAATCATAAACCCTTTGGGATAAGTAGTTTTTCCTCAATTTAAAAAAATTTTACAGTGCAGAAGGAGCCAATTCGGCCCATCGAGTCTGCACCGGCTCTTGGAAAGAGCACCCTACCCAAGGTCCACACTTCCACCCTATCCCCATAACCGAGTACCCCACCCAACACTAAGGGCAATTTTGGACACTAAGGGCAATTTTATCATAGCCAATCCACCTAACCTGCACATCTTTGGACTGTGGGAGGAAACCGGAGCACCCGGAGGAAATCCACGCACACACGGGGAGGATGTGCAAAACTCTGCACTGACAGTGACCCAAACCGGAATCGAACCTGGGACTCTGGAGCTGCGAAGTAATTGCGCTACCCACAATGCTACTGTGCTGCCCCAAAAAGGCAGATGTGCTGCTAACAAATAGCAACTTGTTCCCGTTTGGTGTGAATGAGAATATGAACAGCCGAAGATGGTTGCGATCCATCGACCTTTGGGTTACGGGCCCAGCACGATTCCCTTGCGCCAGTGGCCAAATCTATTATTCTAAGAGCATGCCCTCTCCTTTTAGAATGTCCCACAAGAGGCAGCAACAGCTCCACGTCAACTTTTTCCATACCTTTTGGCACCTGATACAACTCAATTAGATAATTGCGCATAGATTCTGAGTGAGAAACTGTGGACCAGTCTTCCTCAGTTTGAAACTCACGATGTCGCACAATAACATCCGATTCAACTATTAGATCGATGACCGGGAATCTAACTGGGACAACAGCTTGGAAGAAAACTTTGCTCACCACTCTCCCATCATCGCTGCATTTCCAATTTTGGACACTAGGTGGAATAGAAGGAGGCAGATACATTCCATCAGTTCATGGATGCAAAACGAATTAAGACATGTTGACAGGGGCAGTTGTGGGGCGAGGTGGCCGAGTGGTTAAGGCGATGGGCTGGTAATCCTTTGTGTTCTGCATACGTGTGTTCGAATTCCGTCCTCGTTGATTGTAAATCCACTTTTCTCGGATGTGGGCCTCATTTTTCCTAGATGGATCTGCAATCACTGATGCGACAATCTATTCCAAGTTGTCAGGCCAGATTGCATCGAGTTGGGTTAGAGGACGGAGTAACGAAGGCAGACGGGTTTGCGGCTTAACCGCTCTTTGACACCAGTTCATCTTCGGCTACCCACAGTACAGTCGAGGATACCGGGTTGACTTCTCACATAATTACCTTCTGCCACCTCTCCTGGATGATCTTCCTCTTGTTTGTACACTGGGGGGTTGCTTCGGGCACATGTCTGTGAGAAGATCGGACATTAAAGTTCCATGAAGTAAAGGAGTTGTACCACGTGGTTAATGGGATGCACAAGAAACCTTTGTGCTCTGCGCACGTGGGTTCCAATCCCATCCTAGTATGTAATGTGTCTGTTGTGTCTCTGGTCTACTTCATGAGCATGAAGTACAAATGCTGTCATTTTTAGCTTTGATTCACGGGCTTGGCGGGTGGTGAATTCGGCGAACACTCTCCATGTTGAAACCACATTATAAAAAGGTGAGAAAGTTACTTATTTCACTCCCTGCCCTAATTGCGCATACATTCTGAGTTGGAAACTGTTTCTTCCTCTCAGTTTGAAACTCACAAAGTCGCGCAAAAGATAAGTTCAGAAAATAAATAAACATAATTCAGCCATTAGACGCATCGAGTCTGCCCCCCCCCCCCCATTCTATCATGGCTGATATCTTCTCCATCTGTGACCTACAATGTTCCAGATGAAGAGGTCGATTGCGATATCAGCAGGAACACCTTCTCCCTAGAACGTATGACCGCGGAGCGGGAGTAGGCAATTTAGCCTCCTGAGCCTAACACCTTCCATGAGATCATGGCTGATCCCATCCTGGCTTCAACTCCACCGTCTTCCCGTTCTCCGTAACGCTTCAACTCCTTCCCAATAAAACTCTCTCTACCACCTCCTTAAATTTACTCACTCTCCCTGCATCCAACGCAATCTGGGGTACCGAATTCCACAGAATCATAAACCCTTTGGGATAAGTAGTTTTTCCTCAAATCTTTTTTCACATTGCTATCTCTTATTCTAAGATCATGACCTCGCCTTTTAGAATGCCCCACAAGAGGAAGCAACAGCTCCACGTCAACTTTTTCCATACCTTTTGGCATCTGATACACCTCAATTAGATAATTGCGCATAGATTCTGAGTGTGAAACTGTTGGCCAGTCTTCCTCAGTTTGAAACTCACGATGTCACACGATAACATCCGATTCAACGGCCGGGAATCGAACCGGGACAACTGCTTGGAAGAAAACTTTGCTCAACACTCTCCCACCATCGCTGCATTTCCAATTTTGAACACCAGGTGGAAAAGAAGGAGGCTGATACATTCAACCAGTTCATGGATGCAAAACGAATTAAGACATATTGACACGTGCACTTGTGAGACGAAGTGGCCGAGTGGTTATGGCGCTGTGCTGCTAATCCATTGTGCTCTACACATGTGTGTTCGAATTCCATGCTCGTTGATTTTAAATCCACTTTTCTCGGAAGTAGGTCTCCTTTTTCCAAGATGGATATGCAATCACTGATGTGACAATCTATTCCAAGTTGTCAGGCCAGATTGCATCGAGTTGGGTTAGAGGACGGTGGAACGGAGACAGACGTGTTTGGGGCTTAACCGCTCTTTGACACCAGTTCTTCTTCGGCTACCCACAGTACAGTCGAGGATACCGGGTTGACTTCTCCCATAATTACCTCCTGCCACCTCTCCTGGATGAACATCCTCCTGTTTGTGCACTGGAGGGTTGCTTCGGTCACTTGCCTGTGAGAAGGTCAGATATTAAAGTTCCATGAAGTAAGGAGTTGTACCACGTGGTTAAGGGGATGCACAAGAAACCTTTGTGCTCTGCGCACTTGAGTTCGAATCCAATCCTCGTCTGTAACGTATCTGTTGTGTCTCTGTTTGATCCACTTCATGAGGGTGACGGAAAAATGCTGTGATTTTTAGTGTTTGGGGCTTGGGGTTGTGAATAATCGAACACTTTCCATATTGAAACCACTTTAGAAAATGACGAGAAAGGTACTTAATTCACTCCCCCCCCCCCCCCCCATAATTGCGCCCACATTCTGAGTTGGAAACTATTTCTTTCCCTCAGTTTGAAAGTCATGAAGCGGCGCAAACGATAGATTCATCAGATAGATGAGCAGTATTACGCCATTCGACCCATCGAGTCTGCCCGCCATTCGATCATGACTGAAATGTTCATCATCTGCTACCTGAAATGTTACGGAACAAGAGATGGATTGAGATATCAGCCAGAACACCTCCTCCCGAGAACACATAACATTGGAGCTGGGATATGCAATTTAGCCTCTTGGGCGTAAAACCTTCCATGTGATCTTGCCTGATCAAACATAATGGCCTCAACACCGCCGTCCTGCCCGTTCTCCAGAACCATTCAACTCATGACCAATAAAAGTCTCTCTAAGTCCTCCTTAACTTTCTCACTGTCCCTACATCCACCACACTCTGAGGAAGTGAATTCCACAGAATTACAACCCTTTGGGAGAAGTAGTTTTTCTTTTTTAAATTTGCCTCCTCATATTCTAAGATGATGACCTCTCGTTTTAGACTGCCCCACAACAGGTACCATCAACTCCACGTCTACAATATCTACACCTTTTCGCATCTTAAACACCTCACTTAGATAATCCGCATGAATTCTGAATGAGAAACAGTTGACCAGTCTTCCTCAGTTTGAAACTCAGGATGTCGCGCAAAAACATCCGATTCAACTATTACTGCGATGGACGGGAATCGAACCGGAGTCAACGGTTACAAAAGCAGCGATGCTCACCACTATACCACCATCGCTGCATTTCCCCCGTCGAATGCCTGGTTGAATATAAAGAGGCAAATAATTGCCATCAGTTCATGGATACAAAACGAATTAAGACGTATTGAGGCAAAAAGTTGTGCGACGAGGTGGCCGAGTGGTTAAGGCGATGGACTGCTAATCCATTGTGCTCTGCACACGTGGGTTCGAATCCCATCCTCGTCGATTTTTCGTCCATTGTTTCTCGGAAGTGGGATTCATTTTTACACGATGGATCTGCAATCACTGATGTGACAAACTATTCCAAGTTGTCAGGCCACTTGCATCGAGTTGGGTTAGAGGAGGGACGAACGGAGGCAGGCGTGTTTGGGGCTTAACCCCACATTGCCACCAATTCTTCTTCGGCTACCCACTGTGCCATCGAGGTTACCGGGTTCACTTCTCCCATTATTAACTTCTGCCACCTCTCGTGGATGATCGTCCTCCTGATTGTACATTGGTGGGGTGCTTCGGCTACTTGTCTGTGACAAGATCAGATATTAAAGTTCCATGAACTAAAGGGGTTGTACCACGTGGTTAAGGTGAGGCACAATAATCCATTGTACTCTGCACACGTGGATTCAAATCCCATTCTTGTCTGTAACGTGTCTGTTGTGTCTCTGTTTCGTCCACTTCATGAGGATATAGAAAAAAGGCTGTGATTTTTAGCTTTTGTTTAAGGGCTTGGCGGGCGGTGAATAGTCGAACACTGTCCATGGTGAAACCAAATAATAAAAAGCTGAGAAAGTTACTTTTCACTCCCTGCCCTAATTGCGCATAAATTCTGAGTTGGAAAATGTTCCTTCCGCTCAGTTTGAAACTCACGAAGTCGCACAAAAGATAAGTTCATAAAATATAGGAGCAGAATTAAGCCATTAGACCCATCGAGTCTGCCCCGCCATTCTATCACGGATGATGTGTTCCTCATCTGTTACCTACAATGTTACAGATGAAGAGGGCGATTGATCTCAGCTAGAATACGTCCTCACTATAACACATGACCTAGGAGCGGGAGAAGGCAATTTAGCCTTCTGAGCCTAACACATTCCATGAGATCTTGGCTGATCCCATACTGGCCTCAACTCCAGACGTTCTCCATAATCCTTCCACTCATTACCAACAACAATCTCTCTAACTCCTCCTTAAATCTATTCAGTGTCCCTGCATCCATCGCAATCTGGGGTAGTGAATTCCACAGAATCACAAGCCTTTCGAGGCTAGATTCACAGTATAAAAGTGATCCACTACAGTGCAGACTGTGTTTGCACTGAGTGCTGAATTTGGTGCATTTGAGTGCTATAGTGAGAGTTTGGTGACTGAGGGAGTGCTGAATTTGGTGCATTTGAGTGCTCTAGTGAGAGTTTGGTGACTGACGGAGTAAAGTGAGGAGGGAGTAAAGTGCTGCTTGCATTTTGTTTCCTCCATTTCCGCAAAGAGTGAGAAGAGAGCCAGGAGTTTACAGAGAGTGCAGCTGACTGGGAGCAGTGTCGGAGGGCGGAGATCCAGTTGGTCCACAGGGCAGCTATATTCTGCAAGGTAAGAGGGGATGGAGGCTAGGCCAGTTGCATGCTCCTCCTGTAGGATGTGGGTGGTGAGGGATACCACCGATGTCCGCGCTGACTATACCAGCGGGAAGTGCACCCAACTCCAGCTCCTCAAAGACCGTGTTAGGGAACTGGAGCTGAAGCTGGATGAACTTCAGATCATCCGGGAGGCAGAGGGGGCGATAGAGAAGAGTTACAGGGAGGTAACCACACCCAAGGTACAAGACAAGAATAGCTGGGTTAGAGTCAGGGGCGGGGGGGGGGGGGGGGGGAGGGGGAGGCAGACATTCCAGGGATCCCTCGTGGCCGTTCCCCTTCAAAATAATTATACCGTTTTGGACGCTGTTGGGGGGTGACCTACCGGGGGAAGGCCCTAGCGGCCAGGTCTCTGGCACTGAGTCTGGCTCTGGGGCTCAGAAGGGAAGGGGGGAGAATAGAAAAGCAATAGTTGTAGGAGATTCAATGGTTAGGGGAATAGATAGAAGATTCTGAGGTCGTGAGCGAGACTCCCGGAAGGTATGTTGCCTCCCGGGTGCCAGGGCCAAGGATGTCTCGGATCGTGTCCGCAGGATCCTTAAGGGGGAGGGGGAGCAGCCAGAAGTCATGGTGCACATTGGTACCAACGACGTAGGTAGGAAAAGGGGTGTGGAGGTAATAAATGAGTTTAGGGAGATAGGCTGGAAGTTAAAAGCCAGGACAGACAGAGTTGTCATCTCTGGTTTGTTGCCGGTGCCACGTGATAGCGAGGCTAGGAATAGGGAGAGAGTGCAGCTGAACACGAGGCTGCAGGAATGCTGTAGGAGGGAGGGCTTCAGGTATTTGGATAATTGGAGTGCATTCTGGGGAAGGTGGGACCTGTACAAGCAGGACGGGTTACATCTGAACAAGAGGGGCACCAATATCATGGGAGGGAGGTTTTCCAGTATCCTTCGGGAGGGTTTAAACTAATTTGGCAGGGGAATGGGAACTGGATTTGTAGTCCAGCAACTAAGGTAGCCGATATTCAGGACGGCAAAGCGTGTAATGAGGCAGTGGGGAAGGGAACACTGACAAAGGAGAATACTTGCATGCACGGAGATGGCTTGCAGTGTGTATACTTCAACGCAAGAAGCATCAGGAATAAGGTGGGTGAACATATGGCATGGATCGGAACTTGGGTCTACGATGTGGTGGCCATCACGGAGACTTGGATAGAACAGGGACAGAAATGGTTGTTGGAGGTCCCTGGTTATAGATGTTTAAATAAGATTAGGGAGGGTGGTAAAAGAGGTGGGGGTGGCATTGTCAATTAGAGATAGTATAACAGCTGCAGAAAGGCAGTTCGAGGAGTATTAGCCTACTGAGGTAGTATGGGTTGAAGTCAGAAATAGGAAAGGAGCAGTCACCTTGTTAGGAGTTTTCTATAGCCCCCCCCCCCCCAATAGTCGCAGAGATGTGGAGGAACAGATTGTTAAACAGATTTTGGAAAGGTGCAGAAGTCACAGGGTAGAAGTCATGGGTGACTTTAACTTCCCAAACATTGAGTGGAAACTCTTTAGATCAAAATAGTTTGGTTGGGGTGGTGTTTGTGCAGTGTGTCCAGGAAGCTTTTCTAACACAGTATGTAGATTGTCCAACCAGAGGAGGGGCAATATTGGATTTAGTACTGGGTAATGAGCCAGGGCAAGTGATAGATTTGTTAGTGGGGGAGAATTTTGGAGATAGTGACCACAATTCTGTGACTTTCACTTTAGTAATGGAGAGGGATAGGGGCGTGCAACAGGGCAAGGTTTACAATTGGGGGAAGGGTAAATACGATGTTGTCAGACAAGAATTGAAGTGCATAAGTTGGGAACATGGGCTGTCAGTGAAGGACACAAGTGAAATATGGAACTTGTACAAGGAACAGGTACTACGTGTCATTGATATGTATGTCCCTGTCAGTCAGGGAGAAGATGGTCGAGTGAGGGAACCATGGTTGACAAGAGATTTTGAATGTCTTGTTCAGAGGAAAAAGGAGACCTATGTAAGGCTGAGGAAACAAGGTACAGACAGGGCGTTGGAGGGATACAAGATAGCCAGGAGGGATCTGAAGAAAGGGATTAGGAGAGCTAAGAGAGGGCATGAACAATCTTTGGTGGGTAGGATCAAGGAAAACCCCAAGGCCTTTTACACATATGTGAGAAATATGAGAATGACTAGAGCGAGGGTAGGTCCGATCAAGGACAGGAGTGGGAGGTTGTGTATTGAGTCTGAAGAGATAGGAGAGGTCTTGAACGAGAACTTTTCTTCTGTATTTACAAATGAGAGGGGCCATATTGTTGGAGAGGACAGTGTGAAACAGACTGGTAAGCTCGAGGAAATACTTGTTAGGAAGGAAGATGCGTTGGGCATTTCGAAAAACTTGAGGATAGACAAGTGCCCCGGGCCTAACGGGATATATCCAAGGATTCAATGGGAAGCAAGAGATGAAATTGCAGAGCCGTTGGCAATGATCTTTTCGTCCTCAGGGTGTCAACAGGGGTGGTACCAGGGGATTGGAGAGTGGCGAATGTCGTGCCCCTGTTCAAAAAAGGGAATAGGGATAACCCTGGGAATTACAGGCCAGTTAGTCTTACTTTGGTGGTAGGCAAAGTCATGGAAAGGGTACTGAAGGATAGGATTTCTGAGCATCTGGAAAGACACTGCTTGATTAGGGGTAGTCAGCACGGATTTGTGAGGGGTAGGTCTTGCCTTAAAAGTCTCATTGAATTCTTTGAGGAGGTGACCAATCATGTGGATGAAGGTAAAGCAGTGGATATAGTGTACATGGATTTGAGGAAGGCATTTGATGAGGTTCCCCATGGTAGGCGTATGCAGAAAGTAAGGAGGCATGGGATCGTGGGAAATTTGGCCAGTTGGATAACGAACTGGCTAACCGATAGAAGTCAGAGAGTGGTGGTCGATGGCACATATTCAGCCTGGACCCCAGTTACCAGTGGCATACCGCAGGGATCAGTTCTGGGTCCTCTGCTGCTGGCGATTTTCATTAATGACTTGGGTGAGGGAGTTGAAGGGTGGGTCAGTAAACTTGCCGACGATACGAAGGTTCGTGGAGTTGTGGATAGTGAGGAGGGCTGTTGTCGGTTGCAAAGAGACATAGATAGGATGCAGAGCTGGGCTGAGAAGTGGCAGATGGAGTTTAACCCTGAAAAGTGTGAGGTTGTCCATTTTGGAAGGACAAATATGAATGCGGAATACAGGGTTAACGGTAGAGTACTTGGCAATGTGGAGGAGCAGAGAGATCTTGGGGTCTATGTTCATACATCTTTGAAAGTTGCTACTCAAGTGGATAGAGCTGTGAAGAAGGTCTATGGTGTGCTAGCGTTCATTAACAGAGGGATTGAATTTCAAGCCGTGAGGTGATGATGCAACTGTACAGAACTTTGGTAAGGCCACATTTGGAGTACTGTGTACAGTTCTGGTAGCCTCATTTTAGGAAGGATGTGGAAGCTTTGGAAAAGGTGCAAAGGAGATTTACCAGGATGTTGCCTGGAATGGAGAGTAGGTCTTACGAGGAAAGGTTGAGGGTGCTAGGCCTTTTCTCATTAGAATGGAGAAGGATGAGGGACAACTTGATAGAGGTTTATAAGATGATCAGGGGAATAGATAGAGTAGACAGTCAGAGATTGTTTCCCCGGGTGGAACAAACCATTACAAGTGGACATAAATTTCAGGTGAATGGTGGAGGATATAGGGGGGGGATGTCAGAGGTAGGTTCTTTACCCAGAGAGTAGTGGGGGCATGGAATGCACCGCCTGTGGAAGTAGTTCAGTCGGAAACATTAGGGACCTTCAAGCAGCTATTGGAGAGGTACATGGATTACGGTAAAATGATACAGTGTAGATTTATTTGTTTTTAAGGTCAGCATTGTAGCATTGTGGAGAGCGCAATTGCTTCACAGCTCCAGGGTTCCAGGTTCGATTCCGGCTTGGGTCACTGTCTGTGTGGAATCTCCACATCCTCCCGGTGTCTGCGTGGGTTTCCTCCCACAGTCCAAATATGTGCAGGTTAGGTGGATTGGCCATGATAAATAGCGCTTAGTGTCCAAAATTGCCCTTAATGTTGGGTGGAGGTGTTGACTTTGGGTAGGGTGCTCTTTCCAAGAGCCGGTGCAGACTCAATGGGCCGAATGGCCTCCTTCTGCACTGTAAATTCTATGATTAATTTAGGGCAAAGGTTCGGCACAACATCGTTGTGCTGTATTTTTCTATGTTTTGGGGAAAGTATATTTTTCCTCAAATCTTTTTTAAATTTGAGATCTCTGATTGTAAGATTCTGACCTCGCAATTTAGAATGCCCCACAAGAGGAAGCACCAACTCCACGTTTACTTTATCCATACCGTTTGACATCTTATACACCTCAATTACAGAATTGCGCATCAATTCTGAATGAGAAACTGTTGGCCAGTCTTCCTCAGTTTGAAACTCACAATGTCGCGCAAACACATCCGTTACAACTATTACTGCGATGGGACAAGTAGTTTTTCCTCAAATGTTTTTTAAATTTGCTATCTCTGACTCTAAGCTGAAGAACTCTGGTTTGAGAATGCCGCAAAAGAGGAAGCAATAGCTCCACATATACTTGATCCTGACCGTTTTGCGGTTTATACACCTGAAGTAGATATCAGCGTAAAACGTCACAGTTACAAACTGTTTCTCTTCTTCACTTTGAAACCCACAATGTCGCGCAAAAGCTTACGATTACATTTTTACTGCGATGGCCGGCATTCAATCTCGGTTGAACTGCTTAGAAGGCAGCTATGCTCACCACTGTACCACCGCCGCTCACTGCCTGAGTCCTTTTGGTACCTGGCATTTGTTTGATAAACTGTTTGTAAAAAAAGTCGTACTAAGCTTCTGTTATTTTACTCCAATTTAATATGCTTCTGAATGAAAGTGTCCTTGTCGCACGGCTCCCGCTCAGCCAGAAGAATTGCCGAGTCCGCAATAAATATATTTATGCAATTGAATTCCGATGATCTGTGTGTCCTTACATAGGATTTTTACTCCGACCTGAGACCGAACCTAGTCCTGATCCTGTGTATTTCACCATTATTCAGTAATCTACAGTCCCTCCAGTGGATTCTGACGTTATCGGTTCTTATTCCACAAGAGTCTGCTCTTGGGCGGCACCGCGGCACAGGGCCTCGCACTGCTGTCACACAGCGACAGGGACCCGGTTTCAATTCCGGGGTAACACGGTCTTCGAATCGGCACCGACCCTCGTAATGAGCACTGTACCTTGGTCCAAAACCCTAACCTCCCCCTGGAACCTCAACTGAGGCAATTTAGCCGGGCCAATCAATCTCAGGAATTGAGTAAGCGGAGGGAACTGTGACAGGAAACCAGGGTACCCAGAGAACACCCACGCAGACATCGGGAGAACGTGCAAACTCCGCACACAGTCACCCAATGCTGGAATTGAACCCGGATCCCTGGCTCTGTGATGCAGCAGTGCTAACCACAGTGCTTTGGTCCCACCCAAAAGCCGACTCCGCTGGACAGCACGCTGGCGCAGTGGTTAGCACTGTGGTATCACGCGCCGAGGTCCCAGGTTCGATCGCGGCTCTATGTGACTGTCCCTGTGAAGTTTGCACATTCTCCCCGTGACTGCGTGTGTTTCGCCCCCACAACCCAAAATAATTGTGTAAGCTAGGTGGATTGTCGACGCTAAATTGCCCCTTAATTGGAAAAAATGAATTGGGTACTCGAAATTTATTTTAAAAAGGCGACTCTGGCGGATTTCGAACCAATAACGTCAGAACGTCTCAGCAGAACACGAAATACAAGTCCTACACTGTATCACTTGCTCCATAGAGCCACCAATCATATCTTTTTTATGAGTGTTTATTATGTAAATAATTTAGTTGCTAATTCATCTGGCCCCAGGAGTATCCATAACACAGTTTGTAAATTGAACTTTGATTGTGTCGTTTTTTTGACCCGATTAACCCACCCTTTTACTAATGTTTCTATTTACTCTTGTTTACTAACGGTTCCTCGGAAAACAAATTGAAACTGGATAGATGAAGTTAGATGATGAGAATATTTTGTGAATTTTATTTGAGGACTGTCCCCTCATTTTCTGCCCTGACCTGCGAAATCTAATTAAATAATTCACCACTGTGATGGCCAGGAGCTGAACCTGTGTCAATTGTTCGGACAGACGTAACTCTACTACCATCTCTTACCGGGCTTGGTCACCCCCTCTGTATTTATAGAACGAATACACAAGCAATGAACCGGGATAATGGATTAAATCAGAGATTAGATTGTTCTGCAACAATGTGGCTGGAATGGGAGTCTTACATTTTCCGATAGATCGGGATGAGCAGGTTCGCTCAGTCAGAAAGCAGATGTCTGGGGCTTTAATAGTGATTAATTGGTGTTTTACAATAATGCACTTCTAAAGAAGTGTGAAACACTGTTCCCTTTTATATAACTTAAACATTTAAATTGATTGAATGTCTTTTTAACTTCAAAAACAGGATGAGTTGGCCATAGCTGTGTTCTTTAACGCCTGTGAAGCTATCTGTATTTCAAACAAGCTGCGGCTGTTAACCCTTTGTGGGACCTTTCCCTTTCTTTTAAAATCTCAGGCTTTTCCAGGCTTACTTTCATGGTTCAAATGACATATTTTTCCATTTTTGCATTACACCCCCTCTTGGCATTTGAAACATGGCCCCTTTCTTTTAATTCTTATCCCCCTACTCATTTTATACCATCGTATCCCATATCTGTGCTTGCAATATTCAATTTTCCTGGTTTCAAATCGTGTCCCAACCCCATCGTGTGCTTTTATCCATCGCTTATACCACAGTTGACAGACAGGTCATTCCTTAATTGTAATCACCGTGGACTATAGTGGCATCTGTTCAGAAAGGTAACACAATAGCTATTTTTCGTGATTTACACTATCTCCAAAGCATTTTATCTCCTTGGGATAGCAGCACCGTACAAGCTGCCTCGTGTCCCTGAGGATCAGTAAGCCACTCAATACATCAGTAACCAAAAAGGTTGTTTACCTGTCACTGGCAGTCGAGTGTCCCATTCCTGTTGAATCCAAATTGCTTTATGTTCCTCATTGGTATCGAAAACGACTATGTCATGTATTAATCACTTACTTCCGTGCCTCGTCAATTTAAAAGGTGTCTTTGAACTCACTTCCAACCCTGATTTTCTCTCATGGGTAACTAACATGTCCCTGAACCAAGTACGTCCGGAAACATTTGATAGACATGCTATTGTAACTGACTGCCATGTCTCTTCAAGATCCCTGTCCTCCGTTATCATGTCTTGAAACACATGAAGCGTATATTTGCCCTTATAACAGTCGCCACATAACCAACCAAAAATGCTTGACAACCCTGTTTCTATTACAAGGAGCAATATATTTAATACATCCAACTGGTGGGGGTCCAACTCAATTGAGACCACTTTCTTCATATCGAATCATCACTTTATCGTCTTCCATATAAACATTATTCCTCCCTGTTGTCAAGTACAAAGTTACAAAAGTAAGCCTTATCTTAACACTTTGCTTTGCAACTAATCACACAAACAGTTTGTGTGTTACAGCTTTACATATGTTTTAGCAATCACAATTTGAAAGACAAAATATCATATCAACACATAATTTCCTGGTCTTAACAGAGTGATTTTTAAGCCAGCACTTGTGACCAATAATGAGAGTATATAAATCACACATGGTATTAACAACATCAATATTCCCCGTGATATGATATGTGCTGGTACTTTGGTAAATTACCCACGAGATTACCCTGACTACACTTTAAGTGAACCCTTGTTTAGCCCCTTTGTATTAAAACAGTCACATTTTACAGAAAACTCTCACCCTTTGTGGTTGTTGAGTAAACAAAATTTGTTCAAACTGTTGAGCAGCTTTAGCTCCGTGATCATCAGACATACTGAGATTCCCTGCTGGTTTTCGCTATTGTATGACAAGTTGTGCTCCTGTCTCAAGTTCTAATTTACTCTGTCAGATTCTGTGCTGTTGCGTTTAGTTCTAAGCATGTCAATTGTATCTGTAGATGTCACTTGTTCTTTAGAATAATTCATGCTTTTGACAGCATCCAATGCTATCCTAGTTCCAATTGTTCTATTGCCCAGCTATCTGCCGCCTGTTGTAGTTTAGTGCTGTTAGTCTCCTTCTACCAAAGTCCAGCATTTGTTCCTTGTCAGTTGGCATCTGTTATCTCAAGCCATGTCAAATTATTTTTCATACATACATAACAATTCTTAATAAGATGCACGACATTTCTTTTTAATAACTATCATAATGCCTCAAGGGAACTTCGTTTAATACATTGGTTGTAAATTTCCCACCGCAACATCAAGCTCAAACAAACAAAAATGTCTTAATACTATTGTCTCGTAAACTGTGGGGGTTCCTCGTCAGTCGCTGCTGTCTGTCGCGACCCTTAAAATCCATCATGTAGTACACGTCCCGTGGAGAACTCAGATCATCCATCAGCTGGTGTCCAGACCACATGTCCTGTCAGAGATGTGTGACCGAAGGTTTCACTGCTCAGTAATCACTTGATACTTCGATTTATTCCTAACTCGAAAAGATTTCTTCCTGGCTTTGGCATTTACGTTCCTCAAATATGTAACCAATTGTATCATTTTCTCTCTTTCCGTTGAGCAATTTTATTTCAACATTTGCAACATAGGTTATGACATAATTTAAAATTTCCCAATTTCCACAGCACTGCTGCGGCAATTACCCCTCCCGCAATTGATAGAAACAAGTACCAATTGTTTTGAACAAAGGTTAACATCGTCCAAAACCATTTAAATGGACTTGCTATAATTTTAATTGCTGTTTTAAATGTTTCTTTAATTTTTAAGCCCACGTCTATGAAATCGTTTCCCAAATTATTCCTACTTGTGGTTTTGTTTTGCAACGCATTACTTATCTTAACTTGCCCTTTCTCGGGGTCCCCGTTAGTATCATTAGTTTTCCCGAATACTGTCTAAAAATCTTTAACAGATCTGATAATTTTAGTACGTATTCCAGGCTGCTTGTAAGTCCTCCCAACATTCTACTGAACATTTTGTTACTGACACTGTTGCTTGATTCTAACATACTGCCGTTGAGCCCTATCTCCTGGATGTCTTGGAAATTAATGATTTCTTCTGTTATATTTAAACATTTGCTTATTCTTATTTTTATTCTGTGTTTTATCTGATTTAAGCTGGTATCTATTTTTCCATGTCCCATTACTTCACCTGATTTCCCTAATGCAATTAGAATACTAATATTCCGAAACTAATCACGGTAATCCCCATTAACATTGTTGCCCCCATTTTAAGCAATCTAGCTTACTCCTCGTCCTAGCTTCTTCCATTTCTTCTTTGAACCTGATTGTAGTCCTATTTCTCCTTCCAAACAAATGTGTCTGTATCATTCTATCCATCTGAAAAATCAAACGAACAGGCCAAGGTTGGAGAGGGCCCTATTGTTCATTTGTATCTTCTATTCTTGTTCGGATACTCCAGAAGTGCCCTCTCCAGGACTTTCGGATGTCCTTTGCCACCATCTGTTTCTTTTTGGTTTTTTTGCTGGCTGGGTTTTTGCTCATATATGTACATCATACAATTAAGGCCGGTTAAGCCTTCTCCTTCTATCAATGCATCCCTGAGTGAGATTCGAAGAATCTCAAACTCATCCTCTTTTGCTCGCTCAGTGGTCCAATCTGGTTGAAACTTACCCTGATACATTTCGGATATTGCTACTGCCTTCACTTCAATTTCTTTATTTCTGATTATGACAGGTGTTTTATGAAAGGTAAGTTCTGAACATGACATTTTAACTTCATCATCTGTCCTATCAATGCTGCTAACAGGTTCACTGTCATCCCACTCTACTTCATCACATAATACTAGTGAGTGCAGTAATTCCCTGACACTCATAACCAAACATTCCTTTCCTCTAAAGCCTGTCCATTGTCTGGGGTTTTCAATTTATCCACAGAACTCCCTTCACTGTATCGGGAAAGTTTTGGTTCATATTTTTTCCAAACCCATAGCCCGGGTCAATCATTAATTTCGTACAACATTCCTTTTTTCCTTGTCCAACCGGTTTGGGGGGTATGGTCTGCCTACTGGCATGGCACCATTGCGGTGATACAGTCTCTGAACACTGTTAGGCTAATTTTATGTCCCTGGGTCATCCCAACATCTTTTGAACTATATAATCCCTCACTAATTGGGACAATCAGTTTGTCACTTCTCCACAATCCTGCACATCCTTTCAGAATTACATCATCGTTAGCTCGGTTTTCTCTGCAGTAATGCCATTTTGTCATTATCATACCATCCCACATACAATCCTTGCTGATTACGTTTCTTCGTTACTGCCGAAAGGTTGCCTATGGATTATCATAATCCCCTGGTTATTATTTAGCTGGGACAGATGTTTTAGTTCTGATACAATTCTTTTTGCTCCAGACGCCATGCTTCTCTAATTCAACTATATGTTCACCCAAATTCTGAACGATCTTTTCTTTACCTTTTACCTGGTTTTAGTTGGTAGCTTCACCCAAACTGCCTCTGTGCTATCGATTGGTATTTAATATCGCAATTTTTCCTGCATCGAATTTTATTAAATATTTCCCTGCCATCAGATTCTCATTTCCTGATACTGAAAGTAATTCTCCTAATCTAACTTCTGGTCTAATATCTTTATTCCCTAAAGCTCCTTCTACCATGTATTTAACATTCTGAACATCATTTTTCCTGCTCCTGACTATCTTTTGAGTCTTCGGGCACTAGGAATCTGCTGGAGCTGTGCCGTGTCAATTTCAACGGGTTAGTTTCAAAGTACTTTCCTGCACAGAGCGCTGTCTGCTCCCGAGTAAAACTTCTTTTGTGTTTATGCTGTGACCAATTTAGTTCTGAACATACTGATTTACTACCTCATAATATTGGTCACATTTCTACCTGCGTTTATAACTTCTAATTGATGTGAAACTCGGTTTTGCAAAATACAACATTTAAAAAACTTGAAACACCAAAGGGAAATTCACAAATCCTTATTAAACACACACACACGCTCATTTATCCACCGAGACCTTGGATGTCTATTCAATCGGGTTTTAGGTACTCTAACAAAAATTGAGACCCCTCCGTTCTGATAAGCCTCTCTTATCCAGGAGGTTTTTTTTGCCTATTTTAATCTCTTCCACTCTCGCCCCGTACTCTCGCCCCGTTGCTTCATCTCTCTTGACCGTGTTTCAGAGCAAGAGGATTACCCTAATTGCCATTTTCTGGACTTCTAAATTTCTGTTCCTTGTTGTCCCTTTCAGGTGCACTCCGACATTCAGGATATGCACCCTATCTGGGACCTAGCCAGGGGTACTGAGGCACTATCTTCTTGTTTTAGTTAAAGGTCGATTGATCTTGGTCTCTAAAGTTTTCTCGGCGTCCCTATTTCTCTCGGCTTTCCCTCACAATCTGCTTGACTCCAAGGAAGACTTATTTTTGTCCTCCTTCTACCATTAATGGATGCAAGAATCCCAGTACCTTTCCTAAGATGTCTTGCAGACAGTATCTTCTACTCTTCTGACGCTCGCACCCAACTGAGTTTTATGTGTTCCCCCCCCCCCCCTCCCCCCGATGCACAGAATATCCTTCCAAAAGTCAATCACACATGACTTTCCGCATTAAACTCGGCAGGTAAAGTTCGCCTCACACATAGACTAGAAACTTCTAATATTCTAGCCTTTGTGCCGGTTAGAAACTTTTAATATCCTAACAATTATTTGGGAACTAGAAACGTCTAATATTCCATTCCCTTTTAGGTTAGAAACTTCTAATATTCAAACCTCCACCTGCTGAACTAGAAACTTCTAATATTCTAGCCTCGCTTTACCCAGAAACTTCGAATATTCTCGGCCTCCAAGTTGCGCGCCATGAAGTTAAAACCTCACCACTATTCTTAGAATTCCCCCTGTACCAGAAAAGGGTCAAGATATTCTAAATGATGAATAGGGATTCTCACTCCCTGACTCCTATGCAGACTTAGGTGGGCGCTATTCGGGTCAAACCAGTGTTTCATGTTATCCCACGGCATAACCCTTGTCTTCAGAGAAGATTCTGTTTACTTTCCACTCAGGTGCTTCACTCACGGGTCCGGCTTTTCTAAGTAGAGCGAAGTAAACTTTCTAATAAACACTCTTTCAGGTTATCAATTTAAGTTAGTTTTAATTTCAAATTAAAAGATGTAATCACTGTTTTTACAGAAAAATAATAAGATCTTTTCTTTGCATCTTCTTGGTCAGTTGTTAGACCTTCAAGTCTGCCTTGACAATTCTCTCCTGTAACTTTTGTTTTTTCCTGATGGATTCGCTGTTCTGCTCGGCTTCCGTGTTCAGTCCTTCCCATGACCGAGGGCAGCTATGAGAGCTGGCTGCTGAATTATTAGGTATTATATAGCCCTTTGCGCAGCCTTAGTTTCTACATGGCATTTATTGAAATATAGCTGTTGCTTGCTGACTGTAGCTAATGCAATCTCCCTGTCGTTGAACTAGCTTATTCTGCTTGACATGTAATACTTTAGTTTGGCAGGTAATACATTTATTTGTTGCTTCGTCAGCAACTTTTCTGACATCTGTCTTTAGTGATGTTTTTTCTCAGTCTAAATACTGGATATGAACTCGCGTCCAACGAAGCAGTTCGCCTCGGCACTTGCACTGGTCAGCTGGTGTCAACGGCAGGTCGCCCCCTATATTTCTAACCTTATCTGGCTTGGACCTATACCCTATGACCTGATTATTTGCTAAAAGATTTTTAACGTCAAAAATGTGTAAATCATGGGATAAACGTGCCACCTCATGTGTTTCTTAGCTGGAAAGCAGTTGTCTCATATTTAAGTGGCGTCAGCAAGGTTTCCCGCTTAACCTTCTCCCCCAATTTAAACCGAAGATCCTGGTTGTTCCTTTTTTAATTGCTCAGTAAAATAATGCACTTCTCAGGAATTGTGAAATACTGTTCCCGTTTATATAACTTAAGATTTTAAATTGATTGCATGTCTTTTTAACTTTAAAAACAGGTTCAGTTGTCCATATCTGTGTCTTTTAACGGCTGCGAAGCTATCTGTATTTTAAACAAGCTGCGGCTGTTAACCCTTTGTGGGACCTTTCCCTTTCATTTAAAATCTCTGTCTTTTCCAGGTTCACATTCGTGGTTCGAATGACATATTTTTTCATTATAACCTGTTCCACGAAGGTATTGAGAGACGAAGATCTGAGCGACGTGAAGTATCCAATTGGAGAGATGCATCCTGGCGACTGGAATCCCTCTCCACAGCTGCTTGCGGTGCTGCTTTCACAGCCGAGGAACCCCTCCAGTGTCCAAACAGGTGAAAGTTCATCCAGTCGAGGTGGCAGAAGAGAGTTCTGGGAGAAATCAACTTAGTCACCTCGACTGTACTGTGGTTAGCTGAAGAACAGGTGTGAAAGAGCGGGTCAGACTGAAAGCAAAACTTTGATGCTAATAAAGAAAAAGGCAGATGTGCTGCTGACAAATAGCAACTTGTTTCCGTTTCGTGTGAGAATACGAATAGCAGAGAATGGTTTCGATCCATCGACCTCTAGGTTATAGGTACAGAACACTCCCGCTTCGCCACACGGCTCGTGACTCATTCATTCCGTGGTCGGACTTGAGGCAAAGTTTGAAGAAATCTCTAACAGCGTGATCAATGTTCCCAGAGAGGCGAAACTGCCGCCCCGAACTTCATTTTATAAAGGTGATTCCAGTCACTCCCCACTTTCCCATCAGAACAACGTCACAGAAAAAAATCACATCACCTTCCACAGAACAACCATTCCGCACGAAAGTTAATTATCTGAACTGTGCTGACCAGAATCAGTGTGCTCAAACGTGTGTTCTTGTTGAAAGAAAAAAATGAGGAAGTGAATAATTGTGTGGTTACCGCAGGGCAGTAATGTTGTAGCTCCTGCTTTAAGGAGGAGAGTGCGCAGCGGAAGCGTGCAGGGCTATTAGCCCGAGGTCGAGGAATCTGCTATTTGCATTCTCCCTCACAACAAAAGTAAACATAACACGCGTTCCTGTTTGCTTTGCAGCAAATAGCTATCAGAAACTTTCTTGCAGTCTCATCCCGACATTAGTCCCAAGAATGAAAGAGACAGCATGACACATTACAACATTGTAAAGCTCACACATAGGGAACCACAGAGAAAATGCTTTAAAGTCTCAGCAGATCTGACAGCATCTGGAGGGAGAGAAATGAGCTGACGTTTCGTGTCCAGGTGACCCTTAGTCAAAACTGCACGGGAAGCATTATCCAGTAGTACCCCACAGAGGGGCAATATAGATATATAGCGATATCCAGTAATAACTCACAGGGGGCCAATAAGGAAATTAAGCGTTATCGAGCAATGAATCACAATAGAAGCCGAGTTCCCAACGTCCCCTTTTGGACGGATGTGAACAATCCAACCTGCCAGACTATTTACAAGAGAAGACGAATTTTACCCTTCTGTTTGGATCAATATGAATTCCTCAACCAGACTCACCGAAGCAGATTGTCGAGCCATGAGCTGGGCTTCTGCCGGTGGGGTCTTGCTGTGCATATTTAAGCAGAAATCTCATGTCCTGAGACCAACGCTTTTCCATTGAAAGGGAGGTATTGGATCTTCCTGAGGTTGAGAATCTTGCTGGAGAAATTTAACCACGTGGAGTAAAAGGCAACATTAGGAGTGGTAGTCGAACTCACGCCTCCAGAAGAGACTACGATCTGAACGCAGCGCCTTAGACCGCTCGGCCATCCTGATGCGTTGACGCAGAAACGAACATCCGTGCACAAATTGACTTAAAGTCTGTCTTCATCTTTATTACATTTCAAACAAGACATGCTTTCCCTACTTTTGAACCCCAGCCAGAATCCTGCATCTGAGTGCCATCCTTGTCCAAACCGCTGGAGGTTAAGGAGCATCTCAATGCTGCATTGATCAGTTTCCTCTAATCAGCAAGGTCCGATATACCGCTCTACCTGTTCCTCAGACGAAGGTATTGAAAGTCTAAGATCTGAGCGACGTGAAGTGTCTAATTGGAGAGTTGCATTCTGGCGACTGCAATCTCTCTCCACAGCTGCTTCCGGTGCTGCTCTCACAGACAAGTAGCCGAAGAACCCCTCCCGTGTCCAATCAGGTGAACGTTCATCCAGTAGAGGCGGCAGAAGAGTGTTCAGGGAGAAGTCAACTTAGTCACCTCGACTGTACTGCGGCTAGCTGAAGAACAGGTGTCAAAGAGTAGATAAGACTGAAAGCAAAACTTTGGTACCAATAAAGAAAAAGGCAGATGTGCTGCTGACAAATAGCAACGTTTTTCCGTTTGGTGTGATTGAGAATATGAATAGCAGAGGATGGTTTCGATCCATCGACCTCTGGGTTATGGGCCCAGCACGCTTCCGCTGCGCCACGCTGCTCGGTGCTCTTTCTTTTTGTGGTGGGACTTGAGGCAAAGTTTGAGGAAGTCTGTAACTGCGTGATCAATGTTCTCAGAGAGATGAAACTGCCGCCCCGAACTTCATTTTATAAAGGTGATTCCAGTCACTCCCCGCTTTCCCATCAGAACAACGTCACAGAAGAAATCACATCACCTTCCATAGAACAAGCATTCCGCACGAAAGTAAATTATCTGAACTGTGCTGACCAGAATCAGTGTGCTCAAACGTGTGTTCTTGTTGAAAGAGAAAAATGAGGAAGTGAATAATTGTGTGATTACTGCAGGGCAGTAATGTTGTAGCTCCTGGTATAAGGAGCAGAGTGCGCAGCGGAAGCGTGCAGGGCTATTAGCTCGAGGGCGAGGAATCGAGGGTATTCTCTGCTATTTGCATTCTCCCTCACAACAAAAGTAAACATAACACGCGTTCCTGTTTGCTTTGCAGCAAATAGCTATCAGAAACTTTCTTGCAGTCTCATCCCGACATTAGTCCCAAGAATGAAAGAGACAGCATGACACATTACAACATTGTAATGCTCACACATAGGGAACAACAGAGAAAATGCTTTAAAGTCTCAGCAGATCTGACAGCATCTGGAGGGAGAGAAATGAGCTGACGTTTCGTGTCCAGGTGACCCTTAGTCAAAACTGCACGGGAAGCATTATCCAGTAGTACCCCACAGAGGGGCAATATAGATATATATCGATATCCAGTAATAACTCACAGGGGGCCAATAAGGAAATTAAGCGTTATCGAGCAATGAATCACAATAGAAGCCGAGTTCCCAACGTCCCCTTTTGGACGGATGTGAACAATCCAACCTGCCAGACTATTTACAAGAGAAGACGAATTTTACCCTTCTGTTTGGATCAATATGAATTCCTCAACCAGACTCACCGAAGCAGATTGTCGAGCCATGAGCTGGGCTTCTGCCGGTGGGGTCTTGCTGTGCATATTTAAGCAGAAATCTCATGTCCTGAGACCAACGCTTTTCCATTGAAAGGGAGGTATTGGATCTTCCTGAGGTTGAGAATCTTGCTGGAGAAATTTAACCACGTGGAGTAAAAGGCAACATTAGGAGTGGTAGTCGAACCCACGCCTCCAGAAGAGACTACGATCTGAACGCAGCGCCTTAGACCGCTCGGCCATCCTGATGCGTTGACGCAGAAACGAACATCCGTGCACAAATTGACTTAAAGTCTGTCTTCATCTTTATTACATTTCAAACAAGACATGCTTTCCCTACTTTTGAACCCCAGCCAGAATCCTGCATCTGAGTGCCATCCTTGTCCAAACCGCTGGAGGTTAAGGAGCATCTCAATGCTGCATTGATCAGTTTCCTCTAATCAGCAAGGTCCGATATACCGCTCTACCTGTTCCTCAGACGAAGGTATTGAAAGTCTAAGATCTGAGCGACGTGAAGTGTCTAATTGGAGAGTTGCATTCTGGCGACTGCAATCTCTCTCCACAGCTGCTTCCGGTGCTGCTCTCACAGACAAGTAGCCGAAGAACCCCTCCCGTGTCCAATCAGGTGAACGTTCATCCAGTAGAGGCGGCAGAAGAGTGTTCAGGGAGAAGTCAACTTAGTCACCTCGACTGTACTGCGGCTAGCTGAAGAACAGGTGTCAAAGAGTAGATAAGACTGAAAGCAAAACTTTGGTACCAATAAAGAAAAAGGCAGATGTGCTGCTGACAAATAGCAACTTGTTTCCGTTTGGTGTGATTGAGAATATGAATAGCAGAGGATGGTTTCGATCCGTCGACCTCTGGGTTATGGGCCCAGCACGCTTCCGCTGCGCCACTCTGCTCGGTGCTCTTTCTTTTTGTGGTGGGACTTGAGGCAAAGTTTGAGGAAGTCTGTAACTGCGTGATCAATGTTCTCAGAGAGATGAAACTGCCGCCCCGAACTTCATTTTATAAAGGTGATTCCAGTCACTCCCCGCTTTCCCATCAGAACAACGTCACAGAAGAAATCACATCACCTTCCATAGAACAAGCATTCCGCACGAAAGTAAATTATCTGAACTGTGCTGACCAGAATCAGTGTGCTCAAACGTGTGTTCTTGTTGAAAGAAAAAAATGAGGAAGTGAATAATTGTGTGATTACTGCAGGGCAGTAATGTTGTAGCTCCTGGTATAAGGAGCAGAGTGCGCAGCGGAAGCGAGCAGGGCTATTAGCTCGAGGGCGAGGAATCGAGGGTATTCTCTGCTATTTGCATTCTCCCTCACAACAAAAGTAAACATAACACGCGTTCCTGTTTGCTTTGCAGCAAATAGCTATCAGAAACTTTCTTGCAGTCTCATCCCGACATTAGTCCCAAGAATGAAAGAGACAGCATGACACATTACAACATTGTAATGCTCACACATAGGGAACAACAGAGAAAATGCTTTAAAGTCTCAGCAGATCTGACAGCATCTGGAGGGAGAGAAATGAGCTGACGTTTCGTGTCCAGGTGACCCTTAGTCAAAACTGCACGGGAAGCATTATCCAGTAGTACCCCACAGAGGGGCAATATAGATATATAGCGATATCCAGTAATAACTCACGGGGGGCAAATAAGGAAATGAAGCTTCATCGAGCAAGGAATCACAATAGAAGCCGAGTTCCCAACGTCCCCTCTTGGACGGATGTGAACAATCCAACCAGCCAGACTATTTACAAGAGAAGACGAATTTTACCCTTCTGTTTGGATCAATATGAATTCCTCAACCAGACTCACCGAAGCAGATTGTCGAGTCATGAGCTGGGCTTCTGCCGGTGGGGTCTTGCTGTGCATATTTAAGCTGGAATCTCATGTCCTGAGACGAACGCTTTTCCATTGAAAGGGAGGGATTGGATCTTGCTGAGGTTGAAAATCTTGCTGGAGAAATTTAACCACGTGGAGGAAAGGACAATATAAGGAAGAAGATTCGAACCCACGCCTCCAGAAGAGACTGCAACCTAAACACAGCGCATTAGACCGCTCGGCCATCCTGATGCGTTGACACCGAAACTAAGATCCGTGCACAAATCGACTTAAAGTCTGTCTTAATCGTTATTTCATTTCAAACAAGATATGCTTTGCCTACTTTTCAATCCCAGCCAGAGTCCTGCATCTGAGTGCCATCCTTGTCCAAACCGCTGGAGGTTAAGGAGTTTCTCATTGCTGCATTGATCAGTTTCCTCTCATCAGCAAGGTCCAATATCCCGCTCTACCTGTTGCTCAGACGAAGGTATTGAAAGTCTAAGATCTGAGCGACGTGAAGTGTCTAATTGGAGAGTTGCATTCTGGCGACTGCAATCTCTCTCCACAGCTGCTTCCGGTGCTTCTCTCACAGACAAGTCGCCGAAGAACCCCTCCAGTGACCAATCAGGTGAACGTTCATCCAGTAGAGGCGGCAGAAGAGTGTTCAGGGAGAAGTCAACTTAGTCACCTCGACTGTACTGTGGCTAGCTGAAGAACAGGTGTCAAAGAGTGGATAAGACTGAAAGCAAAACTTTGGTACCAATAAAGAAAAAGGCAGATGTGCTGCTGACAAATAGCAACGTTTTTCCGTTTGGTGTGATTGAGAATATGAATAGCAGAGGATGGTTTCGATACACCGACCTCTGGGTTATGGGCCCAGCACGCTTCCGCTGCGCCACTCTGCTCGGTGCTCTTTATTTTTGTGGTCGGACTTGAGGCAAAGTTTGAGGAAGTCTGTAGCTGCGTGATCAATGTTCCCAGAGAGATGAAACTGCCGCCCCGAACTTCATTTTATAAAGGTGATTCCAGTCACTCCCCACTTTCCCATCAGAACAACGTCACAGAAGAAATCACATCACCTTCCACAGAACAACCATTCCGCACGAAAGTAAATTATCTGAACTGTGCTGACCAGTATCAGTGTGCTCAAACGTGTGTTCTTGTTGAAAGAAAAAAATGAGGAAGTGAATAATTGTGTGGTTACTGCAGGGCAGTAATGTTGTAGCTCCTGGTTTAAGGAGCAGAGTGCGCAGCGGAAGCGTGCAGGGCTATTAGCCCGAGGTCGAGGAATCGAGGGTATTCTCTGCTATTTGCATTCTCCCTCACAAAAAAAGTAAACATAACACGCGTTCCTGTTTGCTTTGCAGCAAATAGCTATCAGAAACTTTCTTGCAGTCTCATCCCGACATTAGTCCCAAGAATGAAAGAGACAGCATGACACATTACAACATTGTAATGCTCACACATAGGGAACAACAGAGAAAATGCTTTAAAGTCTCAGCAGATCTGACAGCATCTGGAGGGAGAGAAATGAGCTGACGTTTCGTGTCCAGGTGACCCTTAGTCAAAACTGCACGGAAAGCATTATCCAGTAGTACCCCACAGAGGGGCAATATAGGTCTATAGCGATATCCAGTAATAACTCACGGGGGGCCAATAAGGAAATGAAGCTTTATCGAGCAAGGAATCGCAATAGAAGCCGAGTTCCCAACGTCCCCTCTTGGACGGATGTGAACAACCCAACTAGCCAGACTATTTACAAGAGAAGACGAATTTTACCCTTCTGTTTGGATCAATATGAATTCCTCAACCAGACTCACCGAAGCAGATTGTCGAGTCATGAGCTGGGCTTCTGCCGGTGGGGTCTTGCTGTGCATATTTAAGCTGGAATCTCATGTCCTGAGACCAACGCTTTTCCATTGAAAGGGAGGAATTGGATCTTCCTGAGGTTGAAAATCTTGCTGGAGAAATTTAACCTCGTGGAGGAAAAGGCAATATCAAGAGTTGGATTCGAACCCACGCCTCCAGAAGAGACTGCGACCTGAACGCAGCGCCTTAGACCGCTAGGCCTTCCTGATGCGTTGACGCAGAAACTGAGATCCGTGCACAAATCGACTTAAAGTCTGTCTTCATCTTTATTACATTTCAAACAAGACATGCTTTCCCTACTTTTGAACCCCAGCCACAGTCCTGTATCTGAGTGCCATCCTTGTCCAAACCGCTGGTGGTTAAGGAGCTTCTCATTGCTGCATTGATCAGTTTCCTCTAATCAGCAAGGTCCGATATACCGCTCTACCTGTTCCTCAGACGAAGGTATTGAAAGTCTAAGATCTGAGCGACGTGAAGTATTTAATTGGAGAGTTGCATTCTGGCGACTGCAATCTCTCTCCACAGCTGCTTCCGGTGCTGCTCTCACAGACAAGTAGCCGAAGAACCCCTCCAGTGTCAAATCAGGTGAACGTTCATCCAGTAGAGGCGGCAGAAGAGTGTTCAGGGAGAAGTCAACTTAGTCACCTCGACTGTACTGTGGCTAGCTGAAGAACAGGTGTCAAAGAGTGGATAAGACTGAAAGCAAAACTTTGGTACCAATAAAGAAAAAGGCAGATGTGCTGCTGACAAATAGCAACGTTTTTCCGTTTGGTGTGATTGAGAATATGAATAGCAGAGGATGGTTTCGATCCATCGACCTCTGGGTTATGGGCCCAGCACGCTTCCGCTGCGCCACTCTGCTCGGTGCTCTTTGTTTTTGTGGTCGGACTTGAGGCAAAGTTTGAGGAAGTCTGTAACTGCGTGATCAATGTTCCCAGAGAGATGAAACTGCCGCCCCGAACTTCATTTTATAAAGGTGATTCCAGTCACTCCCCACTTTCCCATCAGAACAACGTCACAGAAGAAATCACATCACCTTCACAGAACAGCCATTCCGCACGAAAGTAAAGTATCTGAACTGTGCTGACCAGAATCAGTGTGCTCAAACGTGTATTCTTGTTGAAAGAAAAAAATGAGGAAGTGAATAATCTTGTGGTTACCGCAGGGCAGTAATGTTGTAGCTCCTGGTTTAAGGAGCAGAGTGCGCAGCGGAAGCGTGCTGGGCCATTAGCCCGAGGTCGAGGAATCGAGGGTATTCTCTGCTATTTACATTCTCCCTCACGCCAAAAGTAAACAGAACACACGTTCCTGTTTGCTTTGCAGCAAATAGCTATCAGATAATATTTTGCAGTCTCATCCCGACATTAGTCCCAAGAATGAAAGAGACAGCATGACACATTACAACATTGTAAAGCTCACACATAGGGAACCACAGAGAAAATGCTTTAAAGTCTCAACAGATCTGACAGCATCTGGAGGGAGAGAAATGAGCTAAGGTTTCTAGTCCAGGTGACCCTTAGTCAAAGCTGCTCGGGAAACGTTATCCAGTAGTACCCCACAGAGGGGCAATATAGATATATAACGATATCCACTAATAACTCACAGGGGGCAATAAGGAAATAAAGCTTTATCGAGCAATGAATCACAATAGAAACCGAGTCCCCAACTTCCCCTCTCGGACGGATGTGAACAATCCAACCTGCCAGACTATTTACAAGAGAAGACGAATTTTACCCTTCTCTTGGGATCACTATTAATTCCTCAACCAGACTCACCGAAGCAGATTATCGAGTCATGAACTGGGCTTCTGCCGGTGGGGTCTTGCAGTGCATATTTAAGCTGGAATCTCATGTCCTGAGACCAACGCATTTCCATTGAAAAGGAGGTATTGGATCTTCCTGTTATAAAGAAGAAGGCAGGTGTGCTGCTGACAAATAGCGACTTGTTTCCGTTTGGTGTGAGTGAGAATATAAATAGGCTTGCAACTTGCTGGCGAGGCCGTCGCCGGTGATGATGACGTGGCGTGGACTCGCTGAACCAGGTTCAGGAGCTCGAGCACCGAGCAGGGACGCTCTGTCAGGCCCGACGATTTCAAACCACAGTGTTGCCGTGTCGCCTTGTTGGATACCCCTAGTTGACAGGAACCACTGGCAGCTATGGCATTGCCATTGTAGTCAAGGAACTGGCAGGCCGGTGGAAGAATGCTTGGTCTGGCGCGCATGGTGTCGAGGCCGGATTTTGAGATGAGGTTCGCTGATGCGCCGGTGTGAAGTTTGAATCGGATGCAAGCCTTGTCTCATTTCATTTAATTTCGTTTTCATTTCATTAATTGTGTGGACAGCACACCACTCGTCGATCCACACTGAGGATCGAGAGGCGTTCCGCGTTGTGGTGGAAGGCAGCGCATGTGTAGTTATGATGCCCACCCGGTATGGGGACCTGACGCACTCAGCATCAGGGTCTGTTGGGCTGTCGGGATCGGAATCTGGCATGCCTTGTTGTATTGAGCGGACACTTCTGCGCCGCAGCAGGGATCGCTGGCTGCTGAGCGGTGGAGCAGATCTGCAAAGGGCTGCATAGTGGCCAAGCTTGCCACACTGTAGACACCGGCATCCTTTTGCCGGACATTTCCGCTTTAAGTGGGTGGAGCCACAATTCGGAGATGTCATGACGCCGCCGACAGGGCATTCCGTGCACCATCATGCATGCGCAGTGCGGTCGGTCGACGTACGCACCTGTGCAGTCGTGTTTTCGGCCTCGTCGTCCACTCGGTCATGGCGCACATGCGCAGGGACCCGGGAAAAGTGCACAAAGTGACCACTCTCCTCGATGCTCAGGCCCTGCATTTGAACAATGGCCTGCACCCGTTCCGCCTCGTGGGAGGCCAGTTTTGCCGTTTCTGCCGCCCTGATGTGGGATAACGATTCTTAGCATGCTCATGGATAACGCATGTCTCGATAGCAACTGAGAGGGTCAACTGTTTGACTTTCAGGAGCTGCTGCCGAAGGGAGTTGAAGTGGACCCCGAAAACGATCTGATCCCGGATCATGGAATCAGCCGTCGAGTCATAGTTACATGACTGCGCTAGGACGCGGAGATGGGTCACGAAGGACTGAAAAGGTTCATTCTTACCCTGAAGCCTCTGCTGGAAAAAGTACCATTCAAAGCTCTCATTCACCTCAGTGTCGCAGTGGCTGTCAAACCTCAGCAGGACTGTTTTGAATTTTGTTTTGTCTTCGCCGGCAGCGAACGTAAGGGAGTTGTAGATGTGGATGGCGTGGTCCCCCACGGTGGAGAGAAATAATGTGATCTTTCTGGCATCCGATGTTGCTTCGAGGTCGGAGGCCTCGATGTACAGGAGGAACTTTTGCTTGAAGATTTTCCAATTGGCGCCAAGGTTGCTGGAGATGCGGAGCTGCGGAGGAGGCTGGTGTTTTCCATTTCACCGGATGGCTGCTTCCTGGTCAATGCTGATTCACTCGAGGTAGGTCCGTCAAGATCAGTATCACTCTGTTACCATGATGTGTTAGGCAGGTAGGCTCAATGTGGACTGCACTCGATGCAGGGAAGCTAAAAACAGGCGTCGAACACTGGAGAAAATCCAACACTGTTTTATTCAACGATAGAACTGATACACATATTCAGCTGTGGGTCGACACTATACTGAACTGACTGGAGACCTTGTAGTAGCCTGATCAGACTTACTAGCTACCGCATGGTGTTTGCACTTGCTAGCTCGTGGACTCTGACTGTCTCAGTGGCTGGGTCCAGAGAGAGCGGGAAACCTAGTGCCCTCTGGCTTTATAGTGGTAGTGTCCTGTTTGGTGATTGGCTGCACTGTGTTGTGCTTACTGGTCATCCTGTGTGTCCATCACTGACTGTCTGCATCTCATTATATACATGAGTGGATATTATGACAGACTCCAAATCCAATGGTCTTTTTCCGCGGAGATTCTATCCCTTCTCACAGACAGACTGGGAGACCCGTCATCGCATGAAAGCAATAACTTCCTGGAGTGATTCCAGGTTGGGTTTCTATCGCATAAATTGTCAATGAATGTCTTGTTAAACGTAGTTCAGTTAGCGGAGTGGCTGTGGCTTGGTACTTGCAATCAAATGGGGTTCCCCCGCACAGATTCGAAACCTACTCGCACTGTAGGCAGCACGGTAGCACAGTGGTTAGCACCGTTGCTTCACAGCTCCAGGGAGCTGCCTGTGCGGAGTCTGCGCGTTCACCCGGTGTCTGCGTGGGTTTCCTCCGGTTACTTTCGGACGTTCGGTGCAGACTCAAGAGGCCGAATGTCCTGCAGGGATTCTCTGGATAACAAATTAGAATCGTCAGAACTCCGACATTGACTGGGATGTTTAAGGCGTCTGACTGATCTTCATCATGATGCGATCAAATGTTTGTATCTTTCAGACTTTCCGCGGTGTTTTATTTACAATGTGTAGAAACATGTTTAACATGGTGTTGAAGTGTTTCCCATCAGTCCATTCAGAACAATCCTTCAGCTGATATGATGGAAATGTAATTTGCTGACAGAAACAACATTCCCAACACTTCACATCTGGCTGCACATCTGGACCAATGCACAAAGACGACCTTCTTCCGTTAGTTATTGTGGATATTAAACATCCATGAGGTGGTTTGGTGAAGTCAGGTCATATGGTGAGTTGGCCGAGAGGTGATGGCGATGCGCTGCTAATCCATTGTGCTTTGCATCTGCGGGTTTGAATCCAACCTCGTCGATGATCCATTTCCTGCGTCTCCGCGTTGGGCCACTTACTGAGGGTGACCTGATGATTCATTCAGTGTATCCGGAACTAGGAGGAGTTTAGATTCGGAGTTCAACAGGCCTGAGGAGTGAATCTTCTTGCACCAATCTCTATACCGATATTCCTAATCCTCTGACTGATAATCGATTTAAATCACGACACCAGCTCTGGGCAGGAGTTTGGCACCATGAAAACATGCGGCTTCATAATCTCTAAAACAGACGCCAGCTTCATCTGGGGCACTGCTGGCAGGTTTTGTCTTTCCAGAGCCGGCCGCCCAGCCGTGAAATCAAGTTCATCAGGTGACCTCATTACCCACATCCTACAGGAGGAGCATGCTACTGGCCTAGCCTCCATCCCCTCTTACCTGACAGAATATAGCTGCCCTGTGGACGAACTAGACCTCCGCCCTCTTCGAGTCTCTCAAGGCTTCTCTCCAAATCCAATGGTCATTTTAAGGTAGATTCAACCGCTCCTCACATAACCACCGGGGCACCGTTCATCGCAGGAATGCAAGAACTTCCTGGAGTGATTCCAGGCCGGTTTTATAATGTTTTGTATGTTTTATAATGTTTAATGAAGAATGACCTACTGAACCGAGCTGCGATGGTCGAGTGGTTAAGGTGTTGGACTTTCCCCAGCAGGTTTGAGCCCTGCTCCCAACGACTGTGACTGTAGAATTAATCGATTTTTAGTAAACGGTTTGACACAAAGTTCGCTGCTTAGCAAATTCTAATCTCCTCAGGAAGAGGGTTAATGGTATTTTGGACATCAGCCCGGCTAGTTTAGTCGGTAGAGCATCATAGATTGTCATAGAATTGCATCGAGTCTGCACCGGCTCTTGGAAAGAGCACCCTACCCAAGGTCAACACCTCCACCCTATTCCCATAACCCAGTAACCCCACCCAACACGAAGGGCAATTTTGGAGACGAAGGGCAATTTACCATGGCCAATTCACCTAACCTGCACATCTTTGGACTGTGGGAGGAAACCGGAGCACCCGGGGGAAACCCACGCACACACGGGGAGGATGTGCAGACTCCGCACAGACAGTGACCCAAGCCGGAATCGAACCTGGGACCCTGGAGCTGTGAAACAATTGTGCTATCCACAATGGTACCGTGCTGCCCTCATGCATGGGACTCCTAATCCCAGGGTCGTGGGTTCCAGACCCACGTTGGGCGCTTCCATATTGTAATCTGAGAGTGTTGAGCTGAACGAACTGATTTGATAACAGGAACACAAGGTTATGTTCCTGGACTGGGAATCCAGAGGCCTGAACTAATCTTTCGTGACAAGATTTAATTAATCTGGAATTGAAATTTCATCTCAGTAATGGCGCAGAAAGGTTCTGCTGCAGGCGGATCATATTTCCACAACTGGGAACACATTTCCACAACAGGGAATGATTAGCACAACCACAGTGAAGATCTGTCACCGGCAGAGTCACGGTTCCAACAGAGAGAACAGTTACACAGCAGAGAGCTCAGTTACACAGCAGGGAGCACAGTTACACAGCAGAGAGCAGAGAGCACAGTTACACAGCAGAGAGCTCAGTTACACAGCAGGGAGCACAGTTACACAGCAGAGAGCTCAGTTACACAGCAGGGAGCTCAGTTACACAGCAGACAGCAGAGAGCTCAGTTACACAGCAGAGAGCACAGTTACACAGCAGAGAGCTCAGTTACACAGCAGAGAGCTCAGTTACACAGCAGAGAGCTCAGTTACACAGCAGACAGCAGAGAGCTCAGTTACACAGCAGAGAGCTCAGTTACACAGCAGAGAGCACAGTTACACAGCAGAGAGCTCAGTTACACAGCAGACAGCAGAGAGCTCAGTTACACAGCAGAGAGCACAGTTACACAGCAGAGAGCACAGTTACACAGCAGAGAGCTCAGTTACACAGCAGAGAGCTCAGTTACACAGCAGAGAGCTCAGTTACACAGCAGAGAGCTCAGTTACACAGCTGAGAGCTCAGTTACACAGCAGAGAGCACAGTTACACAGCAGACAGCAGAGAGCACAGTTACACAGCAGAGAGCACAGTTACACAGCAGAGAGCTCAGTTACACAGCAGAGAGCTCAGTTACACAGCAGAGAGCTCAGTTACACAACAGGGAGAACAGTTACACAGCAGAGAGCACAGTTACACAGCAGAGAGCTCAGTTACACAGCAGAGAGCTCAATTACACAGCAGACAGCAGAGAGCACAGTTACACAGCAGAGAGCACAGTTACACAGCAGAGAGCACAGTTACACAGCAGAGAGCACAGTTACACAGCAGGGAGCTCAGTTACACAGCAGACAGCAGAGAGCACAGTTACACAGCAGAGAGCACAGTTACACAGCAGAGAGCACAGTTACACAGCAGAGAGCACAGTTACACAGCAGACAGCAGAGAGCACAGTTTCACAGCAGAGAACTCAGTTACACAGCAGAGAGCACAGTTACACAGCAGAGAGCTCAGTTACACAGCAGAGAGCTCAGTTACACAGCAGAGAGCTCAGGTACACAGCAGAGAGCTCAGTTACACAACAGAGAGCTCAGTTACACAGCAGAGAGCTCAGTTACACAGCAGAGAGCTCAGTTACACAGCAGAGAGCTCAGTTACACAGCAGAGAGCACAGTTACACAGCAGACAGCAGAGAGCTCAGTTACACAGCAGAGAGCTCAGTTACACAGCAGAGAGCTCAGTTACACAACAGAGAGAACAGTTACACAGCAGAGAGCACAGTTACACAGCAGACAGCTCAGTTACACAGCAGAGAGCTCAGTTACACAGCAGACAGCAGAGAGCACAGTTACACAGCAGAGAGCACAGTTACACAGCAGAGAGCACAGTTACACAGCAGAGAGCACAGTTACACAGCAGACAGCAGAGAGCTCAGTTACACAGCAGGAAAAACATTTAATTGCCTATCTTTGTGGAACAGAAAATCCCTTTTTGCTAAATAATCAGTTTTTCCATCTCAGTATCTTGCTGGTTTGCTCGGCACCTTTTCTGTGTGTCATTGTGTGTGTGTCCTGATAGTCTCTTCCTGCTTTACTGTGTGTCTTTCTTGTCTGTTACAGCCGTGCTGATGTTCCGTGTTATTGTCCAGCCAAGGTGAGCTTCACAACACGTGGTTCTCGTTTAAGAAAAAAAAAGTTATGGTGGCTGCCGCAGAACAGCAATTGCGAACACGGCAGATCTAAAAACAGAGTGGCGCAGCGGAAGCGTGCTGGTCCCATAACCCAGAGGTCGATGGATCGAAGCCATCCTCTTTTATTGATATTCTCAGTCACCCCAAAATTAAACGTGACGCTATCACTCTGCGGCACATCCGCCTTTTCTTTTCAGTAGATTAGTATCAAAGTGTTGCATCCAATGTGATCCGGACATTTGCGCCAGGAATGAAGCAGACAGCATTACATCACTGTGAAGCTCAAAGTAACAAAATAGGGAAGCTCAAAGTAACAAAATATGGAAGCTCTTCAATTGACTCTCTCTGAGGAAAACAGACAACATCTGCTGTGGTGTGTGAGTATTATTGGTGCCAATATCACATCTCCACTGACTGGAATGGGTTATGTTTTATTAACACAGTCATGTCATTTGGTAAAGATCAAACCGGGAGTTTTTCAGTGTTTTCAAATCCTTTAACAGCGAGAACGTGAAAAGTTTATATAATAACTTCCAGGAATACCCCACAGAGGGGTAATAAGCATATATAACAATATCCAATAATAAACCACTATAGAAACCGAGATCACAGTTTCGCCACTCGGACGGATGTGAACAATCCAACCAGACTATTTAGAACAAGCGGAGATTCCTGCCTCCAGCCACCTCACTTTCTCCAGCTCTCTTCCTCAGCTCGAAACACAGGAAATCACGCAAACGCCTCCGACCAAATTATTATTGCGATGGCCGGGAATCGTACCCGGATAAACTGCTTGGAAGGCAGCGATGCTCACCAGTATCCCCCCATCACTTACTGCCGAATGTTGAGTCCTTTTGATGCTTTGTATTAGTTTGATAAATTGTTTCGTAAACAACGTCTTACTATGTTTATGTTATTTCACTCCAATTTAAAATGCTCCTGAATGAAAGTGTCCGTGTCGCACTGCTCCCCGTCAGCCAGGAGATGGCATCAGTCCACAATAAAAGTATTTATTTCTGATGTTCTGTGTGTCATTACATGGGACTCTTGCTCTGGCCTGAGACCTTACCTTGTCCTTGTGTCCTGATGCTGCCGCTTGCACCCTGGTTAAGTAATCATAGAATGCCTCCAGTGCAGGAGGAGACCATTCGGCCCATCCAGTCTGCACTGACCCTCGGAAAGAGCACCCCAACACGGCCCCATCATCTCCGAATCGTTTGGATACATCAGGTGTCAGTCTCCTCTGGAGACGAGGGTTCAATCCCACTCCTGACATTGCCATTGATTCTCAGCTGCGATAAAACGCCAGAGGTCCCGGGTTCAAAAATCCGGACGAGACCGGATGGTGTCATTGACTGAAATCGGGAGGAGGTTTGAGCTCCCGGGAAGTTATTGCAGCGAATATATCAGTGCAGAACACGTGAAGAAACGGACAGGGTATTTAAAGGTCGTTTGATCATGGTGTGGGATTCTGAATTTGTGGATCCGCGCAGCTGGCTGAATACAATGGTTATTTGTACCTGATAGGCCTTTGATTTTGAGATGAGGTGGCCGAGTAGTTAAGGGGACGGATTGCTAATCCATTGAGCTTTCCGTGCGTGGGTTCGAAACCCATCATTGTCGATTTTCCATCCTGCTTTCTCCCAGTGGGACTCATTTTTCCAAGATGGTCTGCAGTCACTGATGTGTCAATCCAGTCCAAGTTGTGAGGCCGGATTGCATCGAGTTGTGTTGGAAGCGCGAGAATTAAAATTCAGTCTTGTTCCGATTGAGATGCATTGATCGGGTAGTGAGGTCGGAACCACTCTGTCTATTGGGTAGTGTCAAAGCCAAGCGACATTTCATTGTTCGAGAGAATGAGGAGTTTCAGGAATCAGGATATTTACCCGGCAAAAATCTGCTGGAGGAGGGAATGAGGGGAGTCCAAAAATGTATTCAGAAACTTAATGTAGCGGCGGCAATGCAGATTCACCAGAATGATACAAGCATAGAAGGTTTGAATTACGAGAACAGATTAGAATTATAGAATCATAAAATGGTTCGGCCATTCCGCCCACCGTGCCCATGTCAGTCGCCCAGAGCTGGAAAATCTCAGCAGACCTGGCAGCATCTGTGGAGCGGGAAACAGAGAATGGGAAGCAGGGTCAGACTGGACTGGAAACTGTAACTCTGTTTCTCTCTCCACAGATGCTGCCAGACCAGCCGAGTTATCCAACATTGTCTATTTCTGTTGCAGCATTTTATGAAGAATCTCCATCGCGGCCTTGCCTTTGTGCTCGGCGTTTCTATTTATTTATTTAATTCTGTATAAATTGAGAGTACCCAAATATTTTATTCCCAATTAAGGGCCAATTTTGCGTGGCCAATCCACATACTTTGCACATCTTTGGGTTGCGGGGGTGAAACCCACGCACACATGGGAAGAATGAGCAAACTCCAGGCGGGCGGTGACCCAGGGCCGGGATGACGCTTCTATTTATAAAGACTGGTCCCATATGGGCACTAAGGGTAATTTATCCAATCCACCTAATGCACGTCTTTGAACTGCGGGAGGAACCCGGAGCACCCGGAGGAAACCCACGCAGACAGGGGCAGAGGTTGCAGACTCCGCACAGGCAGTGAATCGAACCTGGTACCCTGGCACTGTGAAGCCACAGTGCTAGCCACTTGTGCTACCGTGCTTTGTGCCCAGATAAATTATTGCAGCGAATATATCAGAGGAGAACAAGTAAAGAAATGAAAACGACATTTTTAAAAAACCGCACGCTTGTGCACCCAGGTAACTGGCTGAATGCAATGGTTGTATGCAACCCCGATAAACCTTTGATTTATTTGCTGAACAAGAATTTCCCCATCTGCGCCTTAAAAATAATCAATGTCCCGCATCCGCGGCCTTCTGAGGCAGAGTTCCAAAGTCGCAAAACTCTCTGAGAGGGAGAAATCTCATCATCTCCGTCCGAAAAAGAGCGACATCCTTGTTTTGAACTGCCCAGTTGTTCTGGTGTCATCCACGAGCAGTGAGATTGAACCAACTGTTTGGACAGCACGGTAGCACAATGTTAGCACAGTTGGTTCAATATTCTCTGATAATAATATGGACGCGGCCAACTGGGAGGTAGAGTCACATGCTCTACTGACTGAGCTATCCGAGTCTCCGCATGTTTGATTAAACTGCTCAAAAATACGAACTGAGCGGGTCAATCTGAAATATCCGCAAACATTTACCAGCATTGTGGCTTTGAACGGAGTCATTTCGGGAACATTCTCACGGAGAGAAATTCCTGGAACCAGCGGCAGAAAATCCCCCTGAGCCTGACGTGATTTGAACACGCAGCCTTCTGATCTGGAGTCAGACGCGCTACCGTTGCGCCACAAGCCCAAGTGCGGACCATTGCGGGTTTCTCCTCATAGATTTATGTTTTATTTATACCCAACTGTGCGAAAGAAACGCAAAGAAGTTCGATTGAGGGATATTCAAGGGCCCTGAAGTAAAGCAGCTGTACCACGTGGTTAAGGGGATGCACAATAATCCATTGTGCTCTGTACACGTGGCTTCAAATCCAATCCTGGTCTGTAACGTATCTCTTGTGTCTCTGTTTGGTCCCCTCATGGGGGTTGTGGTGATCCACTGCAATAGGAGATGTAAGGAAGGGCCTGCACTACAGGTTCGCCGGTAGCTCCTGCCTGCTGGCTCCGCCCAGGGAGAACTGTATAAATATGCATGACCTCCAGTGCCCTGCCATTTCGCCAGCTGCAGCAGGAGGCCTCGCATCTGACTGTAATAAAGCCACAGTTGTACACAACTTTAGTCTTTGTGCAATTGATCGTGCATCAACTTATTACAGTCAGATTTCCCACAGAATGGATAGCCGAATTAACCCCGATCGCCTGCAGCTGGATCCTCACTCGCCCGACGGTAGGAAATACTTTACTCACTGGCTAGCATGTTTCGAGGCTTACATCAATGCGGCGGACCCCGTGCCGACGGAGGCTCAGAAGATAAACGTCCTGTACTCCAGACTGAGCTCCTGCGTGTTCCCGTTGATCCAAGGTGCCATGACTTACACAAAAGCAATGGAACTCTTCAAAGAACACTACACACAGAAGGCAAACATGCTCTTCGCCAGGCATGTACTTGCCACCCGCTCGCAGCTACCTGGTGAGTCCATCGAAGACTTCTGGCGGGCCCTAATTCCACTTGTCCGGGACTGTGACTGTCAGGCCGCCATGGCCGCTGAATACGCGAATCTCCTCATGCGCGATGCCTTCATGATGGGGATTGCGTTGGACCGCATCCAAGAATGATTGCTGGAAGGGGCCATGCTTGAACTTACGGAGATGAAAACCTTAGCGCTCTCCATAACGGTCGCATCCCATAATGTACAATCGTACCTCTCCCGCCGTGCTGCCCACCCTTCCACCCCTTCCTCCCCCTCCTGGACCCCGCCGATGACCTCCTCAGCGGGGGCCCTGCCTTCGCAATACGCCTGCACCGCACGCCGATCCACGCACCCCGGAGGTCCCCGCTGCTACTTCTGTGGTCAGCAGAAGCACGCCCACCAACACTGCCCGGCCCGCACTGCAGTTTGTAAAGCCTGCAGTAAAAAGTGACACTTCGTGGCTGTGTGCCAGGCCGGCGCAGTCGCTGCGATCGCGCCCACAATCGCCCTCTCCACCATGCCAGGTGCACCATGGGCGCCGCCATCTTGTCCCGACCCCGCAATGTGCACACCATTGGCGCCGCCATCTTGTTCCCCACAGGGTCCCCGGATATCTCGACATCGGAACCGCACCTGCTCGCCACCCGAAGCATCCGATGGTTACCCGCAGCTCGCTTCGGTGATGCAGGACCAATATTTCCCGCACAACCTGGCCACCATGTCGACGACGGTTAAAATCAACGGCCACACGACCTCGTTCCTGATGGACTCCGGGATCACCGAAAGCTTCGTTCACCCAGATACGGTAAGGCGCTGCTCCCTCGCGTTCCAGCCGGCCAATCAAAGGATCTCCCTAGCCTCCAGATCCCACTCCGTCCCAATCCGAGGCTTCTATACAGTCACCCTCACGGTCCAGGGCGTAGAATTTAGTAACTTCCGACTCTATGTCCTTCCTAATCTCTGCGCTGCACTCATGTTGGGCCTGGACTTCCAGTACAACCTCCAGAGCCTCACCCTCAAATTCGGCGGGCCCTTACCCCCCCTTAGCGTTTGCGGCTTCGCGACCCTCAAGGTCTATCCCCCCTCCCTTTTCGCAAATCTAACTGCAGATTGCAAGCCCGTTGCCACTAAGAGCAGACGGCACAGCACCCAGGACAAGACCTTCATCAGGTCCGAAGTCCAGCGGCTGCTTAAGGAGGGTATTATCGAGGCCAGCAACAGCCCCTGGAGAGCCCCAGTGGTAGTGGTTAAAACTGGGGAGAAACACAGGATGGTCGTGGACTACAGCCAGACCATCAATCGGTACATGCAGCTTGACGCGTACCCACTCCCACGCATATCTGATATGGTCAATCAGATTGCGCAATTCCGGGTCTTCTCAACAATTGACCTGAAATCCGCCTACCACCAGCTCACCATCTGGAGGTCAGACCGGCCATACACTGCCCTCGAGGGGGACAGTCGCCTCGACCACTTCCTTAGGGTCCCTTTCGGTGTCACAAATGGGATCTCGGTCTTCCAAAAAGAGATGGACCAAGTTGTCGACCAGTACGGTTTGTGGGCCACCTTTCCGTACTTAGATAATGTCACCATCTGCGGCCATGACCAGCAGGACCATGATGCCAACCTCGATAAATTCCTCCGCACTGCCACCCTTCTCAATCTGACCTACAACAAAGAGAAGTGTGTGTTCAGCATGACCCGGTTAGCCATTCTTGGCTATGTAGTCCAAAATGGTCTTCTCGGGCCCGACCCCGAGCGCATGCGCCCCCTCATGGATCTTCCCCTCCCCCACTGCCCCAAGGCCCTCAAACGCTGCCAGGGGTTCTTTTCCTACTATGCTCAGTGGGTCCCAAACTATGCGGACAAGGCCCGCCCACTCATTCAGTCCATCCAATTCCCCGTTGCGGCCGAGACACAACATGCATTCATCCGCATCAGAGCAGACATCGCCAAGGCCGGGATGCGCGCAGTGGATGAGTCACTGCTTTTCCAAGTAGAAAGCGACGCTTCAGACGTCGCCCTGGCCGCCACCCAAAACCAGGCAGGCAGACCCGTGGCATTCTTTTCCCGCACCCTTCATGCCTCTGAAATTTGACACTCATCCGTCGAGAAGGAGGCTCAAGCTATCGTTGAAGCTGTTTGAAGCGGCATTGGAGGCATTACCTGGCTGGTAAGAGATTCACTCTCCTTACGGACCAACGGTCGGTAGCCTTATTGTTCAATAACACACAGCGGGGCAAGATCAAAAATGATAAAATCTTGCGGTGGAGAATCGAGCTCTCCACCTATAATTACGAGATCTTGTATCACCCCAGTAAACTCAACGAGCCTCCAGACGCCCTCTCCCGAGGTACATGTGCCAGCGCACATGTGGACCAACTCCGGGCCCTACACAACAGCCTTTGTCACCCGGAGGTCACCCGATTGTACCATCTGGTCAAAGCTCGCAAACTGCCCTACTCCGTCGAGGAAGTAAGGACAGTCACCAGGGTCTGCCAGGTCTGTGCGGAGTGCAAGCCGCACTTCTACCGGCCAGACCGTGCACGCCTGGTGAAGGCTTCCCACTCCTTTGAACGCCTAAGGGTGAATTTCAAAGGGCCCCTCCCTCCACCGACCATAACACCATATTCTCAGTGTGGTCGATGAGTACTCCAGATTCCCCTTCACCATCCCATGCCCCGATATGACATCTGCCACCGTCATCAAGGCCCTCAGCACCATCTTCGCTCTGTTCGGTTTCCCTGCCTAAATCAACAGTGACAGGGGATCCTCATTCATGAGCGATGAGCTGCGTCAGGTCCTGCTCAGCAGGGGTATAGCCTCCGGTATGACGACCAGCTACAACCCCCGGGGAAACGGGCAAGTAGAACGGGAGAATGGGACAGTTTGGAGGGCCGTCCCCCTGGCACTATGGTCCAGGAATCTCCCAGCCTCTCGCTGGCAGGAGGTCCTCTTTGACGCTCTGCACTCCATCCAGTCACTATTGTGCACCACCACTAATAACACACCCCATGAACGTGTTTTTACCTTCCCCAGGAAGTCCACATCCGGTGTGTCGCACCCTACTTGGCTCGCTGCTCCAGGACCGGTCCTTCTCCGTAGGCACCCCTGACTCCACAAGGCGGACCCCTTGGTGGACAGGGTTCACCTGCTTCACGCCAACCCTCAATATGCCGACGTTGTTTCCCGACGGCCGCCAAGATACTGTCTCACTCAGGGACCTGGCACCGTCAAGTTCCACCCCAACACCCCCCCCCACCACCAATGCGCCTCCCCACCCCCCCCCCCACCTCCCACCATGCCGCCAATATTGACCCACCAGACCCCCTCACCTTTTCCGCACAAGAGGACGAAGAGGACTTCTGCACGCTCCTGGAGTTCCCCGATGACTGGCCAGCATCAGCACCGCCACCACCGCCATCAGCGCCACCTCCACCTCCGCCAGCACCGACTTCGTCGCCACCGTTACGCCGATCCCAACGAAGCACCAAAGCACCGGACCGGCTGAACCTTTGACGGACTCCTGACCGTCAACATGGACTTATCTTTCCCTACCACTGTACATAATTCCACTAATTGTATATACTTTCATGTCACCCCCGCCGGACTCATTTTTAACAGAGGGTGAATGTGGTGATCCACTGTAATAGGAGATGTAAGATAGGACCTGCACTACAGGTTCGCCGGTAGCTCCTGCCGGCTGGCTCCGCCCAGTGAGAACTGGATAAATATGCATGCCCTCCAGTGCCCTGCCATTTCGCCAGCTGCAGCAGGAGGCCTCACATCTGACTGTAATAAAGCCACAGTTGTACACAACTTTAGTCTTTGTGCAATTGATCGTGCATCAAAGATGAAGTAAAAATGCTGTTATTTTTAACTTTTGTTTGAGGGCTGGCTCGGGGGGGCGGGGGGGGGTGCGGGGGGATAGTCGAACACTGTCCACATTGAAACCACGTTAAAAAACGATAAGTACTTATTTCATTCTCGCTGTATTTGCGTCTAAATTCTGAGTGATAAACTTTCTCTTCCTCAGTTTGAAACTCACGAAGAGGCGCAAAAATTCTCAATTTATTATTGCGATGGCCGGGAATCGAACCCGGGTCAACTGCTTGGAAGGCAGCTATGCTCACCACTATACCACCATCGCTCACTGTTGGAAGACGTGTCCTTTTGGTTCTTTAGATCAGTTTGATTAACTGTTTCTTATCAAGTACTTACTTTGCGTAAGTTATTTCACTCCAATTTAAAATGCTCCTGAATGAAAGTGTCCGTGTCGCACGGCTCCTGTTCAGCCAGGAGATGGCACCAGTCCACAATAAATGTACATTCTATGTGTCATTACATAGGACACTTACTCTGGCCTGAGACCTTAACTCGTCCTGTGTCCTGATGCTGCCATTTTCACCCTGTTTAAGTAATCATAGAATACCTCCAATGCAGAAGGAGGCCATTCGGCCCATGGAACCGGTACCGACCCTCGGAAAAAGCACCAGATTTCGGCCTAAACGCACCTAACCTTTCAAATACGTCAGGATGGCTGAGCGCAGGTCGCAGTCTCCTCTGGAGGTCAGGGCTCGAATCCCACTCCTGAAATTGACTTTTCCTCCGCGAGGCACCATCCAAACCTGGAACCCCTCCCTAACAGCACAGTGTGTGTACATACACCATATGGACTTGCAGCGGTTCCAGAATCCCCTCACCGCCCATTCTCACGGTCAATTAATGTCAGACTGTAAATGTTTGGCCGAATCAACGACAATCAAAGCCAGAGCCCTTGTGATTAGCTGAACATCCACAGACTCTGTAGCTTCGTCCGGTAAAGTGTCTGTTCCCTAAAGAAAAATCTGGACTCAAATCCCAGCCCAGCCTTATTCCGTTTGACCACCTGTGCGATTGAGAACTTCCTCCACAACAGGGGGAAATGTGTTGGATTTCTAGTCGGAAAATATGCCTTTTGCAGGTTTCAATTCAGTAGAATATCTACAGAGATTGTAACGCAAGTACTGATTTTAGCTGCCATCATCCAGTTGTTAAATCTTTCCACTAGAAACCCACTGGATTTTCCCCTTTGACTTGAGTCCTGCTCCCAGAGGATCAGTTCAGTATTTTCAACAATATTATATTTTGAATGCTCTGTGTCCAGAGAATTGTGACGCTGAAATTGCTCACACTTCTCTCCATTGTTATCTACTCTGCAGGTATTGACTACACCGTCTAATGGAGACATGCTCGCAGGGCTGTGAGAGAGGCTTTCTTTCAGGCGTGAGGCCTCTTTTGGTCCATCAACAGCAACCGGATGCCTGCAGAGAAACTCGGAATACCGAGCCCCTCTTCCCAGGATGGACTTAATCAGGGACAAGGTGTTGTTTGAAGAGAGAATCAAAGGTCTGACGAATTGGTCTGAGATTCCTGGCGTTTTGTGAAGAGAACAAGGTGGTGGAGCAATGTGACAAGAGCAGGATACGAGTTTGGGATATTATCCAGTTTGTGCTGGGGGGCCTGCGGGAAGGACGTTGTCTTGTCTGCCCACCCAAGCTGAATGTTGGGATTGAGGTGGTGATCAGATTCCGAGAGGAGGGTGAAATCCTTTCACTGAGTTTCAAGCTCAGAGTTCGGTTGAGTGTCTTGAGTTACAGGAAGATACAGACGGGATGGTCAAATGGGCAGAAAAGTGGCTGATGGAATTTAACGCTGAAAAATTAGATGTGATCATTTGGTAGGGGGTTTTCGCAGTAACTTCATTGCAGTGTTAATATAATCCTATTTGTGACAATAAAGAATATTATATTATTAATATAGGATTAATGTTAATGGCCTGACACTGGGAAGTCCTGAGGAACAAAGGGACCTTGGAGTGTTTTTCCAGAGATCTCTGAAGGCAGAAGGGCAGGTTAATAGGGTGGTGGAAAAGGCATTTGAGATATTTGTCTTTATCAATCGGGGCATGGATTACAAAAGCAGAGAGGTCATGGTGGCGTTGTATAGAATGTTGGGGTACTGTGTGCAATTCTGGTCACCACATTATAGGAAATATGTGACTGCACTGGATGGGGTGCAGAGGTGATTCAGCAGGATGTTGCTTGGGATGGAACATTTAGGATATGAAGAGAGGTTGGATAGACTTGTTTTCTCTCTCACGCAGGAACAGAGATGACTGAGGGGTGATCTCATCGAGGTATACAAGATTATGATAGGTATAGACAGGGCGGATATGGAGCACCTGTTCCCTCAGTCACAAGGGGACACTATTGTTCTGTGATTCTGTTACAGATCAGATCTTGGAGGTATCGCTGTTGTATTCCCAGGAGGCGGTGGTCTGATTCGGAGAGCAAAAGCTTCCATCGAGGACGGGGTTCTCAATAAGAACAAACTGGAGGTGTGGGATGTTAGAATCTGCTCAGCACTGATTCATTTTTATTCATTGTTGTGTCCTAGAATAAACACGTGGATTGTAGCGGTCCATTAAAAACAAAAATAGAATTCGGAAATTTCTGGCCAGTAACTTCACCATGTCCACGTTACATCACTCAGCATCCTCAGCTGCATCACATCTGGTCCACGTTCCCTCAGCAGAGAGCAGTTTCACAGCAGAGAGTACATTTCCACTGGAGAGATCGCAGTTTCTCAACAGAGCGCACAGTTCACGGCAGAGATCACAGTCCCACAGCAGAGAGCAGTTTCTCAGTAGAGCGCACAGTTCACGGCAGAGAACACAGTACCACAGCAGAGAGCACAGTTTCACAGCAGAGAGCACAGTCCCACAGCAGAGAGCACAGTTTCACAGCAGAGAACACAGTAACACAGCAGAGCGCACAGTTCACGGCAGAGAACACAGTACCACAGCAGAGAGCACAGTTTCACAGCAGAGAACACAGTCCCACAGCAGAGAGCACATTTCCACAGGAGAGGTCTCTCTCTGATACAGTGTGTGAGTTCTCCCTCAATGCTCTCACCTTCTGACCTATTGCTCACGTGCCCACTCCCATGGTGTTGAAGTGTTTCCCATCAGTCCGTTCAGAACAATCCTTCAGCTGATATGTTGGAAATGTAATTTGCTGACAGAGACTATATTTCTAACATTTCACAACTGGCTGCACATCTGGACCAATGGACAAATACAACCTTCGTCCGTTAGTTGTTGCAGATGTTAAAGGTCCATGAGGTGGTTTGGTGAAGTCAGGTCATTTGGCGAGTTGGCCGAGAGGTGAAGGTGATGCGCTGCTAATCCATTGTGCTTTGCATCTGCGGGTCTGAATCCATCCTCCTCGATGGTCAATTTGCGGCATCTCCGCGTTGGGCCACTTATTGAGGGTGACCTGATGATTCATTCAGTGCATCCGGAACTAGGATGGAGTTTAGATTCGGAGTTCAACAGGCCTGAGGGGTGAATCTTCTTGCACCAATCTCTATACCGATATTCCTAATCCTCTGTCTGATAATCGATTTAAATCACGACACCAGCTTTGGGCAGGAGTTTGGCACCATGAAAACTTGCGGCTTCAGAAACTCCAAAACAGACGCCAGCTTCATCTGGGGCTCTGCTGGCAGATTTTGTCTTTCCAGAACCGGCCGCCCAGCCGTGAAAACAAGTTCATCAGATGATCTCATTACACTGTAAGACGGAAGAGCAGAAGTGGCCTATTAGGCCCATCCTGTCTGCTCCACCATTCAAAGAGGTTATGATTGACCTGATATAATCTTCAAACCCACTTTCCCGCCTTATCCCCATAATCCTTGATTCCCTTACTGATTTAATCTTGCGCATATTAACTTCCCCAGCCTCGACAAGTATTCGCTTAGAAACAATGTTTCCACAGATACACTATACTCTGAGAGAACAAATTACTCATCATTTCAGATTTAATTGGGCGGCCCCTTACTCTGAGATCATTCCCTCTGGTCCTAGACTCTCCCACATGGAGAAACAACCTCTCAGCATCAACCCTGTCAACGCCCCTGAAAATCTATTGAATCAGTGAATTTGAATGGTGAGATTTATTCCCTGTCCCAAAGAGTATTTCAGGCCTCTGGATTCCCAATCCAGTGAGATAATCTTTCATCCCTCTGAACAAAAAACAGTTGATTCAGCTCATTATTAAACATCTTGGGCCAGTGGGCCGATGAATGGCAGATGGAGTTTAATTTGGATAAATGTGAGGTGATGTATTTTGGTAGCTCAAATCAGGGATTGACCTAATCAGTTACTAGTAGGGAGTTGGGGAGAATTACAGAACAAACAGATCTAGGAGTACAGGTTCACAGCTCCTTGAAGGTGGTGTCGCAGGTCGATAGGGTGGTGAAGAAGGCATTCGGAATGCGAGGTTTTAAGCTCAAAATGTTGAATACAAGAGTTGGGACGTCTTGTTCAAGTTGCACAAGACATTGGTAAGCCCACACATGGAATATTGTGTTCAGTTCTGGTCACCCTATTTTCCGAAGGATATTGTTAAAATAGAAAGAGTGCAGAAGTGGTTTACAAGGATGCTACCAGGACTTGATGGTCTGAGTGAAAGGTAGAGGCTGGATAGGCTGGCACTTTTTTTCCTGGAGCGTAGGAGGCTTATGGATGATATCATAGAGGTCTATGAAATAATGAGGAGCATAAATAAGGTAATGAGGAGCATCTGGAACGGGCTGCCAGAGGCAGTGGTGGAGGCGGTTATCATTTTGTCTTTTAAAAATCAGTTAGACAGTTACATGGGCAGGGTGGGTATAGAGGGATATGGGCCAAATGCGGACAAGTGGGTCTAGCTTAGTGAAAGAAACTGGGCGGCATTGACAAGCTGGGCCGAAGGGCTTTTTCCATGCTGCCAACATCTATGACTCTATGACTCTGTCTGTCTTCCTGACGACATTAGAATTTCCTCCACAGAATTGTATTGAACCGATTGATACATAATATATTATTCTATACTTGATCCAAGTCAAACAGATACTGCGGATTCATCAGGGGATAAACAAAATGCTAGGATGAGAGCGAATTGAATGAAAACAAAGTTAGAAGGAATTATATTCCATAAAAAGCCCTGCAATGCTTGGATGGAAAGGTGGAACTATGAGCTGAGGAGGGAAAAATCGGCTGTCAGCAAGTTCCACCGGATTTCTGTATAAAACGACCGCGACAGGACTCGAACCTGCAATCTTCTGATATCATCATTCGATTCATCGAAGTCAGACGCCTTATCCTTTAGGCCACGCGGCCACCTGCAGTGACGTGCGAGCCAATGTTTATCCCATGTGAATAAATACTGTGATCATATCTGTTTCCATAGAAACCAGTAAAATGCAGAAGGAGGCTATTCGGCCCATCGAGTCTGCACTGACACTCCAATCCTGCACCCCACTCATGAGAGGGGAGGGACGGATTTCAGGGGTTGGAATGGGGGCCAGAGTTGCTCCATCGGACCCAATATTCCAGTAGAGGGCAGGTGCGTGAGCTTTCGGAGGGTCAGTACAGACTCGTTGTGCCGAATGGTCTTCATTTGCACAATAGGGATTCTCTGATTCTATGACAGCAGCGGGTTTAGGTGGCGAAGCGCTTGTGCCATACTGCCCACTCCTGACACCATGGAGAAATTCTCATCTCTCAAAGACTGGCGACCAAGGACGTGTAACAAAAAATAATTTATTTACTGTTTGAGCAGCTGCTCCAGGCTTGTGCTCTGAGCGCGATCCGGGGAGAACACCTGATCATTTTAGATGCGGAACACGTAATCACGTGACCATTCGGTCTGCACAGGCCTCCTTCTGTGCTGCCAGTTTCTGTGATTGAATTGCTTTAATTTGGAGCTGGACTGGGAAGTTCGGTGCTGTTCCATGTAAAGCAAAAATGAACTTCTAGGATATTTCCAATGTAACTTATTTTCTTCCGCAAACAATTGAATCAGTGAAATTGTGCGTTTCGGGAACTTGGATTTTCGAGTCTCTCAAGGCTTCTCTCCAAATCCAATGGTCATTTGTGAGGTAGATTAAGCCGCTCCTCACAGAAAAACCGGGGCACCGTTCATCGCATGAATGCAAGACCTTCCTGCAGTGATTCCTGGCCGGTTTTATAATGTTTTGTATGTTTTATAATGTTTAATGAATGACCTATTGAACCGAGCTGCGATGGTCGAGTGGTTAAGGTGTTGGACTTTCCCCAGCTGGTTCGAGCCCTGCTCCCAGCGACTGTGGCCGAAGAATTAATCGGAATTTTAGTAAACGGTTTGACACAAGGTTCGCTGCTCAGCAAATTATAATCTCCTCAGGAAGAGGGATAATAATATTTCTGACAGCAGCCCGGCTAGCTCAGTCGGTAGAGCATCGGACATTTAATCCCACGGTCGTGGATTCAAGCTCTATATTGTTTCATATTGGGTTCAAGCCCCATATTGGGCGCTTCCATCTCAGAATGTTGAGCTGACCGAACTGTTTTGATAACAGGAATACAAGGTTCTGTCCCTGGACTTGAAATCCAGAGGCCTGAACTAATCTTTCATGACAAGATTTGATAAATCTGGAATTGAAATTTCGTCTCAGTAATGGCGGAGAAAGGTTCTGATTCAGACGGATCACATTTCCACAACTGGGAACATATTTACACAACAGGGAATGATTTGACCCAACCACAGTGAAGATCTGTCAACGGCACAGTCACGGTTGCAGGACAGAGAGAACAGTTAAACAGCAGAGAGCACAATTATACAGCAGCGAGGGCAGTTACTCAGCAGAGAGCTCAGTTACACAGCAGAGAGCACAGTTACGCAGCAGAGAGCACAATTATACAGCAGAGAGCTCAGTTACACAGCAGAAAGCTCAGTTACACAGCAGACAGCACAGTTACACAGCAGAGAGCACAGTTACGCAGCCGAGAGCGCAGTTACACAGCAGGGAGCACAGTTGCACAGCAGAGAGCGCAGTTACTCAGCAGAGAGCTCAGTTACACAGCAGAAAGCACAGTTACACAGCAGAGAGCGCAGTTACTCAGCAGAGAGCACAGTTACGCAGCAGAGAGCACAGTTACGCAGCAGAATGCACAATTATACAGCAGAAAGATCAGTTACACAGCAGAGCGCTCAGTTACTCAGCAGAGAGCACAGTTCGGCAGCAGAGAGCACAATTATACAGCAGAGAGCGCAGTTACACAGCAGGGAGCACAGTTACACAGCAGAGAGCGCAGTTACTCAGCAGAGAGCTCAGTTACACAGCAGAAAGCACAGTTACACAGCAGAGAGCGCAGTTACTCAGCAGAGAGCGCAGTTACTCAGCAGAGAGCTCAGTTACACAGCAGAGAGCACAGTTACATAGCAGAGAGCGCAGTTACTCAGCAGAGAGCTCAGTTACACAGCAGACAGCATAGTTACTCAGCAGAGAGCTCAGTTACACAGCAGAAAGCACAGTTACACAGCAGAGAGCGCAGTTACTCAGCAGAGAGCGCAGTTACTCAGCAGAGAGCTCAGTTACACAGCAGAAAGCACTGTTACACAGCAGAGAGCGCAGTTACTCAGCAGAGAGCACAGTTACACAGCAGAGAGCACAGTTACACAGTAGAGAGCTCAGTTACACAGCAGAGAGCGCAGTTACTCAGCAGAGAGCACAGTTACGCAGCAGAGAGCACAGTTACGCAGCAGAGAGCACAGTTACACAGCAGAGAGCTCAGTTACACAGCAGAGAGCACAGTTACACAGCAGAGAGCACGGTTACACAGCAGGGAGCTCAGTTACTCAGCAGAGAGCTCAGTTACACAGCAGAGAGCACAGTTACACAGCAGAGAGCACGGTTACACAGCAGAGAGCTCAGTTACACAGCAGAGAGCACAGTTACACAGCAGAGAGCACAATTACACAGCAGAGAGCACGGTTACACAGCAGAGAGCTCAGTTACACAGCAGAGAGGACGGTTACACAGCAGAGAGCGCAGTTACACAGCAGAGAGCACTGTTAATCAGCAGAGAGCTCAGTTATACAGCAGACAGCACAGTTACACAGCAGATAGCACAGTTACTCAGCAGAGAGTACAGTTACTCAGCAGAGAGCTTAGTTACACAGCAGAGAGCTCAGTTACACAGCAGAAAGCACTGTTACACAGCAGAGAGCGCAGTTACTCAGCGGAGAGCACAGTTACGCAGCAGAGAGCACCGTTACGCAGTAGAGAGCTCAGTTACACAGCAGAGAGCACAATTATACAACAGAGAGCTCAGGTACGCAGCAGAGAGCACAGTTACGCAGCAGAGAGCTCAGTTACACAGCAGAGAGCACAGTTACACAGCAGAGAGCTCAGTTATGCAGCAGAGAGCACAGTTACACAGCAGAGAGCTCAGTTACTCAGCAGAGAGCACAGTTACTCGGCAGAGAGCTCAGGTACACAGCAGAGAGCTTAGTTACACAGCAGAGGGCACAGTTACACAGCAGAGAGCACAGTTACACAGCAGAGAGCACAGTTACACAGCAGAGAGCACAGTTACGCAGCACAGAGCACAGTTACGCAGCAGAGAGCACAGTTACGCAGCAGAATGCACAATTATACAGCAGAAAGCTCAGTTACACAGCAGAGCGCTCAGTTACTCAGCAGAGAGCACAGTTAGGCAGCAGAGAGCACAATTATACAGCAGAGAGCGCAGTTACACAGCAGAGAGCACAGTTACACAGCAGAGAGCGCAGTTACTCAGCAGAGAGGTCAGTTACACAGCAGAGAGCGCAGTTATTCAGCAGAGAGCGCAATTACTCAGCAGAGAGCTCAGTTACACAGCAGAGAGCACAGTTACACAGCAGAGAGCACAGTTACTCAGCAGAGCTCAGTTACACAGCAGAGAGCACAGTTACATAGCAGAGAGCGCAGTTACTCAGCAGAGAGCTCAGTTACACAGCAGACAGCATAGTTACTCAGCAGAGAGCTCAGTTACACAGCAGAAAGCACAGTTACACAGCAGAGAGCGCAGTTACTCAGCAGAGAGCTCAGTTACACAGCAGAAAGCTCAGTTACACAGCAGAGAGCGCAGTTACTCAGCAGAGAGCACAGTTACGCAGCAGAGAGCACAGTTACGCAGCAGAGAGCACAGTTACACAGCAGAGAGCTCAGTTACACAGCAGAGAGCACAGTTACGCAGCAGAGAGCTCAGTTACGCAGCAGAGAGCACAGTTACGCAGCAGAGAGCTCAGTTACACAGCAGAGAGCACAGTTACACAGCAGAGAGCTCAGTTACGCAGCAGAGAGCACAGTTACGCAGCAGAGAGCTCAGTTACACAGCAGAGAGCACAGTTACACAGCAGAGAGCTCAGTTACGCAGCAGAGAGCACAGTTACGCAGCAGAGAGCTCAGTTACGCAGCAGAGAGCACAGGTACGCAGCAGAGAGCTCAGTTGCACAGCAGAGAGCACAGTTACGCAGCAGAGAGCTCAGTTACACAGCAGAAAGCACAGTTACACCGCAGGGAGCACAGTTACACAGCATACATACATTTAATTGCCTATCTTTGTGCAACAGAAAACCCCGTTTTCCTAAATAACCAGTTTGTCCATCTCAGTATCTTGCTGGTTTGCACTGCACCTCTGCTGTGTGTCATTGTGTGTGTGTGTCCTGATATTCTCTTCCTGCTTTTCTGTGTGTCTTTCTCTGTCTGTTACAGCCGTGCTGAAGTTCCGTGTTATTGTCCAGCCAAAGTGAGCTTCACAACACTTGGGTTTTCGTTTAAAAAAATAGTTATCTGGCTGCCTCAGAGCAGTAATTGCGAACACGGCGGACCTAAGGAGCGGAGTGGCGCAGCGGAAGCGTGCTGGGCCCATAACCCATAAACCAACCTCTGCTGTTTATATTCTCACTCACACCAAAAGTAAACATGTCGCTATCATAGTGCATCCGCCTTTTCTTTTCAGTAAATTAGTATCAAAGTGTTGCTTCCAGTGTGATCCGGACATTTGTCATTTCACATCACTGCGAAGCTCAAAGTAACGAAATCGGGAAACTCTTCAATTGACTCTCTCTGAGGGAAACAGACAATATCTGCTGTGGTTGTGAGTTTTATTGGTGCCAATATCACATCTCCACTGACTGAAATGGGTTATGTTTTATTAACACAGTCATATCATTTGATAAAGATAGAACCAGGAGTTTTCCAATGTTTCCAATTCCTTTAACAAAGCGAAGGGGAAATGTTTATATAATAACTTCCAGGAATACCCCACAGAGGGTATAAGGACAAGGTAAGGGCAGCACGGTAGCATAGTGGAATTGATTTGACAAAACATTGAATTTTGGACACTAAAGGCAGTTCATTATGGCCAATCCACCTAACCTGCACATCTCTGGACTGTGGGAGGAAACCAGAGCACCCGGAGGAAACCCATGCAGACGCGGGGAGGATGTGCAGACTCCGCACAGACAGTGACCCAAGCTGGGAATCGAAACTGGGCTCTTGGAGCTGTGAAGTATGCTACCGTGCTGCCCTAGATAGTTTTTTGAAGAATAAAGGGATTAATTGTTATGGTGTTCGGGCCGGACAGTGGAGCTGAGTCCACAAAAGATCAGCCATGATCTCATTGAATGGTGGAGCAGGCACGAGGGGCCAGGGGCTAGCTCCTGCTCCTAGTTCTTATGTTCTTATGTTCAGTCTGACTTAACATTTTAGGCACCATCACTTGCAGAATTTGCACAGCTGTCCGCGCTGCACAATCTGCTTGTTCATTACCAACGTCAACTGGGGTCGGAAATATCCGCGGGCACAAGGAGGGCCTGCAGTAAGTCATTAACTAAACCCCGGTGGGATATTACCATGCCGGCCGAGATAAGGAATCACCTATTCTTCCAGAGCTGTGGGTTTGCTGTAGTCGAGTGTTAATCGTTTCAGGGACCTCAAAATATTTTATGTAAGTGCCGTCTGGCGTGACTTGAAGTGCGTACTCTGTTGGACCTGAATGATCCACTGTCCTCCTTACCATAGGCCCCAGATCCTTGGCATGGTACTGGTCGTGGACCTGACGTATAATATGAGGGCCCACAGAAGCTGACTGTGGCCATAAATGTGGTGGTATTGTAACAAAATCGGCTGTACCTTCTTTTCCCGTGACTGTGGCTGCAACCTTGACTGGCCGTTCGGTCCCAATTAACGGCCGGTATTTGTCCTCCAACTCCCTGTTTTTTCCGGTTCTGTCATAGACCAGGGTAACGTGGTGCAGTGAATGTTCAATGTCTAACGTCCACCACTGGGGAGTGATAGAAATATAGCACTGTTGTCTCATCCTCCATGATTGAACCGTTACCCCTTCGTCTCCGCACTCTAGCTGTAGCTGGAAGATACACAGTAAATCTCGGGCCAACAAGTTACAGTACAATCCAGTAGTCACCACAAACTGATGATCCGCAGACTTATTCTCATAAGTGGCTGTCACAGGTTCAGAAATAGGATGCTCACACACCTGTCCTTGAAACCTCGAGAAATGCTGGGTGTGGTCGGATAGTGGTAGTCGAAGTTCTGATTGCACCGAAGACATGGCTTCTCCAGTGTCGATTACAAATGGGCAGTGTTGATATCCTATCTGCAGAGAAATAATAGGTTCCCTGTCCGATTGGAGAGCCGTTATGACTAAATTAGCTAGTCAATCTTTGGTTGGGAAAAGGTTTGCCTGGGAGAAGTCAGTGTACCTCGTCTGTCCTCCCCTTGGTTGGTACCCCCTCCTTTGGGTCGGGTAGTCTCCTTCTGCTGCCCGTCTTTTAAAGGGGCATTCCTGTTGCCAGTGATCTGCACAGCCGCAATTAAGACATGCATTGTTCCCTCTATATCTGCCTCGTCCTCTTTTCCCAGTAGACCAATGGCCCCTCAGAGGGGGCGGCAGTTGTGAAGCTGTTGGTGCATACGTTGGGCCATACAGAGGAGCTGAGGGTCCATTTGGGTGGGTTTGATATCCTACCCCATGTTGATCCACCCACCCAAGGTCACAATATTGGGGTTCCAGCTGGTAAGCCACCGTATCTGCCGCTGGTTGGGGTCTCAGATCATCCTTTTTCATTACATACTCCGTCTTAATAAGAACATAAGAACTAGGAACAGGAGTAGGCCATCTGGCCCCGCGAGCCTGCTCCGCCATTTATTGAGATCATGGCTGATCTTTGTGGACTCAGCTCCACTCTCCGGCCCGTACACCATATCCCCGAATCCCTTTATTCTTTAGAAAGGCATCTATCTTTTTCTTAAAAACGTTTAAAGAAGGAGCCTCAACTGCTTCACTTTGCAAGGAATTCCAGAGATTAACAACCCTTTGGGTGAAGATGTTCCTCCTACACTCCGTCCTAAATCTACCTCCCCTTATTTTGAGGCTATGCCCCCTAGTTCTGCTTTCCCCGACCAGTGGAAACAACCTGCCCACATCTATCCTATCTATTCCCTTCATAATTTTATATGTCTCAATTAGATCCCCCCCCCCCCCCCCCGCATTGTTCTAAACTCCAATGAGTACAGTCCCAGTTTACTCAATCTCTCATCATAATCTAATACCCTCAACTCTGGGATCAACCTATTGAATCTCCTCTGCACTCCCTCCAGTGCCAATATGTCCATTCTCAGGTAAGGAGACCAAAACTGAACACAATACTCCAGATGTGGCCTCACCAACTCCCTATACAATTGCAGCATAACCTCACTAGTCTTGAACTCCATCCCTCTAGCAATGAAAGACAAAACTCGATTAGCCTTCTTAATCACCTGTTGCACCTGCACACCAACTTTTTGCGACTCGTGCACCAACACACCCAGGTCCCTCTGCAGAGCAGCATGTTTTAACATCTCAACGTTTAAATAATAATCCATTCTGCTGTTATTCCTCCCAAAATGGATAGCCTCACACTTGGCAACATTGAATTCCTTCTGCCAGACCCTAGCCCATTCACCTAACCGATCCAAATCCTTCTGCAGACTTCCGGTATCCTCTGCCCTTTTTGCTTTACCACTCATCTTAGTGTCGTCTGCAAACTTTGACACATTTCACTTGGTCCCCAACTCCAAATCGTCTCTGTAAATTGTGAACAACTGCGGGCCCAACACTGACCCTTGAGGGACCCCACTAGTTACAGGTTGCCAACCAGAGAAACACCCATTTATCCCCACTCTCTGCTTTCTGTTAGTTAACCAATCCTCTACCCATGCTACCACTTTACCCTCAATGCCATGCATCTTTAGTTTGTAACTGAGCATCCTTCCTGGCCTACACCCTCCTTCCAATAACATCTGACCGCCCTGGCCATCTGAGAAGGGTCATTCTCTGAATAATTCATGTTATTACATTTCACGGCAGCAGCCACGGAAGGTGCTAGGCAATGCATTAACATAGCACAATATTGAGGGGAATTCTGACCATTTTGGTATGGCAAGTTGCCTGACTGCCCACGGTAGATTTCATTAAAACGTTCCAGAAATTCCTCTGGCTCTTCAGTCTTTTTAGGTTTGAGGTCTAAGATAGCAGAAATGTTTATGGGCTTTTGTAATGTGACATTCAATGCATTCATGATTTGTGCCCGTCTATCATCGTCCAAAGCATGGGCTTGCTGAAGTGCGGCGTGGCTAGCATAATTCAAGTGATTGAGATGATTGCTGTACTCTGCTGGGGTTAAACCCTGCTGGACTAGGGCCCAGATGTCCCTAGAATCAGCTTGATAAACTGAAATGGTAGTTCTCAGATAATCCACGAAAGCAGCAGGAGATTTCTTCCTGTCTGGGATTGCAGCCAGAATAGCCATCATCTCACTGGGTCTCCATGGGAAATAAACGTCTATCGTGGGCTGGGCGGCCGCCGTTACAGCATCAGGGTTTGGTATTTTCCGAATCGGCAACTGTCTCAGAGTCTCACTAGCGGGCGCTCTAGCGGATTCCTCTGGCCCTTCAAAGACTTCGACGTCCTTCCCTGCGACTACGGGGAGCTCCAGCTTCTCAGAACCATTCCCATCCTCTTTCTTTGTTCTCATACTTTTCTGTCCTACCATATCGGTCTGAAGGGATCTAGGTGGTATGCGTGATTGTTTCTGGATATGATCAGGCCTCTCTCTCATCGTCCGAGATCGTGTCATAGACACTAACTGGGCTTGTTGAACACAGCTCCCCTTCTCTAACAGACGGTGAAGATGCTGAATTAGGACGTAAGCTATCAACCGAAGGGGTTGGAGAGGCTGACATGATTTGAATCTGGGGAGCAGTGACTGGATATAAATTATGATACCCTGCTGGTTCCTGAATTAGTGCAGACAATGCTACTGGTGCAGTCGGGACTCTACCCGACATGGTCCGATTTTCTAGGTGCTCATCTGATTCTGGCAATGCAAGGACAGCCATTGAACTACGTAGCTAATTTTTTTTTCTCGAGTCCACCCTCTCTTTACTTGCGCGTTTTTTGAATGCACACTCCTTTTTCAAGATCTCCAGAGTTTTCTGGTTCCCCTTTCACTTATTGGAATCCCCATTTTACGGGCATTTTCTTGCCAATTTAAAAACATGATCTTATCCCTCTCATGTTGACAATATTGTCTCCATAATCTAATTAACTCTTTAGCTTTCATACTTTGGCTATCTTTTTTTTTAATAAAATTATTTGCCTATTTATGACCAATGGCAATTTCTGCTACTTGGCAAAATTATTTAAAAGGTTTTAACAGTGTTCTTTTAAAACTTAAAATGTTTGAAAATTCAAATTGAATTACTGCAACCTGCAAGCTTAGCTCTGATCACAACACAGAACTGAATTTACGATTTGCTTAACACAAACTTGTATAACTTTTACAACTTAATTAATTCTTTATCTTAACATTTTTTCTTTTAACAGGTTTTTCTTACCATAAGACATAGGAGTGGAAGTAAGGCCATTCGGCCCATCGAGTCCACTCCACCATTCAATCATGGCTGATTTCAACTCCATTTACCTGCTCTCTCTCCATAGCCCTTAATTCCTCGAGAAATCAAGAATTTATCAACTTCTGTCTTAAAGACACTCAACGTCCCGACCTCCACCGTCCTCTGTGGCAATGAATTCCACAGACCCACCACTCTCTGGCTGAAGAAATTTCTCCTCATCTCTGTTCTAAAGTGAGTCCCTTTTATTCTCAGGCTGTGCCCCCGGGTCCTAGTCTCCCCTGCAAATGGAAACAACTTCCTACGTCCACCGTATCGAAGCCATTCATTATCTTGTAAGTTTCTTTTCGATTTCCCCTCAACCTTCTAAACTCCAATGAATATAATCCCAGGATCCTCAGACGTTCATCGTATGTTAGGCCTACCATTCCTGGGATCATCCGTGTGAATCTCAGCTGGACGCGCTCCAGTGCCAGTATGTCCTTCCTGAGGTGTGGTGCCCAAAATTGCTCACAGTATTCTAAATGGGGGCCTAACTAATGCTTTATAAAGCTTCAGAAGTACATCCCTGCTTTTATATTCCAAGCCTCTTGAGATGAATGACAACATTGCATTTGCTTTCTTAATTACGGACTCAACCTGCAAGTTTACCTTGAGAGAATCCTGGATTATGACTCCCAAGTCCCTTTGCAGTTCAGCATTATGAATTTTGTCACCGTTTAGAAAATAGTCCACTCCTCTATCCTTTTTTCCAAAGTGCAAGACCTCGCACATGCCCACGTTGAATTTCATCAGCCATTTCTTGGACCACTCTCCTAAACTGTCTAAATCTTTCTGAAGCCTCCCCACCTCCTCCATACTACCTGCCCCTCCACCTATCTTTGTATCATCGGCAAACTTAGCCAGAATGCCCCGAGTCCCGTCTTCTAGATCGTTAATATATAAAGAGAACAGCTGTGGCCCCAACACTGAACCCTGCGGGACACCACTCGTCATTGTGGTTGCCATTCCGAAAAATAACCTTTTATCCCAACTCTCTGCCTTCTGCCTGACAGCCAATCGTCAATCCATGTTAGTACCTTGCCTCGAATACCATGGGCCCTTATTTTACTCAGCAGTCTCCCGTGAGGCACCTTATCAAAGGCGTTTTGGAAGTCAAGATAGATAACATCCATTGGCTCTCCTTGGTCTAACCTATTTGTTATGTCTTCAAAGAACTCTAACAGGTTTGTCAGGCACGACCTCCCCTTACTAAATCCATGCTGACTTGTCCTAATGCGACCATGCACTTCCAAGAATTTAGAAATCTCATCCTTAACAATGGATTCTAGAATCTTGCCAACAACCGAGGTTAGGCTAATTGGCCTATAATTTTCCATCTTTTTCCTTGTTCCCTTCTTGAACAGTGGGGTTACAACAGCGATTTTCCAATCCTCTGGGACTTTCCCTGACTCCAGTGACTTTTGAAGCATCATCACCAACGCCTCCACTATTTCTTCAGCTATCTCCTTTAGCTCTGTAGGATGTAGCCCATCTGGGCCCGGAGATTTATCAATTTTTAGCCCTCTTAGTTTCTCTAGCACTTTCTCCTTTGTGATGGCTACCATATTCAACTCTGCCCCCTGACTCTCCGGAATTGTTGGGATATTACTCATGTCTTCTACTGTGAAGACTGACGCAAAGTACTTATTCAGTTCCTCGGCTATTTCCTTGTCTCCCATCACAAAATTACCAGCGTCATTTTGGAGCGGCCCAATGTCAACTTTTGCCTCCCGTTTGTTTTTAATGTATTTAAATAAACTTTTACTATCATTCCTAATGTTACTGGCTAGCCTACCTTCAAATGTGATCCTCTCTTTCCTTATCTATCTCTTTGTTATCCTCTGTTTGTTTTTGTAGCCTTCCCAATCTTCTGACTTCCCACTACTCTTTGCCACATTATAGGCTTCCTCTTCTGCTTTGATGCATTCCCTAACTTCCTTTGTCAACCATGGCTGTCTAATCCCCCCTCTGATAACCTTTCTTTTCTTTGGGATGAACCTTTGTACTGTGTCCTCAATTACTCCCAGAAACTCCTGCCATTGCTGTTCTACTGTCTTTCCCACTAGGCTCTGCTCCCAGTCGATTTTCGTCAGTTCCTCCTCAATGCCCCTGTAGTTACCTTTATTTAACTGTAACACCTTTACATCTGATTCTACCTTCTTTCTTTCAAATTGGAGATTGAATTCGACCATATTATGATCGCTGCCTCCTAAGTGCTCCTTTACTTTAAGATCTTTAATCAAGTCTGGCTCATTACATAACACTAAGTCCAGAATGGCCTGTTCCCTCGTGGGCTCCATCACAAGCTGTTCCAAAAAGCCCTCCTGTAAACATTCAATGAATTCCATTTCCTTGGGTCAACTGGCAGTATTATTTACCCAGTCCACCTGCATATTACAGTCCCCCATGATCACTGTGACCTTGCCTTTCTGACATGCACTTTCTATTTCGTGGTGCATCTTGTGCCCCTGGTCCTGACCACTGTTAGGAGGCCTGTACATAACTCCCATTATGGTTTTTTTGCCTTTGTGGTTCCTCATCTGTACCCACACAGATTCCACATCATCCGACCCCATGTCGTTTAGTGCTATTGATTTAATTTCATTCCTAATTAACAAGGCAACCCCGCCCCCTCTGCCCACATCTCTGTCTTTTCGATAGGTTGTGAATCCCTGGATGTTTAAATGCCAGTCCTGAACCCCCTGCAACCATGTCTCTGTGATGCCTACCACATCATACCTGCCAGTCACAATCTGGGCCACAAGCTCATCTACCTTGTTCCGTACACTGCACACATTTAAATATAGCACCTTTAATTCTCTATTGACCGTCCCTTTTAGTTTTCTTAGTGTGGTGGACCTTGGTTTACTGAGCCTTTCCATACACCGTGTCATATTTTGTGGGATGGGGACTATTGTAACCTTTCCTGAGTTCTGTCTTTTCGTGCTTTTTTGTATTCCTAAGCAGCTACGCTTCCCACTGATTACTTCACCGCTTGGTTCCCTGACTTTTCCTTCCCCGTCAATCTTTAGTTAAATCTATTGACCACCCTATTTACTCTTTTCGCCAGAACACTGGTCCCAGCTCGATTCAGGTGGAGACCATCCCAACGGTATAGGTCCCCCCTGTCCCAAAACTGATGCCAGTGTCCCATGAAAAGGAACCCCTCATTCCCACACCACTCTTTCAGCCACGTGTTAACTTCCCTTATTCTTGCCTCCCTATGCCAATTTGCACGTGGCTCGGGCAGTAATCCGGAGATTATGACCTGTTTTTTAATTTGAATCCTGGCTCTTTATAATCTCTAAACAGGTCCTCTTTCCTAGACTTGCCTATGTTGTTGGTACCGACATGGACCACAACAATTGGATCCGCCCCCTCCCTCTCCAGTATCCTTTCAAGCCGGTCAGAGGTGTCCCGCACCCTAGCACCGGGCAGGCAACATACCATGCGCGACTCTTTATCCTGCTCACAAAGGATACTATCTATCCCCCTGATAATAGAATCCCCTACAACTACAACTTGCCTATTTACTCCCTCCCCTTGAATGGCCTGCTGAACCATGGTGCCTTGGTCAGCTGATTCATCCTTCCTGCAACCCTGTTCGCCATCCACACAGGGAGCAAGTGCCTCATACCTGTTGGACAGAGTCAAGGGCTGAGGCTCCTGAGTTCCTGACTGCTGGTTCCCTTTACCTGCCTGACTTGCAGTCACACCCTGCTGTCCCTGGCCACTAGCAGGATTTAAACTACTTACTCTGACAGGTGTGACTGCCTTCTGAAACACAGTGTCCAGGTAAGTCTCCCCCTCCCGGATGTGCCTCAGTGTTTAAAGCTCAGACTCCAGCTCATCAACTCTGAGCCAGAGCTCTTCGAGCAGCCAACACTTACTGCAGATGTGGTCGCTGCAGCTCGCAATGGGACCTGCCAGCTCCCACATCAAGCAGCTCAAGCACATCACCTGACCAGCCATCACTAATTAATTGATTAGTTTAATTTAAGTTTATGGTGGGAGCAGCTTCAGCCAACATTACAGCTAACATTCACAAAAATGTTGGCTGCTATCAATGAGGAAGCAGTTAGCTGCGGTGATTTATACCGGAGCAAAGTCAACTGTCATCTCCAGATTTACACTTTTTTAAATGGTGTCAGTGAGTTTCTTTAAGTTTCTATTAATTCACAAATTAAATGAGATCAACATTATTTCAAGTAATTCAAACTTAAGATTCTGGCAATTTCAATCAATTGCTTGCTAAAATGATTAACTTATGTAAAAGAGGTGGAGAAATCCACTGGCTTCCTTTACCTTTTAATTACTTCAAAACGTAACTTTGCTGGAGTTTCACTGACTCGAAAGAAAGGTATCCAATTACACCACAAGCTGCAACTTTGCTAGGGTTTCAGTGACTCGAAAGAAAGGTATCCAATTTCACCACAAGCTGCCAGCTATCTCAAGCTGCTGTTAACCCTTTGAGAGACTTCTGCTTTAACTAGCATGCAGCATCCATTTTGTTTTAAAATGTATCTTTTCTCGCCACTACAGTCCAAGGATACAATTTTAGCTTAATGAACGATAGTTTCAAAAACACTCTCGTGGAACTAAACCGTCTTTCCAGATGTCCCATCAGTTCATCAAAAACACTCGTAGAACGGAACCATCTTGCCAGATGTCCCATCAGTTCAATTTTCTAATCCCCAGACTGACCTTTGATTTTGTCGAGACGATCTTTCCGTACCAACCGCGAGTGACCAGACAAATCAGACCATGAGAAGGGGGGAAAACAAATGTGTGTCATTTTACAGCTACACACATTGTGGGCCCGTTTCCACTTTCCTTGTCGAAAATCAGTCTAATTCTGATGTCGCAGTTGGTCGCTAACCGTCTGGAGAAATCCCGGGTTTCCGGCACCAAATGACTAAACATTGAATTCTTTACCCGTTAGTCTGGCCTCAATAAAACTCGAGATGGATTTGTAGGCATAGTATTATTTATTTTTAACCAACTTGCAAATCTGAATCGCATCACACAAACCCAGAACACAAGCTGCCTCCTGGGTCTTCCGAATCGAGTGCTATTGGAGACAAAGGAATCTCTACAAATACATTCAAATGACATCAAGTTTCACATACAGATTCCCATTGGTCATCCTATACCCCTCCTGACCTGGCAATATATCCTAATTGGCTCACTTCTCATTCCTTACCCCTGGATCTCTTGTTACCCAGCATCCTTTTCTCCTCCTCCACCAGACACACCTCCCCCTTTCGTGCCATGCTTTCTGAAATCCTTTGTCTGTGAACTCACTCGGATTAGACTGGCCTACATCTACATTACTGTAACTAATATATTTAAACTAACTATTTTATATCACATTCATCAGCTTCACAGTTCCAGGGTCCCAGGTTCGATTCCCAGCTGGGTCACTGTCTGTGCGGAGTCTGCACATCCTCCCCGTGTCTGCATGGGTTTCCTCCGGGTGCTCCTGTTTCCTCCCACAGTCCAAAGATGTGCAGGTTAGGTGGATTGGCCATGCTAAATTGCCCTTAGTGTTGGTTGAGTGGGGTTATTGGGTTATGGGGATAGGGTGGTGTGGGCTTGGGTAGGGTGCTCTTTCCAAGAGCCGGTGAAGACTCGATGGGCCGAATGGCCTCCTTCTGCACTGTAAATTCTATAGAGAACAATATCCAATAATAAACCACTACAGAAACCGAGATCACAGTTTCGCCACTCGGACGGATGTGAACAATCCAACCAGACTATTTAGAACAAGCGAAGATTCCTGCCTCCAGCCACCTCACTTTCTCCAGCTCTCTTCCTCAGCTCGAAACACACGAAATCACGCAAACGCCTCCAATCAAATTATTATTGCGATGGTCGGGAATCGACCCTGGATCAACTGCTTGGAAGGCAGCGATGCTCCCCAGTATCCCTCCATCACTGACTGCCGAATGTTGAGTCCTTTTGATGCTTTGCTTTGTTTCGTAAACAACGTCTTACTATGTTTCTGTTATTTCACTCCAATTTAAAATGCTCCTGAATGAAAGTGTCCGTGTCGCACGGCTCCCGTTCAGCCAGGAGATGGCACCAGTCCACAATAAATGTTTTTACTTCTGATGTTCTGTGTGTCATTACATAGGACTCTTGCTCTGGCCTGAGACCTCACCTTGTCCTTGTGTCCTGATGCTGCCGTTTGCACCCTGGTTAAGTAATCATAGAATCCCTCCAGTGCAGAAGGAGACCATTCGGCCCATCCCTCGGAAAGAGCACCCCAACACGGCCCAATCCCCTAGAACCGTTTGGATACACCAGGTGTCAGTCTCCTCTGGAGACGAGGGTTCAATCCCACTCCTGACATTGACATTGATTCTCAGCTGCGATAAAATGCCAGAGGTCCCGGGTTCAAAAACCCGGATGGTGTCATTGACTGAAATCGGGAGGAGGTTTGAGCTCCAGGGAAGTTATTGCAGCGAATATATCAGTGCAGAACACGTGAAGAAACGGACAGGGTATTTAAAGGTCGTTTGATCATGGTGTGGGATTCTGAATTGATCCTCAAGTAAAAACAGCATCCACGCAGCTGGCTGAATACAATGGTTATTTGTACCTGATAAACCTTTGATTTGACCGACGCGCTTGCGGGTTGAGGTGGCCGAGTGGTTAAAGGGCCGGATTGCTAATCCATTGGGCTCTCCGTGCTTGGGTTCGAAACCCATCATTGTCGATTTTCCATCCTGCTTTCTCCCAAGTGGGACTCATTTTTCCAAAGTATCTGCAATCACTGATGTGACAATCCAGTCCAAGTTGTGAGGCCGAATTGCATCGAGTTGTGTTAGAAGAGCGAGAATTGAAAATTCAGTCTTGTTCCGATTGAGATGCATTGATCGGGTAGTGAGGTCGGAACCACTCTGTCTATTGGGTAAAATTGTTAAAGCCAAGCGGCATTTCATTGTTCGAGAGAATGAGGAGTTTAGGGAATCTGGATATTTACCCGGCAAAAATCTGCTGGAGGAGGGAATGAGGGGAGTCCAAAAATGTATTCAGAACCTTAATGTAGCGGCGGCAATGCAGATTCACCAGAATGATACAGACAGAGAAGGTTTCAATTACGAGGACAGCTGAGAATTATAGAATCATAGAATGGTTCCAGCACAGGGTGCGGCCATTCCGCCCACCGTGTCCATGTCAGTCGCCCAGAGCTGGAAAATCTCAGCAGACCTGGCAGCATCTGTGGAGCGGGAACCAGAGAATGGGAAGCAGGGTCAGACTGGACTGGAAACTGTAACTCTGTTTCTCTCTCCACAGATGCTGCCAGACCAGCTGAGTTATCCAACATTGTCTATTTCTGTTGCAGGATTTTATGAAGAATCCCCATAGCGGCCTTGCCTTTGTGCTCGGCGTTTCTATTTATTTATTTAGTTCTGTATAAATTTAGAGTACCCAATTATTTTTTTCCCAATTAAGGGCCAATTTTGCGTGGCCAACCCACATACTTTGCACATCTTTGGGTTGTGGGGGTGAAACCCACGCACACATGGGAAGAATGAGCAAACTCCAGACGGGCAGTGACCCAGGGCCGGGATGACGCTTCTATTTATAAAGACTGGTCCCGTATGGGCACTCAGGGTAATTTGGCCAATCCACCTAATCCACGTCTTTGCACTGTGGGACCCACGCAGGCACGTGCAGAACGTTCAGACTCCGCAGAGAGAGTTAATCGAACATGGGAGCCTGGCGCTTTGAAGCCACCGTGCTAGCCACTTGTGCTACCGTGCTTTGTGCCCAGAGAAGTTATTGCAGCGAATATATCAGTGAAGAACACGTGAAGAAATGAAAACGACATTTTAACACCGTTTCACCATGGTGTGGAACTGATATATCAAATAAAAAACCGCACGCTCGTGCACCCAGGTAACTGGCTGAATGCAATGGTTGTATGCAACCCCGATAAACCTTTGATTTATTTGCTGAACAAGAATTTCCCCATCTCCGCCTTAAACATAATCAATGTCCCGCTTCCGCGGCCTTCTGAGGCAGAGTTCCAAAGTCGCACAACTCTCCGAGAGGGAGAAATTTCCTCATCTCCGTCCGAAAAAGAGCGAGGTCCTTGTTTTTAACTGCCCAGTAGTTCTGGTCTCACCCACGAGCAGTGAGATTGAACCAACTGTTTGGGCAGCACGGTAGCACAGTTGGTTCAATATTCTCAGATAATAATATGGAAGCGGCCAACGTGCGGCTCGAACCGTCGATGCTGGGAGGTAGAGTCCCATGCTCTACCGACTGAGCTATCCGATCGTTTGATGAAACTGCTCAAAAATATAAACTGAGCGGGTAAATCTGAAACATTCGGACAAATTGTGGTTTGAACGGAGTCATTTCGGGAACATTCCCACAGAGAGAATTTCCTGGAACCAGCGGCAGAAAAACTTCATGAGCCTGACGTGATTTGAACACGCAACCTTCTGATCTGGAGTCAGACGCGCTACCGTTGCGCCACAAGCCCAAGCCCAAAAACTGAGCGTTTCTCCTCATAGATTTATGTTTTATTTACACCCAACCGTGCGAAAGAAACCCAAGGAGGTTATATTGAGGGATACTAAAGGGCCCTGAAGTAAAGCAGCTGTACCACGTGGTTAAGGTGATGCACAATAATCCATTGTGCTCTGTACACGTGGATTCAAATCCCATCCTCGTCTGTAACGTGTCTGTTGTGTCTCTGTTTGGTCCACTTCATGAGGCTTGAGTGAAAACGCTGTGATTTTAAGCTTTTGTCGGAGGGCTTGGGCAGTGAATAGTCGAACACTGTCCATATTATTTCACTCCTCGCTGTACTTGCCACTAAATTCTGAGTGAGAAACTTTCTCTTCCTCAGTTTGAAACTCACAAAGAGGTGCAAAAATTGCGAATTTCTAATTATTGCGATGGCAGGGAATCGAACCCGGGTCAACTGCTTGGAAGGCAGCTAGGCTCACCACTATACCACCATCGCTCACTGATTAGAACGTATCCTTTTGGTTCTTTAGATCAGTTTGATTTACTGTTTCGTAACAAATACTTACTTTGCGTAAGTTGTTTCACTCCAATTTAAAATGCTCCTGAATGAAAGTGTCCGTGTCGCCCGGCTCCTGTTCAGCCAGGAGATGGCACCAGTCCACAATAAATGTACATTCTATGTGTCATTACACAGGACACTTACTCTGGCCTGAGACCTTAACTTGTCCTTGTGTCCTGGATGCTGCCATTTTCACCCTATTTCAGTAATCATAGAATGCCTCCAGTGCAGAAGGAGGCCATTCGGCCCATCGAGTCGGCACCGACCCTCGGAAAGAGCACCCGATTTCGGCCCAATCGCACCTAAACTTTCGAATACGTCAGGATGGCCGAGCGCAGGTCGCAGTCTCCTCTGGAGGTCAGGGCTCGAATCCCACTCCTGAAATTGACTTTTCCTCCGTGAGGCACCATCCAAACCTGGAACCCATCCCTAACAGCACTGTGTGTGTACATACACCATATGGACTTGCAGCGGTTCCAGAATCCCCTCACCGCCCATTCTCGCGGTCAATTAATGATAGATTGTAAATGTTTGGCCGAATCAGCGACAATCACAGCCAGAGGGACCTGCAATAACCCTCAGAGCAGGAAAGGCAACTCATTGTCCTTTGACCCAAAAGCAAAATACTGTGGATGCTGCAAATCTGAAACAAAGACAGAAAATGCTGGAAATATTCAGTTGATCCGGCAGCATCTGTGGAGAGAGAAACAGATCGTTCCAATGAAATGTCAGGATCTGAAATGGTAACTATTTCTCTTTTCGCAGATACTACAGATCCGTACAGTATTTCCAGCATTCCCTTGTGATTAGCTGAACATCCTCAGACTCTGTAGCTTCGTCCGGTCAAGTGTCTGTTCACAGAAGAAAAATCTGGACTCAAATCCCAGCCCAGCCTTATTCCGTTTGACCACCTGTGTGCGATTGAGAACTTCCTCCACAACAGGGGGAAATGTGTTGGATTTCTAGTCGGAAAATATGCCTTTTGCAGGTTTCAATTCAGTAGAATATCTACAGAGATTGCAACGCAAGGACTGATTTCAGCTGCCATCATCCAGTTGTTAAATCTTTCCACTAGAAATCCACTGGATTTTCCCCTTTGACTTGAGTCCTACTCCCAGAGGATCAGTTCAGTATTTTCAGTAATATTATATTTTGAATGCTCTATTTCCACAGAATTGTGACGCTGAAATTGCTCACACTTCTCTCCATTGTTATCTACTCTGCAGGTGTCGACTGCACCATCTAATGGAGACACGCTCACAGGGCTGTGGGAGAGGCTTTCTTTCAGGCATGAGACCTCTTTTGGTCCATCAACAGCAACCGGATGGACGCAGAGGAACTCGGAATAGGGAGCCCCTCTTCCCAGGATTGACTTAATCAGGGACAAGGTGTTGTTTGAAGAGAGAATCAAAGGTCTGAAGAATTGGTCTGAGATTCCTGGCGTTTTGTGAAGAGACCAAGGTGGTGGAGCAATGTGACAATAGCAGGATACGAGTTTGGGATATTATCCAGTCTGTGCTGGGGGGCTGCGGGAAGGACGTTGTCTTGTCTGCCCACCCAAGCTGAATGTTGGGATTGAGGTGGTGATCAGATTCCGAGAGGAGGGTGAAATCCTTTCACTGAGTTTCAAGCTCACAGTTCGGTTGAGTGTCTTGAGTTACAGGAAGATACAGACGGGATGGTCAAATGGGCAGAAAAGTGGCTGATGGAATTTAACGCTGAAAAATTAGATGTGATCCATTTGGTAGGGGGGTTTTCACAGTAACTTCATTGTAGTGTTAATATAAGCCTATTTGTGACAATAAAGAATATTATATTATTATTATTGGATTAATGTGAATGGCCTGACACTGGGAAGTCCTGAGGAACAAACGGACCTTGGAGTGTTTGTCCAGATATCTCTGAAGGCAGAAGGGCAGGTTAATAGGGTGGTGGAAAAGACATTTGAGATACTTGTCTTTATCATTCGGGGCATGGATTACAAAAGCAGAGAGGTCATGGTGGAGTTGTATAGAATGTTGGGGAGGTCACAGCTGGAGTACCGTGTGCAATTCTGGTCACCACATTCTAGGAAATATGTGACTGCACTGGATGGGGTGCAGAGGTGATTCAGCAGGATGTTGCTTGGGATGGAGCATTTAGGATATGAAGAGAGGTGGATAGGCTTGTTTTCTCTCTCTCGCGGGAACAGAGATGATTGAGGGGTGATCTCATCGAGGTGTACAAGATTATGTTAGATGTAGACAGGGCGGATAGGGAGCACCTGTTCCCCTCAGTCACAAGGGGACACTGTATTATTCTGTGATTCTGTTACAGATCAGATCTTGGAGGTATCGCTGCTGTATTCCCAGGAGGCGGTGGTGTGATCCGGAGAGCAAAAGCTTCCATCGAGGACGGGGTTCTCAATAAGAACAAACTGGAGGTGTGGGATGTTAGAATCTGCTCAGCACTGATTCATTTTTATTCATTGTTGTGTCCTAGAATAAACACGTAGATTGTAGCGGTCCATTAAAAACAAAAATAGAATTCGGAAGTTTCTGGACAGTAACTTCACCATGTCCACGTTACATCACACAGCATCCTCAGCTGCATCACATCTGGTCCACGTTTCCACAGCAGAGAGCAGTTTCACAGCAGAGTGTACATTTCCACTGGAGAGATTGCAGTTTCTCAGCAGAGCGCACAGTTCACGGCAGAGAACACAGTCCCACAGCAGAGAACACAGTAACACAGCAGAGAACACAGTAACACAGCAGAGAGCACATTTCCACAGGAGAGGTCGCCGTTCCCCAGCAGAGCACAGTTCACAGCAGAGATCATATTCCACAGCAGAGAGCAGTTACACAGTAGAGATCTCGGTTCCACAGTAGAAATCACAGTTCAGCGGGAGAGAATATACTTAAATATCGGAAAGCAGTTTAATTAACATCAGGGAAGACCTTTCAATACAGAGTGAAGATGCAGATAACACAGTTACACAAGAGGAAAGAGGGGAGATTTTAGAACAAAGAACAAAGACAAAGAAAAGTACAGCAGAGGAACAGGCCCTTCGGCCCTCCAAGCCTGTGCCGACCATGCTGTCCATCTGAGCTAAAATCTTCTAGTCTTTCTGGGTCCGTATCCCTATATTCCCATCCTATTAATGTATTTGTCAAGATGCCCTTAAATGTCACTATCGCCCCTGCTTCCACCACCTCATCTGGCAGCGAGTTCCAGGCACCCACTACCCTCTGTGTAAAAAACCTGCCTCGTACATCTCCTGTAAACCTTGCCCCTCACACCTTAAACCTATGCCCCCCAGTAATTGACCCCTCTACACTAGGAAAAAGCCTCTGACTATCCACTCTGTCTATGCCACTCATAATTTTGTAGACCTCTTTCAGGTCACCCCTCAACCTCCGTCGTTCCAGTGAGAACAAACCAAATTTATTTAACTGCTCCTCATAGCTAATGCCCTCCATACCAGGCAACATCCTGGCAAATTTCTTCTTCTGCACCCTCTCTAAAGCCTCCGCATCCTTCTGGTAGTGTGGCAACCAGAATTGAACACTATACTCCAAGTGTGGCCTAACTAAGGTCCTATACAGCTGCAACATGACTTGCCAATTCTTATAGTCAATGCCCCGGCCAATGAAGGCAAGCATGCCGTATGCCTTCTTGACTACCTTCTCCACCTGTGTTGCCCCTTTCAATGACCTGTGGATTAAACTCCATCTGCCATCTCTCCACCCAAGTCTCCAAACAATCTAAATCCTGCTGTATCCTCTGACAGTCCTCATCGCTATCCGCAATTCCACCAACCTTTTTGTCGTCTGCAAACTTACTAATCAGACCCGTTACATTTTCCTCCAAATCATTTATATATGCGACGAACAGCAAAGGTCCCAGCACCGAACCCTGCGGAACACCACTAGTCACAGCGCTCCAATTAGAAAAGCATCCTTCCATTGCTACTCTCTGCCTTCTATGACCTAGCCAGGTCTGTATCCATCTTGCCAGCTCACCCCTGATCCCATGTGACTTCACCTTTTGTACCAGTCTGCCATGAGGGACCTTGTCAAATGCTTTACTGAAGTCCATATAGACAACATCCACTGCCCTCCCTGCATCAATCATCTTCCAAAAACTCTATCAAGTTAGTGCGACATGACCTCCCCTTCACAAAACCGTGCTGCCTCTCACTAATACGTCCATTTGCTTCCAAATGGGAGTAGATCCTGTCTCGAAGAATTCTCTCCAGTAATTTCCCGACCACTGACGTAAGGCTCACCGGCGCGTAGGTCCCTGCATTATCCTTGCTCCCATTCTTAAACAAAGGAACAACATTGGCTATTCTCCAGTCCTCCGGGGCGTCACCTGAAGACAGAGAACACTGGAACTTAATGGGAACACTTTCTATATATGATCAGTCAGTCGAAGCTTGTGTGTTATCTTGTGTAAGGTGACAGTGTCCAGCTGCTGCGTGTGTTCAATTGTTGGTGAGTTACACAGTGGAATTGTGCCGCCAGGGTGCGCTGTCGAGCACATGTGGTCCTGATGAACAACACTGCCGAAGTGAGGAATTGTGTCGCTTCAACGCAATAAAAACCCTTAGAGCAGAGTGGCGCAGCGGAAGCGTGCTGGGCCCATAACCCAGAGGTCGATGGATCGAAACCATTCTCTGCTAGTTGTTTTTTTTATACTTTCCGTTACAGTCAAAAGAAACATTTAGCTTCTCGCCACAAGTATATCTGACATTTCTTTCCAGGAAACGGGTTTTTACTCGGCTGGAAGGGGGTTCCAGCCAACACTTAATTTGTGCAACCAATGTCTGAAATGGCATTTACTCACACAGGGACACACGCTGTAAATGCTGCAAACACACACAGGCTTTCCATGATTGCAGAATGTTCAGCACCATTCACAACTCCTCTGTTAATGAAACAGTCCATGTCCAAAGGCAGCAATCCTGGACAATGTCCAGGCTTGGGCTGAAACGTTCCAAGCAAAGACCATCTCTAATAAGTGAAAATCTAACCATCGCCCCTTGACATTCACCGGAATTCCCATCACTGAAACCCCACTGCCAACATCTGACTGATTGTCATTGGGCAGAAACTGAACTGTTCATATAAATACTGTGGCTAGAAGGCAAGCCAAAGACTCGGACTCCTGTGGCGAGGCACTCACTCCCTGACTCCCCAAACCCTGTCGACACAGCATAAATCAGGAATGTATTGGAATAATTTCCATTTCCTTTAATAGTTGCAATTTCAACAACACTGAATAGGTTTGACACCATCTAGGACAAGGCATCCTGCTTGATCGGCACCCCATCCATAAACACTCACTCGCTCCAGCACTGATGCAGAGTGGCAGCGTGTATACCAGCTACAGGATTCACTGCAGGAAGTCACCAAGGCTCCTTTGGCAACACCTTCCAAACCCACATCCACCACCATCTAGAGTGAACAAAGAACAAAGAAATGTACAGCACAGGAACAGGCCCTTCGGCCCTCCAAGCCCGTGCCGACCATGCTGCCCGACTAAACTACAATCGTCTACACTGTCCGGATCCCTCTATTCCCATCCTATTCATGTATTTGTCAAGATGCCCTTAAATATCACTATCATCCCTGCTTCCACCACCTCCCCTGGTAGCGAGTTCCAGGCACCCACTACCCTCTGCATAAAACACTTGCCTCGGACATCTACTCTAAACCTTGCCGCTCTCACCATAAACCTATGCCCCCTAGTAATTGACCCCTCGACCCTGGGGAAAAGCCTCTGACTATCCACTCTGTCTATGCCCCTCATAATTTTTTAGACTTCTATCAGGTCTCCCCTCAACCTCCTTCGTTCCAGTGAGAACAAACCGAGTTTATTCAACCGCTCCTCATAGCTAATGCCCTCCATACCAGGCAACATTCTGGTAAATCTCTTCTGCACCCTCTCTGAAGCCTCCACATCCTTCTGGTAGTGTGGCGACCAGTATTGAACATTATACTCCAAGTGTGGCCTAACTAAGGTTCTATACAGCTGCAACATGACTTGCCAATTCTTATACTCAAAGCCCCGGCCAATGAAGGCAAACATGCCGTATGCCTTCTTGACTACCTTCTCCATCTGTGGTGCCCCTTTCAATGACCTGTGGACCTGTACTCCTAGATCTCTTTGACTTTCAATACACTTGAGTGTTCTACCATTCACTGTATATTCCCTACCTGCATTAGACCTTCCAAAATGCATTACCTCACATTTGTCCGGATTAAACTCCATCTGCCATCACTCCGCCCAAGTCTCCAAACAATCTAAACCCTGCTGTATCCTCTGACAGTCCTCATCGCTATCCGCAATTCCACCAACCTTTGTGTCGTCTGCAAACTTACTAATCAGACCAGTTACATGTTCCTCCAAATCATTTATATATACTACAAGGGTGGCCAACACATAGCGACACCGCGACCTGGAGGCTCTACTCCAGCCACTCACCATCCTGTATTAGAACTATATCTCTGTTACTTCACTGTAGCTGGATTAATTTTATTTCTCTGATGTAATGTATCTGTCTCTGTGTATATCTCTGTCTGTACATGCGTGTTTCTATATATGTATGTGTATCTGAGAATATGTGTGAATTTTTATGTGCCTGTGTCTGTATACCTGTGTTTGTGGGTGTGTACAACTGTGTGTGTATAATGCGTGTGACTCTGTGTACTGTGTGTGTACACGTGTATATACCTGTGTGTGTATGTTTGTGTATCTGTGTGTGTGCAACTCTGTGTATAATGTGTGTGGGCCTGTACACTGTGTGTATACGTGTGATTGTATGTCACTATTGTTTCCTCTCTGAGAGTCTTTTAACCATTTCTAAATCTCTCAGAGGTACAATTGTTGAGTCTGATTGCTTTTTGTGATTGCTATTTATGAGTGAGTACAGTGTATTTCAGCATCTTACTCTGAACAACCGTTTGAGAATAATCCTGAATCTGTCATGCTCCAGGACTCAGTGTCATGATGGATCTTAGTCTGAACACGTGTTTGAGGATTATCCTGTACCTGTCAGGCTCTGTGACTCAGTGGGAGGATGCGGTTCAGGATGTGACCTTTCAATCTCTGGGACAGTTTATAAGTTTGCATTCATTCCACGTAAATTTCCAGCACAGAAAGAAACCATTGCTGTGGGAGGTTTGAAGCAAACAATGTGTGATAGTTTTGGACCAGCATTTAATATCAGAACACAATTGTGAAAGATAATGTAACCTTCAACCTGATACTGGATTGCTCTGGAAGTTTAACTCAGGCTGTACACATTGATTTGATCTGTGAGACTCAGTCTGATTCTGAGTCAGAATTTTGACATGAATGTAAAATGGACCACAGTCTGGAATTGCTGCAGTATCTTCCATCCGGAACAGAGTGAGTGAGGATTTTGCAATAGTTTGCAAGTTACAGCTCAGTTCATAGTCAGCGAAATTATATTGCATCTTTTATTTTCATAAATTAGGTGAGTTTTAAACGAGAATCAGAGTTTGTATCTTTGTCGCTTTCAGCATATCTCAATCTGAGAATGCACCTGATATTTGTGTTTGCAGCTGATGTATTTGTGAGGACGCACTCTGAGGATTAGTACAGCCACCCCTGATGTGAGTGGTGTGGCTGGTATTTCACTCGAATCTCAGAGTACATTATTACGGTTAATTGTGTAATTCTAAACCGGAATCCATGTGTCAGTTGTCTCTGATGTTGATTATTTCACTAAGCTGCTCCATTGATACAGTGATGATGAGAATGGGTGAGAATTTGCACTGGGATTTATGGGGCCTCCTGTCAGTGGTACTGTGTTAGGGTGACATGGACACAGCATCTGTCTCTCCTGCTGTTTGATTGATGGGTTGAAAATGTGTCTCTGGAACTGTTTCTGCTGCCTGAGACTGTGGAACTGATGATCTGTCTGTGTCTCTTTGCTCTGTCAGTGACAATGTACGGATTGTGTGTGGGAAGGAGCTGGCGACACTCTTCCCTGTAACTTGTGTGGAGGAAACATCACATTTATTCATCTTCAGAATATTCTGGTTTTTGTCTGTGGAAACAAATTATATTTTAAAACTCAAGTACAGTCAACAATTAACCAATCACAGGCCAGGGAGAAGAATGTGGAGGTTTTGATTGGCTGACATTTTCAAATTCGAAACTCCCGCCAATTTCAGTGCAGGAAAATCCCAAATAACGGAACGGCTCCATGTTCAGGAAACTATTTGAATCTCACACTTGGTGATCTGTTTATTGATTTTTCCATCCCAGAATCCGGGCGCTATTTTCGGAACAGTTTTAATTTGTCAATCTCTTATCTGTAACCGGCGGTAATAAGACCCCGTTCAGCAATTTAAAACGGAGCAAATCTCAGCTCACTGCAAAAGCAGAAACAGAGATTACCAACCAACTCCTTCACACAGGCTTCACAGGGACAGAGGGAAAGGGCTGATTTCTGAGCCTCTCCTGAAAGCGGCCGGGAATGTTACACTGGGAAGTGTGGAGAGAATCCCCGACTCTATCCAGCCGGTGGAACAGGCAGCTTTGTGTCCGGAGAATAGGGAGGGCCGGGGAGAGGCAGATCTTAAAGCGTTACATTGGACTCAGGTCCTGTGTGTGCTCAAATCTCGATGATTCCGTCCCTGGGAAAACTGCGGAATAAACAGATCAGCGCGAAAATAACCTCTTCATTCCCGCCTTTACTGTGTCCCGAGAGCGGGAAACACATCACCCGAGAGAAAAAATAGTAATTTCCTTATGAGTTTAACTCACCAGTTGTTAAACTCTGAATATAGTTATCATTAAATTGAAATAATTCCCTCCTGAAATTGTGCTTCTCCTCACTGTCCGTCACAAATGCCAGACTGCGTTTAAAATCGGCTCTCAATTCAGTTTGATTCTCTTCTGTGTGAAACTGTCTGTGACGGGCGGGTATGAAGCCACATTCACAACATTCTGGAACGGGACAAATCTCTCTCCTCCACAATGAGATTTCTCATCAAGTCAATGCGGGAAAAGATGGTGCAGCTTTTTCACAGAAATTGTGGGTGGCTCTTAAAAGAGCCGTTGTGTTTGGGGTGGTTTTCAGTCCATTGTGGAGTTTTACTTGGAGCTGGTGTACTTGGTCACCGCCTTTGTCCCTTCCGACACGGCGTGCTTGGCCAGTTCCCCAGGCAGCAGCAGGCGCACGGCGGTCTGGATCTCCCGGGAGCTAATGGTACGGCGCTTGTTGTAATGGGCCAGGCGGGAAGCCTCACCCGCGATGCGCTCGAAAATATCGCTGACGAACGAATTCATGATGCTCATGGCCTTGGAGGAGATGCCGGTGTCGGGGTGAACCTGCTTCATCACTTTGTAGATGTAGATGGAGTAACTCTCCTTCCTCGACCTTCGCCGCTTCTTGCCGCCCTTTACTGCCGGTTTCTTAATGACTTTCTTGGCTCCCTTCTTGGAAACTGGTTTCGATGTTGGTTTCTTCTCGTCAGCCATCTTCAATTTCACCCAGAAATAAAGCAAACCCCTTCCGAGCGCTGATTAAATAGACAGAGCCTCACATCTATGCTAATGAGGAATGGGGAAAGGAATGATTGTGATTGGACATTGTGAGAATGAGGACAGCCAGTTATGTTCTGTTCATTTGATTGGATATAACAACAGTCCAATCGGATTTAGGATTTTCCACCAATCAGAAACCAGCTTACTACAAACAGGAAATACATTTCAGAAAGAATGTCTCCAGTCCCAGTTTGTCAGTGTGTAAAGATCCACCGGGGAAAGTGACCTGGCTGTCGGTGAGAGGGACCCTTCACCACAGAGGGATTTACAACACCAGGTTAAAGTCCAACAGGTTTGTTTCGATGTCACTAGCTTTCGGAGCGCTGCACCTTCCTCAGGTGAATGTAGAGGTATGTTCCAGAAACATATATATAGAAAAATTCAAAGATGCCAGACAATGCCTGGAATGTGAGCATTAGCAGATGATCCCGTACCAGCCTCCCCGAACAGGCGCCGGAATGTGGCGACTAGGGGTTTTTCACAATAACTTCATTGAAGCCTACTTGCGACAATAAGCGATTTTCATTTCATTTTTTTTCATTTCATTAAATCTTTACAGATCAAGAGATGGGGTAACCCCAGGTTAAAGAGGTGTGAATTGTGTCAAGTGAATTGTGACACAATTCAAACCCCTTTAACCTGGGCTTACCCCATCTCTGGATCTGTAAAGATTGTCTGGCATCTTTGAATCTGTCTGTATATATGTTTCTGGAACATACCTGATTATGTATGTAATATTATTCATGTACAGGGGGGGGGGGGGGGGGGGAGGGGGATATGGAGGGTTGTTTTTCTGGACTGTGTTTTGTACTTTACCCTGGTGGGTTTCTTTTTCATTTTGTTATTGATATTTTATGAAAACCTTCAATAAAAATGTTTTAAAATAAAATAAAATAATTGTGGGAGGGTTAATGATGATGTGATTAGGCAAGAATTAGGAAGCATAAGATGGGAACAGAAACTGTCAGGGAAAAGCACAAATGAAAAGTGGAGCTTGGTCAAGGAACAAATACTGCGTGTCCTTGATAGGTATGTCCCTGTCTGGCAGGGAGCAAATGGCCGTGAGAGGGGACCATGGTTCACAAAAGAGGTTGAATGTCTTGTCAAGAGGAAAAAGGAAGCGTATGTAAGGATGAGAAAACAAGGTTCAGTAGGGTTGCTTGAGGGTTAGAAGGTAGCAAGGAACTAGCTTAAAAAAGAGCTTAGGAGAGCTAGGAGGGGGCATGAGAAGTCCTTGGCGGGTCGGATCAAGGAAAATCACAAGGCTTTTTACTCTTATGTGAGAAATAAAAGAATGACCAGGGTGAGGTTAGGGCCGGTCAAGGACAGTAGTGGAAATTTCTGTGTGGCATCAGAAGAGACAGGAGAGGCGTTGAATGAATACTTTTCTTCAGTATTCACCGAAGAGAGGGGCTATGCTATTTGTGATTTTAATAAATGACTTGGAGGAGGGGGCTGAAGGGTGGGTCAGTAAATTTGCTGAGGACACCAAGATTGGTGGAGTAGTGGATGAGGTGGAGGGCTGTTGTAGGCTGCAAAGAGACATTGATATGATGCAGAGCTCGGCCGAAAAATGGCAGATGGAGTTTAACCCCTGCTAAGTGCGAGGTGATTCATTTTGGTCGGACAAATTTGAATGCGGATTACAGGGTCAACGGCAGGGTTCTGAGGAATGTGAAGGAACAGAGAGATCTTGGGGTTCATGTCCACAGATCTCTGAAGGTTGCACTCAAGTGGACAGAGCCGTGAAAAAGACCTATAGTGTGTTAGTTTTTATTAACAGGGGGCTTGAGTTTAAGAGCCGTTGGGTTATGCTGCAACTGTACAGGACCCTGATGAGACCACATTTAGAGTATTGTGTGCAGTTCTGGTCACCTCATTATAGGAAGGATGTGGAAGCATTGGAAAGGGTGCAGAGGAGATTTACCAGGATACTGCCTGGATTGGAGGGTAGGTTTATGAGGAAACGTTGATGAATCTAGAGCTTTTCTCATAGGAGCGAAGGAGGATGAGAGGCGACTTAATCGAGGTTGAAAGATGATGAGGGGGATAGATAGAGTGGACGTTCAGAGACTATTTCCTCGGGTGGATGTAGCTGTTACAAGGGGGCATAACTATAAGGTTTGGGGTGGGAGATATAGGAGGGATATCCGAGGTAGGTTCTTTACTCAGAGGGTGGTTAGAGTGTGGAATGGACTGCGTGCTGTGATAGTGGAGTCGGACATTTAGGAACTTTCAAGCGGTTATTGGATAGGCACATGGAGCACACCAGAATGACAGGCAGTGGGATAGCTTGATCTTGGTTTCGGACAAAGCCCGGCACAACATCGAGGGCCGAAGGGCCTGTTCTGTGCTGTACTGTTCTATGTTCTAACAACACCAGGTTCAAGTCCCACAGGTGGTGCTTCGAAACAAACCTTTTGGACTTTAACCTGGTGTTGTAAGACTTCTTACTGTGCTCACCCTAGTCCAACGGTGGCATCTCCACATCATCTCTGTGATATATAACACATTTTACTGCTCAGTAACAGGTGTTGGAGAGTGTGCGAGTGTGTGTTTTATCCTCACTGTCTGTCTATCATATACAACATACTTTGCTGCTCACTGATCAGTTGCTGGAGTGTGTGAGTATGTGAGAGTGGCGAGAGTGTGTTTTACCCTCACTGTCCCCCTGAGACATACAATGCATATTTAACTGCTTACTGCTCAGTGACTGGTGTGTGTGAGAGATAGTGTCTGTATGAGAGTGTGAAGTTGTGATTTGCCCTCATTGTTTCTCGGTGATATATGATACTTACTGGTGTGTGTGAGAGTGTGTGTGAGATCTCTCAGTCATGTCTAACACATTGTAATATTCTGTTACCGGTGTGTGTGTGAGCGAGAGAGTGTGAGCAGAAGTGTGTGTGTGGGTATCAGTTTTCTCCTCACTGTCTCTGTGGTATATAATGCATATATTAGTGTCTGCTGCTCAGTCATTGATATGTTTCAGACTGGGTGTGCATGAGAGAGAGCGGGTGTGCATGAGAGAGAGAGCGGGTGAGCATGAGAGAGAGAGCGGGTGTGCATGAGGAGAGCGGGTGTGCGTGAGAGAGAGCGGGTGTGTGAGAGAGAGAGCGGGTGTGTGAGAGAGAGAGCGGGTGTGTGAGAGAGAGAGCGAGTGTGCGTGAGAGAGAGCGGGTGTGCGTGAGAGAGAGCGGGTGTGCGTGAGAGAGAGCGGGTGTGCGTGAGAGAGAGCGGGTGTGCGTGAGAGAGAGCGGGTGTGCGTGAGAGAGAGCGGTTGTGCGTGAGAGAGAGTGGTTGTGCGTGAGAGAGAGTGGTTGTGCGTGAGAGAGAGTGGTTGTGCGTGAGAGAGAGCGGGTGTGCGTGAGAGAGAGCGGGTGTGCGTGAGAGAGAGCGGGTGTGCGTGAGAGAGAGCGGGTGTGCGAGAGAGAGAGCGGGTGTGCGTGAGAGAGAGCGGGTGTGCGTGAGAGAGAGCGGGTGTGCGTGAGAGAGAGCGGGTGGGCGTGAGAGAGAGCGTGTGGGCGTGAGAGAGAGCGGGTGTGCGTGAGAGAGAGCGGGTGTGCGTGAGAGAGAGCGGGTGTGCGTGAGAGAGAGCGGGTGTGCGTGAGAGAGAGCGGGTGTGCGTGAGAGAGAGCGGGTGTGCGTGAGAGAGAGCGGGTGTGCGTGAGAGAGAGCGGGTGTGCGTGAGAGAGAGCGGGTGTGCGTGAGAGAGAGCGGGTGAGCGAGCGAGTGAGCCTATGTGTATTTAACCCTCATTGTCTCTCTTTGATATATAACACATATTTTGCTGTTGCTGCTCAGTTACTGGGGTGTGTGGTGAGAATGTGTTTGACCATCACTGTCTCTGTGATATATGATGCATATTTTACTGCTCCCTGCTCAGTTACTGTTGTGAGAGTGTGTGAATATGAGAGTGTGTGAGTATGAGAGTATGTGAATATGAGAGTGTGTGTGAGAGAATGTGTCACTGTGTGTTTGGGAGTGTCTGAGTGGGAGAAATAGTCTGTGTGAGTGTGTGTGTGTTTTACCTTCATTGTCTCGGTGATAAAAAAACACATATTTTACTGCTCAGTTACTGATGTGCGAATGTGTGTTTTACCCCCACTGACCCTCTGCTATATAAAACGCATATTTAACTGCTTACTGCTCAGTGACTGGTGTGTATGTGTGTGTGTGAGAGAGAGTCTGCGAAAGAAGCAGCAAGAGTGAGAGAGAGAGAGCGTGAGTGTGTGGGAGAGTTAGTGTTTGCAAGAGAAATAGAGTGAGAGTGTGTTTTACCGGCACTGTCTCTCCGCGATAGATAATGCATATTTTTCCGCTCAGTTACTGGTGTGAGTGTGTGAATGAGATAGCGTATGAGTGTGTGAGAGACAGAATGTATGTGAGAGAAGTAAATATGAGTTATATAGCATAAAGAGTCAGTGAGGGTAAAGACACACTCTCACTCTCAACACTCACTATCTCTCACAAACACAGACCTGTAACTGAGCAGGAAGCACAAGACTATTCATTATATATCACAGAGAGACAGTGAGGTTACTACACGCACTCATGGATAGATAGTCCCAAAAGATGTGCTGTTAGGTAATTTGGACATTCTGAATTCTCCCTCCGTGTACCCAAACAGGTGCCAGAATGTGGCGACTAGGGGATTTTCACAGGAACTTCATTGCCGTGTTAATGGAAGCCTACTTGTGACAATAAAGATTATTAGAAGATAGAGTCATATTAACCTCACTGTCTCTCTGCAATATATAATGAATATTTTACTGCTTACTGTTCAGTTACTGGTGTGTGGGTGTGTGAGCGAGAGTGTGTGAGTATATTAGTGACTGTGTGTGTGTTTATTCTTACTGTTCAGTTGCTGGCGTGTGAGAGAGAGTGTGTGCGAGTTTTATCCTTAATGTCTCTCGATGATATATATATCACATATTTTAATACTTACTGCTCAGTTACTGGTGTGTGAGAGTGAATGGGTGTGTGTGAGAGAGAGGAGAGAGAGACAGAGTTGATATTTAATGATTATTGTGCCACTGTTGCTGGTGAGTGAGAGTGTGTGAGTGAAAGTGTGAGTTTTATGCTCAGTGTTTCTATGAAATAAAACATATCTTACTGCTCAGTTATTGTTGTGTTAATGTGTTAGACATATTTAACTGCTTACCACCGGTATGTGTGTGAGTGAGAGTGACTGAGTGTGTGTGAAAGAGAGTCTGTGCGTGTGTATGAGAGAGGGAGCATCTGTGTGTGAGAGATAGCGTGTGTGTGACAGTGTGCGAGTGTGTGTTTTTCTGTGATTATATAACAAATATTTTACAGCTTACTGCTCAATTAATGTGTGTGTGTGTGGGAGAGCATGAGTGAGATAGTGTGTGTGAGATGGAGGGAGTGTGGGTGAGATTTTTATCCTCACTGTCTCTCTATGATATAGACACATATTTTACAGCGTACTGCTCAGTTAATGGTGTGTGTGAGTGCCAGTGTCTGTGTGAGAGAGATTGAGTGTAAGTTTTATCCTCACCGTCTCTGTGATGTATTACACATATTTTACTGCTTATGGCTCAATTCCTGGTGTGTGAGAGTGTGTGAGAGAGGGTGAGTCTGTGAGTATGTGTGAGGGATGGTGAATGTGTGTGAGAGCAACAGGGTGAAAAGTGGATGTGCTGCTGATGGGCAGCAGGGTGGCACAGTGGTTAGCACTGCTGCCTCACAGCACCAGAGGCTGGGTTTGATTCTGACCTCAGGCGCCTGTCTGTGCGGAGTTTGGGTTTCCTCCGGGTGCTCCAGTTTCCTCCCACAGTCCAAAGATGTGCAGGTTAGGTTGGTTCAATAGGCTAAACTGTCCCTCGGTAGGGTTACAACGAGATCGTGGGAGATTGGTCTTCGGGTAGCCTGCTCATTCAAAAGGTCAATGCAGACTCGATGGGTTGAATGGCCTCCTTCTGCACTGTCGGGTTTCTATGAGAGAGAGTGTTTTACCCCCTCCCCCCCGCCCCCCCATCTCCTTTGATACACTTCGTCCTGAGTGCTAAATCTATCTGTTTCTTAAAAAGGGCAGCACGGTAGCATTGTGGATAGCACAATTGCTTCACAGCTCCAGGGTCCCAGGTTCGATTCCGGCTTGGGTCACTGTCTGTGCAGAGTCTGCACATCCTCCCCGTATGTGCGTGGGTTTTCTCCGGGTGCTCCGGTTTCCTCCCAAAATCCAAAAATGTGCAGGTTAGGTGGATTGGCCATGATAAATTGCCCTTAGTGTCCAAAATTTCCCTTAGTGTTGGGTGGGGTTACTGGGTTATGGGGATAGGGTGGAGGTGTGGGATTAAGTAGAATGCTCTTTCCAAGAGCCGGTACAGACTCGATGGGCTGAATGGCCTCCTTCTGCACTGTAAATTCAATGATTAAAAAGAAAAAGACCCTCACTGATTCTCTCTGATTTATAACAAATATTTTACTGCTTACAGCACACACACACACTCTCTCCCTCTCACACACACACACACACTCCAGTCACTGAGCAGTAATCAATTAAATCTGCAATATATACCAAAGAGATACAGCGAGGGTAAAACATGCACTCACTCTCTCACTCACACTCACTCAGTCACACAGCAGTAACTGAGCAGTAAGCTGTAAAATGTGTTATACATCATAGAGAGACAGTGAGGGTAAAGCACACACACTCACATATTTTACAGCTTACTGCAAAGTTACTGCTGTGTGACTGAGTGAGAGTGTGAGTGAGAGAGTGAGTGCATGTTTTACCCTCACTGTATCTCTGTGGTATATATTGCATATTTAATTGATTACTGCTCAGTGACTGGTGTGTGTGTGTGAGAGAGGGAGAATGTGTGTGTGAGAGAGAGAGTGTGAGTGAGTGTGTATTAACCTCACAGTCTCTGTGATATACAATTAATATATTCTTGATTACTGCTCAGTTATTGATTTGTGAGTGTGTGGGAGAGACAGTGCATGGATGTGTGTGAGTGTATGAGAGACAGAGTGTGAGTGAGTGTGTATAAACCTCTCTGTTTCTGTGTGCGATATATGACATATTTTACTGCTTAATGCTCAGTTATTGGTGTGTGTGTGTTTCACCCTCAGACTCCCTGTGATATTCACTGCATATATAGTGCTTCCTGCTGAGTTACTTGTGAGTGAGCATGTGCATGAGAAAACGCGAGTGTGTGTTTTACCCTCACTGTCTATTTATGATATATGGCATATTTTACTGCTTCTTGCTCAGTTGTTGGTGTCTGAATGTGTGAGTGTGTATTCCACGGTAGCTGTCTGTCTTTGTTATAGGTCAAGTGTTAGGGGGAAACTTAATTTGACTCACTAACACTCTGTCTCTGTGCTTGCATTTGTAGCTGTCTGTCTCTGTTATGGGATTCTGGGTTTAATCTCTATCTGTAATATTATTTACAGATACACGAGAGGACAGGTAATCTCAGTCTGTCCACCTCTCTGATGTGCAAGATTTTACTGTGTTTTCTGTACTTGTCAATATCTGTTTTGTGAGTTAAGGGTGAACATTCTGTTCAGTATTCATCCTCCATTATTACTTTTAGTGCTAACATTGATATGTTAAATGATCTATTTCCATGTCTGTTTCATGAGAATGAACTGTACCATTATATCTGAGATTGTGTGAGATATTTGGATGGGAATTTTATATTTTGTTTTGGGAGGTATCTCGGTAGAAGTTTATGATTATTTCGGCACTTTTCAATAAGCTGTACTATCCGACCTTTTACTTGTACCAAAGGTTCACAACTTGTGAGATGAAAGGATGGCCTGACAATTTTATAGGTGTCCCTTTGGAGAACAATGTAAATGCATCATTTTTCTGTTAATGCCTTATTCAAGTGCTTTGCTTCTGATATATTTTAAACTAAGAAAGTTAAAAAAAAGTGCCAATGGATACTTGTACATTGATTGCTGAATCTATAGCCTAATTAATACTATACTGATTACTTTACAGATGAAACGCTGTTGTCAAAAGTTGATCCAACATTCCATGAGAGAGTAGGGGTGAATTGTGGAAAATTATGCCACCTGTCCTCTCGTGTATCTGTAAATAATATTTACATTTTCTCCAGAAGTCCAGATTTACTTGAATTTCTTCAATTGGATAATGAGGACTGTTGGATTGGACATGTTCATCTGGGACTTGAGGTCTCTGCGAATCTGACTGCTTCTGCTCTGTGACGGTGGAGCTGATGTTGTGTCTGTGTCTCTGCAATGTTGGATTAATATTGTACTTACAGTCAGTTAGAAGGAGACGGCTGGACATTCATGTTGCTGAGGAATCATCATCATCATCTTGGAACTCATCTTTTCATCTGTTGAACGAGGAAGAAGAAAAAAAAATTCTTGTAAGTTAGGGTCAGATGAGGCCAATGATAGATCAATCTATTCTTTCAACTGATAATCAGTAAAATAAAGAAAATACTCTCCAAATCCTAACCCAGAATCAGACAAATAAGCCAGGCCCAGAAAAAGCTCTCCCTCCCCCCGCCCCCCCCCCCCCCCCCCGTTCACTCCAAGTCCCGGAACAAGATCGTGCTCCGCTGCGCCTCTTGCAAAACAGCGCCCGATTTTCCCTGAACACCCCCCGAGTCAGTAATGATCTCTGAGCCTCTTTGCTCACACTCCCTGATGGATGTGCTGCTGCAATGAGAACGCTGTTTCCTCGCTGACCTGGGCCCTGACATTGACATTTCACTCAGTTTCAACAAAGCGATTCCACTCACTGACCAAATGGAGTGTGCGGGAGAGGGGCTGCGCATGCGCTCTAAATATCTGAATGACGACAGGCAAGCGGTTAGGCCGGGCATGCGCAGATCCCCCAGCAATTCCGCGTTGAGAATCAATTCCCCATTTCACTGTCATCGCATAGAGAGCAAAACATCCGAGAGAGCCCGTGTTGGGGGGACTGTGTGTGTGGCTGCAAATGGCCCTGCGCCCTCGGGCTCAACCAATCACCTTTGTAGCTGTCTGTTTGTCCCAATGTGAGGTTCAATTTGCAGTCATTGCCTGCAGCTTGTTTGTTATTACACTGTCACTCAGCCCCTCAAACTCACACTTTCTGCAAACTACCATTTCACTGACTGACTTCATTTTTCATAGAAGCACACAATTTATTTTCAAAAATATACTTCATTTATAAAATCCCTTGAAATAAACATGGTCAAACATTTCAAATTGTCATCACAATAACATCGTTTCGTACAATAATATTTACATTTTCTCCAGAGCTCCAGATTTACTTGAATTTCTTCAGTTGGATAATGAGGACATTACACACATTTCAATATTTACATTACAATTCTTCTCAAAATATTTACATCAGTCATGTTCCACCCTGTAAAGCTTCAATTATTTTAAACATTTAGTGTTAATCACACATACGAGGTGGATTTTACACAGTTACCAGCCCCTCTTTAGTGTTACTCACACAGACCCGGGGTTTTACCCGGTTACCAGCCTCTTGGTGTACATTTGCTGCAAGAACTTACACAGTGGCCTTTCTCCATTGAGCCTTGGTGCTGGGTACCCCAAGCTTGAGTGCGTCCCTCAGCACGTAGTCCTGGACTTTGGAATGTGCTAGACTGCAACACTCAGTCGAGGCCAATTCTTTACCCTGGAAGATCAACAGGTTACGGGCAGACCAAAGAGAGTCTTTAACTGAGTTTATGATCCTCCAGCAGCAGTTGATGTTTGTCTCAGTGTCCCCCCCTGGGAATAGCCCGTAGAGCACAGAATCCTGTGTCACAGAGCTGCTCGGGCTGAACCTGGACAAATCCCACTGCATCTCTTAAATGAAGAACAATACAGCACAGGAGCAGGACCTTCGGCCTTCCAAACCTGTACCGGTCATGATACCAAACTTTGCCAAAACCCTCAGCACTTCCTTGTGCCGTATCCCTCTCTACCCATCCGATCCATGTGTTTGTCAAGATGATTTTTGACCGCCATAATGTAGCTGCTTCCACAACCTCCCCTGGCAACGCGGTCCATGCTCTCCCCACTGTCTGCGTAAAAATCCTGCCTCGCACATCCTCTGTAAACTTTACCCTGTGCACCTTAAATCTATGCCCCCTGGTGACTGGCCCCTCCACCCTGGGAAAGATTGCCTGCCCATTCACTCTGTCCATGCCGCTCATAATTTTGTCGGCCTTTATCAGATCACACCTCCGTCTTTCTAATGAAAACAGTCCGAGTCTATTCAGCCTCTCCATAAAGCTCACTTTCCAGACCAGGCAACAGCCTGATAAACCTTCTCTGCATCCTCTCCAAAGCCTGCACAGCCTTCTGGTAAGGTGGCGACCAGAATTGTGCACAATATTCCAAGTGCGTCCTTACCAAGGTTCTGTACAGCTGTAGCATAACTTGCCAGTTTTTATACTTAATGCCCCGTCCAATGAAAGCTGGCATTCCGTCTGCTTTGTTGACAACCTTGTCCACTTCCGTTGCCGCCTTCAAAGATCTGTGGACCTGCGTGCCCAGATCTCTCCGACTTTCTGTATTCCTAAGAATTTTGCCATTTACGGTATATTTCCCCTCTATGTTAAACCTACCAAAATGCATTACCTCCCGTTTGTCCAGATTAAACTCCATTTGCCATTTCTCTGCCCAAGTCTCCATCCTATGTATGTCCTGCTGTATCCTCTGACAATCCTCAACACTCTCTGCCACTCCCACCAACCTTGGTATCATCCATGAACTTTCACTCTCCAGACCTCATTTGGAAAGGCACATTCCACATGGAGGCGAGTGACCGTTTCGCGCCCCCCTCCCCCCCAGCCACTTCGAGGGCAGCGTGTGACGGCGTTGAGACTTCGGGAGTGCAGGAAGGATCTGCCGGGAGAGTCCTGCTCACCACCAGCCAAGCTGGGGCTTGGTGCTTGTTTGAAAGTTCTGGTGATGAGATGATCTGCCAGATGCCTCTGAGAGTCCGCTCAGGGGAACCATCTGACATGATCCACCATCTCTTTTTCCCGAAGGGCCTCGAGGACATTACGTGCAGACCACTGCTTGATCGCCTTGTGGTCAAAGGTGTTTTCCTGAACAAATGTTTCCATGAGGGACAGGTGTTACGATATGGTCCAACTACCAGAGCATCCTGCGGCAATGAGGCCAGACCCATCGTTCGTAACACCGGGGACAGGTAGAACCTCAGTACGTAGTGACACTTGGTGTTTGTGTACTGGGGATCCACGCACAGCTTGATGTAGCCACACACAAAGGTGGACATCAGGGGGAGGACGGCCTTGTGTATGTTTCTCCCTCCATTATCCAGAGATTTGTACATGCTGTCCCTTCTGTTTGTATATGGGTCCCTGTGATCTCCAGATGAACTTGATGGTGGCTCGGGTGACTGCTGCGCGCAGGACTGGGGAATGGGCCAGACCTGCGCCACGTCCAGCAACACCGAGATCCTTCCCATATAATTACGACAGTGCAGGAGGCCATTCAGTCCATCGAGTCCACAGCGACTCTCTGAAAGAGCAAACCTACCCAGGCCCACTCCCTCGCAACTCCACCTAACACACACACGGAGACACAAAGGGCTAATTTAGCATGGCAAATCCACCGAACCTGCGTATCTTTGACTGTGGGAGGAAACCCACACAGACACAGAATGTTAGGGTCAGAGTGAACCAGGGTCCCTGGCGCTGTGAGGCAGCAGTGCTGACCACTGTGCAGCCTATCATGTTGCAGTTGTACGTGTTGTTCAGCGCGCTCTTTTCACTTATGTTTGGAATATAAAATGTGGGTTGGAGCAGGCAGGAGGAGGAGCTGGATGATCAAAGACATTTCACTGCTCTGTCTGTCACTCAGTCTGCTCCCCGCCTCTCTCTCTCTCAGCCAGGTCGGGGCGGGCTGTATAATAAAGGAAAGAGCAGCAGCTCGTCTCTCATTCGGCAGCGATTTGACTGAACAAGCATCATGTCTGGCAGAGGGAAAGGAGGCAAAGGACTGGGCAAAGGCGGAGCAAAGCGGCACCGCAAAGTGCTTCGTGATAACATCCAGGGCATCACCAAACCAGCAATCCGACGCCTGGCTCGCCGTGGCGGCGTCAAGCGCATCTCGGGTTTGATCTATGAGGAGACTCGCGGGGTGCTGAAGGTTTTCCTGGAGAATGTGATCAGGGACGCCGTCACCTACACTGAACACGCCAAGCGCAAGACCGTCACCGCCATGGATGTGGTTTACGCTCTCAAACGCCAGGGCCGCACTCTCTATGGATTCGGCGGCTGAGAAAATCCATTTGACAATTTAACAAAACCCAAAGGCTCTTTTCAGAGCCGCCCAAATCCTCACATTGAGAGCACTGACCTGAGAATGGCAGCAGCATAATGTACCGAGCTGGTTTACGAGTAAGGAGGCAAAATAAACCAATATTTCCTCTCGTTGATCTCTCTTTTCACACGAACGACATGAATCTGCATCACAAAAGCTTTCTCCGAAGTCAGACCTGTAACCGCACTGACATTGTAATGAGAGCGGGAATGAATTCTGAAACCCCGCATTGGCAATGGCCCATAAATGGTCTGTTTAGGAAAGCCTGCCGGCTAAACACTGCCGTCCCCCGGTAAATACCAACAATACAGGGGAAGCTCATTCCAGCCGGAAGCCTCTGGGAAATTCTCACAAACACGGCACTAAGCGGATCGAGAACAGGTCACACTTTTTCAGATAAAGTGAGTGGCTCTGAAAAGAGCCTTTGGGTTATTAGATTAAAGAATGGTCGCTTCACTTCTTGCCGGCGCCAGCGCTGCTTTTCTTGGGCAGCAGCACGGCCTGGATATTAGGCAGCACCCCGCCCTGAGCGATGGTCACCCCTCCCAGCAGCTTGTTGAGCTCCTCGTCGTTGCGGACGGCCAGCTGCAGGTGCCTGGGGATGATGCGGGTCTTCTTGTTGTCCCGGGCCGCGTTGCCGGCCAGCTCGAGGATTTCAGCGGTCAGATACTCGAGCACAGCAGCCAGATAGACCGGAGCTCCGGCCCCCACACGCTGGGCATAGTTGCCCTTTCTCAGGTGCCTGTGAACACGGCCCACCGGGAACTGCAGTCCAGCCCGGGAGGAGCGAGACTTGGCCTTGGCCCGAGCTTTACCGCCGGTCTTTCCTCTTCCAGACATTGTCACAATCTCACAAACACTTTCACACAGAATGAGGAAACCCGCCCACATTCACTTCTCTTATAGCTTCAGGAGGAATGGCGGTGCACACATTGCTGATTGGTTATCTGAACAACATTGTGCAGCCTGGCACAAACTGACCAATCAGATGTCTGTTTGAAGCACCAATCAGGAGACTCCACGGTGCTGAGGGCGGAAAGTTTGGGCGCCAAATGTTCAGATTCCAACCGAATATTTATTTCAAAGCTTAAAAGAGCGCGAAAAGATAAAAGAGATAAATTGAACAGGGACCGTAAAACATGTGAATAAATCATTTGAGTTTTGAGTATAAGATTATTGGATTTTCTCTCTTTCCCGAGTCTAGTTTCCCTTTATCTGTCAGTTTCTGATTTCGGGTTTTCTCTCTAACAGAACAAACCCAAAATAAATTAAAGCAAAATAATGCGGATGCCGCAAATGTGAATTAATGAGAAAATGCTGGATAAACTCAGCATATCTGGGAGAATCTGTGGAGAGAAACGTTTAAGATCTGTAGAAGGGACGTTTAGATCCGAAACGTTAACTGTCTCCACAGGTTTAATCCGGCTGCTGTTTAAAACGCTTTCAGCCGTCGGCAGTGTCTATTTTATAGCCATCTGCAAACTATAACATTTGTTCCCATTGTAGACTGCTCCCGCTTCCTCAGTGTTAAAAGTGGAGTAAATGTGGATGCTGCAAATGTGAATTGAAGAGAAATGCTGGATAAACTCAGCATGTCTGGGAGAATCTGTGGAAAAGTTTCGGATTTATAAAAGGGGCATTTAATCCGAAACTGTCCACAGATTTTTACAATCTGGAGTCCAATCGAGTTTAATCTGGCTGCTGTTTAAAACGCTCTCAGCCGCAGACAGAATGTCTAATTCACAGCCAACTACAAACCTTATTTTAAAAATTCCATATTGTAGACTACTTCAGTGTTAAAAGTGGAGTGAGCAATTTGGAGCTCGTGTCAGTATTGAAATGGACTTTTCCCACAACACTGGTGTGCTCTCAATAAACTGATCGATTATTGAGGAAGCCTGAAAGAGAAAGGGAGGTTTTTGGAAACCTGAACACAAATTGAAAGGGAGGTTTTGGAGTTCTATTGTCTCTCCAAATCTAGCGACAGGGACCGAATATGACCAAGTCAGAAACCAAAGACACAGGGACACCGAGCAGTCACTAAATGAGGAGACTTATTTTCAAGGCACGAAGATCGACCGGGCGATAACTGGACATCACCCAGGATGTTATGTTCCAGTGAAACCCTATTTGAACCGATTTGGCGATTCATAGTCTAATAATAATTTAAAAACGATGGTTTGGCAGCTTTCCAGAAATTGTGGGTGGCTCTTAAAAGAGCCGTTGGTTTTTGATGAGTTTGAGAACAGTTTTACTTGGAGCTGGTGTACTTGGTCACCGCCTTTGTCCCTTCCGACACGGCGTGCTTGGCCAGTTCCCCGGGCAGCAGCAGGCGCACGGCGGTCTGGATCTCCCGGGAGCTGATGGTGCTGCGCTTGTTGTAATGGGCCAGGCGGGAAGCCTCACCCGCGATGCGCTCGAAAATATCGTTGACGAAGGAGTTCATGATGCTCATGGCCTTGGAGGAGATGCCGGTGTCGGGGTGAACCTGCTTCATCACTTTGTAGATGTAGATGGAGTAACTCTCCTTCCTCGACCTTCGCCGCTTCTTGCCGCCCTTTACTGCCGGTTTCTTAATGACTTTCTTGGCTCCCTTCTTGGAAGCTGGTTTCGATGTTGGTTTCTTCTCGTCAGCCATCGTCAATTTCACCCAGAAATAAAGCAAACCTCTTCCGAGCGCTGATTAAATAGACAGAGCCTCACATCTATGCTAATGAGGAATGGGGAAAGGAATGATTGTGATTGGACATTGTAAGAATGAGGACAGCCAGTTATATTCTGTTTATTTGACTGGATAAAAAAACAGACCAATCAGAATTAGGATTTTGCACCAATCATAAACCTCAAATTACAATCATATTACAAACAGGAAATACATTTCAGAAAGAATGTCTCCAGTCCCAGTTTGTCAGTGTGTAAAGATCCACCGGGAAAAGTCACCTGGCTGTCGGTGAGAGGGACCCTTCAGCACAGAGAGACTGTGGGATTCCTTCAGGAACTGTGAGTGCCTTTTAAATGTGAGTGGGATTTACTCACTCTCTGATACAGTGTGGGATATACACACTCTCTGATACAGTGTGAGAGTGTGGGATTTACTCACTCTCTGATACAGTGTGAGTGTGGGATTTACTCACTCTGATACAGTGTGTGAGTGTGGGATTTACTCACTCTCTGATACAGTGTGTGTGTGTGGGATTTACTCACTCTCTGATACAGTGTGTGAGTGTGGGATTTACTCACTCTCCGATACAGTGTGTGAGTGTGGGATTTACTCACTCTCTGATACAGTGTGTGAGAGTGGGATTTACGCACTCTCTGATACAGTGTGTGAGTGTGGGATTTACGCACTCTCTGATACAGTGTGTGTGTGTGGGATTTACTCACTCTCTGATACAGTGTGTGAGTGTGGGATTTACTCACTCTCTGATACAGTGTGAGTGTGGGATTTACTCACTCTCTGATACAGTGTGTGAGTGTGGAATTTACTCACTCTCTGATACAGTGTGAGAGTGTGGGATTTACTCACTCTCTGATACAGTGTGCGTTGGATTTACTCACTCTCTGATACAGTGTGTGAGTGTGGGATTTACTCACTCTCTGATACAGTGTGAGAGTGTGGGATTTACTCACTCTCTGATACAGTGTGTGTTGGATTTACTCACTCTCTGATACAGTATGTGTGTGGGATTTACTCACTCTCTGATACAGTGTGTGTTGGATTTACTCACTCTCTGATACAGTGTGTGAGTGTGGGATTTATCACTCTCTGATACAGTGTGGGATTTACTCACTCTCTGATACACTGTGTGAGTGTGGGATTTACTCACTCTCTGATGCAGTGTGTGTTGGATTTACTCACTCTCTGATACAGTGTGTGAGTGTGGGATTTACTCACTCTCTGATACAGTGTGTGTGTTGGATTTACTCACTCTCTGATACAGTGTGTGAGTGTGGGATCTACTCACTCTCTGATACAGTGTGGGATTTACTCACTCTCTGATACAGTGTGAGTATGGGATTTACTCACTGTCTGATATAATGTGTGAGTGTGGGATTTATTCACTCTGATACAGTGTGCGAGTGTGGGATTTACTCACTCTCTGATACAGTGTGTGTGTGGGATTTACTCACTCTCAGATACAGTGTGTGCGGGATTTACTCACACTCTGATACAGTGCGTGAGTGTGGGATTTACTCACTCTGATACAGTGTGAGAGTGTGGGATTTACTCACTCTCTGATACAGTGTGAGTGTGGGATTTACTCACTCTCTGATACAGTGTGTGAGTGTGGGATTTACTCACTCTCTGATACAGTGTGTGAGTGTGGGATTTACTCACTCTCTGATACAGTGTGTGTGTGGGATTTACTCACTCTCTGATACAGTGTGAGTGTGAGTATTACTCTAGCTAAGGCCTAACCAATGTTTTATACAGTTCCAGCATAACCTGCCTTTTCTTAAACTCTGTGCCTCGGCGAATAGAGACAAGGATATCATAGGCCCGGGGTTTTCAAGCTCAGGGTCGTGACCTGTGGGTGGATCTCAGGAAGGTTTCAGGAGGGTGGTAGTTATCCAGATCGCGGAAGGAATGGCCAATGGTCACGACTAGTGTTTACAAATGCCAACCATGATGGACGTTTGAGATTGTCGGCCATTCCGCGCATGCGTCTCTTATCAAGCAGTGCGCAGGCCTGGAGCCCAGCAAGTTGGACTGGCTCCTGCTGATGTCAGTGCGTTGTCCCGGGCCAGTTTTGTTCAGCAAATTCTGGACTCCTCCCACCGGAGGCGGCGCCAGCGAGCAGGTCCCACGCCACTTACGCTGACATCACGTGTTCTGGGCGCGAGTGAGATTCCTCCATTTTGCAGCTGCCAGCAGTGCTGGAGTGAACTCCAGGGTCTCTGGTGAACAACCCATGAAGAAGCTGAAAACAGGAACAAAGCAGCACAATGATGAGTATTTGAGGGGTGGGTTTATAAATTGTGCCACTGCAATCAGGAGTCAAATTTCATGGGTGTTACATGTCGGGAATTACTGGCAAGTGAAAGTTTAAAACCCTCAAAATGTCAAAGACATTTGAAGAGTAAGCAGGGCGAGTTCCAGGACAAACCTCTGTATTTTTTTCAACGGATGCAGTGAGATCTTAAATCATCAGCTGGAGTCATTATCAGAAATGTAACATTGAATAACAAAGCAAGTGAGATCGTGGGGACCAAGCAGGCTCACCTGTCACATTAAAGGCGAGTGGAAATGGTGGGTGTGTGTGAGAGAGAGTGGGTGTGTGTGAGAGAGAGTGGTTGTGTGTGAGAGAGAGTGTGTGTGTGTGTGAGAGAGAGTGTGTGTGTGTGAGAGAGAGTGTGTGTGTGAGAGAGAGAGTGTGTGTGTGTGTGAGAGAGAGTGGGTGGGTGTGAGAGAGAGTGGCTCTGTGAGAGAGAGAGTGGGTGTGTGTGTGAGAGAGAGAGAGTGGGTGTGTGTGAGAGAGAGTGGGTGTGTGCGAGAGTGGTTGTGTGTGAGAGAGAGTGTGTGTGTGAGAGAGAGTGGGTGTGTGTGAGAGAGAGTGGGTGCGTGTGAAAGAGAGTGGGTGTGTGAGAGAGAGTGGGTGTGTGTGAGAGAGAGTGGGTGTGTGCGAGAGAGAGTGGGTGTGTGCGAGAGAGAGTGGGTGTGTGCGAGAGAGAGTGGTTGTGTGTGAGAGAGAGTGTGTGTGTGAGAGAGAGTGGGTGTGTGTGAGAGAGAGTGGGTGTGTGTGAGAGAGAGTGGGTCTGTGAGAGAGAGAGTGGGTGTCTGTGTGTGAGAGAGAGTGGGTGCGTGTGAAAGAGAATGGGTGTGTGAGAGAGAGAGAGAGTGGGTGTGTGAGAGAGAGTTGGTGTGTGAGAGAGTGGGTGCGTGTGAGAGAGAGTGGGTGCGTGTGAGAGAGAGTGGGTGCGTATGAGAGAGAGTGGGTGTGTGTGAGAGAGTGTGGGTGTGTGTGAGAGAGAGTGTGTGTGTGTGAGAGAGAGTGGATGTGTGTGTGAGTGTGTTTGTGAGAGAGTGGGTGTGTGTGAGAGTGCATGTGTGCAAGAGAGAGTGGGTGTGTGTGAGAGAGTGTGTGTGTGTGTGAGAGAGTGTGGGTGTGTGTGAGAGAGAGTGGGTGTGTGTGAGAGAGAGTGGGTGTGTGAGAGAGTGGGTGTGTGTGAGAGAGAGTGGGTGGATGTGTGTGTGAGTGAGAGAGTTGGTGTGTGAGAGAGAGAGAGAGTGGGTGTGTGTGAGAGTGCGTTTGTGAGAGAGAGAGTGGGTGTGTGAGAGAGTGCGTGTGTGAGCGAGTGAGCCTCTGTATTTTACATTGTCACTCTTTGATATGTAACACATATTTTACTCTTGCTGCTCTGTTACTGGGGTGTGTGTGTGTGAGAGAGAGAGAGTGTGTTTTACCATCATGGTCTCTGTGATATATGATGCATATTTTACTGTGTACTGCTCAGTTACTGTTGTGTCAAAGAGTGTGTGAATATCAGAGTATGAAAATATGAGAGTGTGAGTGTGTGTGAGGAAGTGTGTGCGAGGGAATGTGTCACTATGTCTGCAAGAGTGTACGAGTGTGAGAAATAGTCTGCGTGAGTGCGTGTGTGTTTTACCTTCATTGTCTCTGTGATATTTCACACATATTTTACTGCTCAGTTACTGGTGTGCGAGTGTGTTTATCCTCACTGTCTGGCTATCATATATAATATATTTTACTGCTTACTGCTCAGTTACTTAAGTGTGAGAGTGGCGAGAGTGTGGTTTACCCTCACTGTCCCTCTGCGATATATAACACATATTGAACTGCTTACTGCTCAGTGACTGGTGTGTCCATGTGTGAGGCAGTCTGAGAGAGAGGGACTAGGAGTGTGAGAGAGTGAGTGTGTGTGAGTGTGTGTGAGAGTTAGTGTTTGCCAGAGAAATAGTGAGTGTGTGTCACACTGTCTCTCATTGTCCCTCTGTGAAAGATAAAGCATAATTTACCACTCAGTTACTGGTGTGTGTGTGTGAATGAGAGAGTGTATGAGTGTGTGTGAGAGAGAATGTGTGAGAGAGAGTGAAATACGAGTTATATAGCACAGAGACAGTGAGGGTAAACACACTCACACTATCTCTCACACACCAGTAACTGAGCAATAAGCAGTAGAATATTCAATATATATCACAGAGAGATAGTGGTTACTATCACAGAGGTTACTACACACACTCATAGGTCGATTGTCCCGAAAGACGAGCTGTTAGGTAATTTGGACATTCTGAATTCTCCCTCCCTGTACCTAAACAGGTGCCAGAATGTGGCGACTTGGGGCTTTTCACAGAAACTTCATTGCAGTGTTAATGTAAGCCTACTTGTGACAATAAAGATTATTATAAGATAGAGTCACATCTGTGTGTATGTGTTAACCTCACTGTCTCTCTGTGATATATAATGAATATTTTACTGCTTACTGCTGTGTGGGTGTGTGAGTGAGACAGTGTGTGTGTGAGTGAGACAGTGTGTTTGGGAGTGTGTGTGTGAGTGAGACAGTGTGTTTGGGAGTGTGTGTGTGAGTGAGGCAGTGTGTTTGGGAGTGTGTGTGTGAGTGAGGCAGTGTGTTTGGGAGTGTGTGTGTGAGTGAGACAGTGTGTTTGGGAGTGTGTGTGAGTGAGACAGTGTGTTTGGGAGTGTGTGTGTGAGTGAGACAGTGTGTTTGGGAGTGTGTGTGTGAGTGAGACAGTGTGTTTGGGAGTGTGTTTGGGAGTGAGACAGTGTGTGTGTGAGTGAGACTGTGTTTGGGAGTGTGTGTGTGAGTGAGACAGTGTGTTTGGGAGTGTGTTTGTGAGTGAGACAGTGTGTTTGGGAGTGTGTGTGGGAGTGAGCCAGTGTGTTTGGGAGTGTGTGTGTGAGTGAGACAGTGTGTTTGGGAGTGTGTGTGTGAGTGAGACAGTGTGTTTGGGAGTGTGTGTGTGAGTGAGACAGTGTGTTTGGGAGTGTGTGTGTGTGTGTGAGTGAGACAGTGTGTTTGGGAGTGTGTTTGTGAGTGAGACAGTGTGTTTGGGAGTGTGTTTGGGAGTGAGACAGTGTTTTTGGGGTGAGACAGTGTGTTTGGGAGTGTGTGTGTGAGTGAGACAGTGTGTGTGTGAGTGAGACAGTGTGTGTATGAGTGAGACAGTGTGTGTATGAGTGAGACAGTGTATGTATGAGTGAGACAGTGTGTTTGGGAGTGTGTGTGTGAGTGAGACAGTGTGTTTGGGAGTGTGTTTGTGAGTGAGACAGTGTGTTTGGGAGTGAGACAGTGTTTTTGGGGTGAGACAGTGTGTTTGGGAGTGTGTGTGTGAGTGAGACAGTGTGTGTGTGAGTGAGACAGTGTGTTTGGGAGTGTGTGTGGGAGTGAGCCAGTGTGTTTGGGAGTGTGTGTGTGAGTGAGCCAGTGTGTTTGGGAGTGTGTATGTGAGTGAGACAGTGTGTTTGGGAGTGTGTGTATGAGTGAGACAGTGTGTTTGGGAGTGTGTGTGTGAGTGAGACAGTGTGTTTGGGAGTGTGTTTGTGAGTGAGACAGTGTGTTTGGGAGTGTGTGTGGGAGTGAGCCAGTGTGTTTGGGAATGTGTGTGTGAGTGAGCCAGTGTGTTTGGGAGTGTGTATGTGAGTGAGACAGTGTGTTTGGGAGTGTGTGTATGAGTGAGACAGTGTGTTTGGGAGTGTGTGTGTGAGTGAGACAGTGAGTTTGGCAGTGTGTGTGTGAGTGAGACAGTGTGTTTGGGAGTGTGTGTGTGAGTGAGACAGTGTGTTTGGGAGTGTGTTTGGGAGTGAGACAGTGTGTTTGGGAGTGTGTGTGGGAGTGAGCCAGTGTGTTTGGGAGTGTGTGTGTGAGTGAGCCAGTGTGTTTGGGAGTGTGTATGTGAGTGAGACAGTGTGTTTGGGAGTGTGTTTGTGAGTGAGACAGTGTTTGGGAGTGTGTGTGTGAGTGAGACAGTGTGTTTGGGAGTGTGTGTGTGAGTGAGACAGTGTGTTTGGGAGTGAGGCAGTGTGTTTGGGAGTGTGTGTGGGAGTGAGCCAGTGTGTTTGGGAGTGTGTGTGTGAGTGAGACAGTGTTTGGGAGTGTGTGTGTGAGTGAGACAGTGTGTTTGGGAGTGTGTTTGTGAGTGAGACAGTGTGTTTGGGAGTGTGTGTGGGAGTGAGCCAGTGTGTTTGGGAGTGTGTGTGTGAGTGAGACAGTGTTTGGGAGTGTGTTTGGGTGTGAGCCAGTGTGTTTGGGAGTGTGTGTGTGAGTGAGACAGTGTGTTTGGGAGTGTGTGTGTGAGTGAGACAGTGTGTTTGGGAGTGTGTGTGTGAGTGAGACAGTGTGTTTGGGAGTGTGTGTGTGAGTGAGACAGTGTGTTTGGGAGTGTGTATGTGAGTGAGACAGTGTGTTTGGGAGTGTGTGTGTGAGTGAGACAGTGTGTTTGGGAGTGTGTGTGTGAGTGAGACAGTGTGTGTGAGTGAGACAGTGTGTTTGGGAGTGTGTGTGTGAGTGAGACAGTGTGTTTGGGAGTGTGTGTGTATTTATTGTCGCTGTCTCTCTGTGATGTATAACAGCTTTTACTGCTTACTGCTCAGGTACTGGTGAGTGAGAGTGTGTAAGTGAGAGAATGTGAGTTTTACCCTCACTATGTATCTGTGATATATAACACATATTTTACTCTTACAGGTGTGTGTGTATTTTACCCTCACTATGTATCTGTGATATATAACACATAGAACATAGAACAATACAGCGCAGTACAGGCCCTTCGGCCCACGATGTTGCACTGAAACAAAAGCCATCTAACCTACACTATGCCATTATCATCCATATGTTTATCCAATAAACTTTTAAATGCCCTCAATGTTGGCGAGTTCACTACTGTAGCAGGTAGGGCATTCCACGGCCTCACGACTCTTTGCGTAAAGAACTTACCTCTGACCTCTGTCCTATATCTATTACCCCTCAGTTTAAAGTTATGTCCCCTCGTGCCAGCCATATCCATCCGCGGGAGAAGGCTCTCACTGTCCACCCTATCCAACCCCCTGATCATTTTGTATGCCTCTATTAAGTCTCCTCTTAACCTTCTTCTCTCCAACGAAAACAACCTCAAGTCCATCAGCCTTTCCTCATAAGATTTTCCCTCCATACCAGGCAACATCCTGGTAAATCTCCTCTGCACCCGCTCCAAAGCCTCCACGTCCTTCCTATAATGCGGTGACCAGAACTGTACGCAATACTCCAAATGCGGCTGTACCAGAGTTCTGTACAGCTGCAACATGACCTCCCGACTCCGGAACTCAATCCCTCTACCAATAAAGGCCAACACTCCATAGGCCTTCTTCACAACCCTATCAACCTGGGTGGCAACTTTCAGGGATCTATGTACATGGACACCTAGATCCCTCTGCTCATCCACACTTTCAAGAACTTTACCATTAGCCAAATATTCCGCATTCCTGTTATTCCTTCCAAAGTGAATCACCTCACACTTCTCTACATTAAACTCCATTTGCCACCTCTCAGCCCAGCTCTGCAGCTTATCTATATCCCTCTGGAACCTGCTACATCCTTCCACACTATCGACAACACCACCGACTTTAGTATCGTCTGCAAATTTACTCACCCACCCTTCTGCGCCTTCCTCTAGGTCATTGATAAAAATGACAAACAGCAACGGCCCCAGAACAGATCCTTGTGGTACTCCACTTGTTACTGTACTCCATTCTGAACATTTCCCATCAACCACCACCCTCTGTCTTCTTTCAGCTAGCCAATTTCTGATCCACATCTCTAAATCACCCTCAATCCCCAGCCTCCGTATTTTTTGCAATAGCCTACCGTGGGGAACCTTATCAAACGTTTGCTGAAATCCATATACACCACATCAACTGCTCTACCCTTGTCTACCTGTTCAGTCACATATTTTACACTTACAGGTGTGTGTGTGTTTTACCCTCACTATGTATCTGTGATATATAAAACATATTTTACTCTTACAGGTGTGTGTTTTACCCTCACTATGTATCTGTGATATATAACACATATTTTACTCTTACAGGTCTGTGTGTGTGTTTTACCCTCACTATGTATCTGTGATATATAACACATATTTTACTCTTACAGGTGTGTGTGTGTTTTACCCTCACTATGTATGTGATATATAACACATATTTTACTCTTACAGGTGTGTGTGTGTGTTTTACCCTCACTATGTATCTGTGATATATAACACATATTTTACTCTTACAGGTGTGTGTGTTTTACCCTCACTATGTATCTGTGATATATAACACATATTTTACTCTTACAGGTGTGTGTGTGTGTTTTACCCTCACTATGTATCTGTGATATATAACACAGATTTTACTTACAGGTGTGTGTGTGAGTTTTACCCTCACTATGTATCTGTGATATATAACACATATTTTACTCTTACAGTGTGTGCGAGTTTTACCCTCACTATGTATCTGTGATATATAACACATATTTTACTCTTACAGGTGTGTGTTTTACCCTCACTATGTATCTGTGATATATAACACATATTTTACTCTTACAGGTGTGTGTGTTTTACCCTCACTATGTATCTGTGATATATAACACATATTTTACTCTTACAGGTGTGTGTGTGTGTTTTACCCTCACTATGTATCTGTGATATATAACACAGATTTTACTCTTACAGGTGTGTGTGTGAGTTTTACCCTCACTATGTATCTGTGATATATAACACATATTTTACTCTTACAGGTGTGTGTGTGTTTTACCCTCACTATGTATGTGATATATAACACATATTTTACTCTTACAGGTGTGTGTGTGTGTTTTACCCTCACTATGTATCTGTGATATATAACACATATTTTACTCTTACAGGTGTGTGTGTTTTACCCTCACTATGTATCTGTGATATATAACACATATTTTACTCTTACAGGTGTGTGTGTGTGTTTTACCCTCACTATGTATCTGTGATATATAACACAGATTTTACTCTTACAGGTGTGTGTGTGAGTTTTACCCTCACTATGTATCTGTGATATATAACACATATTTTACTCTTACAGTGTGTGCGAGTTTTACCCTCACTATGTATCTGTGATATATAACACATATTTTACTCTTACAGGTGTGTGTGTGTTTTACCCTCACTATGTATTTGTGATACATAACACATAATTTACTCTTACTGGTGTGTGTGTGTTTTACCCTCACTATGTATCTGTTATATATAACACATATTTTACTATTGCAGGTGTGTGTGAGTTTTACCCTCACTATGTATCTGTGATATATAAAACTTATTTAACTCTTACAGGTGTGTGTGTGTTTTACCCTCACTATGTATCTGTGATATATAACACATATTTTACTCTTACAGGTGTGTGTGTGTTTTACCCTCACTATGTATCTGTGATATATAACACATATTTTACTCTTACAGGTGTGTGTGTGTTTTACCCTTACTATGTATCTGTGATATATAACACATATTTTCCTCTTACAGGTGTGTGTGTGAGTTTTACCCTCACTATGTATTTGTGATATATAACACATAATTTACACTTACAGGTGTTTGTGAGTTTTACCCTCACTATGTATCTGTGATATATAAAACTTATTTAACTGCTTACTGCTCAGTGACTGGTATGTGTGTGAGTGAGAGTGACTGAGTGTGTGTGAGAGAGAGTCTGTGAGTGTGTGTGAGAGGGAACATCTGTGTGTGAGAGAGAGTGTAAGTGTGTGTGACAGTCGTGCGAGTGTGTTTATCCGGGACTTGAGGTCAATGTGAGTCTGACTGCTTCTTTTCTCTGTGACGGTGGAGATGATGTTGTGTCTGTGTCTCTGCAATGTTGGATTAATATTGTACTTACTGTCAGTTAGAAGGAGACGGCGACACATACATTTTGCTGAGGAATCATCATCTTGTTCTTGGAACTCATTTCTTCATCTGTTGAACTAGGGGGAAGAAAGCATATCTCTTGTAAATCAGGGTCAAATGAGGCCAAAGATAAATCAATCTATTCTTTCAACTGATAATCACAGAATTTACAGTGCAGAAGGAGGCCATTCGGTCCATCGGGTCCATCTTTGTAAAGAGCATCTCACGCCTCCACCCTAACCCAGAAATCCATGCCTCCACCCTCACCCAGAAACCCATGCCTCCACCCTAACCCAGTAACCCCACCTAACCTTTTTGGACTCTAAGTGCAATTTATTCGGGCCAATCCACCTAACCTGCACATCTTAGGACTGTGGGAGGAAACCGGAGCACCCGGAGGAAACCCACGCAGATACGGGGAGAGCGTGCAGACTCCGCAGATAGCAACACAAGCCTGGAAATTGAACCTGGTACCATAGAGCAGCGAAGCAGCCGTGCTAACCACTATGCTACCTTGCTGCCCCCAATCAGTAAAAGAAAGAAAATACTCTCCAAATCCTAACCCAGAATCAGACAAATAAGCCAGGCCCAGAAAGAGCTCTCCCTTCCCCCTGCTCACTCCAAGTCCCGGAACAAGATCGTGCTCCGCTAAGCCTCTTGCAAACAGCCCCCGATTCTCCCTGAACTCCCCCCGAGTCAGTAATGATCTCTGAGCCTCTTTGCTCACACTCCCAAATGGATGTGCTGCTGCAATGAGAACGCTGTTTCCTCGCTGACCTGGGCCCTGACATTGACATTTAACTCAGTTTCAACAAAGCGATTCCACTCACTGACCAAATGGAGAGTGTGGGGGAGGGGCTGCGCATGCGCTCCCAATCTCAGAATGATGTGGAGATGCCGGCGTTGGACTGGGGTGAGCACAGTAAGAAGTCTGACAACACCAGGTTAAAGTCCAACAGGTTTGTTTCGATGTCACTAGCTTTCAGAGCACTGCTCCTTCTTCAGGTGAATGAAGAGGTATGTTCCAGAAATATATATAGAGACAGATTCAAAGATGCCAGACAATGCTTCGAATGTGACCATTAGCAGGTGATTAAATCTTTACAGATCCAGAGATGGGGTAACCCCAGGTTAAGGAGGTGTGAATTGTCTCAAACCAGGACAGTTGGTAGGATTTCGCAGGCCAGATGTTTGGGGATGAATGTAATGCGACATGAATCCCAGGTATTACATTCATCCCCCACCACCTGGCCTGCAAAATCCTACCAACAGTCCTGGCTTGACACAATTCACACCTCCTTAACCTGGGGTTACCCCATCTCTGGATCTGTAAAGATTTAATCACCTGCTAATGCTCGCATTCGAAGCATTGTCTGGCATCTTTGAATCTGTCTATATATATGTTTCTGGAACATACCTCTTCATTCACCTGAGGAAGGAGCAGCGCTCCGAAAGCTAGTGACATCGAAACAAACCTGTTGGACTTTAACCTGGTGTTGTAAGACTTCGTACTGTGCTCACCCCAGTCCAACGCCGGCATCTCCACATCGCGACTAGCAGGGGCGGGGTTACACCGGGCATGCGCACATCCCCGCAGCAATCCCGCATTGAGAATCAATGGGAACATTCCCCATTTCATAGTCATCACATGTGGAGCAAAACCTCCGATAGAGCCCTTGTTGGGGGACTGTGTGTGTGGCTGCAAATGGCCCTGCGCCCTCAGGCTCAACCAATCACCTTTGTAGCTGTGTGTTTGTCCCAATGAGAGATTCAATTTGCAGTCATTGCCTGCAGCTTGTTTGTTATTACACTGTCACTCAGCCCCTCAAACTCACACTTTCTGCAAACTACCTTTCCACTGATTTACTTCATTTTCCACTGAACCATAGAATTACCACAGTGCAGAAGGAGGCAATCTGGCCCATCGAGTCTGCACCGACACTCAGAAAGAGCAGCCCACCTAGAACCACTCCCCACCCGACCACCATAAATCTGTATCCCTACGTAATCTACACACCCTTGGATACAAAGCGGTAATTCAGCATCGCCAATCCATCTAACCTGCACATCCCCCGGTACACTCACTCCCCCGGTTCACTCACTCCCCCGGTTCACTCACTCCCCCGGTTCACTCACTCCCCCGGTTCACTCACGGCCCCGGTTCACTCACTCTCCTGGTTCACTCACCCTCCTGGTTCACTCACCCCCCTGGTTCACTCACCCCCCCTGGTTCACTCACCCCCCTGGTTCACTCACCCCCCTGGTTCACTCACTCCCCCGGTTCACTCACTCTCCCGGTTCACTCACTCCCCTGGTTCACTCGCTGCCCTGGTTCACTCACCCTCCTGGTTCACTCACCCCCCTGGTTCACTCACCACCCTGGTTCACTCACTCCCCTGGTTCACTCACTCCCCTGGTTCACTCACTCTCCTGGTTCACTCACTCTCCTGGTTCACTCACTCCCCTGGTTCACTCACTCTCCTGGTTCACTCACTCTCCTGGTTCACTCACTCTCCTGGTTCACTCACTCCCCTGGTTCACTCACTCCCCTGGTTCACTCACTCCCCTGGTTCACTCACTCTCCTGGTTCACTCACTCCCCTGGTTCACTCACTCTCCTGATTCACTCACTCTCCGGGTTCACTCACTCTCCTGGTTCACTCACTCCCCTGCTTCACTCACTCTCCTGGTTCACTCACTCTCCTGCTTCACTCACTCTCCTGGTTCACTCACTCTCCTGCTGCACTCACTCTCCCGGTTTACTCACTCTCCTGGTTCACTCACTCCCCTGGTTCACTCAGTCCCCTGGTTCATTCACTCCCCTGGTTCACTCCCCTGGTTTACTCGCTCTCCTGGTTTACTCGCTCCCCTGGTTCACTCACTCTCCTGGTTCACTCACTCCCCTGGTTTACTCACTCCCCTGGTTCACTCACTCCCCTGGTTCACTCACTCCCCTGGATAATTAACTCTCCTGGTTCACTCGCTCTCTTGGTTTACTCGCTCCCCTTGTTTACTCACTCCCCTGGTTCACTCACTCCCCTGGTTCACTCACTCCCCTGGATAATTAACTCTCCTGGTTCACTCGCTCTCCTGGTTCACTCACTCCCCTGGTTTACTCACTCCCCTGGTTCACTCACTCCCCTGGTTCACTCACTCCCCTGGTTCACTCACTCCCCTGGATAATTAACTCTCCTGGTTCACTCGCTCTCCTGGTTTACTCACTCCGCTGGTTTACTCACTCTCCTGGTTCACTCACTCTCCTGGTTCACTCACTCCCCTGGTTCACTCACTCTCCTGGTTCACTCACTCCCCTGGTTTACTCACTCCCCAGGTTTACGCACTCCGCTGGTTTACTCACTCCCCTGGTTTACTCACTCCCCTGGTTTACTCACTCCCCTGGTTTACTCACTCCCCTGGTTTACTCACTCTCCTGGTTTACTCACTCCCCTGGTTTACTCACTCCCCTGGTCCACTCACTCTCCTGGTCCACTCACTCTCCTGGTTCACTCACTCTCCTGGTTCACTCACTCTCCTGGTTCACTCACTCCCCTGTTTCACTCACACCCCTGTTTCACTCACTCTCCTGGTTTACTCACTCTCCTGGTTTACTCACTCCCCTGGTTTACTCACTCCCCTGGTTTACTCACTCCTCTGGTTTACTCACTCTCCTGGTTCACTCACTCCCCTGGTTTGCTCACTCTCCTGGCTCACTCACTCTCCTGGTTTACTCACTCCCCGGGTTCACTCACTCTCCTGGTTCACTCACTCTCCTGGTTCACTCACTCTCCTGCTTCACTCACTCTCCTGCTTCACTCACTCTCCTGGTTCACTCACTCTCCTGCTGCACTCACTCTCCTGGTTCACTCACTCTCCTGGTTCACTCACTCCCCTGGTTCACTCACTCCCCTGGTTCACTCACTCTCCTGGTTCACTCACTCCCCTGGTTTACTCACTCTCCTGGTCCACTCACTCCCCTGGTTCTCTCACTCCCCTGGTTCACTCACTCCCCTGGTTCACTCACACCCCTGGTCCACTCACTCTCCTGGTCCACTCACTCTCCTGGTTCACTCACTCTCCTGGTTCACTCACTCCCCTGGTTCACTCACTCCCCTGGTTCACTCACTCTCCTGGTTCTCTCACTCTCCTGGTTCTCTCACTCTCCTGGTTCACTCACTCACCTGGTTCACTCACTCACCTGGTTCACTCACTCTCCTGGTTCACTCACTCGCCTGGTTCAATCACTCTCCTGGTTCACTCACTCTCCTGGTTCACTCACTCCCCTGGTTCACTCACTCCCCTGGTTCACTCACTCCCCTGGTTCACTCACTCTCCTGGTGCACTCACTCTCCTGGTTCACTCACTCTCCTGGTTCACTCACTCCCCTGGTTCACTCACTCCCCTGGTTTACTCACTGCCCTGTTTTACTCACTCTCCTGATTCACTCACTCTCCTGGTTCACTCACTCCTCTGGATAATTCACTCTCCTGGTTCACTCGCTTTCCTGGTTTACTCGCTCCCCTGGTTTACTCACTCCCCTGGTTTACTCACTCCCCTGGATAATTCACTCTCCTGGTTCACTCGCTCTCCTGGTTTACTCGCTTCCCTGGTTTACTCACTCCCCTGGTTTACTCACTCCCCTGGTTAATTCACTCTCCTGGTTCACTCGCTCTCCTGGTTCACTCACTCCTCTGGATAATTCACTCTCCCGGTTCACTCGCTCTCCTGGTTTACTCGCTCCCCTGTTTTACTCACTCCCCTGGTTTACTCACTCCCCTGTTTTACTCACTCTCCTGGTTTCCTCACTCCCCTGGTTTCCTCACTCCCCTGTTTTACTCACTCCCCTGTTTTACTCACTCTCCTGGTTCACTCACTCCCCTGTTTTACTCACTCTCCTGGTTCACTCACTCTCCTGGTTTGCTCACTCTCCTGGTTCACTCACTCTCCTGTTTTACTCACTCCCCTGGTTTACTCACTCCCCTGTTTTACTCACTCCCCTGTTTTACTCACTCTCCTGGTTTACTCACTCCCCTGGTTTACTCACTCCCCTGTTTTACTCACTCCCCTGTTTTACTCACTCTCCTGGTTCACTCACTCCCCTGTTTTACTCACTCTCCTGGTTCACTCACTCTCCTGGTTCACTCACTCTCCTGGTTTGCTCACTCTCCTGGTTCACGGCAGTTTTCCCAAGCACCATCTTTTACACACTCGCCCGATTTATACGCAGCCTCGAATTGCACATTATTTGGTTACAACCCCCCTCCCCCGGTTTGCACACTGCCCTGTTTACACACTCCCCTGTATTACACACTCCCCTGATTTACACACTGCCCTAATTACACATTCCCCAGGTTTCCACACTCCCGTGCTTTAGCTCTCCTCTGGTTTCACACACTCGTCTGATTTAAACAATCCACTGGTTTTACACCCCCCCTGGTTTACACACTCCCCTGGTTTACACACTCTATGGGTTTGGATACAGCAAAGATCTTACACACACCCTGGTTTACACACTCCCCTGGTTTACACACTCTATGGGTTTGGATACAGCAAAGATTTAACACACACCCTGGTTTACACTCCCCTGATTTACCCACACTACGGGTTTGGATACAGCGAAGATGTTACACACTCCCCTGGTTTGCCGCTCCCCTGATTTCACACACTCAACTGGTTTAAACCATCCACTGGTTTTGCACACTTCTTGCTTTACACAGTGTATACTCCATTGGATCCATACACTCCCCTGTGTGCGTACACTTCCCTGGCTGACACACTACCTGCTTTATCTACTCATTTGTTATGTGTGGCTTTCCACACTCACCTTGTTTTGCACATTCACCTACTTTTGTGCACACAGGTTTACACACTATTTGATATGCCCACACTCCTGGTTTACACTCACACTAATTTTACACACTCCTGGATTTAAACGCCACTGATTTATACATGCCCACATTGTGTTTTCCTTCTTTGTCACAATCCACTCAAACACACCCCTGATTTTACAGCCTCCAGGTTTACAGACATCGATATTGCACAATCACCTCATTTTACACACTCCCCTCATTAACACACTTACACCCCTGGCTTTACACTCTCCTCTGGTTGTACCAAATTCCCAGCTTTACACATTCCCAGTTTACATAATTCCATTATATTATGATAGTTTTGATTGAATTCCACTCTTTCCGTTAGAAAATGAAGCACATCTGACTCAATATTTCAATACCAAATGTATCAAGGTATCTCCTTGTGTTGGTGTGGGACATATTGTACTGGGGGGAAACATTAAAAGCTTCCTTATTGAGCTCCCATGCTCAACACAATCTCTGAACAAATCTAATACTCTTGTCAAAGAATTCAGCTCCAGTTGTAAACTTCTCCAGTCTCCACTTGAATAACAGACATCCTGTTCTGAGCAGCTTACTGCACTTTCTCTGCAACAGGCACCATGACATATTGTCAAAGCTGGATTTTAAAATTCTTATTCAGTTTGTCTAATATAGAAGTCTGCATGTTTACCAATCATACTTCTTATAATGTGTGTCATTGCTTAGGTCTCTTCTTGAAGCATGAGACCTGGTCCTGATGTCTGAAGCTGCCTTTTTCATTCTGCTTAAGTTATGAATGTTCTTATCTGTAACATCTGGGCTACATCAATGACATTAGTATGAACTTCATCAAGCACCGAGAGTGTCTATGGCACAGTGATGGAGCTGGATTGTGCTGGGGGGTTTTGATTAATAGAAAACTGATTTGCTTTTGTGTCAGGTTGAGAATATATTTAATGTTTATGACTCCAGTTCACAAATTTTAATAAGTTTTCATGATAAATAATTGAGCATGAATGTTAAGTTCCAACCGAGATGAAAACGGTTGTCCATTATCTTTCATCAGCCTCTGTGTCCATGTTCCATGTGTTCCGGATCTTCGCTTTACTTTATTTCCCTTCAGATTAAACATACACGCATCGATTAGGAGCTGCAGACTTATGCACTCTCTATCTCTCTGTGTCTCTCTCTCTTTGTCTCCCTGTGTGTCTCTCTCTCTGTCCCTCTCTCTGTCTCTCCCTCTGTCTCTCTCTCTCTGTCTCTCACTCTGTCTCTCTCTCCTTCCCTTTCTGTCTCTGTCTAAGTGTCTCAATGTCTCTCTCCTTCAATATGATTATCTCACTCCCTCTCTTCCGCTCTACATCTCTGTGTTATGTGCCACTCGTTCCATTGTTCTCTCTCTCTCTGTTTCTCTCTAGTTTCCTTTATGTGTCTCTGTCCTCAATATCTGTCTACTTCAATATGAGTATCTCACTCCCTCTCTCCCGCTCCACATTGCTGCGTTACTATGTCGCTCGCTCTATTTTTCTCTGTCTCTCATTTTCAATCTGTCATTCGGTGTGTTGTGGACACAGTGATAACACGTGTAACACTGGCCCTCACTGTCAATACTGGACACAGTGATAACACGTGTAACACTGACCCTCACTGTGAACACTGGACATGGTGATAACACATGTAACACTGGCTCTCACTGTGAACACTGGACGCAGTGATAACACGTGTAACACTGGCCCTCACTATGATCACTGGACACAATGATAACATGTGTAACACTGGCCCTCACTGTGAACACTGGACACAGTGATAACACATGTAACACTGACCCTCGCTGTGAACACTGGACACAGTGATAACACGTGTAACACTGGCACTCGCTGTGAACACTGGACACAGTGATAACACGTGTAACACTGGCCCTCACTGTGAACACTGGACACAGTGATAACACGTGTAACACTGGCACTCGCTGTGAACACTGGACACAGTGATAACACGTGGAACACTGGCACTCGCTGTGAACACTGGACACAGTGATAACACGTGGAACACTGGCCGTCATTGTGAACACTGGACACAGTGATAACACCTGTAACACTGGCCCTCACTGTGAACACAGCTGCCGTGTTGTGGGTGAAACGGTCACTGTCCCTCCTCCACACAGGAAGTCCTGGTCTATCAGATCATCTTTATTTTTAAAATTTGCTGTTTGGATCAGAATGGTCAGAATCTGTGTCACTGTGAAAATCTCCACTCTCAGAGGGGGTGGGATTATTCGTTAACTGGGGGTCCCTGCTTGTTGAGTTTGCAGTTCAGTGTTACCGGGCAGTGCAGGAGGATCACATCAAGCAGGAAAATCTCCACTGAGAGAGAGGAGATCAATTGTATTTTCACCTTCAAGGGAGGTTTGTCATCAATGAATTTAGATTTTAAAATATGACTGGCTGCTGCCGGGTATTTAGGTAAACAGAAAATAGGGAGCAGAAAATTCAGAGAGTTGAACAGTAATTAAGACACGGATTGGGAACAAGTGTTCTGGAGAAGGGGGTGTAGGTAGCCTGGGTCACATTGTGATCCAAAAAGACGAGGTGTTGGGTGTCTTAAAAAATATTAAGGTAGGTAAGTCCCCAGGGCCTGATGGGATCTACCCCAGAATACTGAAGGAGGCTGGAGAGGAAATTGCTGAGGCCTTGACAGAAATCTTTGGATCCTCGCTGTCTTCAGGGGATGTCCCGGAGGACTTGAGAATAGACAATGTTGTTCCTCTGTTTAAGAAGGGTAGCAAGGATAATCCCAGGAACTACAGGCCGGTGAGCCTTACTTCAGTGGTAGGGAAATTACTGGAGAGAATTCTTCGAGACAGGATCTACTCCCATTTGGAAGCAAATGGACGTATTAGTGAGAGGCAGCACGGTTTTGTGAAGGGGAGGTCGTGTCTCACTAACTTGATAGAGTTTTTCGAGGAGGTCACTAAGATGATTGATGCAGGTAGGGCAGTAGATGTTGTCTATATGGACTTCAGTAAGGCCTTTGACAAGGTCCCTAATGGTAGACTAGTACAAAAGGTGAAGTCACACGGGATCAGGGGTGAGCTGGCAAGGTGGATACAGAACTGGCTAGGCCATATAAGGCAGAGAGTAGCAATGGAGGGATGCTTTTCTAATTGGAGGGCTGTGACCAGTGGTGTTCCACAGGGATCAGTGCTGGGACCTTTGCTCTTTGTAGTATATATAAATGATTTGGAGGAAAATGTAACTGGTCTGATTAGTAAGTTTGCAGACGACACAAACGTTGGTGGAATTGCGGATAGCGATGAGGACTGTCGGAGGATACAGCAGGATTTAGATTGTCTGGAGACTTGGGCGGAGAGATGGCAGATGGAGTTTAATCCGGACAAATGTGAGGTAATGCATTTTGGAAGGTCTAATGCAGGTAGGGAATATACAGTGAATGGTAGAACCCTCAAGAGTATTGAAAGTCAAAGAGATCTAGGAGTACAGGTCCACAGGTCATTGAAAGGGGCAACACAGGTGGAGAAGGTAGTCAAGAAGGCATACGGCATGCTTGCCTTCATTGGCCGGGGCATTGAGTATAAGAATTGGCAAGTCATGTTGCAGCTGTATAGAACCTTAGTTAGGCCACACTTGGAGTATAGTGTTCAATTCTGGTCGCCACACTACCAGAAAGATGTGGAGGCTTTAGAGAGGGTGCAGAAGAGATTTACCAGAATGTTGCCTGGTATGGAGGGCATTAGCTATGGGGAACGATTGAATAAACTCGGTTTGTTTTCACTGGAACGAAGGAGGTTGAGGGGAGACCTGATAGAGGTATACAAAATTATGAGGGGCATAGACAGAGTGGATAGTCAGAGGCTTTTCCCCAGGGTAGAGGGGTTAATTACTAGGGGGCATAGGTTTAAGGTGAGAGGGGCAAGGTTTAGAGTAGATGTACGAGGCAAGTGTTTTTACACAGAGCACAGTGGGTGCCTGGAACTCGCTACCGGAGGAGGTAGTGGAAGCAGGGACGATAGGGACATTTAAGGGGCATCTTGACAAATATATGAATAGGATGGGAATAGAAGGATACGGACCCAGGAAGTGTAGAAGATTGTAGTTTAGTCGGGCAGCATGGTCTGCACGGGCTTGGAGGGCCGAAGGGCCTGTTCCTGTGCTGTACATTTCTTTGTTTGTTGAGAAGAGGGAGAATTCTGCCCTGGGAAATGTCATTTCCAGACCTTGTGTGTGGATGTGAATATTGTGGAAGAGAGAGTGTGTGAAAGGGGCGGGCCAAACAGGAGAAACCAACTGTGTTTGTGTGTCCGCTCTGACCAGGAGATCTCCCAATCCCTCTGGGACTAAATGGAAATATTTTTCATTCCAACAATCCCCCTGTTCCCCTCCTACTTTTCCAAGTTGGATTTCAGGGCAGTTTCGATGCTGCTTTCCAGGTTTCTGTGGAAAGGTTGGGAAAATGAGAGCGATCGGGTGAGAGAGCGCGAACAGTGCATCAGTAAAACGGGTTTAAATGCAAAATGGAGCCTTCAAATCGCGTGAAACCTTTTCTACAGCAAACATGAGAGTTATCCTGGGACACTGTGGAGCTGGAATTTGAGTGGAATTGGAGAGTTTGGGACGAGAGAAAAACACAGAGAGGCAGCAGCAGCCTGGAGCTGAGAGCAGGTTGTCTCCGCCCCGTCCGCTCGCTGCCTTTAAGTTGCTCAGTGCCGCCACCAGAGGCTTCATTTCTCACCCACATTGACGGAGAGATTTTGTGCAGAGTCTCGGACATGAGCGATAGTGCAGCCGCCGAAACGGCTCCTCCAGCCGCCCCAGTCAAGGCTGTCAAGAAGCAGAAGGCGGTTCCCCGGAAGAAACAAGAAGGTCCCGGGCTGGGCGAGCTGATCCTCCAGATTGTGGCGGAAAGCGGCGATCGCAAGGGGATTTCCTTACAGGCCATAAAGAAGGCGCTGCGGAGCAAAGGGGTCGATGTGGATAAACGGGGGGCCCAGATCAAGCAAAGTGTCAGGAGGAGTGTGGACAACGGCAGCTTGGCTCAGGTCAAGGGCACGGGCGCCTCCGGCTCCTTCAAGATCGTTAAGAAGACAACCGGGGGGAAAGTGAGAAAGACCGGAGCAGGCGAGAAACCTTCAGTGAAGAAAACAGCAGCCAAGAAATCTCTCAAAAAACCAGCAGCCAAGAAATCTCCCAAGAAACCAGCAGCCAAGAAATCTCCCAAGAAACCAGCAGCCAAGAAATCTCCCAAGAAACCAGCAGCCAAGAAATCTCCCAAGAAACCAGCAACCAAGAAGGCGGCAACTCCCCAAAAGAGCGCGAAGAAAGCAGCCCCGAAGAAAAAGTCACTTGTGAAAAAGACCACGGGCAGAATAAATCCGACCCAATCGAGGGCCAAGCCCAAAGTCAAATCAGCAACGGCTAAGAAACCAGCAAAGAAGTGAAAGAAGGCGAGCAAATTGTAAACCTCTGAACCCAAAGGCTCTTCTCAGAGCCACCCACATCTCTCAGGAAAGAGCTGATCCCCTGACCAATGAATCGCTGTCCCGGTGCTGGGAGCAGATTTCAGACAGAAATGTCAATCCCGTATTGCCGCTCACTCGCTGACATGCTCTGCACCGGGCCTCTCCCCCCACTCTGCAGTAAAACACAGGGATGTTGCTGCCTCTTCCTAAACGGGGATGTGTCCGGGGGAACAGTCACAGTTTGTGTTAGTTTCATTATTCACAGATTCAGGGGAGTCTGTAAAAGAGGTAACAGGGCGGAGAAATCCCGCCTCACAACATAAACACTTTATATCAGCTGGAAGGGATGTTAGTAAAATTCCCAACCCGTCTGGGAGAGGAGTTGTGGGGGTGGAATCGGAGCTGGAGTTGAAATAGGAGCAGATAGTTCGGCTGGTTCTAGAAAGGAGTGAACTGAGGCGGGAATATTACTGACAAGTCTGCATTTAATAGATCCGCGTTTCTAACAAGCTGCTGTATGATGTTGCAGTTTGTACGTGTTGTTCAGCGCCCTCTTTTCACTTCTGTTTGGAATATAAAATGTGGGTTGGAGCAGGCAGGAGGAGGAGCTGGATGATCAAAGACATTTCACTGCTCTGTCTGTCACTCAGTCCGCTCCCCGCCTCTCTCCCTGACTCAGTCAGGTCGGGGCGGACTGGATAATAAAGGAATGTAAGGACTTGGTTTCACGCGTCATAAATGAGATACCACGATTTTGTTAAAGTTTGTACTGTTATAACAGGAACTCCTTTCCTATCATTGATTTCTCTTTTCACATTATAAGGCGACATTGATGTGCTGTACAGTCTGAAACAAAACCTTTCTCCAAAGTCAAACCTGTAACCGCACATAGTGAACACTGACATTGTAACGAGAGCGGGAATGAATACCTGCACAGTTTTGTGCATCGAATGTGACAAAAAAGGGACCAGGAATCATCGAGAAGTTTTTTATGTTTCCAATTTGCGATTGATTTTCTCAAATATCCGTTACTTGTCCATGTGAAATTGTACCTGCTGGATTTTATTAATCTACTTTCGGAGATGAATGTTCAGCGTCAGGATTTGATCAGAAGCTCGGTTTACATAACTGATCTGTAAACACCGCCTCCTCCATCCATCTCCCCCCAGAACAGTCGCTGAACGAATCAGCCAATTTTCCCTTTAATATCTATCGCTCTTTGCATTGAAAGAACCGATATCGCTGATCAGATAAAAATGAGACAGAATTCCGCCCCTCAATAGGAGCTTTATCCCAGTCTGTTGTAGAACAATCAGGGAGTGAATCTGAATTTAATCCGGGTGCTCAGGCAGTGGGTCGAATCTGAGACAAAAATGGGACCAGGAATCATTGAGAAGTTTTTCACATTTACAACTTGAGATTGAGTTTTGATTTTTTCGGTTTTGTCAAATATCCGTTCCTTGTCCCTGTGAAATTGGCGGGCTTTTTGAAATTGATGGGGTGTCAGTTGCAGGTCCACCAACCAGGGCCCTGATATCCTTCCCATACATCGCTCTTTTCAAACTTGTCCACGGGATCGGGCTGCATCCAATGAGGAGAAGTGGGCGGTCAGTATAATGTCTTAAATAGGCAGCGAGAGAGCGGCGCCAGCATTCTCAGCGTGTGCGTTTCCCCCAGTTTCACATCATGGCCAGGACCAAGCAGACAGCGCGCAAATCGACCGGAGGCAAAGCTCCTCGCAAACAGCTGGCTACCAAAGCGGCCCGCAAGAGCGCTCCAGCCACGGGCGGAGTGAAGAAGCCCCATCGCTACAGACCCGGCACTGTGGCTCTGAGGGAGATCCGCCGCTACCAGAAATCCACCGAGCTGCTGATCCGCAAACTGCCCTTCCAGCGCCTGGTGCGAGAGATCGCTCAGGACTTCAAGACAGACCTGCGCTTCCAGAGCTCCGCCGTCATGGCCCTGCAGGAGGCCAGCGAGGCTTACCTGGTGGGGCTCTTTGAGGACACCAACCTGTGCGCCATCCACGCCAAGCGAGTCACCATCATGCCCAAAGACATCCAGCTGGCCCGCCGCATCCGCGGGGAACGCGCCTAAAGCCCGGATTCAGCACCACCAACAACAAAGGCTCTTTTAAGAGCCACCAGGTCTGTCAGGAAAAGAGCTTCAACACCCAATCCCTCAGTAGAGATGCGGTAATTTAGAATATTATCATCGGCAGTATCTCTGCATTCGGAAGCTTTAGTGACAGAATTCAGCGAATGGACAACAGGTCACCCTTGTCCGGAGGGAGTGGGTGGCTCTGAAAGAGCCTTTGGGTTATTGGATTCTTCCCGGTCCCAGCGCTGGTTCAGAGCCGCTCAATCGACAAATAAAAGCTGCGACCTCCTGTTACTGATTCCAATGCCTCCAAGTTACAATTAACGCTTCATTGCAATGGAGTTTCTCTCGTCTCATGGCTCCGAGTAAGAAACGAGTCACATACATTAACCCAGATAGTTATTGCAGAAACATCTACACATTAAGTAGCAGAACAGAATCTGAGTGACACAAAACAATTCGCCCTTTTTCTGATAAAGTGAGTGGCTCTGAAAAGAGCCTTTGTGTTATTAGATTAAAGAATGGTCGCTTCACTTCTTGCCGGCGCCAGCGCTGCTTTTCTTGGGCAGCAGCACGGCCTGGATATTAGGCAGCACCCCCACATTCACTTCGCTTCAGGAGGAGTGGCGGTGCACACATTGCTGATTGGTTATCTGAACAACATTGTGGAGCCTGGCACAAACTGACCAATCAGATGTCTGTTTGAAGCACCAATCAGGAGACTCCACGGTGCTGTGGGCGGAAAGTTTGGGCGCCAAATGTTCAGATTCCAACCGAATATTTATTTCAAAGCTTAAAAGAGCGCCAAAAGATAAAACAGAGAAAATTGAATTGGGACCGTAAAAACGAGACTAAATCACTGAGTATAAGATTGTTGGATTCTCTCTCCGTAATCTACAGTTTCCCTTTATCTGTCAGTTTCTCATTTCGGTTTTTCTCTAAAAGAACAAACCTAAAATGAATTAAAGCAAAATAATGCGGATGCTGCAAATGTGAATTGAAGAGAAATGCTGGATAAACTCAGCATGTCTGGGAGAATCTGTGGAAATGTTTCGGATTTATAAAAGGGGCATTTAATCCGAAACTGTCTCCACAGATTTTTACAACCTGGAGTCCAATCGAGTTTAATCTGGCTGCTGTTTAAAACGCTCTCAGCCGCAGACAGAATGTCTAATTTACAGCCAACTACAAACCTTATTAAAAATATTCCATATTGTAGACTACTTCAGTGTTAAAAGTGGAGTGAGCAATTTGGAGCTCGTGTCAGTATTGAAATGGAATTTCACCACAACACTGGTGTGCTCTCAATAAACTGATCGATTATTGAGGAAGCCTGAAAGAGAAAGGGAGGTTTTTCGGAACCTGAACACAAATTGAAAGGGAGGTTTTGAAGTTCTGTTGTCTCTCCAAATCTAGCGACAGGGACCGAATATGACCAAGTCAGAAACCAAAGACACAGGGACACCGAGCAGTCACTAAATGAGGAGACTTATTTTCAAGGCACGAAGATCGACCGGGCGATAACTGGACATCACCCAGGATGTTATGTTCCAGTGAAACACTATTTGAACCGATTTGGCTATTCATAATCTAATAAGAATTTTAAAACGATGGTTTGGCTGCTTTCCAGAAATTGTGGGTGGCTCTTAAAAGAGCCGTTGGGTTTTGATGAGTTTGAGAACAGTTTTACTTGGAGCTGGTGTACTTGGTCACCGCCTTTGTCCCTTCCGACACGGCGTGCTTGGCCAGTTCCCCGGGCAGCAGCAGGCGCACGGCGGTCTGGATCTCCCGGGAGCTGATGGTGCTGCGCTTGTTGTAATGGGCCAGGCGGGAAGCCTCACCCGCGATGCGCTCAAAAATATCGTTGACGAAGGAGTCCATGATGCTCATGGCCTTGGAGGAGATGCCGGTGTCGGGGTGAACCTGCTTCATCACTTTGTTGATGTAGATGGAGTAACTCTCCTTCCTGGCTCGTCTCCTCTTCTTGTTGCCCTTTACTGGTACCTTCTTCTGGGTTTTCTTAGCGCCCTTCTTGGGAGCTGGAGCTTTCTTGTCTTCAACCATGGTCAGAGCAAACTGCAGACACACAATAACTGAGAACTGCCACACACCTGCTCTTTTCCAGAATAACTCGCATTAGCTATGGGGAGCGATTGAGTAAACTCGGTTTGCTCTCACTGGAACGACAGAGGTTGGGGGCGACCTGAGAGGTCTACAAAATTATGAGGGGCATGGACAGAATGGATACTCAGAGGCTTTTCCCCAGGGTAGAGGGGACAATTATGAGGGGGCATCAGTTGAAGGTGCAATGGGCAAGGTTTAGAGGAGATGTACGAGGCAAGTTTTTTACACAGAGGGTAGTGGGTGCCTGGAACGCGCTACCAGAGGAGGTGGTGGAAGTAGGGACGATAATCACATTTAAGAGGCATATGGACAAATACATGAATAGGAAGGGAATAGAGGGATACGGACCCAGAAAGTGTAGATTTTAGATTAGACGGGCATCATGGTCGGCACGGGCTTGGAGGGCCGAAGGGCCTGTTCCTGTGCTGTGCTTTTCTTTGATTGAAAATCACTTACCAATGTTAATGAATGATGGGTGAGAGACCAAGTCACCATTGGTGAATTTAGAATGCTGTGACGTTTATTTGCATCTGTTTGGTTGGTTCAGGTAACCAATTGCAGCATCTGCCCCCCCCTCCCATCCACAAACTCTGGCCAGTCAGATTCCCCTCATTGACACATTGCTCTGACTTTGGGCCTCCCTCTGCCGGCCGCAGCACACTCTCTCTGCTGGTAATAACACGTCGCTCTCCAGGGACTGTCCCGGGTGCCGGCTATACCGCGCATGCGTGCCCACTCAGCCCGATCAGGCAGTGCGCAGGCGCGGTACACAGCGGGCCGGACCGCCACCTCCTGACGTCACCGGGCTGTCCAAGGGCAGCTTCTTTGAAGCAACAGCAGGTTGAAGCGGCGCCAGAGAGCAGATCCTCCATTTTGTAGCTGGCAGCTGTGAAGAATTGAAAATGGACGGTTTTGTAATAAGGAAGAGAGGGTCAGAGACACAAACAGGCCCGGATCACACATCTAAATCTGTGGAGAGTCGCTGAGGAGAGTCCACAGCAACACAAAGCAGAGCTGGGGTGAGCTCCACGGCCTCTGCTCAACAACCCATTAAGAAGAAGCTGGAAACAGGAACACAGCAGAATAAAGGTGATATTTGAAGGTATGTCTTTATAAATTGTGCCAATGCAAATCAGGATCCCCTCTGGCTGATTTGTTTGCTGATGAAACGTGGAAGCTCTCTATGTCTTACCTTGCAGACATCTTTTCAATTCTAAACACACTGAACCGCAAATTGTCAGGGAAGGAGGATGATTGCTTTTGGCGCTGTGAAGAATTTGAAGCTTTCCAAAAGTAATTGAACGTTAGGCAACTGCGCGTAGAAAGCCAAACCTACTACATGTTCCCCACACTGCAATGACATCTCGAAGAAAACGGTTAGGAAGGGAACTGTCGATAGACTGGCTGCACTGAACAACAGTTTATATCGCTATTTTCCAGAGGAGAAGTTTCAGATTTTGAGAGAGAATTGGTTGGTGAAAACTCCCTTTGAGTTCGAGACCCCAGACTCAATTTACTGATTTATAGCTGACTCCAAATGTACAAACTGAGCTTCTGCACCTTACCTGTGACAGCACATTAAAAATACGGCACAACTCCATGAGGTTTTCAGAGTTCCAGCGTAGCGTCTCCGAGGAGTACCCAGTACGGAGTAAAACAAGCATTCTTTTGCTATTACACATCACAAGGATCTACATGTTCAAGGTTGGATTTTTCATCCTCAAAAGGATGAAGACAGCACAAAGGAACCAGCTGAACTCTGCACCTGATACACGCACTGCCCTCACCTCTAAACCTGATTGGAGTGAGATCATAAGGACCAAGCAAGTTCACCTACTGGATTACAGGTAAGAGAACATAGTGGGTCACGGAGGTCAGCTGATGTGGGTCCCAAAGGCTGGCCAGCATGGGTCCCAAAGGATGGCCGGTTGGTTAAAATGGGTCGCAGGTAAAAACAGTTTAAAAATACTGCTGATTCAGTTCATCCATTTTCCCTTCATTTACCAGGACTAACTGATGTTTATTAATCCCGCCCTTCATCCGGAAGTAGAATCCAGAATGTTTGATTTACAACTGGGGCTCATTTGAACATTGCTGCGAATGTTTTTGGATAAAATGTTAGAAGAGCAGTGACAACAACATTGAGAAAAACCTGACTGAAATAAAACCCTGCTGTGGGTTTATGGGCCACCTGTCTGTTTACAATCCATATGTACGGAATCATCTGTAATAAACATTTTTTGTTTATTACACTATTCCATAATGCTCAGATTCTGGCAGAGAATGATTTATTTTAACTCCAGCATTTTGCCCGTGTATTCTGCGTGGCTTTAAAATGAATATGATAGTTGTACACATCTGGCAGCTCCTAATCGATGTGTGTAAGTTTACTATGAAAACTTCTTGGAATACATGAACTGGAGTCGCAGGTATTAAAGGTATTCTCAATGTATTACAGCTGGAATGTATTTTTCAATTATACAAAAAATGTCAGCAAAATCCATCACTGTGCCATAGACAGTATCGGTGCTTGATGAAGTTCATACTAATGTCATTGATGTAGTATATGTTACAGATAAGAACATTCATAACTTAAGCAGAATGGAAAAGGCAGTTTCAGACATCAGGACGAGACCAGGTCTCATGCAACAAGAGACCTGAGCAATGACATATTATAAGAATTATTATTGGTAAACATGCAGTCACGGAAGAAGAAACTGAAGAAGAATTTTAAAATCCAGGTTTGGCAGTATGTCATGGTGCACCTTACAGAGAAAGTGCTGCAAGCTGCTCAGAACTGGATGTCAACTATTCAAGTGGGGACTGGAGAAGCTTTCAACTGGAGCGGAGTTCATAGATTTCCTAGCATTTACAGTGCAGAAGGTGGCCATTCGGCCCATCAAGTCTGCAATGGCCCTTGGAAAGAGCAAACTAATAATAATAATTGCTTATTGTCACAAGTCGGCTTCAATTAAGTTACTGAAAAGCCCCTCGTCGCCACATTTCGGCGCCTGTTCGGGGAGGCCGATACGGGAATTGAACCCACGCTGCTGGCCTTGTTCTGCATTACAAGCCAGCTGTTCAGCTCACTGTGCTAAACCAGCCCCACAACTACCTAAGCCCACACCTCAACCCTCTCCCCGGAAACCTTCCCTAACCTTTTTTGGACACTAAGGACAATTTAGCATAGCCAATCCACATAACCTGCGCATCTTTGGACTGGGAGGAAACCGGAGCACCCAAAGGAAACATGGGGAGAACGTGTGACTCAGTTGACGGTGTAAACCAGGGGAGTGTTCAAATCATATTCAATTACAAATTGGAAACCAGGGGAGTGACTACATCAGTGGTGTGGGTAAACCAGGGAGTGTGGAAATCAGGGGAGTGTTTCAAACCAGCGGACTGTCCAAGACCAGACAATTGTCCAAAGCCACTGAAATGTATCAGCCAGCGGACTGTGTGAGCCAGGATAGTGTATAAACCAAATTCAATTTCAAATTGGAAAGGGGTGAAAATGAAGTCAATCAATGAAATGTTTTGCTGCTGGAGGAGAGAGTGGGACCACCTGGGGCCGGTTGCTGCCCCCTCCCGGGGTGAAGACCCTGCCTCCAGCCTTTTGTCTTTCCACCGCCGTGCCTGAGGTGGGAGTGGGTCCACCTGGGGACTGTTGCTGTGCCCCCTCCCGGGGTGACCGCCCTGACCTCTGTCCTCCCACCCCTCTGCCTGAGGTAGGACCACCTGGGGCCTGGTGCTGTTCCCCCTCCCGGGCTGAAGACCCTGCCTTTTGTCCTCCCGCCCCTCTGCCTGAGGTGGGAGTGGGACCGCCTGGGGCTGCTGTGAAGACAAAGGACTTTGTCTTGGGCCCCCACAGGGCTGAAGAGTGCCGTCCGCCCACTTCCTTCACCCCCTGTGGCGGGTGTGTGGCAGTTGCCACTTTGCTTTAGGCCCCTCCGGGTCTGAAGAACGCTGCCCGTTTACAGTGACTATCTGCTGTTGCCCTGCAGCACCTTCCCCTGTGGCACCTGCTGTTGTTGTGCCACGTCCTTCCCCCAGCACTCTGATTTCAGTTACATGGCTGTGCCGTACCAAGTGTGGGCATGGTCAGTACCCCAGGGGCATCCTCCACTCTGCCGGGGGCAGGGCGGCCAAGAACCTATGCGGGGGCGACAGCCTCTCGACCCTCGGCGGCCCCCTCGCCCTTCCGCCTACTAACGCAGCAACTTGGGGTCAAATGTTATGCCCACCCCAGCATGGCCATCGAGGCGTGCACTCGTGCGATGGCCGAGGTCATCGGCCTCTTGGCCATCGTAGCCGCCTCTAGGATGTACGGCAAGGCCGTGTTTTTCCTGCGGGCCGAGCAGGCGGTCCACCGTGTCCTGGAAAGGGGGCTCACAGTGGGTGGGACACACATGGCCGTGGACCCGCTGGAGGCCATCGCCGAACGTGTCTCCTCCTCCCCCATCTAAACCTCCTGGGGGAGGTCAGGTTCGGGGTGGCGCTGCTGACACTCGGCCTTGGGACCCTTCCCTCCGTCATGTATACTCATTCCGGCGTCAGGCTTTTGCCCGCCTGACCCGGGAGGAGGTCACGCTGGGAGGTTTTGTGGTTCCCCACCAAGGGAAGGATCATAAAGTGATCTGGTCTGCGGTGCCATGCCTGAAGAGGGCTGGGGCATATTCGCCAGAACTGCCCCACCCTAACGGCCGCTGCCAACACCATCTCCAGGTCGGCCGTGGCTGGCACTGCCCCCCTCTCCTCTACCACCTCTTCGTCTGCCCAGCAGCCGGCCCCTGACAACACCGCGGCTGCTGGCGGGTGGGAGAGGGAGACTCCACTAGACCAGATGCAGCCTAAAAAGGCCAAACGGAAGACGGCGTGACGGTCAGACCGAATCCATCCACACCTTGGCCCCATCACGAGTACTGACCCCGTGCCCGTCCAGGGGCCTGTGGCAGCCACCAGAGCCCCTATATCTTTGGGTCGTGGGCGGGCGACGGCGAGGAAGGCTCCCCGCTCACAAGGCCCAAGCAGACGATGCCAAGGAGCCCAGGATCCATCCCGGAGCTGTTCCCGGGGGTCTTTCCGAGAGCCCGGCTACGACGGTGGAGGCGGGGTCGCCACGGACTCTGAATCGAGGGGGGAGCCTGCGAGGAACCCACCTGAGGGTGATCCTGGGGGTGGGATCGACTTGGACCAGGGGGAGCAGCGACAGGCTGTTCTGTTCCTCGGGGGGCTCCTGAGGGAGTGGAGGGGGCAACAACCCTCTACTCCCTCTGAGCAGAGTTATGGGTGATTGGTGAAGGACACACGCTACAACTGACTTGGAGGTAACCATAGCCAGCCTCAACATCCACGGCAGCAGGGACGCGCATCACTGTTTCCAGTGCTTCTCTGTCCTCCGGGACGCATAGTACGGGGTATGCTTCCTGCAGGAAACCCACGCCATTCCGGGGGACAAAGCTAAGTGGACCCTGGAGTGGCAAGGGGAAGTCTTTATGAGTCACTTCGCCCCACGTTCGGGCGGGGTGGCTATCTTGCTGGCTCCACATTTTCAGCCAGAGAGCTGGAGGGTCAAGGAGCCAGTGCCAGGCCGTCTGTTGCATTTAACGGTCCTCGACGGGGACGTGGTGCGTCACTTTGTGAATGTATAGGCTCCCTGGCCGGGCCGCAGCAAACGGCTTTCTTTGACAAAGTGTCCACTCTTCTTGGCACCATTCCTGTGGGCGAGTGCATCATCCTTGGAGGGGATTTCAATTGCACCCTCCAGGACAAGGACCGTGGTAGAGTCCAGTGCAGCACGCAGGCGGTGATGAAGTTAAGGGACCTGGTCAGGTCCTTCGACTTGGTGGGTGCCTGGAGAACTCTCCATCCTGAATCGCAGGTGGACACATTTGTGGGCCCTCTGTTGGGAGCGTCCAGAATCGACCGTCTTTACAATTCTAGAACGTACTTGCCCAGCGTTCCGACGGCCTCTGTGGAGCAGGTGCCGTGCTCGGATGACCACCTGGTGTGGGCGGGGCTCGGCCAGCTCCGCCCTCAGGTACGGTCCGCGTACTGGCACTTTAACAACCTGCTGCTGGAGGACAAGCAGTTCCTGGACGGGATTCGCCTTTTCTGGGCCGGCTGGAGAAAGAAGCGGGATGCTTTCCCCTCCTTGAGGCTATGGTGGGACTTGGGCAAGACTCATGTCCGCGCCTTCTGTCAGGGGTACACAAAGGGGTCGATGCCGGGGCGGAAATCCACGATCGCCAAATTGGCTGAAGAGGTCTTCGATCTGGAGTCACGTCTCGCTCAGCCCGATGAGGGCCCGGCCCTGGGGCTGCTGTACAGGGAGAAGACGGACGCACTGAGGGACCTGCAACTTGTCGGGTCCCATGGCGCGTACGCGAGGTCACGGATCCGTCTCCTGACAGACATGGACCGTGGCTCCCCCTTCTACTCGCTGGAAAGAGGATGCAGGGCCAGTCGGCCGACGACGGTCCCTCGTCTCGGATCCGGAGGGGGTCAGGACCCTAATCAGGGACTTTTATTCTGACCTCTATACTCCGGATCCGTGCAGCGAGGACGCTTGCAGAGTTCTGCGGGAGGACCTGCCGCAGGTCGGCCCGGAGCGAGTCAGGAGGCTCGACCAAACCGTCAATCATCAAGACCGGCACCCTCGACAGCTTGTCAAGGGTCAAGACCCCAGGGCTGGACGAGCTGACCGTGGAGATCTTCAGTGCGTGCTGGGACGTCCTGGGGAGTGACTACGCGGGGTCCTGGGGAATGTATCGTGACCGGGGAGATGCCCCTTTCGTGTTGCAGGGCCGTTATTGCCCTGCTGCCCGAGAAAGGGGATCTCCACCGACTCAAACTGGCGACCGGTCTCCCTCCTCAGCACGGACTACAAAATATTTGCCAAGGTCATGTCTTTGCGCCGTGGCCCTGTGCTGGACCACATGATCCGCCCTGACAGTCCCACACCGTCCCGGATCGCACCATTTACCATGATCCACCCCGACAGTCCCACACCGTCCCGGACCGCACCATTTACCATGATCCACCCTGACAGTCCCACACCGTCCCGGACCGCACCATTTACCATGATCCACACTGACAGTCCCACACCGTCCCGGACCGCACCATTTACCATGATCCACCCTGACAGTCCCACACCGTCCTGGACCGCACCATTTACCATAATATCCATCTGGTCCGGGACATCCATCATTCTCAGACGACTGGGATGTTGAGCGCCTTCCTGTCTCTTGACCAGGAGAGGGCGTTCGACAGGGTGGGGCACGAGTATTTGCTCGGGCCTCTGCGAACCTTCTGGTTCAGGACGCACTTTGTCGCCCGGATCCGATTACTGTACGCTGCCTCGGAGTGTCTGATTAAGGTTAACCTGTCCCCGAGTGCGTCAGGGCTGCCCAACTTTATTCTCTCTGCGTGGAGCCTTTCCTGCGCCTCCTGCGGAGGAGGCTGTCGGGGCTGGTTCTGTGCAGGCCGGGCACGGCGGTTGTAGCCATCTGGGATGGCCACTTCCAGAATACAAAATGGACTCTCGCAAAGAATATAGGGAACTGTGGACAATGCTAGAAAACAAGCAGGCACAGAGCCTGAATGGATATTTGGGAAACAGCTCCCAGACGGAATTGAAACTATGGGTCGATTAGCATATTGATGGCCCATCTCCGGGAAACAAAGGAATGACACTCAGGTCACCGATACTATTGCAGGCATCCCGGCGCCAGTTCCCCAACCGAAAAGCACAAACAAAGCAAGGCCAACGGCCACCTGAGACACGCCCAGCCATCAGGGCACCCACCCCTTTATTGGTCAAGATCGATAACAGTGATCGAGAAGCGGCCCAATGAATTGGGACCAAGTTTAAGGCCCACCTAAAAGCGCGCAAAGCCCCTCCAAGGATAAGAAGGAACCCCCAGGAGAGATTCACTCTCTTGGACTTGGCTCTCAAAGCACAGAGACCCATCCACCAGCATCACCAGAAGCAAGTAAGTTCAAGGTCAACGCTCGCGACCAGACGGACGACCTTCGCTGTTCTCCTGTGTATCTTCAAACCCAACAGCCTCAGATCCGAACAACGGCCATTGTTCCTCTGACAAAGTGGGCACCCGAAGTTAAGTACAGGCGTTAGCGTTAGAGATAGTTTCGTTTGTAGTACTGTTGTGCATGAGTAGATCTTACCGTGTGTGTAAATATATAGTATTGACTTTGAACTAACTAACTGGTGTATTGGCTCTTTGATCAGTATTCGGGTTTGAACCTTGTGGCGGTATCGAGAGATACCTGGCGACTCTAAAGTAAACATAATTAGGATTAAGGAAGGCGACCATATTGACCGCCATATTTATAACCAGATAAACAGAGCAACACGGTGGTCCTTTCGGCTTACGCTGATGATGTGCTGCTCATGTTCATTGACCCCGGTGACCTGCGGAGGATGCGAGAGTGCCAGGCTGTGTACTCCGCCGCATCTTCTACTGGGATCAACCGGGCTAAATGTTCCGGACTCCTGGTCGGTCCGTGGCAGATGGACCCCCTCCCAGAGGAGCTCAGGCCCTTCAGCTGAAGCCGGACCAACATCCTCTACTTGGACCAACATCCTCGACTTGGGAGTCTATCTTTGCCCGGCAGAGGAAGCCGGGCCGGCGAACTGGCAGGAGTTGGCGACCAAGGTCACCGCTCGCCTGGGACGCTGGACAGGACTGCTCCGAGTGATGTCCTACAGGGGTCGAGTTCTCATCATAAACCAGCTGATAGCCTCCATGCTGTGGTACCGGCTGGTCACTTTGACCCCTGTCTTTGTCACAGGCATCCAGAGAACTCTGATTCGGTTCTTCTGGGACAATGGATTGCACTGGGTCGCTGAGGAGGTCTTGAGTCTCCCGCTTGCGGAGGGCGATCAGGCGCTGGTGTGCCTTCGCATCCAGATCACGACTTTACGCCTTCAGACTCTGCAGCGATACCTGGACGTTGAGCCTCCTCCACGATGGTGTGCCCGGGCGAAGTATTTCTTCCCCCAGGTGCACGGCCTGAACTACGATGTGCAGCTCCTGTTCGTTGACCAGCAAGGTCTTCAGAATTCTTTGTTGACGCTGCCTGTCTTGTACCAGGACCTTCTCAAAGTCAGGAACAGGGTCCCCACGTGCCGCAGCTCTCCGCTGTCAGGAGTAGTGGCTCTCGTAAGGGAGCCCCTGCTCAGGAATCCGCACCTCCGCCAATATCCATTCCGGTAGCTGGTGGAACGGAGGGCTGTGGATGCCGGGGTGACCAGGATCGGGGACATGCAGGGTGGCAGAGGAGTGGACTGGATGACGCCCTACGAGCTCGCCGAGCACAGTGCTGTGTCCATCCAGCACGTGGCCAAGCCCATCCGAGGCCTCAAAACGGTCGTGCTCGGCCCCTTGGACTCGAGACGGCGCAGTTGTGCGGTGGCATCCCGTCTGAGCGGACCCCTGCTGAGACGGAATTCCATGTTGGTCTCAGGCCCCGGAACCTCCTCCGGCCGCCGGTACCCCACAACCCCAGCCGCCACACTGAAACACCCCCCGTGACTTTTCGTACCGCGCAGATGGGTTTCCTGTACGGCCTGCTCCCAACTGGGACAACGTAAAATTCATGAAAAAGACCATGGCAGAAATATCCTACATAGCGACGCACCGACTGATCATGGTGGGGGGTGGGGGGACGTTAACTGTGTCCAGGACCCAAGGACAGACAGGTCAAACCTCAGAGCAGGGAAGACCTTGAACATGGAGAAGGAACCCGGTCGCTTCATGGGGCAGAAGAGGGTGGTGGACACATGGAGGATCACCCACCCAGGGGAGAAGAAGTTCTCCTTATTCTCCTCAGTCCACAACGTATACTCGAGGATTGACTTCTTTGTGGTTGGAAAATCGGTGCTCCCAGGGCTGGTCAAGGCAGAGTACTCCGCAATCGTAATCTCCGATCACGCTCCACAGTACATGGAAGTGAGGTTGGGGACGAGCACTACCCAATGCCCCACAAGGAGGTTGGACACTGCCCGATTGGCCGACAAGGACTTGAGTGAGAGGTTATCACAGGCCATAGCGGAGTATACGACAAACAAGATTGGGAGAGGTCTCATCCTCCATGTTCTGGGAGGCGCTGAAGGCCGTGATTAGAGGGGAAATTGGGCAGAACGGTGGCGCAGTGGGTTAGCACTGCGGCCTCACTGCGCCGAGGTCCCAGGTTTGATCTCGGCTCTCGGTCACTATGTGTGGAGTTTGCACATTCTACCCGTGTTTGTGTGGGCTTCGCCCCCACAACTCAAAGATGTGCAAGTTAGGTGGATTGGCCACGCTAAATTGCCCCTTAATTGGAAAAAAAAAAATGAATTGGGTACTCTAAATTTTTTTATTTTTTTTAATTGGGGAAATTATTGCCTTTAAAGCGCAGAGGGAGAGAGAGGAGAGAGCGGCTAGGCCTCAACAGCAGAGCTCTTGGCGGAAAGGAAAAAGCTACAAATGGACTTTGACCTGCTCTCCACGAGGAAAGCAGTGCACCAACTCCGCCAGGCACGGGGACCGCTATAAAAAAACAGGGACAAAGCCAGCCGCCTGTTGGCACACCAGCTGAGAAAGCAGGCAGCCACCAGAGTGATCGCGCAAATTAGGGACAACAGAGGCACACTAGAAACAGACCCAAACAAGGTTAACAAGACCTTCGTGGACTTTGACTGGCGACTGTACACCTCAGAGCCCCCAACAGGGGGCTCAGGGATGAAACAGTTCCTTGATAGACGAGACATGCCAGTCGTGGGGGAGGACAGAAAATGGGGCCTGGGAGCACCGCTAGAACTGGGAGAGCTCATGGAGAGTATAAGCTCCATGCAGGCAGGTTCCGGGCGGACTTCTACGAAACATTTGTGACAGCACTGGCTCCACACCCGAGGAAGATGTTCACAGACTCGCTGGCAAGGGGCACACTGCCACCTATACTAGCACAAGCCTCAATCTCGCTAATACCTAAGAAAGACCCGACTGAATACGTTTCATACAGACCCATTTTGCTACGAAAAGTAGACACCAAAATATTGGCCAAGATCCTCGCCAAAAGACTGGAAGACTGCGTACCAGAGGTGGTCGCAGAGGATCAAACGGGCTTTGTCAGAGGTAGACAGCTAACATCGAACATCAGGCACCTGCTGAACGTGATCATGATCCCATCTGGGGTCAGAGCACCTGAGGTGATCGTTTCCCTGGATGCAGAAAAGGCCTTCGACAGAGTTGAGTGGAAGTACCTTATAGGGGTGCTGGAGCAGTTCGGGCTTGGATCAGGGTTCACCTCCTGGGTGGAGCTCCTGTACAACGCTCCAATGGCGAGCGTATGGCGAAGCAACACCAGCTCCCAGTACTTCCAGCTCCACAAGGGCACCAGGCAGGGATGCCCGCTGTTACAGCTGCTGTTCGTTCCAGCGATCGAATAATTAGCGATCGCTCACAGAACAGCAAAGAACTGGAGAGGGATCCGAAGAGGAGGCAGAGAGCATAGTCTCACTCTTTGCAGATGGCCTGCTCCTCTACATCTTGGTCCCACAAAGCAGCATGAAAGGAATCATTGCGCTCCTGAAAGAGATTGGTGCCGTCTCGGCCGATTAAACACAATATGAGCAAAAGTGAGATTTTCCTGGTGAACCCGCAAGGGGGAGGGGCAGCACTGGTGGAAATGCTGTTTAAACAATCCCAATACAAATTCCACTACCTGGGGATCCTAATCGCTCATCGCTGGATGGGGATCAACAAATAGAACCTGACCAGTCTGGCAGAGGAAGTCAAAAAGGACCTGCAGAGATGGAACACACTCCCACTCTCCCTGTTGGGGAGAGTACAGACAATCAAAATGAACGTACTGCCCAGAAACCTCTTCCTATTCAGATTGATCCCAATCTATATCCCCAAGGCCTTTTTTAACTCACTGGACAAGTTAATCATGGTGTTTGTATAGGGGGAAAAGAATGCGAGGATCACAAAGAAGGTCCTACAGAAACCAAAATCCAGGGGAGTGCTAGCCCTCCCAAACCTTCAATTCTAACACTGGGCAGCGACAGCGGCATCTTTTACCAAGATGGCGCCGCAGCGAGGCAACTCTCTGCGAGCTCTCCCAAACAGATCCACTTTTTACTTAACTTATACTCGTTCTAATCTTTTAAAAATTAATTCTAAAACTAACATTATTACTATCCTCTCTGTTTTATCTTCTCTTGCAGGCTTGAACATCCTCCGAAGCCCTTGGAGACCTTTTGAACCGACCCGACCTGACCTCCGCGACCTGGAAGAAGATCGGGCCCAAACCGGAAGTGAAGCCCCGACCTCGATTTGGAGCCGACCCGGACCGCAGAGCTCCAAACACGGCCTAACTATCGACGCCAGCCCCCGGATCGCCTTGCCCAGTCCCCGGAGCTCCCGACCCGACCCCCGACGGCAAGACCCGGCCCAACGCGACCCCCAGAGACCCGCCCAGCGACCCGACCCTGAGAGGCCCGCCCAACAACCCGACCTACCTGGTGATAGAAGAAAGAAAAATCCACGTGGAGGCCCGACCGGGGTCACTTCAAGATCCGACCGCAGCAGCACCCAGGGAGGGAACAGACCATGGGACCCAGCCCAACCTGCCTCAGGAAGCCCCTGCCCACGACCCAGGACTCCCAAAACGGCGGAGACGCCGTGCGAGGATCCAAAAGCGCTGCAAGGTATTCCCGTGCCCGCAGAAGGCCGGGACCCATCCGGATCGCAAACATGCCCCCCCTTGCAACCCCTCTACCTCAACCAGTGCCCTGGTCCCCGCCAGCACCCTGGACCCCGCCAGCGCCCTGGACCCCGCCAGACGCGACAACCTACTTTCCACAAGAACTGACATCTGCCATCGGATCCCAGGATCATCCAGCAGCAGCCGCCGACCGAGGAAGCGAGGGAAACGCGGCGGTCTGCAGGTTAGACTGAAGCAACGCGGTTTCAAGACCCCTCTCCCCAGCATACTCCTGGCAAACGTCCAAGCGATCGAAAACAAGCTGGATGAACTTAACACCAGACTTACCTCTCAGAGGGAAGTAAGAGACTGCTGTGTGCTCTGTTTCACAGAGACATGGCTCACCCCCGCCTCACCGGACTGTGCCATACAACCTGAAGGCTTCTCAATTCACCAGGTGGACCGCACGGCATCATCAGGCAAAGCGAAGGGTGGAGTGGTTTGCCTCCTCATCAATTCCTCCTGGTGCTTGGATGTGACGACTCTGGCGACCTACTGCTCCCAGACCTGGAATACCTGACCGCAAAGTGCCGCCCATATTATCTTCCACGTGAGTTCACTTCAGCCATTATCACAGCGGTCTGCATCCCACCCCAGGCAGTAGTGAGGAAGGCGCTGGACGAACTATACACAGTAATAAACAACTACGAAACAGAACACCCGGAGGCCTTGTTCATCGTGGCCGGAGACTTCAACAAGGCCAACCTCAAGAGTGTACTGCCAAAATTTCACCAGCACATCTCCTGTCCCACCAGAGGTAACAACACTCTTGACCGCTGCTACTGAAAAATCAAGGGTGCCTACCGTTCCATCCCCCGACCGCACTTTGGGAAATCAGACCATAAGACGGTGTTCCTTCTCCCGGCATACAAGCAGAAACTCAAGCGGGAGAATCCAGCTAAGAAGGTTGTGCAGTGCTGGTCCGAGGAGACAGAAGAGCTCTTACGTGAGGCTTAGAGACAGTGGACTGGTCCATATTTAAGAACTCAGCGCCCAGCTTAAATGAGTATGCCACCACCGTCACAGACTTCATCAGCAAATGTGTGGACGACTGCATGCCAAAGAAAGCAGTACGTGCGTTCCCCAACCGGAAACCATGGCTCAATCGCGAGATTGACTCCCTACTGAAGGACAGATCTGAGGCGTTCAAGGCAGACAACCCTGACCTGTACAAAAAATCCAGGTACGACCTCCGCAAAGCCATCCGGAATGCCAAGAGAGAAGATCAAACCAAGATAGAGTCAGACAGACTCTCGGCGGCTGTGGCAAGGACTAAACAATATAACGGGCTACAAAGCGAAGCCGAACAGTATCTCTGGCAGCAGCGCACCCCTCCCCGATGAACTCAATGCATTCTATGCTCGGTTCGAGCACGTAACCAACAATCTGCTGGCGAGTGCCCCAGCAGCCCATAATTCACCCATACCCACCATCACAGCTTCCGAAGTCAGCTTTGCCTTCCTGAAAGGGAACCCTCGGAAGGCGACGGGCCCAGACGGGATCCCTGGTCGTGCACTCAGAGCCTGCGCGGAGCAGCTGGCAGAGGTATTCACGGACATCTTTAACCTGTCCCTACTCCACTCCGAGGTCCCCACCTGCTTCAAGAAGACCACTATCACACCGGTACCAAAGAAGAACCAGGCAACGTGCCTCAATGACTACCGACCAGTGGCCCTGACTTCAGTCATAATGAAGTGCTTCGAGAGGTTGATCATGAAGCGCATCACCTCCATACTCCCAGAACGCCTTGATCCACTGCAATTCGCTTACCGCTGCAACCGGTCCACATCAGACACCATTTCCCTGGCCATACACTCATCCCTAGAGCATCTCGAAAACAAGGACTCCGACATTAGACTCCTATTTATTGACTACAGCTCCGCCTTCAACACCATAATCCCAGCCAAGCTCATATCAAAGCTCCAAAACCTAGGACTTGGCTCCCCACTCTGCAACTGGATCCTCGATTTTCTTACCAACAGACCACAATCAGTAAGAATGAACAACAACACCTCCTCCACAATAGTCCTCAACAACGGCGCCCCACAAGGCTGCGTACTTAGCACCCTACTCTACTCCCTGTACACACACGACTGCATGGCAAAACTTGGTTCCAGCTCCATCTACAAGTTTGCTGACGATACGACCATAGTGGGCCGGATCTCGAATAACAACGAGTCCGAATACAGGAGGGAGATAGAGAACCTAGTGGAGTGGTGTCGCGACAACAATCTCTCCCTCAATGCCAGCAAAACTAAAGAGCTGGTCATTGACTTCAGGAAGCCAAGTACTGTACACACCCCTGTCAGCATCAACGGGGCCGAGGTGGAGATGGTTAGCAGTTTGGAATTCCTAGGGGTGCACATCTCCAAAAATCTGTCGTGGTCCACCCACGTCGACACCACCACCAAGAAAGCACAACAGCGCCTATACTTCCTCAGGAAACTAAGGAAATTCGGCATGTCCACATTAGCCCTTACCAACTTTTACAGATGCACCATAGAAAGCATCCTATCGGGCTGCATCACAGCCTGGTATGGCAACTGCTCGGCCCAGGACCGCAAGAAACTTCAGAGAGTCGTGAACACCGCCCAGTCCATCACACGAACCTGCCTCCCATCCATTGACTCCATCTACACCTCCCGCTGCCTGGGGAAAACGGGCAGTATAATCAAAGATCCCTCCCACCCGGCTTACTCACTCTTCCAACTTCTTCCATCGGGCAGGAGATACAGAAGTCTGAGAACACGCACAAACAGACTCAAAAACAGCTTCTTCCCCACTGTCACCAGACTCCTAAATGACCCTCTTATGGACTGACCTCATTAACACTACACCCTGTATGCTTCATAAGATGCCAGTGCTTATGTAGTTACATTGTGTGTTGCCCTATTATGTATTTTCTTTTATTCCCTTTTCTTCTCATGTACTTTTCACTGTACCTCGGTACACGTGACGATAAACAAATCCAATCCAATCCAAGAGAGATGGGATGGACAAAGGAGGCAGAAGCCGAGTGGATGCACGCAGAGGAGACCCCCTCAAGGGGACCTCCCCCCGGGCCCTCGCTAAGGCAGCTCTCCCAAGAAACACTCCAGCAGCCCAGTGGTGATAGCCACCCTCCAGACGTGGAACCAACTACGGCAGCAATTCGGACTGACCAAAATATCCGACAAAGCCCCCATCTGCAATAACCACAGGTTCACACCAGCACTCACCGACACCACCTTCAAAAGGTGGAGACAGGATGTGGGGGACATTGACAGTCAGGGACCGATACACTGACGGTAGGGTCACAACACTGGAAGAACTGACGCAGCGATTCCAACCAGCTAAAGGCAACAAACTCAGATACCTGCAGCGACAAAACTTCCTAAAGGAAGGAGACAAGGACTTAACCACGACCACCATGACAGACACTATTGGAAGAGCTACTGGGCGCAGACATCCTCGGCAGAGGGAACTGTAGTGACATGTACGAACAACTGCTAGAGAGGACCGACACCGAACTGGACACGACAAGGAGGAAATGGGAGGGAGACTTGGGGTTCGAAATAGGGTGGGGATTCTGGAGCGACGCACTGCACAGGGTCAACTCTCCCTCCGAGGCTCAACCTAACGCAGCTAAAAGTGGTACACAGAGCCCACTTGACCAGAACCCGAATGATCAGGTTCTTCCCAGAGGTGGGGGATAGATGTGAAACCTGCCAAGGAGGCCTGGCCAACCACGCCCACATGTTCTGGTCTTGCCCAGACTTGGTGGGTACTGGACAGCCTTCTTCGAGGCAATGTCCAAAGTGTTAGGGATGAGAGTGAAGACATGCCCGAAGGTGGCAGTCTCTGGGGTATCAGACCAGCCAGATCTCTTCATGGGGAGGAGGGCGGATGCCTTTACCTCCCTGATCGGCCGCCGTAGAATTTTGCTCGGCTGGCGATCAGCAGCAGCACCTAAAACTGCAGACTGGCTTCCCGGCCGATCGGAATTTCTCCAAATGGAGAATATCAAATTCACCATCCTTGGTCGGAAGAGCGCTTCCACAAAACATGGGAGCCATTCACCCGACTGCTCCGAGACCGGTTTGTGGCCAACACATGAATAAATAGCGAGTAGCCTGGGAGAAATAGCCAGGACGAGACAGAAAGAGGAAACCGAGGGAGGACCGGGGTGGAGGGGAAGGTGATGTAACAAAAGGCAGCCAGCAAGAAAGAATGGGGGCAGCAGTGAAGAAGGGGGATAGGAGTGAGGGGGGAGAACAAAAAAGGGGAGCAAGAAGGGGAAACGGATAAGGAAACAAGAACGGGGGGAGGGGGAGGGCACAGGGGAAGACGACAGTAGGAGCAACCACAGCACGGTGAGGGAACACGAAGAAAAACGGGAAGGGGAGACGAGCAATAGCCCAGTTAGATAAATCGGCGAAAAGGAAAGAAGAGAGGGGAGGAAAGACCCCTCCCATCCGGGTATATTTCCCAGAGCCTGTGTTTTGCTTTGTCAGGTATATACCTGTATCCACAACGTGGACAAAACTGTATTTTAAATCAATTATTTTAAAAAAGGAGACAATCGGGGCGGGGGGGGGGGGGGGGGGGGTCAGGTGGAGGGGAGCTGGGCGGGGGGGTTAGGGAGAGGGGAGCTGGGCGGGGGGTGGTTGGTCAGGGAGAGGGGAGCTGGGCGGGGGGGGGGGGAATCAGGGAAGGGGAGCTGGGCGGAGGGGGGGGGGTCAGGGAGAGGGGAGCTGGGCGGGGGGGGGGGTCAGGGAGAGGGGAGCTGGGCGGGGGGGGTCAGGGAGAGGGGAGCTGGGTGGGGGGGTCAGGGAGAGGGGAGCTGGGTGGGGGGGGGGTCAGGGAGAGGGGAGCTGGGCAGGGGGGGGGTAGGGAGAGGGGAGCTGGGCGGGGGGGGTCAGGGAGAGGAGAGCTGGGCGGGAGGGTGGGGGGGTCAGGGAGAGGGGAGCTGGGTGGGGGGGGGTCATGGAGAGGGGAGCTGGGCGGGGGGGTCAGGGAGAGGGGAGCTGGGTGGGGGGGGGGTCAGGGAGAGGGGAGCTGGGCGGGGGAGCTGGGCGGGGGGTCAGGAGAGGGGAGATGGGCGGGGGGGGGGGGGGGTCAGTGGGAGGCGAGCTGGGTGGGGGGGGAATAGGGAGGATTGTTTGCTGAGCCAGATGGCGACAGACTGTTATTAGAGAAAGCGAAGAAGAAGCCTTTGTTTCTGGACAATAAATGAAAACGAACGGCAATTTTTTTTGTTTTTTGAAAGTGTGAAAACAGAGGGATGTGCGCAACAAGAAAGTGTGGAAACCAGTGGAGCTTCCAAACGATTGGAAGTGGTTCAAGCAGGGGATGTATAAAGCAGGGGGATGTATGAAGCAGGGGGGTGTATAAAGCAGGGGGGTGTATAAAGCAGGGGGGTGTATAAAGCAGGGCGGTGTATAAAGCAGGGGGGTGTATAAAGCAGGGGGGTGTATAAAGCAGGGGGTGTATAAAGCAGGGGGATGTATGAAGCAGGGGGGTGTATAAAGCAGCGGAGTGTATAAAGCAGGGGGGTGTATAAAGCAGGGGAGTGTATAAAGCAGGGGGTGTGTATAAAGCAGGCGGGTGTATAAAGCAGGGGGGAGTATAAAGCAGGGGGTTTGTATAAAGCAGGGGGTGTATAAAGCAGCGGAGTGTATAAAGCAGGGGGGTGTATAAAGCAGGGGAGTGTATAAAGCAGGGGGTGTGTATAAAGCAGGCGGGTGTATAAAGCAGGGGGGAGTATAAAGCAGGGGGTTTGTATAAAGCAGGGGGTGTATAAAGCAGGGGGATGTATGAAGCGGGGGGGGGTGTATAAAGCAGGCTGGGTGTATAAAGCAGGGGGATGTATAAAGCAGGGGGGTGTATAAAGCAGGGGAGTGCACAAAGCAGGGGAGTCTACAACGCAGAGGTGTGTCTAAAGCAGGGGGGTGCATAAAGCAGGGGGGTGTATGAAGCAGGGGGGTGCATAAAGCAGGGGGGTGTATAAAGCAGGGGGGTGTATAAAGCAGGGGGGTGTATAAAGCAGGGGAGAGTATGAAGCAGGGGAGTGCATAAAGCATGGGGATGTATAAAGTAGGGGGGTGTATAAAGCAGGGGAGTGTATAAAGCAGGCTGGGTGTATAAAGCAGGGGGATGTAAAAAGCAGGGGGATGTAAAAAGTAGGGGGGTGTATAAAGCAGGCTGGGTGTATAAAGCAGGGGGATGTATCAAGTAGGGGGGTGTATAAAGCAGGGGGTGTATAAAGCAGGGGGGTGTATAAAGCAGGGGGGTGTATAAAGCAGGGGGGTGTATAAAGCAGGGGGGTGAATAAAGCAGGGGATGTATAAAGAAGGGGGGTGTATAAAGCAGGGGGGTGTATAAAGCAGGGGGGTGTATAAAGCAGGGGGGTGTACAAAGCAGGGGGGTGTACAAAGCAGGGGGGGTGTACAAAGCAGGGAGGTGTACAAAGCAGGGGGTGTATAAAGCAGGGGAATGTACAAAGCAGTGGGGTGTATGAAGCAGGGGAGTGCATAAAGTAGGGGGGCGTATAAAGCAGGGGAGTGTATAAAGCAGGGGGGTGTTTATAGCAGGGGGGTGTATTAGGCAGGGGGGGGTATTAAGCAGAGGAGTGTACGAAGCAGGGCGGTGTACGAAGCAGGGCGGTGTACGAAGCAGGGGGGTGTACGAAGCAGGGGGGTGTACGAAGCAGGGGGGTGTACGAAGCAGGGGGGTGTACGAAGCAGGGGGGGTGTACGAAGCAGGGGGTGTACGTAGCGGGGGGGTGTATGAAGCAGGGGGGGTGTACGAAGCAGGGGGGGGTGTACGAAGCAGGGGGGGTGTACGAAGCAGGGGGGGTGTACGAAGCAGGGGGGGGTGTACGAAGCAGGGGGGTGTACGAAGCAGGGGGGTGTACGAAGCAGGGGGGTGTACGAAGCAGGGGGGTGTACGAAGCAGGGGGGTGTACGAAGCAGGGGGGTTTACGAAGCAGGGGGGTGTACGAAGCAGGGGAGTGTATGAATCAGGGAGGTGTATAAAGCAGGGGGGTGTATAAAGCAGGGGGATATATAAAGCATATTGTGGGGGGATGTATAAAGTAGGGGGGATGTATAAAGCAGGGGGGATGTATAAAGCAGGGGGGTGTATAAAGCAGGGGGGTGTATTAAGCAGGGGGGTGGATTAAGCAGGGGGGTGTATTAAGCAGGGGGGTGTATTAAGCAGGGGGGTGTATTAAGCAGGAGAGTGTATAAAGCAGGGGAGTGTATAAAGCAGGGGAGTGTATAAAGCAGGGGGGCGTATAAAGCAGGGAAGTGCATAAAACAGGGGGATGCATAAAACAGGGGGATGCATGAAGCAGGGGGATGCATAAAACATGGAGGTGTATCAAGCAGGGGAGTGCATCAAGCAGGGGAGTGTATCAAGCAGGGGAGTGTATCAAGCAGGGGAGTGTATCAAGCAGGGGAGTGTATCAAGCAGGGGAGTGTATCAAGCAGGGGAGTGTATCAAGCAGGGGAGTGTATCAAGCAGGGGAGTGTATCAAGCAGTGGGGTGTATCAAGCAGTGGGGTGTATCAAGCAGTGGGTTGTATCAAGCAGGGGGGTGTATCAAGCAGGGGTGTGTATCAAGCAGGGGGGTGTATCAAGCAGGGGCGTGTATCAAGCAGGGGGGTGTATCAAGCAGGGGCGTGTATAAAGCAGGGGGGTGTATAAAGCAGGTGGATGTATCACGCAGGGGAGTGTATAAAGCAGAGGGATGTATAAAGCAGGGGATGTATAAAGCAGGGGAGTGTATCAAGCAGGGGGATGTATCAAGCAGGGGGATGTATCAAGCAGGGAAGTGTATAAAGCAGGGAAGTGTATAAAGCAGGGGGATGTATAAAGCAGAGGGATGTATAAAGCAGGGGATGTATAAAGCAGGGGAGTGTATCAAGCAGGGGGATGTATCAAGCAGGGGGATGTATCAAGCAGGGAAGTGTATAAAGCAGGGCGGTTTATAAAGCAGGGGAGTGCATAAAGCAGAGGGATGTATAAAGCAGTGGAGTGTATAACGCAGGGGGGTGCATAAAGCAGGGGGATGTACAAAGCAGGGCAGTGTATAAAGCAGGGGGGTGTACAAAGCAGGGGAGTGTATAAAGCAGGGGGGTGTTTAAAGCAGGGGGGTGTATTAGGCAGGGGGGGTATTAAGCAGAGGAGTGTACGAAGCAGGGCGGTGTACGAAGCAGGGGAGTGTACGAAGCAGGGGAGTGTATAAAGCAGGGGATGTACAAAGCAGGGGAGTGTACAAAGCAGGGGGGTGTATAAAGCAGGGGAGTGTATAAAGCAGGGGGGCGCATAAAGCAGGGGGGCGTATAAAGCAGGGAAGTGCATAAAACAGGGGGATGCATAAAACAGGGGGATGCATGAAGCAGGGGGATGCATAAAACATGGGGGTGTATCAAGCAGGGGAGTGCATCAAGCAGGGGGTGTATCAAGCAGGGGGGTGTATCAAGCAGGGGAGTGCATCAAGCAGGGGGGTGTATCAAGCAGGGGAGTGTATCAAGCAGGGGAGTGTATCAAGCAGGGGAGTGTATCAAGCAGGGGAGTGTATCAAGCAGGGGAGTGTATCAAGCAGGGGAGTGTATCAAGCAGGGGAGTGTATCAAGCAGGGGAGTGTATCAAGCAGGGGAGTGTATCAAGCAGGGGAGTGTATCAAGCAGGGGGGTGTATCAAGCAGTGGGGTGTATCAAGCAGTGGGGTGTATCAAGCAGTGGGGTGTATCAAGCAGTGGGGTGTGTCAAGCAGTGGGGTGTATCAAGCAGGGGGGTGTATCAAGCAGGGGTGTGTATCAAGCAGGGGGGTGTATCAAGCAGTGGGGTGTATCAAGCAGGGGGGTGTATCAAGCAGGGGCGTGTATAAAGCAGGGGGGTGTATAAAGCAGGTGGATGTATCAAGCAGGGGAGTGTATCAAGCAGGGGGATGTATCAAGCAGGGGGGTGTATAAAGCAGTGGAGTGTATAACGCAGGGGGGTGCATAAAGCAGGGGGATGTACAAAGCAGGGCAGAGTATAAAGCAGGGGGATGTATGAAGCAGGGGGGGGTAAAGCAGGGGGTGTATAAAGCAGGGGGGTGTATAAAGCAGGGGGGTGTATAAAGCAGGAGGGTGTATAAAGCAGGGGGGTGTATAAAGCAGGAGGGTGTATAAAGCAGGGGGGTGTATAAAGCAGGGGAGTGTGTAAGGCAGGGGGGTGTATAAAGCAGGGGGGTGTATAAAGCAGGGGGGTGTATAAAGCAGGGGGGTGTATAAAGCAGGGGAGTGTGTAAGGCAGGGGGGTGTATAAAGCAGGGGGGTGTATAAAGCAGGGGGGTGTATAAAGCAGGGGGGTGTATAAAGCAGGGGGGTGTATAAAGCAGGAGGGTGTATAAAGCAGGGGGTGTATAAAGCAGGGGGGTGTATAAAGCAGGGGGGTGTATAAAGCAGGAGGGTGTATAAAGCAGGGGGGTGTATAAAGCAGGGGGGTGTATAAAGCAGGGGAGTGTGTAAGGCAGGGGGGTGTATAAAGCAGGGGGGTGTATAAAGCAGGGGGGTGTATAAAGCAGGGGGGTGTATAAAGCAGGGGGGTGTATAAAGCAGGGGGGTGTATAAAGCAGGAGGGTGTATAAAGCAGGGGGTGTATAAAGCAGGGGGTGTATAAAGCAGGGGTGTATAAAGCAGGGGGGGAGTATAAAGCAGGGGGGGAGTATAAAGCAGGGGGGGAGTATAAAGCAGGGGGGTATATAAAGCAGGGGGGTGGAAAAACAGGGGTGTGTATGAAGCAGGGAAGTGTGTATAGCAGGGGAGTGTGTAAAGCAGAGGTGTGTGTAAAGCAGGGGGACGTATAAAGCAGGGGAATCAATAAACTAGGGTGGTGTATAAAGCAGGGGATGTACAAAGCAGGGGATGTACAAAGCAGGGGAGTGTACGAAGCAGGGGAGTGTACGAAGCAGGGGAGTGTACGAAGCAGGGGAGTGTACGAAGCAGGGGAGTGTACGAAGCAGGGGAGTGTACGAAGCAGGGGAGTGTACGAAGCAGGGGAGTGTACGAAGCAGGGGAGTGTACGAAGCAGGGGGGTGTACGAAGCAGGGGCGTGTACGAAGCAGGGGGGTGTACGAAGCAGGGGGGTGTACGAAGCAGGGGGGTGTATGAAGCAGGGGGGTGTACGAAGCAGGGGGGTGTACGAAGCAGGGGGGTGTACGAAGCAGGGGGGTGTACGAAGCAGGGGGGGGTGTACGAAGCAGGGGGGGTGTACGAAGCAGGGGGGGTGTACGAAGCAGGGGGGGGGGTGTACGAAGCAGGGGGGGTGTACGAAGCAGGGGGGATGTACGAAGCAGGGGGGGTGTACGAAGCAGGGGGGGTGTACGAAGCAGGGGGGGGTGTACGAAGCAGGGGGGGGTGTATGAAGCAGGGGGGGTGTATGAAGCAGGGGGGGGGGTGTATGAAGCAGGGGGGGTGTATGAAGCAGAGGAGTGTGTAAAGCAGGGGGATGTACAAAGCAGGGGGATGTACAAAGCAGGGGGATGTACAAAGCAGGGGAGTGTGTCAAGCAGGGGAGTGTGTCAAGCAGGGGAGTGTGTCAAGCAGGGGAGTGTGTCAAGCAGGGGAGTGTGTCAAGCAGGGGAGTGTGTCAAGCAGGGGAGTGTGTCAAGCAGGGGAGTGTGTCAAGCAGGGGAGTGTGTCAAGCAGGGGAGTGTGTCAAGCAGGGGAGTGTGTCAAGCAGGGAAGTGTGTCAAGCAGGGGAGTGTGTCAAGCAGGGGAGTGTGTCAAGCAGGGGAGTGTGTCAAGCAGGGGAGTGTGTCAAGCAGGGGAGTGTATAAGGCAGGGGAGTGCATAAGGCAGGGGAGTGCATAATGCAGGGTGATGTACAAAGCAGGGGAGCGTATAAAGCAGGGGAGCGTATAAAGCAGGGGGGCGAAAAAGCAGGGGGTGTATAAAGCAGGGGAGTGTATAAAGCAGGGGGATGTATCAAGCAGGGAAGTGTATAAAGCAGGGCGAAGTATAAAGCAGGGCGAAGTATAAAGCAGGGGGAAGTATAAAGCAGGGGAGCGTATAAAGCAGGGGAGCGGAGAAAGCAGGGGAGCGTATAAAGCAGGGGGACGAAAAAGCAGGGGGTGTATAAAGCAGGGCAGTGTATAAAGCAGGGGGATGTATCAAGCAGGGAAGTGTATAAAGCAGGGGGAAGTAAAAAGCAGGGGAGTGTATAAAGCAGAGGAGTGTGTAAAGCAGGGGGATGTACAAAGCAGGGGAATGCATAAACCAGGGGAGTACATAAAGCAGGTGGAAGTATTAAGCAGAGGAGTGTGTAAAGCAGGAGGATGTATAAAGCAGTGGGATGTACAAAGCAGGGCAGAGTGTAAAGCAGGGGAGTGTGTAAAGCAGGGGAGTGTGTAAAGCAGGGGAGTGTGTAAAGCAGGGGAGTGTGTAAAGCAGGGGAGTGTGTAAAGCAGGGGAGTGTGTAAAGCAGGGGAGTGTTTCAGGCAGGGGAGTGCATAAAGCAGGGGAGTGCATAATGCAGGGGGATGTATAAAGCAAGGGGAGTGTATAAAGCAGGGGATGTACAAAGCAGGGGAGTGTACAAAGCAGGTGAGTGTACAAAGCAGGGGAGCGTACAAAGCAGGGGAGCGTACAAAGCAGGGGAGCGTACAAAGCAGGGGAGCGTACAAAGCAGGGGAGCGTACAAAGCAGGGGAGCGTACAAAGCAGGGGAGCGTACAAAGCAGGGGAGCGTACAAAGCAGGGGAGCGTACAAAGCAGGGGAGCGTACAAAGCAGGGGAGCGTACAAAGCAGGGGAGCGTACAAAGCAGGGGAGCGTACAAAGCAGGGGAGCGTACAAAGCAGGGGAGCGTACAAAGCAGGGGAGCGTACAAAGCAGGGGAGCGTACAAAGCAGGGGAGCGTACAAAGCAGGGGAGCGTACAAAGCAGGGGAGCGTACAAAGCAGGGGAGCGTACAAAGCAGGGGGGCGTACAAAGCAGGGGGGCGTACAAAGCAGGGGGGCGTACAAAGCAGGGGGGCATACAAAGCAGGGGAATGTTCAAAGCAGGGCAGAGTATAAAGCAGGGGGGGTATAAAGCAGGGGAGTGTATAAAGCAGGGGAGTGTATAAAGCAGGGGGGCGTACAAAAGCAGGGGATGTACAAAGCAGGGGATGTACAGAGCAGGGGATGTACAATGCAGGGGAGTGTACAATGCAGGGGGATGTACAAAGCAGGGCAGAATATCAAGCAGGGGGGGGTATAAAGCAGGGGAGTTTATAAAGCAGGGGAGCGTATAAAGCAGGGGAGCGTATAAAGCAGGGGAGCGTATAAAGCAGGGGGGCGAAAAAGCATGGGGTGTATAAAGCAGGGGAGTGTATAAAGCAGGGGGGCGTACAAAGCAGGGGGATGTACAAAGCAGGGCAGAGTATAAAGCAGGGGGGGGGGTATAAAGCAGGGGAGTGTGTAAAGTAGGGGAGTGTGTAAAGTAGGGGAGTGTATAAAGCAGGGGAGTGTATAAAGCAGGGGAGTGTATAAAGCAGGGGAGTGTACAAAAGCAGGGGATGTACAAAGCAGGGGATGTACAAAGCAGGGGATGTACAATGCAGGGGAGTGTATCAAGCAGGGGGGGGGGGTGTAAAGCAGGGGGATGTACGAGGCAGGGGGATGTACGAAGCAGGGGGGATGTACGAAGCAGGGGGGATGTACGAAGCAGTGGGATGTATGAAGCAGGGGGATGTATAAAGCAGGGGGGGTGGTAAAGCAGGGGGTTGTATAAAGCAGGGGGGTGTATAAAGCAGGGAAGTGTATAAAGCAGGGCGAAGTATAAAGCAGGGCGAAGTATAAAGCAGGGGGGAAGTATAAAGCAGGGGAGCGTATAAAGCAGGGGGGCGAAAAAGCAGGGGGTGTATAAAGCAGGGGAGTGTATAAAGCAGGGGGATGTATCAAGCAGGGAAGTGTATAAAGCAGGGCGAAGTATGAAGCAGGGGGAAGTATAAAGCAGGGGAGTGTATAAAGCAGGGGAGTGTATAAAGCAGAGGAGTGTGTAAAGCAGTGGGATGTACAAGCAGGGGGATGTACAAAGCAGGGCAGAGTGTAAAGCAGGGGAGTGTGTAAAGCAGGGGAGTGTGTAAAGCAGGGGAGTGTGTAAAGCAGGGGAGTGCGTAAGGCAGGGGAGTGCGTAAAGCAGGGGAGTGCATAAAGCAGGGGAGTGCATAATGCAGGGAGATGCATAAAGCAAGGGGAGTGTATAAAGCAGTGGAGTGTACAAAGCAGGGGAGCGTACAAAGCAGGGGAGCGTACAAAGCAGGGGAGCGTACAAAGCAGGGGAGCGTACAAAGCAGGGGAGCGTACAAAGCAGGGGAGCGTACAAAGCAGGGGAGCGTACAAAGCAGGGGAGCGTACAAAGCAGGGGAGCGTACAAAGCAGGGGAGCGTACAAAGCAGGGGAGCGTACAAAAGCAGGGCAGAATATCAAGGAGGGGGGGGTGTAAAGCAGGGGGATGTACGAAGCAGGGGGATGTACGAAGCAGGGGGGATGTACGAAGCAGGAAGGATGTACGAAGCAGGAAGGATGTACGAAGCAGGGGGGTGTATAAAGCAGGGGGAGGTATAAAGCAGGGGGGCGTACGAAGCAGGGGGGCGTACGAAGCAGGGGGGCGTACGAAGCAGGGGGGGCGTACGAAGCAGGGGGACGTACGAAGCAGGGGGACGTATGAAGCAGGGGGACGTATGAAGCAGGGGGACGTATGAAGCAGGGGGAGGGGATGAAGCAGGGGGGGGGTATGAAGCAGGGGGGGGTATGAAGCAGGGGTGGGGTATGAAGCAGGGGGGGTATGAAGCAGGGGGGGGGTATGAAGCAGGGGGGGGGGTATGAAGCAGGGGGGGGTATGATGCAGGGGGGGGTATGAAGCAGGGGGGTATGAAGCAGGGGGGGTATGAAGCAGGGGAGTGTATGAAGCAGGGGAGTGTATGAAGCAGGGGAGTGTATGAAGCAGGGGAGTGTATGAAGCAGGGGAGAGTATGAAGCAGGGGAGAGTATGAAGCAGGGGAGTGTATGAAGCAGGGGGGTGTATGAAGCAGGGGGGTGTATGAAGCAGGGGGGTGTATGAAGCAGGGGGGTGTATGAAGCAGGGGGGAGTATGAAGCAGGGGGGTGTATGAAGCAGGGGGGTGTATGAAGCAGGGGGGTGTATGAAGCAGGGGGGTGTATGAAGCAGGGGGGTGTATGAAGCAGGGGGGTGTATGAAGCAGGGGGGTGTATGAAGCAGGGGGGTGTATGAAGCAGGGGGGTGTATGAAGCAGGGGGGTGTATGAAGCAGGGGGGTGTATGAAGCAGGGGGGTGTATGAAGCAGGGGGGTGTATGAAGCAGGGGGGTGTATGAAGCAGGGGGGTGGATAAAGCAGGGGGGTGTATAAAGCAGGGGGGTGTATAAAGCAGGGGGGTGTATAAAGCAGGGGGGTGTATAAAGCAGGGGGGTGTATAAAGCAGGGGGGTGTATAAAGCAGGGGGGTGTATAAAGCAGGGGGGTGTATAAAGCAGGGGGGTGTATAAAGCAGGGGGGTGTATAAAGCAGGGGGGTGTATAAAGCAGGGGGGGTGTACAAAGCAGGGAAGTGTGTAAAGCAGGGAAGTGTGTAAGGCAGTAGAGTGCATAAAGCAGGGGAGTGCATAAAGCAGGGGAGTGCATAAAGCAGGGGGGTGTATAAAGCAGGGGGGTGTATAAAGCAGGGGAGTGCATAAAGCAGGGGAGTGCATAAAGCAGGGGGGTGTATAAAGCAGGGGGGTGTATAAAGCAGGGGTGTGTATAAAGCAGGGGGATGTACAAAGCAGGGGGATGTACAAAGCAGGAAAGTGTGTAAAGCAGGGAAGTGTGTAAAGCAGGGGAGTGTATCAGGCAGGGGAGTGCATAAAGCAGAGGGATGTCTAAAACAGAGGAGTGTATAAAGCAGGGGGGTATAAAGCAGGGGAGTGCATAAAGCAGGGGAGTGCATAATGCAGGGGGATGCATAAAGCAGGGGGATGCATAAAGCAGGGGGATGCATAAAGCAGGGGGGTGCATAAAGCAGGGGGGTGCGTAAAGCAGGGGAGTGTATAAAGCAGGGGGTGTATAAAGCAGGGGGGTGTAAAAGCAGGGGGGTGTATAAAGCAGGGGGGTGTATAAAGCAGGGGGGTGTATAAAGCAGGGGGGTGTATAAAGCAGGGGGGTGTATAAAGCAGGGGGGTGTATAAAGCAGGGGGGTGTATAAAGCAGGGGGGTGTATAAAGCAGGGGGTGTATACAGCAGGGGAGTGTATAAAGCAGGGGAGAGTATAAAGCAGGGGGGTGTATATAGCAGGGGAGTGTATAAAGCAGGGGGGTGTATAAAGCAGGGCAGAGTATAAAGCAGGGGGCGTATAAAGCAGGGGATGTATAAAGCAGGGGGGCGTATAAAGCAGGGGAGTGAACAGAGCAGGGGAGTGAACAGAGCAGGGGAGTGAATAAATCAGGGGAGTGAATAAAGCAGGGGAGTGCATAAAGCAGGGGAGTGCATAATGCAGGGGGATGCATAAAGCAGGGGGATGCATAAAGCAGGGGGATGCATAAAGCAGGGGGGTGCATAAAGCAGGGGGGTGCGTAAAGCAGGGGAGTGTATAAAGCAGGGGGTGTATAAAGCAGGGGGGTGTAAAAGCAGGGGGGTGTATAAAGCAGGGGGGTGTATAAAGCAGGGGGGTGTATAAAGCAGGGGGGTGTATAAAGCAGGGGGGTGTATAAAGCAGGGGGGTGTATAAAGCAGGGGGGTGTATAAAGCAGGGGGGTGTATAAAGCAGGGGGTGTATACAGCAGGGGAGTGTATAAAGCAGGGGAGAGTATAAAGCAGGGGGGTGTATATAGCAGGGGAGTGTATAAAGCAGGGGGGTGTATAAAGCAGGGCAGAGTATAAAGCAGGGGGCGTATAAAGCAGGGGATGTATAAAGCAGGGGGGCGTATAAAGCAGGGGAGTGAACAGAGCAGGGGAGTGAACAGAGCAGGGGAGTGAATAAATCAGGGGAGTGAATAAAGCAGGGGGGTGTATAAAGCAGGGGGGTGTATAAAGCAGGGCGAAGTATAAAGCAGGGCGAAGTATAAAGCAGGGCGAAGTACAAAGCAGGGCAGAATATCAAGCAGGGGGGGGGGTATCAAGCAGGGGGGGGGGGTATAAAGCAGGGGAGTGTATAAAGCAGGGGAGTGTATAAAGCAGGGGGGTGCATAAAGCAGGGAAGTGCATGAAGCAGGGGGATGTATGAAGCAGGGGGATGTACGAAGCAGGGGGATGTACGAAGCAGGGGGATGTACGAAGCAGGGGGATGTACGAAGCAGGGGGGATGTACGAAGGAGGGGGGATGTACGAAGCAGGGGTGTGTATAAAGCAGGGGGATGTATATAGCAGGGGGATGTATAAAGCAGGGGCGGTAAAGCAGGGGGTTGTATAAAGCAGGGGGGTGTATACAGCAGGGGAGTGTATAAAGCAGGGGAGTGTATAAAGCAGGGGAGTGTATAAAGCAGGGGAGTGTATAAAGCAGGGGGGTGTATATAGCAGGGGAGTGTACAAAGCAGGGGAGTGTATAAAGCAGAGGAGTGTATAAAGCAGGACGGTGTATAAAGCAGGACGGTGTATAAAGCAGGGCAGAGTATAAAGCAGGGGAGTGTATCAAGCAGGTGGACGTATAAAGCAGGGGGGTGTATAAAGCAGGGGGGTGTATAAAGCAGGGGGGTGTATAAAGCAGGGGGGTGTATAAAGTAGGGGGGTGTATAAAGCGGGGGAGTGTATAAAGCTCGGGAGTGTATAAAGCAGGGGGATGTATCATGCAGGGAAGTGTATAAACCAGGGCGGTTTATAAAGCAGGGGAGTGCATAAAGCAGTGGAGTGCATAAAGCAGAGGGATGTCTAAAACAGAGGAGTGTATAAAGCAGGGGGGTGTATAAAGCAGGGGAGTGCATAAAGCAGGGGGATGTACAAAGCAGGGCAGAGTATAAAGCAGGGGGGTATAAAGCAGGGGAGTGTGTAAAGCAGGGGAGTGTATAAGGCAGTGGAGTGCATAAAGCAGGGGAGTGCATAAAGCAGGGGGGTGTATAAAGCAGGGGGGTGTATAAAGCAGGGGGGTGTATAAAGCAGGGGGGTGTATAAAGCAAGGGGTGTATAAAGCAGGGGGGTGTATCAAGCAGGGGGGTGTATAAAGCAGGGGGGTGTATGAAGCAGGGGGGGTGTATGAAGCAGGGGGGTGTATGAAGCAGGGGGGTGTATGAAGCAGGGGGGTGTATGAAGCAGGGGGGTGTATGAAGCAGGGGGGTGTATGAAGCAGGGGGGTGCATAAAGCAGGGGGGTGTATAAAGCAGGGGGGTGTATAAAGCAGGGGGGTGTATAAAGCAGGGGAGAGTATGAAGCAGGGGAGTGCATAAAGCATGGGGATGTATAAAGTAGGGGGGTGTATAAAGCAGGGGAGTGTATAAAGCAGGCTGGGTGTATAAAGCAGGGGGATGTAAAAAGCAGGGGGATGTAAAAAGTAGGGGGGTGTATAAAGCAGGCTGGGTGTATAAAGCAGGGGGATGTATCAAGTAGGGGGGTGTATAAAGCAGGGGGTGTATAAAGCAGGGGGGTGTATAAAGCAGGGGGGTGTATAAAGCAGGGGGGTGTATAAAGCAGGGGGGTGTATAAAGCAGGGGGGTGAATAAAGCAGGGGATGTATAAAGAAGGGGGGTGTATAAAGCAGGGGGGTGTATAAAGCAGGGGGGTGTATAAAGCAGGGGGGTGTACAAAGCAGGGGGGTGTACAAAGCAGGGGGGGTGTACAAAGCAGGGAGGTGTACAAAGCAGGGGGTGTATAAAGCAGGGGAATGTACAAAGCAGTGGGGTGTATGAAGCAGGGGAGTGCATAAAGTAGGGGGGCGTATAAAGCAGGGGAGTGTATAAAGCAGGGGGGTGTTTATAGCAGGGGGGTGTATTAGGCAGGGGGGGGTATTAAGCAGAGGAGTGTACGAAGCAGGGCGGTGTACGAAGCAGGGCGGTGTACGAAGCAGGGGGGTGTACGAAGCAGGGGGGTGTACGAAGCAGGGGGGTGTACGAAGCAGGGGGGTGTACGAAGCAGGGGGGTGTACGAAGCAGGGGGGGTGTACGAAGCAGGGGGTGTACGTAGCGGGGGGGTGTACGAAGCAGGGGGGGTGTACGAAGCAGGGGGGGTGTACGAAGCAGGGGGGGTGTACGAAGCAGGGGGGGTGTACGAAGCAGGGGGGGTGTACGAAGCAGGGGGGGTGTACGAAGCAGGGGGGTGTACGAAGCAGGGGGGTGTACGAAGCAGGGGGGTGTACGAAGCAGGGGGGTGTACGAAGCAGGGGGGTGTACGAAGCAGGGGGGTGTACGAAGCAGGGGGGTTTACGAAGCAGGGGGGTGTACGAAGCAGGGGAGTGTATGAATCAGGGAGGTGTATAAAGCAGGGGGGTGTATAAAGCAGGGGGATATATAAAGCATATTGTGGGGGGATGTATAAAGTAGGGGGGATGTATAAAGCAGGGGGGATGTATAAAGCAGGGGGGTGTATAAAGCAGGGGGGTGTATTAAGCAGGGGGGTGGATTAAGCAGGGGGGTGTATTAAGCAGGGGGTGTATTAAGCAGGGGGGTGTATGAAGCAGGAGAGTGTATAAAGCAGGGGAGTGTATAAAGCAGGGGAGTGTATAAAGCAGGGGGGCGTATAAAGCAGGGAAGTGCATAAAACAGGGGGATGCATAAAACAGGGGGATGCATGAAGCAGGGGGATGCATAAAACATGGAGGTGTATCAAGCAGGGGAGTGCATCAAGCAGGGGAGTGTATCAAGCAGGGGAGTGGATCAAGCAGGGGAGTGTATCAAGCAGGGGAGTGTATCAAGCAGGGGAGTGTATCAAGCAGGGGAGTGTATCAAGCAGGGGAGTGTATCAAGCAGGGGAGTGTATCAAGCAGGGGAGTGTATCAAGCAGTGGGGTGTATCAAGCAGTGGGGTGTATCAAGCAGTGGGGTGTATCAAGCAGTGGGGTGTATCAAGCAGTGGGTTGTATCAAGCAGGGGGGTGTATCAAGCAGGGGTGTGTCTCAAGCAGGGGGGTGTATCAAGCAGGGGCGTGTATAAAGCAGGGGGGTGTATAAAGCAGGTGGATGTATCACGCAGGGGAGTGTATAAAGCAGAGGGATGTATAAAGCAGGGGATGTATAAAGCAGGGGAGTGTATCAAGCAGGGGGATGTATCAAGCAGGGGGATGTATCAAGCAGGGAAGTGTATAAAGCAGGGAAGTGTATAAAGCAGGGGGGCGCATAAAGCAGAGGGATGTATAAAGCAGAGGAGTGTATAACGCAGGGGGGTGCATAAAGCAGGGGGATGTACAAAGCAGGGCAGTGTATAAAGCAGGGCAGAGTATAAAGTAGGGGATGTACAAAGCAGGGGAGTGTATAAAGCAGGGGGGTGTTTAAAGCAGGGGGGTGTATTAGGCAGGGGGGGTATTAAGCAGAGGAGTGTACGAAGCAGGGCGGTGTACGAAGCAGGGGAGTGTACGAAGCAGGGGAGTGTATAAAGCAGGGGATGTACAAAGCAGGGGAGTGTACAAAGCAGGGGGGTGTATAAAGCAGGGGAGTGTATAAAGCAGGGGAGTGTATAAAGCAGGGGGGCGCATAAAGCAGGGGGGCATATAAAGCAGGGAAGTGCATAAAACAGGGGGATGCATAAAACAGGGGGATGCATGAAGCAGGGGGATGCATAAAACATGGGGGCGTATCAAGCAGGGGAGTGCATCAAGCAGGGGGTGTATCAAGCAGGGGGGTCTATCAAGCAGGGGAGTGCATCAAGCAGGGGGGTGTATCAAGCAGGGGAGTGTATCAAGCAGGGGAGTGTATCAAGCAGGGGAGTGTATCAAGCAGGGGAGTGTATCAAGCAGGGGAGTGTATCAAGCAGGGGAGTGTATCAAGCAGGGGAGTGTATCAAGCAGGGGAGTGTATCAAGCAGGGGAGTGTATCAAGCAGGGGAGTGTATCAAGCAGGGGAGTGTATCAAGCAGGGGGGTGTATCAAGCAGTGGGGTGTATCAAGCAGTGGGGTGTATCAAGCAGTGGGGTGTATCAAGCAGTGGGGTGTATCAAGCAGTGGGGTGTATCAAGCAGGGGGGTGTATCAAGCAGGGGTGTGTATCAAGCAGGGGGGTGTATCAAGCAGGGGTGTGTATCAAGCAGGGGGGTGTATCAAGCAGGGGCGTGTATAAAGCAGGGGGGTGTATAAAGCAGGTGGATGTATCACGCAGGGGAGTGTATAAAGCAGAGGGATGTATAAAGCAGGGGATGTATAAAGCAGGGGAGTGTATCAAGCAGGGGGATGTATCAAGCAGGGGGATGTATCAAGCAGGGAAGTGTATAAAGCAGGGGGGTGTATAAAGCAGGGGGGTGTTTAAAGCAGGGGGGTGTATAAAGCAGGGGGGTGTATAAAGCAGGGGGGTGTATAAAGCAGGGGGGTGTATAAAGCAGGGGGGTGTATAAAGCAGGGGGGTGTATAAAGCAGGGGGGTGTTTAAAGCAGGGGGGTGTATAAAGCAGGGGGGTGTATAAAGCAGGGGGGTGTATAAAGCAGGGGGGTGTATAAAGCAGGGGGGTGTATAAAGCAGGGGGGTGTATAAAGCAGGGCAGAGTATAAAGCAGGGGGGTATAAAGCAGGGGGGTGTATAAAGCAGGGGGGTGTATAAAGCAGGGGGGTGTATAAAGCAGGGGGGTGTATAAAGCAGGGGGGTGTATAAAGCAGGGGGGTGTATAAAGCAGGGGGGTGTATAAAGCAGGGGGAGTGTGTAAGGCAGGGGGGTGTATAAAGCAGGGGGGTGTATAAAGCAGGGGGAGTGTGTAAGGCAGGGGGGTGTATAAAGCAGGGGGGTGTATAAAGCAGGGGGTGTATAAAGCAGGGGGGTGTATAAAGCAGGGGGTGTATAAAGCAGGGGGGGAGTATAAAGCAGGGGGGGAGTATAAAGCAGGGGGGTATATAAAGCAGGGGGGTGGAAAAACAGGGGTGTGTATAAAGCAGGGAAGTGTGTAAAGCAGGGGAGTGTGTAAAGCAGAGGTGTGTGTAAAGCAGGGGGACGTATAAAGCAAGGGAATCAATAAACTAGGGTGGTGTATAAAGCAGGGGATGTACAAAGCAGGGGATGTACAAAGCAGGGGATGTAAGAAGCAGGGTAGTGTACGAAGCAGGGGAGTGTACGAAGCAGGGGAGTGTACGAAGCAGGGGAGTGTACGAAGCAGGGGAGTGTGCGAAGCAGGGGAGTGTACGAAGCAGGGGAGTGTACGAAGCAGGGGCGTGTACGAAGCAGGGGCGTGTACGAAGCAGGGGGGTGTACGAAGCAGGGGGGTGTACGAAGCAGGGGGGTGTATGAAGCAGGGGGGTGTACGAAGCAGGGGGGTGTACGAAGCAGGGGGGTGTACGAAGCAGGGGGGTGTACGAAGCAGGGGGGGGTGTACGAAGCAGGGGGGGTGTACGAAGCAGGGGGGGTGTACGAAGCAGGGGGGGTGTACGAAGCAGGGGGGGGTGTACGAAGCAGGGGGGGTGTACGAAGCAGGGGGGATGTACGAAGCAGGGGGGGTGTACGAAGCAGGGGGGGTGTACGAAGCAGGGGGGGGTGTACGAAGCAGGGGGGGGTGTATGAAGCAGGGGGGGGTGTATGAAGCAGGGGGGGGGGTGTATGAAGCAGGGGGGGTGTATGAAGCAGAGGAGTGTGTAAAGCAGGGGGATGTACAAAGCAGGGGGATGTACAAAGCAGGGGGATGTACAAAGCAGGGGAGTGTGTCAAGCAGGGGAGTGTGTCAAGCAGGGGAGTGTGTCAAGCAGGGGAGTGTGTCAAGCAGGGGAGTGTGTCAAGCAGGGGAGTGTGTCAAGCAGGGGAGTGTGTCAAGCAGGGGAGTGTGTCAAGCAGGGGAGTGTGTCAAGCAGGGGAGTGTGTCAAGCAGGGGAGTGTGTCAAGCAGGGGAGTGTGTCAAGCAGGGAAGTGTGTCAAGCAGGGGAGTGTGTCAAGCAGGGGAGTGTGTCAAGCAGGGGAGTGTGTCAAGCAGGGGAGTGTGTCAAGCAGGGGAGTGTGTCAAGCAGGGGAGTGTGTCAAGCAGGGGAGTGTGTCAAGCAGGGGAGTGTGTCAAGCAGGGGAGTGTATAAGGCAGGGGAGTGCATAAGGCAGGGGAGTGCATAATGCAGGGTGATGTACAAAGCAGGGGAGCGTATAAAGCAGGGGAGCGTATAAAGCAGGGGGGCGAAAAAGCAGGGGGTGTATAAAGCAGGGGAGTGTATAAAGCAGGGGGATGTATCAAGCAGGGAAGTGTATAAAGCAGGGCGAAGTATAAAGCAGGGGGAAGTATAAAGCAGGGGAGCGTATAAAGCAGGGGAGCGGAGAAAGCAGGGGAGCGTATAAAGCAGGGGGACGAAAAAGCAGGGGGTGTATAAAGCAGGGGGATGTATCAAGCAGGGAAGTGTATAAAGCAGGGGGAAGTAAAAAGCAGGGGAGTGTATAAAGCAGAGGAGTGTGTAAAGCAGGGGGATGTACAAAGCAGGGGAATGCATAAACCAGGGGAGTACATAAAGCAGGTGGAAGTATTAAGCAGAGGAGTGTGTAAAGCAGGAGGATGTATAAAGCAGTGGGATGTACAAAGCAGGGCAGAGTGTAAAGCAGGGGAGTGTGTAAAGCAGGGGAGTGTGTAAAGCAGGGGAGTGTGTAAAGCAGGGGAGTGTTTCAGGCAGGGGAGTGCATAAAGCAGGGGAGTGCATAATGCAGGGGGATGTATAAAGCAAGGGGAGTGTATAAAGCAGGGGATGTACAAAGCAGGGGAGTGTACAAAGCAGGTGAGTGTACAAAGCAGGGGAGCGTACAAAGCAGGGGAGCGTACAAAGCAGGGGAGCGTACAAAGCAGGGGAGCGTACAAAGCAGGGGAGCGTACAAAGCAGGGGAGCGTACAAAGCAGGGGAGCGTACAAAGCAGGGGAGCGTACAAAGCAGGGGAGCGTACAAAGCAGGGGAGCGTACAAAGCAGGGGAGCGTACAAAGCAGGGGAGCGTACAAAGCAGGGGAGCGTACAAAGCAGGGGAGCGTACAAAGCAGGGGAGCGTACAAAGCAGGGGAGCGTACAAAGCAGGGGAGCGTACAAAGCAGGGGAGCGTACAAAGCAGGGGAGCGTACAAAGCAGGGGAGCGTACAAAGCAGGGGGGCGTACAAAGCAGGGGGGCGTACAAAGCAGGGGGGCGTACAAAGCAGGGGAATGTTCAAAGCAGGGCAGAGTATAAAGCAGGGGGGGTATAAAGCAGGGGAGTGTATAAAGCAGGGGAGTGTATAAAGCAGGGGGGCGTACAAAAGCAGGGGATGTACAAAGCAGGGGATGTACAAAGCAGGGGATGTACAATGCAGGGGAGTGTACAATGCAGGGGGATGTACAAAGCAGGGCAGAATATCAAGCAGGGGGGGGTATAAAGCAGGGGAGTTTATAAAGCAGGGGAGCGTATAAAGCAGGGGAGCGTATAAAGCAGGGGAGCGTATAAAGCAGGGGGGCGAAAAAGCATGGGGTGTATAAAGCAGGGGAGTGTATAAAGCAGGGGGGCGTACAAAGCAGGGGGATGTACAAAGCAGGGCAGAGTATAAAGCAGGGGGGGGGGTATAAAGCAGGGGAGTGTGTAAAGTAGGGGAGTGTGTAAAGTAGGGGAGTGTATAAAGCAGGGGAGTGTATAAAGCAGGGGAGTGTATAAAGCAGGGGAGTGTACAAAAGCAGGGGATGTACAAAGCAGGGGATGTACAAAGCAGGGGATGTACAATGCAGGGGAGTGTATCAAGCGGGGGGGGGGGTGTAAAGCAGGGGGATGTACGAGGCAGGGGGATGTACGAAGCAGGGGGGATGTACGAAGCAGGGGGGATGTACGAAGCAGTGGGATGTATGAAGCAGGGGGATGTATAAAGCAGGGGGGGTGGTAAAGCAGGGGGTTGTATAAAGCAGGGGGGTGTATAAAGCAGGGAAGTGTATAAAGCAGGGCGAAGTATAAAGCAGGGCGAAGTATAAAGCAGGGGGGAAGTATAAAGCAGGGGAGCGTATAAAGCAGGGGGGCGAAAAAGCAGGGGGTGTATAAAGCAGGGGAGTGTATAAAGCAGGGGGATGTATCAAGCAGGGAAGTGTATAAAGCAGGGCGAAGTATGAAGCAGGGGGAAGTATAAAGCAGGGGAGTGTATAAAGCAGGGGAGTGTATAAAGCAGAGGAGTGTGTAAAGCAGTGGGATGTACAAGCAGGGGGATGTACAAAGCAGGGCAGAGTGTAAAGCAGGGGAGTGTGTAAAGCAGGGGAGTGTGTAAAGCAGGGGAGTGTGTAAAGCAGGGGAGTGCGTAAGGCAGGGGAGTGCGTAAAGCAGGGGAGTGCATAAAGCAGGGGAGTGCATAATGCAGGGAGATGCATAAAGCAAGGGGAGTGTATAAAGCAGTGGAGTGTACAAAGCAGGGGAGTGTACAAAGCAGGGGAGCGTACAAAGCAGGGGAGCGTACAAAGCAGGGGAGCGTACAAAGCAGGGGAGCGTACAAAGCAGGGGAGCGTACAAAGCAGGGGAGCGTACAAAGCAGGGGAGCGTACAAAGCAGGGGAGCGTACAAAGCAGGGGAGCGTACAAAGCAGGGGAGCGTACAAAGCAGGGGAGCGTACAAAGCAGGGGAGCGTACAAAGCAGGGGAGCGTACAAAGCAGGGGAGCGTACAAAGCAGGGGAGCGTACAAAGCAGGGGAGCGTACAAAGCAGGAGAGCGTACAAAACAGGGGAGCGTACAAAGCAGGGGAGCGTACAAAGCAGGGGAGCGTAACAAGCAGGGGAGCGTACAAAGCAGGGGAGCGTACAAAGCAGGGGAGCGTACAAAGCAGGGGAGCGTACAAAGCAGGGGAGCGTATAAAGCAGGGGAGCGTATAAAGCAGGGGGGCGTACAAAGCAGGGGGACGTACAAAGCAGGGCAGAGTATAAAGCAGGGGGGGGTATAAAGCAGGGGAGTGTGTAAAGTAGGGGAGTGTGTAAAGTAGGGGAGTGTATAAAGCAGGGGAGTGTATAAAGCAGGGGAGTGTACAAAAGCAGGGGATGTACAAAGCAGAGGATGTACAAAGCACGGGGATGTACAAAGCAGGGCAGAGTATAAAGCAGGGGGGGGGTATAAAGCAGGGGAGTGTGTAAAGCAGGGGGATGTATCAAGCAGGGGATGTACAAAGCAGGGGGGCGTACAAAGCAGGGGGGCGTACAAAGCAGGGGGGCGTACAAAGCAGGGGGGCGTACAAAGCAGGGGGGCGTACAAAGCAGGGGGGCGCACAAAACAGGGCGGCGCACAAAGCAGGGGGGCGTACAAAAGCAGGGGAGCGTACAAAAGCAGGGGAGCGTACAAAAGCAGGGGAGCGTACAAAAGCAGGGGAGCGTACAAAAGCAGGGGAGCGTACAAAAGCAGGGGAGCGTACAAAAGCAGGGGAGCGTACAAAAGCAGGGGAGCGTGCAAAAGCAGGGGAGCGTACAAAAGCAGGGGAGCGTACAAAAGCAGGGGAGCGTACAAAAGCAGGGGAGCGTACAAAAGCAGGGGAGCGTACAAAAGCAGGGGAGCGTACAAAAGCAGGGGAGCGTACAAAAGCAGGGGAGCGTACAAAAGCAGGGGAGCGTACAAAAGCAGGGGAGCGTACAAAAGCAGGGCAGAATATCAAGCAGTGGGGGGGGTGTAAAGCAGGGGGATGTACGAAGCAGGGGGATGTACGAAGCAGGGGGGATGTACGAAGCAGGAAGGATGTACGAAGCAGGAAGGATGTACGAAGCAGGGGGGTGTATAAAGCAGGGGGAGGTATAAAGCAGGGGAGCGTACAAAGCAGGGGGGCGTGCAAAAGCAGGGGAGCGTACAAAAGCAGGGGAGCGTACAAAAGCAGGGGAGCGTACAAAAGCAGGGGAGCATGAACGTATGAAGCAGGGGGAGGGGATGAAGCAGGGGGGGGGTATGAAGCAGGGGGGGGGTACGAAGCAGGGGGGGCGTACGAAGCAGGGGGACGTATGAAGCAGGGGGAGGGGATGAAGCAGGGGGGGGGTATGAAGCAGGGGGGGGGTATGAAGCAGGGGTGGGGTATGAAGCAGGGGGGGGTATGAAGCAGGGGGGGGGTATGAAGCAGGGGGGGGGTATGATGCAGGGGGGGGTATGAAGCAGGGGGGTATGAAGCAGGGGGGGTATGAAGCAGGGGAGTGTATGAAGCAGGGGAGTGTATGAAGCAGGGGAGTGTATGAAGCAGGGGAGTGTATGAAGCAGGGGAGTGTATGAAGCAGGGGAGAGTATGAAGCAGGGGAGAGTATGAAGCAGGGGAGTGTATGAAGCAGGGGGGTGTATGAACCAGGGGGGTGTATGAAGCAGGGGGGTGTATGAAGCAGGGGGGTGTATGAAGCAGGGGGGTGTATGAAGCAGGGGGGTGTATGAAGTAGGGGGGAGTATGAAGCAGGGGGGTGTATGAAGCAGGGGGGTGTATGAAGCAGGGGGGTGTATGAAGCAGGGGGGTGTATGAAGCAGGGGGGTGTATGAAGCAGGGGGGTGTATGAAGCAGGGGGGTGTATGAAGCAGGGGGGTGTATGAAGCAGGGGGGTGTATGAAGCAGGGGGGTGTATGAAGCAGGGGGGTGTATGAAGCAGGGGGGTGTATAAAGCAGGGGGGTGTATAAAGCAGGGGGGTGTATAAAGCAGGGGGGTGTATAAAGCAGGGGGGTGTATAAAGCAGGGGGGTGTATAAAGCAGGGGGGTGTATAAAGCAGGGGGGTGTATAAAGCAGGGGGGTGTATAAAGCAGGGGGGTGTATAAAGCAGGGGGGTGTATAAAGCAGGGGGGTGTATAAAGCAGGGGGGTGTATAAAGCAGGGGGGGTGTACAAAGCAGGGAAGTGTGTAAAGCAGGGAAGTGTGTAAGGCAGTAGAGTGCATAAAGCAGGGGAGTGCATAAAGCAGGGGAGTGCATAAAGCAGGGGGGTGTATAAAGCAGGGGGGTGTATAAAGCAGGGGAGTGCATAAAGCAGGGGAGTGCATAAAGCAGGGGGGTGTATAAAGCAGGGGTGTGTATAAAGCAGGGGGATGTACAAAGCAGGGGGATGTACAAAGCAGGAAAGTGTGTAAAGCAGGGAAGTGTGTAAAGCAGGGGAGTGTATCAGGCAGGGGAGTGCATAAAGCAGTGGAGTGCATAAAACAGAGGGATGTCTAAAGCAGGGGGGTGCGTAAAGCAGGGGAGTGTATAAAGCAGGGGGTGTATAAAGCAGGGGGGTGTAAAAGCAGGGGGGTGTATAAAGCAGGGGGGTGTATAAAGCAGGGGGGTGTATAAAGCAGGGGGGTGGAAAAGCAGGGGGGTGGAAAAGCAGGGGAGAGTATAAAGCAGGGGGGTGTATATAGCAGGGGAGTGTATAAAGCAGGGGGGTGTATAAAGCAGGGGGGTGTATAAAGCAGGGGGGTGTATAAAGCAGGGGGGTGTATAAAGCAGGGGGGTGTATAAAGCAGGGGGGTGTATAAAGCAGGGCAGAGTATAAAGCAGGGGGCGTATAAAGCAGGGGATGTATAAAGCAGGGGATGTATAAAGCAGGGGGGCGTATAAAGCAGGGGAGTGAACAGAGCAGGGGAGTGAACAGAGCAGGGGAGTGAATAAATCAGGGGAGTGAATAAAGAAGGGGGGTGTATAAAGCAGGGGGGTGTATAAGGCAGGGGGGTGTATAAAGCAGGGGGGTGTATAAAGCAGGGCGAAGTATAAAGCAGGGCGAAGTATAAAGCAGGGCGAAGTACAAAGCAGGGCAGAATATCAAGCAGGGGGGGGTATCAAGCAGGGGGGGGGTATAAAGCAGGGGAGTGTATAAAGCAGGGGAGTGTATAAAGCAGGGGGGTGCATAAAGCAGGGAAGTGCATGAAGCAGGGGGATGTATGAAGCAGGGGGATGTACGAAGCAGGGGGATGTACGAAGCAGGGGGATGTACGAAGCAGGGGGATGTACGAAGCAGGGGGGATGTACGAAGGAGGGGGGATGTACGAAGCAGGGGTGTGTATAAAGCAGGGGGATGTATATAGCAGGGGGATGTATAAAGCAGGGGCGGTAAAGCAGGGGGTTGTATAAAGCAGGGGGGTGTATACAGCAGGGGAGTGTATAAAGCAGGGGAGTGTATAAAGCAGGGGAGTGTATAAAGCAGGGGAGTGTATAAAGCAGGGGGGTGTATATAGCAGGGGAGTGTACAAAGCAGGGGAGTGTATAAAGCAGAGGAGTGTATAAAGCAGGACGGTGTATAAAGCAGGACGGTGTATAAAGCAGGACGGTGTATAAAGCAGGGCAGAGTATAAAGCAGGGGAGTGTATCAAGCAGGTGGACGTATAAAGCAGGGGGGTGTATAAAGCAGGGGGGTGTATAAAGCAGGGGGGTGTATAAAGCAGGGGGGTGTATAAAGTAGGGGGGTGTATAAAGCGGGGGAGTGTATAAAGCTCGGGAGTGTATAAAGCAGGGGGATGTATCATGCAGGGAAGTGTATAAACCAGGGCGGTTTATAAAGCAGGGGAGTGCATAAAGCAGTGGAGTGCATAAAGCAGAGGGATGTCTAAAACAGAGGAGTGTATAAAGCAGGGGGGTGTATAAAGCAGGGGAGTGCATAAAGCAGGGGGATGTACAAAGCAGGGCAGAGTATAAAGCAGGGGGGGTATAAAGCAGGGGAGTGTGTAAAGCAGGGGAGTGTATAAGGCAGTGGAGTGCATAAAGCAGGGGAGTGCATAAAGCAGGGGGGTGTATAAAGCAGGGGGGTGTATAAAGCAGGGGGGTGTATAAAGCAGGGGGGTGTATAAAGCAGGGGATGTATAAAGCAGGGGGGTGTATAAAGCAGGGGGGTGTATAAAGCAGGGGGGTGTATGAAGCAGGGGGGGTGTATGAAGCAGGGGGGTGTATGAAGCAGGGGGGTGTATGAAGCAGGGGGGTGTATGAAGCAGGGGGGTGTATGAAGCAGGGGGGTGTATGAAGCAGGGGGGTGTATGAAGCAGGGGGGTGTATGAAGCAGGGGGGTGTATGAAGCAGGGGGGTGTATGAAGCAGGGGGGTGTATAAAGCAGGGGGGTGTATAAAGCAGGGGGGTGTATAAAGCAGGGGGGTGTATAAAGCAGGGGGGTGTATAAAGCAGGGGGGTGTATAAAGCAGGGTGGTGTATAAAGCAGGGGGATGTATAAAGCAGGGGGGTGTATAAAGCAGGGGGGTGTATAAAGCAGGGGGGTGTATAAAGCAGGGGGGTGTATAATGCAGGGGGGTGTATAAAGCAGGGGGGCGTACAAAAGCAGGGGAGCGTACAAAAGCAGGGGAGCGTACAAAAGCAGGGGAACGTACAAAAGCAGGGGAGCGTACAAAAGCAGGGGAGCGTACAAAAGCAGGGGAGCGTACAAAAGCAGGGGAGCGTACAAAAGCAGGGGAGCGTGCAAAAGCAGGGGAGCGTACAAAAGCAGGGGAGCGTACAAAAGCAGGGGAGCGTACAAAAGCAGGGGAGCGTACAAAAGCAGGGGAGCGTACAAAAGCAGGGGAGCGTACAAAAGCAGGGGAGCGTACAAAAGCAGGGGAGCGTACAAAAGCAGGGCAGAATATCAAGCGGGGGGGGGGGTGGGTGTAAAGCAGGGGGATGTATGAAGCAGGGGGATGTACGAAGCAGGGGGGATGTACGAAGCAGGAAGGATGTACGAAGCAGGGGGGTGTATAAAGCAGGGGGAGGTATAAAGCAGGGGAGCGTACAAAGCAGGGGAGCGTACAAAGCAGGGGGACGTACAAAGCAGGGGGACGTACGAAGCAGGGGGACGTACGAAGCAGGGGGACGTACGAAGCAGGGGGACGTACGAAGCAGGGGGACGTACGAAGCAGGGGGACGTACGAAGCAGGGGGGCGTACGAAGCAGGGGGGCGTACGAAGCAGGGGGACGTACGAAGCAGGGGGACGTACGAAGCAGGGGGACGTACGAAGCAGGGGGACGTACGAAGCAGGGGGACGTACGAAGCAGGGGGACGTACGAAGCAGGGGGACGTACGAAGCAGGGGGACGTACGAAGCAGGGGGAGGGGATGAAGCAGGGGGGGGTTTGAAGCAGGGGTGGGGTATGAAGCAGGGGGGGGTATGAAGCAGGGGGGGGTATGAAGCAGGGGGGGGTATGAAGCAGGGGGGGGTATGAAGCAGGGGGGTATGAAGCAGGGGGGGTATGAAGCAGGGGAGTGTATGAAGCAGGGGAGTGTATGAAGCAGGGGAGTGTATGAAGCAGGGGAGTGTATGAAGCAGGGGAGTGTATGAAGCAGGGGAGTGTATGAAGCAGGGGAGTGTATGAAGCAGGGGAGAGTATGAAGCAGGGGAGAGTATGAAGCAGGGGGGTGTATGAAGCAGGGGGGTGTATGAAGCAGGGGGGTGTATGAAGCAGGGGGGTGTATGAAGCAGAGAGGTGTATGAAGCAGGGGGGTGTATGAAGCAGGGGGGTGTATGAAGCAGGGGGGTGAATGAAGCAGGGGGGTGTATGAAGCAGGGGGGTGTATGAAGCAGGGGGGTGTATGAAGCAGGGGGGTGTATGAAGCAGGGGGGTGTATGAAGCAGGGGGGTGTATGAAGCAGGGGGGTGTATGAAGCAGGGAAGTGTGTAAAGCAGGGAAGTGTGTAAGGCAGTAGAGTGCATAAAGCAGGGGAGTGCATAAAGCAGGGGGGTGTATAAAGCAGGGGGGTGTATAAAGCAGGGGAGTGCATAAAGCAGGGGAGTGCATAAAGCAGGGGGGTGTATAAAGCAGGGGTGTGTATAAAGCAGGGGGATGTACAAAGCAGGGGGATGTACAAAGCAGGAAAGTGTGTAAAGCAGGGAAGTGTGTAAAGCAGGGGAGTGTATCAGGCAGGGGAGTGCATAAAGCAGTGGAGTGCATAAAGCAGAGGGATGTCTAAAACAGAGGAGTGTATAAAGCAGGGGGGTATAAAGCAGGGGAGTGCATAAAGCAGGGGAGTGCATAATGCAGGGGGATGCATAAAGCAGGGGGATGCATAAAGCAGGGGGATGCATAAAGCAGGGGGGTGCGTAAAGCAGGGGGGTGCGTAAAGCAGGGGAGTGTATAAAGCAGGGGGTGTATAAAGCAGGGGGGTGTAAAAGCAGGGGGGTGTATAAAGCAGGGGGGTGTATAAAGCAGGGGGGTGGAAAAGCAGGGGGGTGTATAAAGCAGGGGGGTGTATAAAGCAGGGGAGAGTATAAAGCAGGGGGGTGTATATAGCAGGGGAGTGTATAAAGCAGGGGGGTGTATAAAGCAGGGCAGAGTATAAAGCAGGGCAGAGTATAAATCAGGGGGCGTATAAAGCAGGGGAGTGAACAGAGCAGGGGAGTGAACAGAGCAGGGGAGTGAATAAATCAGGGGAGTGAATAAAGCAGGGGGGTGTATAAAGCAGGGGGGTGTATAAGGCAGGGGGGTGTATAAAGCAGGGGGGTGTATAAGGCAGGGGGGTGTATAAAGCAGGGCGAAGTATAAAGCAGGGCGAAGTATAAAGCAGGGCGAAGTACAAAGCAGGGCGAAGTACAAAGCAGGGCAGAATATCAAGCAGGGGGGGGGTATCAAGCAGGGGGGGGGGTATAAAGCAGGGGAGTGTATAAAGCAGGGGAGTGTATAAAGCAGGGGGGTGCATAAAGCAGGGAAGTGCAAGAAGCAGGGGGATGTACGAAGCAGGGGGATGTACGAAGCAGGGGGATGTACGTAGCAGGGGGATGTACGAAGCAGGGGGGATGTACGAAGCAGGGGGGATGTACGAAGCAGGGGGGATGTACGAAGCAGGGGTGTGTATAAAGCAGGGGGATGTATAAAGCAGGGGGATGTATAAAGCAGGGGGATGTATAAAGCAGGGGGGGGTAAAGCAGGGGGTTGTATAAAGCAGGGGGGTGTACACAGCAGGGGAGTGTATAAAGCAGGGGAGTGTATAAAGCAGGGGAGTGTATAAAGCAGGGGAGTGTATAAAGCAGGGGGGTGTATATAGCAGGGGAGTGTATAAAGCAGGGGAGTGTATAAAGCAGGACGGTGTATAAAGCAGGACGGTGTATAAAGCAGGGCAGAGTATAAAGCAGGGGAGTGTATCAAGCAGGTGGACGTATAAAGCAGGGGGGTGTATAAAGCAGGGGGGTGTATAAAGCAGGGGGGTGTATAAAGCAGGGGGGTGTATAAAGTAGGGGGGTGTATAAAGCGGGGGAGTGTATAAAACTCGGGAGTGTATAAAGCAGGGGGATGTATCATGCAGGGAAGTGTATAAACCAGGGCGGTTTATAAAGCAGGGGAGTGCATAAAGCAGTGGAGTGCATAAAGCAGAGGGATGTCTAAAACAGAGGAGTGTATAAAGCAGGGGGGTGTATAAAGCAGGGGGGTGTATAAAGCAGGGGGGTGTATAAAGCAGGGGATGTATAAAGCAGGGGGGTGTATGAAGCAGGGGGGTGTATGAAGCAGGGGGGTGTATGAAGCAGGGGGGTGTATGAAGCAGGGGGGTGTATGAAGCAGGGGGGTGTATGAAGCAGGGGGGTGTATGAAGCAGGGGGGTGTATGAAGCAGGGGGGTGTATGAAGCAGGGGGGTGTATGAAGCAGGGGGGTGTATAAAGCAGGGGGGTGTATAAAGCAGGGGGGTGTATAAAGCAGGGGGGTGTATAAAGCAGGGGGGTGTATAAAGCAGGGGGGTGTATAAAGCAGGGGGATGTATAAAGCAGGGGGGTGTATAAAGCAGGGGGGTGTATAAAGCAGGGGGGTGTATAAAGCAGGGGGGTGTATAATGCAGGGGGGTGTATAAAGCAGGGGGGTGTATAAAGCAGGGGGGTGTATAAAGCAGGGGGGTGTATAAAGCAGGGGGGTGTATAAAGCAGGGGGGTGTATAAAGCAGGGGGTTGTATAAAGCAGGGGGGTGTACAAAGCAGGGAAGTGTGTAAATCAGGGAAGTGTGTAAGGCAGTGGAGTGCATAAAGCAGGGGAGTGCATAAAGCAGGGGGGTGTATAAAGCAGGGGGGTGTATAAAGCAGGGGAGTGCTTAAAGCAGGGGAGTGCATAAAGCAGGGGGGTGCATAAAGCAGGGGGGTGCATAAAGCAGGGGGGTGCATAAAGCAGGGGGGTGTATAAAGCAGGTAAATGTATAAAGCGGCGGTTGTATAAAGCAGGGGAGTGTATAAAGCAGGGGATGTATCATGCAGGGAAGTGTATAAAGCAGGGCGGTTTATAAAGCAGGGGAGTGCATAAAGCAGGGGGTGTACAAAGCAGGGTGTGTACAAAGCAGGGGAGTGTACAAAGCAGGGGGGTGTACAAAGCAGGGGAGAGTACAAAGCAGGGGAGCGTATATAGCAGGAGAGCGTATAAAGCAGGGAGCGTATAAAGCAGGGGGACGTATAAAGAAGTGGGACGTATAACGCAGGGGGTGGGATAAAGCAGGGGGATGTATCAAGCAGGGGGATGTATGAAGCAGGGGGATGTATGAAGCAGGGGGGTGTATGAAGCAGGGGGGTGTATGAAGCAGGGGGGTGTATGAAGCAGGGGGGTGTATGAAGCAGGGGAGTGTATAAAGCAGGGGAGTGTATAAAGCAGGGGATTGTATAAAGCAGGTTAGTGTATAAAGCAGGGGAGTGTATAAAGCAGGGGAGTGTATAAAGCAGGGGAGTGTATAAAGCAGGGGAGTGTATAAAGCAGGGGGGTGTATAAAGCAGGGGGTGTATAAAGCAGGGGGGTGTATAAAGCAGGGGGGTGTATAAAGCAGGGGTGTGTATAAAGCAGGGGGATGTACAAAGCAGGAAAGTGTGTAAAGCAGGGAAGTGTGTAAAGCAGGGGAGTGTATAAGGCAGGGGAGTGCATAAAGCAGTGGAGTGCATAAAGCAGAGGGACGTCTAAAACAGAGGAGTGTATAAAGCAGGGGGGTATAAAGCAGGGGAGTGCATAAAGCAGGGGAGTGCATAATGCAGGGGGATGCATAAAGCAGGGGGATGCATAAAGCAGGGGGGTGCATAAAGCAGGGGGGTGTGTAAAGCAGGGGAGTGTATAAGGCAGGGGAGTGCATAAAGCAGTGGAGTGCATAAAGCAGAGGGATGTCTAAAACAGAGGAGTGTATAAAGCAGGGGGGGTATAAAGCAGGGGAGTGCATAAAGCAGGGGAGTGCATAATGCAGGGGGATGCATAAAGCAGGGGGATGCATAAAGCAGGGGGGTGCATAAAGCAGGGGGGTGTATAAAGCAGGGGGGTGTATAAAGCAGGGGGTGTATAAAGCAGGGGGGTGTATAAAGCAGGGGGGTGTATAAAGCAGGGGGGTGTATAAAGCAGGGGGGTGTATAAAGCAGGAGGGTGTATAAAGCAGGGGGGTGTATAAAGCAGGGGGTGTATAAAGCAGGGGGGTGTATAAAGCAGGGGGGTGTATAAAGCAGGGGGGTGTATAAAGCAGGGGGGTGGAAAAGCAGGGGGGTATATAAAGCAGGGGGATGGAAAAACAGGGGGGTGTATAAAGCAGGGGGGTGTATAAAGCAGGGGGGTGGAAAAGCAGGGGGGTGTATAAAGCAGGGGGGTGTATAAAGCAGGGGAGAGTATAAAGCAGGGGGGTGTATATAGCAGGGGAGTGTATAAAGCAGGGGGGTGTATATAGCAGGGGGGTGTATAAAGCAGGGGGGTGTATAAAGCAGGGCAGAGTATAAAGCAGGGGGCGTATAAAGCAGGGGATGTATAAAGCAGGGGGGCGTATAAAGCAGGGGAGTGAACAGAGCAGGGGAGTGAACAGAGCAGGGGAGTGAATAAATCAGGGGAGTGAATAAAGCAGGGGGGTGTATAAAGCAGGGGAGTGTATAAGGCAGGGGGGTGTATAAAGCAGGGGGTGTATAAAGCAGGGCGAAGTATAAAGCAGGGCGAAGTATAAAGCAGGGCGAAGTACAAAGCAGGGCGAAGTACAAAGCAGGGCAGAATATCAAGCAGGGGGGGGGTATCAAGCAGGGGGGGGGTATAAAGCAGGGGAGTGTATAAAGCAGGGGAGTGTATAAAGCAGGGGGGTGCATAAAGCAGGGAAGTGCATGAAGCAGGGGGATGTACGAAGCAGGGGGATGTACGAAGCAGGGGGATGTACGTAGCAGGGGGGATGTACGAAGCAGGGGGGATGTACGAAGCAGGGGGGATGTACGAAGCAGGGGGGATGTACGAAGCAGGGGTGTGTATAAAGCAGGGGGATGTATAAAGCAGGGGGATGTATAAAGCAGGGAGGGGTAAAGCAGGGGGTTGTATAAAGCAGGGGAGTGTATAAAGCAGGGGAGTGTATAAAGCAGGGGAGTGTATAAAGCAGGGGAGTGTATAAAGCAGGGGGGTGTATATAGCAGGGGAGTGTACAAAGCAGGGGAGTGTATAAAGCAGGGGAGTGTATAAAGCAGGACGGTGTATAAAGCAGGACGGTGTATAAAGCAGGACGGTGTATAAAGCAGGGCAGAGTATAAAGCAGGGGAGTGTATCAAGCAGGTGGACGTATAAAGCAGGGGGGTGTATAAAGCAGGGGGGTGTATAAAGCAGGGGGGTGTATAAAGCAGGGGGGTGTATAAAGTAGGGGGGTGTATAAAGCGGGGGAGTGTATAAAACTCGGGAGTGTATAAAGCAGGGGGATGTATCATGCAGGGAAGTGTATAAACCAGGGCGGTTTATAAAGCAGGGGAGTGCATAAAGCAGTGGAGTGCATAAAGCAGAGGGATGTCTAAAACAGAGGAGTGTATAAAGCAGGGGGGTGTATAAAGCAGGGGAGTGCATAAAGCAGGGGGATGTACAAAGCAGGGCAGAGTATAAAGCAGGGGGGTATAAAGCAGGGGAGTGTGTAAAGCAGGGGAGTGTATAAGGCAGTGGAGTGCATAAAGCAGAGGAGTGCATAAAGCAGGGGGGTGTATAAAGCAGGGGGGTGTATAAAGCAGGGGGGTGTATAAAGCAGGGGGGTGTATAAAGCAGGGGATGTATAAAGCAGGGGGGTGTATAAAGCAGGGGGGTGTATAAAGCAGGGGGGTGTATGAAGCAGGGGGGTGTATGAAGCAGGGGGGTGTATGAAGCAGGGGGGTGTATGAAGCAGGGGGGTGTATGAAGCAGGGGGGTGTATGAAGCAGGGGGGTGTATGAAGCAGGGGGGTGTATGAAGCAGGGGGGTGTATGAAGCAGGGGGGTGTATGAAGCAGGGGGGTGTATGAAGCAGGGGGGTGTATAAAGCAGGGGGGTGTATAAAGCAGGGGGGTGTATAAAGCAGGGGGGTGTATAAAGCAGGGGGGTGTATAAAGCAGGGGGATGTATAAAGCAGGGGGGTGTATAAAGCAGGGGGGTGTATAAAGCAGGGGGGTGTATAAAGCAGGGGGGTGTATAATGCAGGGGGGTGTATAAAGCAGGGGGGTGTATAAAGCAGGGGGGTGTATAAAGCAGGGGGGTGTATAAAGCAGGGGGGTGTATAAAGCAGGGGGGTGTATAAAGCAGGGGGTTGTATAAAGCAGGGGGGTGTACAAAGCAGGGAAGTGTGTAAATCAGGGAAGTGTGTAAGGCAGTGGAGTGCATAAAGCAGGGGAGTGCATAAAGCAGGGGGGTGTATAAAGCAGGGGGGTGTATAAAGCAGGGGAGTGCTTAAAGCAGGGGAGTGCATAAAGCAGGGGGGTGCATAAAGCAGGGGGGTGCATAAAGCAGGGGGGTGTATAAAGCAGGGGGGTGTATAAAGCAGGTGAATGTATAAAGCGGCGGTTGTATAAAGCAGGGGAGTGTATAAAGCAGGGGATGTATCATGCAGGGAAGTGTATAAAGCAGGGCGGTTTATAAAGCAGGGGAGTGCATAAAGCAGGGGGTGTACAAAGCAGGGTGTGTACAAAGCAAGGGAGTGTACAAAGCAGGGGGGTGTACAAAGCAGGGGAGAGTACAAAGCAGGGGAGCGTATTTAGCAGGAGAGCGTATAAAGCAGGGAGCGTATAAAGCAGGGGGACGTATAAAGAAGTGGGACGTATAACGCAGGGGGTGGGATAAAGCAGGGGGATGTATCAAGCAGGGGGATGTATCAAGCAGGGGGATGTATGAAGCAGGGGGGTGTATGAAGCAGGGGGGTGTATGAAGCAGGGGGGTGTATGAAGCAGGGGGGTGTATGAAGCAGGGGAGTGTATAAAGCAGGGGATTGTATAAAGCAGGTTAGTGTATAAAGCAGGGGAGTGTATAAAGCAGGGGAGTGTATAAAGCAGGGGAGTGTATAAAGCAGGGGAGTGTATAAAGCAGGGGGGTGTATAAAGCAGGGGGTGTATAAAGCAGGGGGGTGTATAAAGCAGGGGAGTGTATAAAGCAGGGGAGTGTATAAAGCAGGGGGGTGTATATAGCAGGGGAGTGTACAAAGCAGGGGAGTGTATAAAGCAGGGGAGTGTATAAAGCAGGACGGTGTATAAAGCAGGACGGTGTATAAAGCAGGGCAGAGTATAAAGCAGGGGAGTGTATCAAGCAGGTGGACGTATAAAGCAGGGGGGTGTATAAAGCAGGGGGGTGTATAAAGCAGGGGGGTGTATAAAGCAGGGGGGTGTATAAAGTAGGGGGGTGTATAAAGCGGGGGAGTGTATAAAACTCGGGAGTGTATAAAGCAGGGGGATGTATCATGCAGGGAAGTGTATAAACCAGGGCGGTTTATAAAGCAGGGGAGTGCATAAAGCAGTGGAGTGCATAAAGCAGAGGGATGTCTAAAACAGAGGAGTGTATAAAGCAGGGGGGTGTATAAAGCAGGGGAGTGCATAAAGCAGGGGGGTGTATAAAGCAGGGGGGTGTATAAAGCAGGGGGGTGTATAAAGCAGGGGGGTGTATAAAGCAGGGGATGTATAAAGCAGGGGGGTGTATAAAGCAGGGGGGTGTATAAAGCAGGGGGGTGTATGAAACAGGGGGGTGTATGAAGCAGGGGGGTGTATGAAGCAGGGGGGTGTATGAAGCAGGGGGGTGTATGAAGCAGGGGGGTGTATGAAGCAGGGGGGTGTATGAAGCAGGGGGGTGTATGAAGCAGGGGGGTGTATGAAGCAGGGGGGTGTATAAAGCAGGGGGGTGTATAAAGCAGGGGGGTGTATAAAGCAGGGGGGTGTATAAAGCAGGGGGGTGTATAAAGCAGGGGGGTGTATAAAGCAGGGGGATGTATAAAGCAGGGGGGTGTATAAAGCAGGGGGGTGTATAAAGCAGGGGGGTGTATAAAGCAGGGGGGTGTATAATGCAGGGGGGTGTATAAAGCAGGGGGGTGTATAAAGCAGGGGGGTGTATAAAGCAGGGGGGTGTATAAAGCAGGGGGGTGTATAAAGCAGGGGGGTGTATAAAGCAGGGGGTTGTATAAAGCAGGGGGGTGTACAAAGCAGGGAAGTGTGTAAATCAGGGAAGTGTGTAAGGCAGTGGAGTGCATAAAGCAGGGGAGTGCATAAAGCAGGGGGGTGTATAAAGCAGGGGGGTGTATAAAGCAGGGGAGTGCTTAAAGCAGGGGAGTGCATAAAGCAGGGGGGTGCATAAAGCAGGGGGGTGCATAAAGCAGGGGGGTGCATAAAGCAGGGGGGTGTATAAAGCAGGTGAATGTATAAAGCGGCGGTTGTATAAAGCAGGGGAGTGTATAAAGCAGGGGATGTATCATGCAGGGAAGTGTATAAAGCAGGGCGGTTTATAAAGCAGGGGAGTGCATAAAGCAGGGGGTGTACAAAGCAGGGTGTGTACAAAGCAGGGGAGTGTACAAAGCAGGGGGGTGTACAAAGCAGGGGAGAGTACAAAGCAGGGGAGCGTATATAGCAGGAGAGCGTATAAAGCAGGGAGCGTATAAAGCAGGGGGACGTATAAAGAAGTGGGACGTATAACGCAGGGGGTGGGATAAAGCAGGGGGATGTATCAAGCAGGGGGATGTATCAAGCAGGGGGATGTATGAAGCAGGGGGGTGTATGAAGCAGGGGGGTGTATGAAGCAGGGGGGTGTATGAAGCAGGGGGGTGTATGAAGCAGGGGAGTGTATAAAGCAGGGGAGTGTATAAAGCAGGGGATTGTATAAAGCAGGTTAGTGTATAAAGCAGGGGAGTGTATAAAGCAGGGGAGTGTATAAAGCAGGGGAGTGTATAAAGCAGGGGAGTGTATAAAGCAGGGGGGTGTATAAAGCAGGGGGTGTATAAAGCAGGGGGGTGTATAAAGCAGGGGGGTGTATAAAGCAGGGGTGTGTATAAAGCAGGGGGATGTACAAAGCAGGAAAGTGTGTAAAGCAGGGAAGTGTGTAAAGCAGGGGAGTGTATAAGGCAGGGGAGTGCATAAAGCAGTGGAGTGCATAAAGCAGAGGGACGTCTAAAACAGAGGAGTGTATAAAGCAGGGGGGTATAAAGCAGGGGAGTGCATAAAGCAGGGGAGTGCATAATGCAGGGGGATGCATAAAGCAGGGGGATGCATAAAGCAGGGGGGTGCATAAAGCAGGGGGGTGTGTAAAGCAGGGGAGTGTATAAGGCAGGGGAGTGCATAAAGCAGTGGAGTGCATAAAGCAGAGGGATGTCTAAAACAGAGGAGTGTATAAAGCAGGGGGGGTATAAAGCAGGGGAGTGCATAAAGCAGGGGAGTGCATAATGCAGGGGGATGCATAAAGCAGGGGGATGCAGAAAGCAGGGGGGTGCATAAAGCAGGGGGGTGTATAAAGCAGGGGGGTGTATAAAGCAGGGGGTGTATAAAGCAGGGGGGTGTATAAAGCAGGGGGGTGTATAAAGCAGGGGGGTGTATAAAGCAGGGGGGTGTATAAAGCAGGGGGGTGTATAAAGCAGGAGGGTGTATAAAGCAGGGGGGTGTATAAAGCAGGGGGGTGTATAAAGCAGGGGGGTGTATAAAGCAGGGGGGTGTATAAAGCAGGGGGGTGTATAAAGCAGGGGGGTGGAAAAGCAGGGGGGTATATAAAGCAGGGGGATGGAAAAGCAGGGGGGTGTATAAAGCAGGGGGGTGTATAAAGCAGGGGGGTGGAAAAGCAGGGGGGTGTATAAAGCAGGGGGGTGTATAAAGCAGGGGAGAGTATAAAGCAGGGGGGTGTATATAGCAGGGGAGTGTATAAAGCAGGGGGGTGTATAAAGCAGGGCAGAGTATAAAGCAGGGCAGAGTATAAAGCAGGGGGCGTATAAAGCAGGGGATGTATAAAGCAGGGGGGCGTATAAAGCAGGGGAGTGAACAGAGCAGGGGAGTGAACAGAGCAGGGGAGTGAATAAATCAGGGGAGTGAATAAAGCAGGGGGGTGTATAAAGCAGGGGGGTGTATAAGGCAGGGGGGTGTATAAAGCAGGGGGTGTATAAAGCAGGGCGAAGTATAAAGCAGGGCGAAGTATAAAGCAGGGCGAAGTACAAAGCAGGGCAGAATATCAAGCAGGGGGGGGGTATCAAGCAGGGGGGGGGTACAAAGCAGGGGAGTGTATAAAGCAGGGGAGTGTATAAAGCAGGGGGGTGCATAAAGCAGGGAAGTGCATGAAGCAGGGGGATGTACGAAGCAGGGGGATGTACGAAGCAGGGGGATGTACGTAGCAGGGGGATGTACGAAGCAGGGGGGATGTACGAAGCAGGGGGGATGTACGAAGCAGGGGGGATGTACGAAGCAGGGGTGTGTATAAAGCAGGGGGATGTATAAAGCAGGGGGATGTATAAAGCAGGGAGGGGTAAAGCAGGGGGTTGTATAAAGCAGGGGAGTGTATAAAGCAGGGGAGTGTATAAAGCAGGGGAGTGTATAAAGCAGGGGAGTGTATAAAGCAGGGGGGTGTATATAGCAGGGGAGTGTACAAAGCAGGGGAGTGTATAAAGCAGGGGAGTGTATAAAGCAGGACGGTGTATAAAGCAGGACGGTGTATAAAGCAGGGCAGAGTATAAAGCAGGTGGACGTATAAAGCAGGGGGGTGTATAAAGCAGGGGGGTGTATAAAGCAGGGGGGTGTATAAAGCAGGGGGGTGTATAAAGCAGGGGGGTGTATAAAGTAGGGGGGTGTATAAAGCGGGGGAGTGTATAAAACTCGGGAGTGTATAAAGCAGGGGGATGTATCATGCAGGGAAGTGTATAAACCAGGGCGGTTTATAAAGCAGGGGAGTGCATAAAGCAGTGGAGTGCATAAAGCAGAGGGATGTCTAAAACAGAGGAGTGTATAAAGCAGGGGGGTGTATAAAGCAGGGGAGTGCATAAAGCAGGGGGATGTACAAAGCAGGGCAGAGTATAAAGCAGGGGGGTATAAAGCAGGGGAGTGTGTAAAGCAGGGGAGTGTATAAGGCAGTGGAGTGCATAAAGCAGGGGAGTGCATAAAGCAGGGGGGTGTATAAAGCAGGGGGGTGTATAAAGCAGGGGGGTGTATAAAGCAGGGGGGTGTATAAAGCAGGGGATGTATAAAGCAGGGGGGTGTATAAAGCAGGGGGGTGTATAAAGCAGGGGGGTGTATGAAGCAGGGGGGTGTATGAAGCAGGGGGGTGTATGAAGCAGGGGGGTGTATGAAGCAGGGGGGTGTATGAAGCAGGGGGGTGTATGAAGCAGGGGGGTGTATGAAGCAGGGGGGTGTATGAAGCAGGGGGGTGTATGAAGCAGGGGGGTGTATGAAGCAGGGGGGTGTATGAAGCAGGGGGGTGTATGAAGCAGGGGGGTGTATAAAGCAGGGGGGTGTATAAAGCAGGGGGGTGTATAAAGCAGGGGGGTGTATAAAGCAGGGGGATGTATAAAGCAGGGGGGTGTATAAAGCAGGGGGGTGTATAAAGCAGGGGGGTGTATAAAGCAGGGGGGTGTATAATGCAGGGGGGTGTATAAAGCAGGGGGGTGTATAAAGCAGGGGGGTGTATAAAGCAGGGGGGTGTATAAAGCAGGGGGGTGTATAAAGCAGGGGGGTGTATAAAGCAGGGGGTTGTATAAAGCAGGGGGGTGTACAAAGCAGGGAAGTGTGTAAATCAGGGAAGTGTGTAAGGCAGTGGAGTGCATAAAGCAGGGGAGTGCATAAAGCAGGGGGGTGTATAAAGCAGGGGGGTGTATAAAGCAGGGGAGTGCTTAAAGCAGGGGAGTGCATAAAGCAGGGGGGTGCATAAAGCAGGGGGGTGCATAAAGCAGGGGGGTGTATAAAGCAGGGGGGTGTATAAAGCAGGTGAATGTATAAAGCGGCGGTTGTATAAAGCAGGGGAGTGTATAAAGCAGGGGATGTATCATGCAGGGAAGTGTATAAAGCAGGGCGGTTTATAAAGCAGGGGAGTGCATAAAGCAGGGGGTGTACAAAGCAGGGTGTGTACAAAGCAGGGGAGTGTACAAAGCAGGGGGGTGTACAAAGCAGGGGAGAGTACAAAGCAGGGGAGCGTATTTAGCAGGAGAGCGTATAAAGCAGGGAGCGTATAAAGCAGGGGGACGTATAAAGAAGTGGGACGTATAACGCAGGGGGTGGGATAAAGCAGGGGGATGTATCAAGCAGGGGGATGTATCAAGCAGGGGGATGTATGAAGCAGGGGGGTGTATGAAGCAGGGGGGTGTATGAAGCAGGGGGGTGTATGAAGCAGGGGGGTGTATGAAGCAGGGGAGTGTATAAAGCAGGGGATTGTATAAAGCAGGTTAGTGTATAAAGCAGGGGAGTGTATAAAGCAGGGGAGTGTATAAAGCAGGGGAGTGTATAAAGCAGGGGAGTGTATAAAGCAGGGGGGTGTATAAAGCAGGGGGTGTATAAAGCAGGGGGGTGTATAAAGCAGGGGGGTGTATAAAGCAGGGGTGTGTATAAAGCAGGGGGATGTACAAAGCAGGAAAGTGTGTAAAGCAGGCAAGTGTGTAAAGCAGGGGAGTGTATAAGGCAGGGGAGTGCATAAAGCAGTGGAGTGCATAAAGCAGAGGGACGTCTAAAACAGAGGAGTGTATAAAGCAGGGGGGTATAAAGCAGGGGAGTGCATAAAGCAGGGGAGTGCATAATGCAGGGGGATGCATAAAGCAGGGGGATGCATAAAGCAGGGGGGTGCATAAAGCAGGGGGGTGTGTAAAGCAGGGGAGTGTATAAGGCAGGGGAGTGCATAAAGCAGTGGAGTGCATAAAGCAGAGGGATGTCTAAAACAGAGGAGTGTATAAAGCAGGGGGGGTATAAAGCAGGGGAGTGCATAAAGCAGGGGAGTGCATAATGCAGGGGAATGCATAAAGCAGGGGGATGCATAAAGCAGGGGGGTGCATAAAGCAGGGGGGTGTATAAAGCAGGGGGGTGTATAAAGCAGGGGGGTGTATAAAGCAGGGGGGTGTATAAAGCAGGGGGGTGTATAAAGCAGGGGGGTGTATAAAGCAGGAGGGTGTATAAAGCAGGGGGGTGTATAAAGCAGGGGGGTGTATAAAGCAGGGGGGTGTATAAAGCAGGGGGGTGTATAAAGCAGGGGGGTGTATAAAGCAGGGGGGTGGAAAAGCAGGGGGGTATATAAAGCAGGGGGATGGAAAAGCAGGGGAGAGTATAAAGCAGGGGGGTGTATATAGCAGGGGAGTGTATAAAGCAGGGGAGTGTATAAAGCAGGGGGGTGTATAAAGCAGGGGGGTGTATAAAGCAGGGGAGTGTATAAAGCAGGGGATGTATAAAGCAGGGGGGCGTATAAAGCAGGGGAGTGAACAGAGCAGGGGAGTGAACAGAGCAGGGGAGTGAATAAATCAGGGGAGTGAATAAATCAGGGGAGTGAATAAAGCAGGGGGGTGTATAAAGCAGGGGGGTGTATAAAGCAGGGGGGTGTATAAACCAGGGGGTGTATAAAGCAGGGGGGTGTATAAAGCAGGGCGAAGTATAAAGCAGGGCGAAGTACAAAGCAGGGCAGAATATCAAGCAGGGGGGGGTATCAAGCAGGGGGGGGGGTATAAAGCAGGGGAGTGTATAAAGCAGGGGAGTGTATAAAGCAGGGGGGTGCATAAAGCAGGGAAGTGCATGAAGCAGGGGGATGTATGAAGCAGGGGGATGTACGAAGCAGGGGGATGTACGAAGCAGGGGGATGTACGAAGCAGGGGGATGTACGAAGCAGGGGGATGTACGAAGCAGGGGGATGTACGAAGCAGGGGGGATGTACGAAGCAGGGGGGATGTACGAAGCAGGGGTGTGTATAAAGCAGGGGGATGTATAAAGCAGGGGGATGTATAAAGTAGGGGGGGTAAAGCAGGGGGTTGTATAAAGCAGGGGGGTGTATACAGCAGGGGAGTGTATACAGCAGGGGAGTGTATAAAGCAGGGGAGTGTATAAAGCAGGGGAGTGTATAAAGCAGGGGAGTGTATAAAGCAGGGGGGTGTATATAGCAGGGGAGTGTATAAAGCAGGGGAGTGTATAAAGCAGGGGAGTGTATAAAGCAGGACGGTGTATAAAGCAGGGCAGAGTATAAAGCAGGTGGATGTATAAAGCAGGGGAGTGTATCAAGCAGGTGGACGTATAAAGCAGGGGGGTGTATAAAGCAGGGGGGTGTATAAAGCAGGGGGGTGTATAAAGCAGGGGGGTGTATAAAGCAGGGGAGTGTATAAAGCGGCGGGTGTATAAAGCGGCGGGTGTATAAAGCGGGGGAGTGTATAAAGCTCGGGAGTGTATAAAGCAGGGGGATGTATCATGCAGGGAAGTGTATAAACGAGGGCGGTTTATAAAGCAGGGGAGTGCATAAAGCAGTGGAGTGCATAAAGCAGAGGGATGTCTAAAACAGAGGAGTGTATAAAGCAGGGGGGTGTATAAAGCAGGGGAGTGCATAAAGCAGGGGGATGTACAAAGCAGGGCAGAGTATAAAGCAGGGGGGTATAAAGCAGGGGAGTGTGTAAAGCAGGGGAGTGTATAAGGCAGTGGAGTGCATAAAGCAGGGGAGTGCATAAAGCAGGGGGGTGTATAAAGCAGGGGGGTGTATAAAGCAGGGGGGTGTATAAAGCAGGGAGGTGTATAAAGCAGGGGGGTGTATAAAGCAGGGGGGTGTATAAAGCAGGGGATGTATAAAGCAGGGGGGGTGTATGAAGCAGGGGGGTGTATGAAGCAGGGGGGTGTATGAAGCAGGGGGGTGTATAAAGCAGGGGGGTGTATAAAGCAGGGGGGTGTATATAGCAGGGGGGTGTATAAAGCAGGGGAGTGTATAAAGCAAGGGAGTGTATAAAGCAGGGGAGTGGTTAAAGCAGGGGGGTGTATAAAGCAGGGGGGTGTATAAAGCAGGGGGGTGTATAAAGCAGGGGGGTGTATAAAGCAGGGGGTGTATAAAGCAGGGGAGTGTATAAAGCAGGGGAGTGTATAAAGCAGGGGAGTGTATAAAGCAGAGGAGTGTATAAAGCAGGGGATGTACAAAGCAGGGGGGTGGTTAAAGCAGGGGGGTGTACAAAGCAGGGGGGTGTACAAAGCAGGGGGGTGTACAAAGCAGGGGGGTGTACAAAGCAGGGGGGTGTACAAAGCAGGGGGGTGTACAAAGCAGGGGGGTGTACAAAGCAGGGGGGTGTACAAAGCAGGGGGGTGTACAAAGCAGGGGGGTGTACAAAGCAGGGGGGTGTACAAAGCAGGGGGGTGTACAAAGCAGGGGGGTGTACAAAGCAGGGGAGCGTACAAAGCAGGGGAGAGTACAAAGCACGGGAGCATATATAGCAGGAGAGCGTATAAAGCAGGGGGGCGTATAAAGCAGGGGGACGTATAAAGCAGGGGGACGTATAAAGCAGGGGTACGTATAAAGCAGGGGGGGGATAAAGCAGGGGGATGTATCAAGCAGGGGGATGTATCAAGCAGGGGGATGTATCAAGCAGGGGGATGTATCAAGCAGGGGGATGTATCAAGCAGGGGGATGTATCAAGCAGGGGGATGTATCAAGCAGGGGGATGTATCAAGCAGGGGGATGTATCAAGCAGGGGGGTGTATGAAGCAGGGGGGTGTATGAAGCAGGGGGGTGTATGAAGCAGGGGAGTGTATGAAGCAGGGGAGTGTATAAAGCAGGGGAGTGTATAAAGCGGGGGTGTATAAAGCAGGGGGTGTATAAAGCAGGGGAGTGTATAAAGCACGGGAGTGTATAAAGCAGGGGATGTATCATGCAGTGAAGTGTATAAAGCAGGGCGGTTTATAAAGCAGTGGAGTGCATAAAGCAGAGGGATGTCTAAAACAGAGGAGTGTATAAAGCAGGGGGGTGTATAAAGCAGGGGAATGCATAAAGCAGGGGGATGTACAAAGCAGGGCAGAGTATAAAGCAGGGGGGGTATAAAGCAGGGGAGTGTGTAAAGCAGGGGAGTGTATAAGGCAGTGGAGTGCATAAAGCAGGGGAGTGCATAATGCAGGGGGATGCATAAAGCTGGGGGGTGTATAAAGCAGGGGGGTGTATAAAGCAGGGGGGTGTATAAAGCAGGGGGGTGTATAAAGCAGGGGGTGTATAAAGCAGGGGGGTGTATAAAGCAGGGCAGAGTATCAAGCAGGGGGATGTATCAAGCAGGGGGATGTATCAAGCAGGGGGATGTATAAAGCAGGGGGGTGCATAAAGCAGGGGGGTGCATAAAGCAGGGGGGTGCATAAAGCAGGGGGGTGCATAAAGCAGGGGGGTGCATAAAGCAGGGGGGTGTATAAAGCAGGGGAGTGTATAAAGCAGGGGAGTGTATAAAGCAGGGGGATGTATCAAGCAGGGTAGTGTATAAAGCAGAGGAGTGTACAAAGCAGGGGATGTACAAAGCAGGGGGTGTACAAAGCAGGGGGTGTACAAAGCAGGGGGGTGTACAAAGCAGGGGGGTGTACAAAGCAGGGGGGTGTACAAAGCAGGGGGGTGTACAAAGCAGGGGGGTGTACAAAGCAGGGGGGTGTACAAAGCAGGGGGGTGTACAAAGCAGGGGAGTGTACAAAGCAGGGGGGTGTACAAAGCAGGGGAGCGTATATAGCAGGAGAGCGTATAAAGCAAGGGGGCGTATAAAGCAGGGGGACGTATAAAGAAGGGGGACGTATAAAGCAGGGGGGGATAAAGCAGGGGGTTGTATCAAGCAGGGGGATGTATGAAGCAGGGGGGGTATAAAGCAGGGGGTGTATAAAGAAGGTGGGTGTATAAAGAAGGTGGGTGTATAAAGCAGGGGGGTGTATAAAGCAGGTGGGTGTATAAAGTAGGGGGATGTATGAAGCAGGGGGATGTATGAAGCAGGGGGATGTATGAAGCAGGGGGATGTATGAAGCAGGGGGATGTATGAAGCAGGGGGATGTATGAAGCAGGAGGATGTATGAAGCAGGGGGATGTATGAAGCAGGGGGATGTATGAAGCAGGGGGATGTATGAAGCAGGCGGATGTATGAAGCAGGCGGATGTATCAAGCTGGGGGATGTATAACGCAGGGGAGTGTATAAAGCAGGGGAGTATATAAAGCAGGGGGGTGTATAAAGCAGGGGGGTGTATAAAGCAGGGGGGTGTATAAAGCAGGGGAGTGTATAAAGCAGGGGAGTGTATCAAGCAGGGAAGTGTATCAAGCAGGGGGATGTATAAAGCAGGGTGGTGTATAAAGCAGTGGAGTGTATAAAGCAGTGGGGTTTATAAAGCAGGGGATGTATGAAGCAGGGGGATGTATGAAGCAGGGGGATGTATGAAGCAGGGGGATGTACAAAGCAGGGCAGGATATAAAGCAGGGAAGTGTGTAAAGCAGGGAACTGTGTAAAGCAGGGGAGTTTATAAGGCAGTGGAGTGCATAAAGCAGGGGAGTGCATAATACAGGGGGATGTATAAAGCAGGAGGAGAAGGAGCAGTCTCTGTCAGGGAGAGGACCTGAGAATGTCTAAGACACTCAGAAGGTAAGTGATTTTTACTTTTATACCTTTTTCAAATTGTGTGTGTCGGGGGGAAACTGCAGTGACATCACAGAAAAGCTGCGACCTGAGTGGCTGGTTGGGAATCTACACTAAATTAAAAAAATTAAGCATTGGTAACTAATTAAACATAATTACTTAAGTACAATTTAGAGGGATATCTAAGCCAGAGATCAGAGAGTACTATATTTAGCTTTCGCATTTCTATTAGAAATCTAGTGCTAGGAAACAGTAACTTTGAAATTTTAAAAAATATATTAAAAAATAAATAAAAATTTAAATTTTAATTTTAATTAATTGACGCAATGTCAGTTAGAGGGGTGCAGTGCTCTGACTGTGAGATGTGGCAGGTCCGGGAGGCTTCCAGCGTCCCGGATGGCTTCATCTGCAGAAAGTGCACCCAACTGGAGCTCCTCACAGACCGCATGGTTCGGTTGGAGCAGCAATTGGATGCACTTAGGAGCATGCAGGTGGCGGAAAGCGTCATAGATCGCAGTTATGTAAATGTGGTCACACCCAAGGTGCAGGCAGAGAAATGGGTGACCACCAGAAAGGGCAGGCAGTCAGTGCAGGAATCCCCTGTGGTTGTCCTCCTCTCGAACAGGTATACCCCTTTGGATACTGTCGGGGGGGGGATAGCCTCTCAGGGGAAAACAGCAGCAGCCAGAGCAGTGGCACCACGGCTGGCTCTGATGTTCAGAAGGGAGGGTCAAAGCGCAGAAGAGTAATAGTAATAGGGGACTCTATAGTCAGGGGCACAGATAGGCGCTTCTGTGGACGTGAAAGAGACTCCAGGATGGTATGTTGCCTCCCTGGTGCCAGGGTCCAGGATGTCTCCGAATGGGTAGAGGGCATCCTGAAGGGGGAGGGCAAACAGGCAGAGGTCGTTGTACATATTGGTACTAACGATATAGGCAGGAAGGGGTATGAGGTCCTGCAGCAGGAGTTCAGGGAGCTAGGCAGAAAGTTAAAAGACAGGACCTCGAGGGTTGTAATCTCGGGATTACTCCCTGTGCCACGTGCCAGTGAGGCTAGAAATAGGAAGATAGAGCAGCTAAACACGTGGCTAAACAGCTGGTGTAGGAGGGAGGGTTTCCGTTATCTCGACCACTGGGAGCTCTTCCGGGGCAGGTGTGACCTGTATAAGAAGGACGGGCTGCATCTAAACCGGAGAGGCATAAATATCCTGGCCGCGAGGTTTGCTAGTGTCACACGGGAGGGTTTAAACTAGTATGGCAGGGGGGTGGGCACGGGAGCAATAGGTCAGAAGGTGAGAGCATTGAGGGAGAACTAGGGAATAGGGACAGTGTGGCTCTGAGGCAGAGCAGACAGGGAGAATTTCCTGAACACAGCGGGTCTGGTGGCCTGACGTGCATATGTTTTAATGCAAGAAGTATTACGGGTAAGGCAGATGAACTTAGAGCTTGGATTAGTACTTGGAACTATGATGTTGTTGCCATTACAGAGACCTGGTTGAGGGAAGGGCAAGATTGGCAGCTAAACGTTCCAGGATTTAGATGTTTCAGGCGGGATAGAGGGGGATGTAAAAGGGGAGGCGGAGTTGCGCTACTGGTTCGGGAGAATATCACAGCTGTACTGCAGGAGGACACCTCAGAGGGCAGTGAGGCTATATGGGTAGAGATCAGGAATAAGAAGGGTGCAGTCACAATGTTGGGGGTTTACTACAGGCCTCCCAACAGCCAGCGGGAGATAGAGGAGCAGATAGGTAGACAGATTTTGGAAAAGAGTAAAAACAACAGGGTTGTGGTGATGGGAGACTTCAACTTCCCCAATATTGACTGGGACTCACTTAGTGCCAGGGGCTTAGACGGGGCGGAGTTTGTAAGGAGCATCCAGGAGGGCTTCTTCAAACAATATGTAGACAGTCCAACTAGGGAAGGGGCGGTACTGGACCTGGTATTGGGGAATGAGCCCGGCCAGGTGGTAGATGTTTCAGTAGGGGAGCATTTCAGTAACAGTGACCACAATTCAGTAAGTTTTAAAGTACTGGTGGACAAGGATAAGAGTGGTCCTAGGATGAATGTGCTAAATTGGGGGAAGGCTAATTATAACAATATTAGGCGGGAACTGTTTGCACTGAGTGCTGAGGTTTGCACTGAGTGCTGAATTTGGTGCTTTTTGAGTGCTATAGTAAGAGTTTGGTGACCGAGGGAGTGCTGAATTTGGTGCTTTTTGAGTGCTATAGTAAGAGTTTGGTGACCGAGGGAGTGCTGAATTTGGTTCTTTTTGAGTGCTATGGTAAGAGTTTGGTGACCGAGGGAGTTAGGTGAGGAGGGAGTAAGGTGCTCCTTTCATTTTGTTTCCGACATTTCCGCAAAGATTGCGAAGAGAGCCAGGAGTTTACAGAAAGTGTAGCTGACTGGGAGCAGAGTCGGAGGGCAGAGATCTAGTTAGTCCACAGGGCAGCTATATTCTGTCAGGTAAGAAGGGATGGAGGCTAGGCCAGTTGCATGCTCCTCCTGTAGGATGTGGGTGGTGAGGGATACCACCGGTGTCCCCGCTGACTATACCTGCGGGAAGTGCACCCAACTTCAGCTCCTCAAAGACCGTGTTAGGGAACTGGAGCTGAAGCTGGATGAACTTCGGATCATCCGGGAGGCAGAGGGGGCGATTGAGAAGAGTTACAAGGAGGTAACCACACCCAAGGTACAGGACAAGAATAGCTGGGTTACAGTCAGGGGGAAAAAAACAAACAGGCAGACAGTGCAGGGATCCCTCGTGGCCGTTCCCCTTCAAAACAAGTATACCGTTTTGAATGCTGTTGGGGGGGGATGACCTACCGGGGGAAGGCCCTAGCGGCCAGGTCTCTGGCACTGAGTCTGGCTCTGGGGCTCAGAAGGGAAGGGGGGAGAATAGAAAAGCAATAGTTGTAGGAGATTCAATGGTTAGGGGAATAGATAGGACATTCTGTGGTCGCGAGCGAGACTCCCGGAAGGTATGTTGCCTCCCGGGTGCCAGGGCCAGGGATGTCTCGGATCGTGTCTTCAGGATCCTTAAGGGGAAGGGTGAGCAGCCAGAAGTCGTGGTGCACATTGGTACCAACGACATAGGTAGGAAAAGGGGTGTGGAGGTAATAAACAAGTTTGGGGAGTTAGGCTGGAAGTTAAAAGCCAAGACAGACAGAGTTGTCATCTCTGGTTTGTTGCCGGTGCCACGTGATAGCGAGGCTAGGAATAGGGAGAGAATGCAGTTGAACACGTGGCTGCAGGAATGGTGTAGGAGGGAGGGCTTCAGGTATTTGGATAATTGGAGCGCATTCTGGGGAAGGTGGGACCTGTGCAAGCAGGACGGGTTGCATCTGAACCAGAGGGGCACCAATATCCTGGGAGGGAGGTTTTCTAGTACTCTTCGGAAGGGTTTAAACTAATTTGGCAGGGGAATGGGAACCGGATTTGTAGTCCAGCAACTAAGGTAGCCGATATTCAGGACGCCAAAGCGTGTAATGAGGCAGTGGGGAAGGGAACACTGACAAAGGAGAGTACTTGCAGGCACGGAGATGGGTTGAAGTGTGTATACTTCAACGCAAGAAGCATCAGGAATAAGGTGGGTGAACTTAAGGCATGGATCGGCACTTGGGACTACGATGTGGTGGCCATCACGGAAACATGAATAGAAGAGGGGCAGAAATGGTTTTTGGAGGTCCCTGGTTATAGATGTTTCAATAAGATTAGGGAGGGTGGTAAAAGAGGTGGGGGGGGGGGGGGGTGGCATTATTAATTAGAGATAGTATAACAGCTGCAGAAAGGCAGTTCGAGGAGTATCACCCTATTGAGGTAGTATGGGTTGAAGTCAGAAATAGGAAAGGAGCAGTCACCTTGTTAGGAGTTTTCTATAGGCCCCCCAATAGTAGCAGAGATGTGGAGGAACAGATTGGGAAACAGATTTAGGAAAGGTGCAGAAGTCATAGGGTAGTAGTCATGGGCGACTTTAACTTCCCAAATATTGAGTGGAAACTCTTTAGATCAAATAGTTTGGATGGGGTGGTGTTTGTGCAGTGTGTCCAGGAAGCTTTTCTAACACAGTATGTAGATTGTCCGACCAGAGGAGGGGCAATATTGGATTTAGTACTGGGTAATGAACCAGGGCAAGTGATAGATTTGTTAGTGGGGGAGCATTTTGGAGATAGTGACCACAAATCTGTGACTTTCACTTTAGTAATGGAGAGGGATAGGTACGTGCAACAGGGCAAGGTTTACAAATGGGGGAAGGGTAAATACAATGTTGTCAGACAAGAATTGAAGTGCATAAGTTGGGAACATAGGCTGGCAGGGAAGGACACAAGTGAAATGTGGAACTTGTTCAAGGAACAGGTGCTACGTGTCCTTGATATGTATGCCCCTGTCAGGCAGGGAAGAGATGGTCGAGTGAGGGAACCATGGTTGACAAGAGAGGTTGAATGTCTTGTTAAGAGGAAAAAGGAGACTTATGTAAGGCTGAGGAAACAAGGGGAGGGCGTTGGAGGGATACAAGATAGCCAGGAGGGAACTGAAGGAAGGGATTAGGAGAGCTAAGAGAGGGCATGAACAATCTTTGGCATGTAGGATCAAGGAAAACCCCAAGGCCTTTTACACATATGTGAGAAATATGAGAATGACTAGAGCGAGGGTAGGTCCGATAAGGACAGGAAAGGGAGATTGTGTATTGAGTCTGAAGAGATAGGAGAGGTCTTGAATGAGTACTTTTCTTCTGTATTTACAAATGAGAGGGGCCATATTGTTGGAGGGGACAGTGTGAAACAGACTGGTAAGCTCAAGGAAATACTTGTTAGGAAGGAAGATGTGTTGGGCATTTTGAAAAACTTGAGGATAGACAAGTCCCCCGGGCCTGACGGGATATATCCAAGGATTCTATGGGAAGCAAGAGATGAAATTGCAGAGCCGTTGGCAATGATTTTTTCGTCCTCACTGTCAACAGGGGTGGTACCAGGGGATTGGAGAGTGGCGAATGTCGTGCACTTGTTCAAAAAAGGGACTAGGGATAACCCTGGGAATTACAGGCCAGTTAGTCTTACTTCGGTGGTAGGCAAAGTAATGGAAAGGGTACTGAAGGATAGAATTTCTGAGCATCTGGAAAGACAATGCTTGATTAGGGATCGTCTGCACGGATTTGTGAGGGGTAGGTCTTGCCTTACAAGTCTTATTGAATTCTTTGAGGAGGTGACCAAGCATGTGGATGAAGGTAAAGCAGTGGATGTAGTGTACATGGATTTTAGTAAGGCATTTGATAAGGTTCCCCATGGTAGGCTTATGCAGAAAGTAAGGAGGCATGGGATAGTGGGAAATTTGGCCAGTTGGATAACGAACTGGCTAACCGATAGAAGTCAGAGAGTGGTGGTGGATGGTAAATATTCAGCCTGGATCCCAGTTACCAGTGGCGTACCGCAGGGATCAGTTCTGGGTCCTCTGCTGTTTGGGATTTTCATTAATGACTTGGATGAGGGAGTTGAAGGGTGGGTCAGTAAATTTGCAGACGATAGGAAGATTGGTGGAGTTGTGGATAGTGAGGAGGGCTGTTGTCGGCTGCAAAGAGACATAGATAGGATGCAGAGCTGGGCTGAGAAGTGGCAGATGGAGATTAACCCTGAAAAGTGTGAGGTTGTCCATTTTGGAAGGACAAATGTGAATGTGGAATACAGGGTTAACGGTAGAGTTCTTGGCAATGTGGAGGAGCAGAGAGATCTTGGGGTCTATGTTCATACATCTTTGAAAGTTGCCACTCAAGTGGATAGAGCTGTGAAGAAGGCCTATGGTGTGCTCGCGTTCATTAACAGAGGGATTGAATTTAAGAGCCGTGAGGTGATGATGCAGCTGTACAAAACTTTGGTAAGGCCACATTTGGAGTACTGTGTACAGTTCTGGTCGCCTCATTTTAGGAAGGATGTGGAAGCTTTGGAAAAGGTGCAAAGAAGATTTACCAGGATGTTGCCTGGAATGGAGAGTAGGTCTTACGAAGAAAGGTTGAGGGTGCTAGGTCTTTTCTCATTAGAACGGAGAAGGATGAGGGGCGACTTGATAGAGGTTTATAAGATGATCAGGGGAATAGATAGAGTAGACAGTCAGAGACTTTTTCCTCGGGTGGAACAAACCATTACAAGGGGACATAAATTTAAGGTGAAAGGTGGAAGATATAGGAGGGATATCAGAGGTAGGTTCTTTACCCAGAGAGTAGTGGGGGCATGGAATGCACTGCCTGTGGAAGTAGTTGAGTCGGAAACATTAGGGACCTTCAAGCAGCTATTGGATAGGTACATGGATTACGGTAAAATGATATAGTGTAGATTTATTTGTTCTTAAGGGCAGCACGGTAGCATTGTGGATAGCACAATGCTTCACAGCTCCAGGGTCCCAGGTTCAATTCCGGCTTGGAACACTGTCTGTGCGGAGTCTGCACGTCCTCCCCGTGTTTGCGTGGGTTTCCTCCGGGTGCTCCGGTTTCCTCCCACAGTCCAAAGATGTGCAGGTTAGGTGAATTAGCCAATGATTAATTGCCCTTAATGTCCAAAATTGCCCTTGGTGTTGGGTGGAGGTGTTGAGTTTGGGTAGGGTGCTCTTTCCAGGAGCCGGTGCAGACTCAAAGGGCAGAATGGCCTCCTTCTGCACTGTAAATTCAATAATAATCTATGATTAATCTAGGACAAAGGTTCGGCACAACATCGTGGGCCGAAGGGCCTGTTCTGTGCTGTATTTTCTATGTTCTATGTTCTATGAAGAACATAGATTGGGGGCGGATGTTTGAGGGCAAATCAACATCTGACATGTGGGAGGCTTTCAAGTGGCAGTTGAAAGGAATTCAGGACCGGCATGTTCCTGTGAGGAAGAAGGATAAATACGGCAATTTTCGGGAACCTTGGATGATGAGAGATATTGTAGGCCTCGTCAAAAAGAAAAAGGAGGCATTTGTCAGGGCTAAAAGGCTGGGAACAGACGAAGCCTGCGTGGAATATAAGGAAAGTAGGAAGGAACTTAAGCAAGGAGTCAGGAGGGCTAGAAGGGGTCACGAAAATTCATTGGCAAATAGGGTTAAGGAAAATCCCAAGGCTTTTTACACGTACATTAAAAGCAAGAGGGTAGCCAGGGAAAGGGTTGGCCCACTGAAGGATAGGCAAGGGAATCTATGTGTGGAGCCAGAGGAAATGGGCGAGGTACTAAATGAAGACTTTGCATCAGTATTCACCAAAGAGAAGAAATTGGTAGATGTTGAGTCTGGAGAAGGGTGTGTAGATAGCCTGGGTCACATTGAGATCCAAAAAGACGAGGTGTTGGGTGTCTTAAAAAATATTAAGGTAGATAAGTCCCCAGGGCCTGATGGGATCTACCCCAGAATACTGAAGGAGGCTGGAGAGGAAATTGCTGAGGCCTTGACAGAAATCTTTGGATCCTCGCTGTCTTCAGGGGATGTCCCGGAGGACTGGAGAATAGCCAATGTTGTTCCTCTGTTTAAGAAGGGTAGCAAGGATAATCCCGGGAACTACAGGCTGGTGAGACTTACTTCAGTGGTAGGGAAATTACTGGAGAGAATTCTTCGAGACAGGATCTACTCCCATTTGGAAGCAAATGGACGTATTCGTGAGAGGCAGCACGGTTTTGTGAAGGGAAGGTCGTGTCTCACTAACTTGATAGAGTTTTTCGAGGAGGTCACTAAGATGATTGATGCAGGTAGGGTAGTGGATGTTGTCTATATGGACTTCAGTAAGGCCTTTGACAAGGTCCCTCATGGTACACTAGTACAAAAGGTGAAGTCACACGGGATCAGGGGTGAGCTGGCAAGGTGGATACAGAACTGGCTCGGCCATAGAAGGCAGAGAGTAGCAATGGAAGGATGCATTTCTAATTGGAGGGCTGTGACCAGTGGTGTTCCACAGGGATCAGTGCTGGGACCTTTGCTCTTTGTAGTATATATAAATGATTTGGAGGAAAATGTAACTGGTCTGATTAGTAAGTTTGCAGACGACACAAAGGTTGGTGGAATTGCAGATAGCGATGAGGACTGTCGGAGGATACAGCAGGATTTAGATTGTTTGGAGACTTGGGCGGAGAGATGGCAGATGGAGTTTAATCCGGACAAATGTGAGGTAATGCATTTTGGAAGGTCTAATGCAGTAGGGAATATACAGTGAATGGTAGAACCCTCAAGAGTATTGAAAGTCAAAGAGATCTAGGAGTACAGGTCCACAGGTCATTGAAAGGGGCAACACAGGTGGAGAAGGTAGTCAAGAAGGCATACGGCATGCTTGCCTTCATTGGCCGGGGCATTGTGTATAAGAATTGGCAAGTCATGTTGCAGCTGTATAGAACCTTAGTTAGGCCACACTTGGAGTATAGTGTTCAATTCTGGTCGCCACACTACCAGAAGGATGTGGAGGCTTTAGAGAGGGTGCAGAAGAGATTTACCAGAATGTTGCCTGGTATGGAGGGCATTAGCTATGAGGAGCGGTTGAATAAACTCGGTTTGTTCTCACTGGAACAAAGGAGGTTGAGGTGAGACCTGATAGAGGTATACAAAATTATGAGGGGCATAGACAGAGTGGATAGTCAGAGGCTTTTCCCCAGGTTAGAGGGGTCAATTACTAGGGGGCATAGGTATAAGGTGAGAGGGGCAAGGTTTAGAGTAGATGTACGAGGCAAGTTTTTTTACGCAGAGTGTAGTGGGTGCCTGGAACTCGCTACCGGAGGAGGTGGTGGAAGCAGGGACGATAGTGACATTTAAGGGGCATCTTGACAAATACATGAATAGGATGGGAATAGAGGGATACGGACCCAGGAAGTGTAGAAGATTGTAGTTTAGTCGGGCAGCATGGTTGGCACGGGCTTGGAGGGCCGAAGGGCCTGTTCCTGTGCTGTACATTTCTTTGTTCTTTGTTTGTTTGTATCAAGCAGGGGGGTGTATCAAGCAGGGGGGGGTGTCAAGCGGGGGGGGGGGGGGGGGGGGGGTGTCAAGGGGGGGGGTGTCAAGCGGGGGGGGGGTGTCAACCGGGGGGGATGTCAAGCAGGGGGGGGGTGTCAAGCAGTGGGTTGGTGTCAAGCAGTGGGTTGGTGTCAAGCAGGGGGGGGTGTCAAACAGGGGGGGGTGTCAAGCAGGGGGGGGTGTCAAGCAGGGGGTGCGTCAAGCAGGGGGTGCGTCAAGCAGGGGGGTGCGTCAAGCAGGGGGGTGCGTCAAGCAGGGGGGTGCGTCAAGCAGGGGGGTGCGTCAAGCAGGGGGGTGCGTCAAGCAGGGGGGTGCGTCAAGCAGGGGGGTGCGTCAAGCAGGGGGTGCGTCAAGCAGGGGGGTGCGTCAAGCAGGGGGGTGCATCAAGCAGGGGGGTGCGTCAAGCAGGGGGGTGCGTCAAGCAGGGGTTGCGTCAAGCAGGGGGGTGCGTCAAGCAGGGGGGTGCGTCAAGCAGGGGGGTGCGTCAAGCAGGGGGGTGCGTCAAGCAGGGGGGGTGCGTAAAGCAGGGGGGGTGCGTAAAGCCGGGGAGTGCGTAAAGCCGGGGAGTGCGTAAAGCCGGGGAGTGCGTAAAGCCGGGGAGTGCGTAAAGCCGGGGAGTGTGTATCCCAATGGAGTGTATAAACCAGGGGAGTGTATGGAACCAGGGGAGGATGCACAACAAGAGTGTGTGTAAAATGAGGAGAGTGTACAGCAGTTGAGTGCTCAAACCAGATGAGTGTGAAACCAGGACAGCATGTAAACCAGAGGAGTGTGTGAAACTAGCGTGGTGTAAACCAGGGGATTGTGTAAATCAGGGGATTGCTTCACAGTGCCAGGTTCCAAGGTTTGATTCCCGCTTGGGTCGCTGCCTGTGCAGAGTCTGCACGTTTTCCCTGTGTCTGTGTGGGTTTCCTCCGGATGCTACGGTTTCCTCCCACAAGTCCCGAAAGACATGCTTGTTATGTGAATTGGACATTCCCCCAATATTTTGTTTTCTGACTTGTCTCAGTAGAAACTTACGAATAATTCTGTATTTTTATATCAGCTGTACGATCTGACTTTTTACTTGCACCAAAGGTTCACAACTTGTGAGGTTAAAGTGCTTCTGATACATTTTAATCCAACAAAGTTACAAAAAAGTGCAAATGGATACTTACACATTGCTGAATCTGTACCTAATTAATTCTACACTGATTACTTTACGAAAAGCTATTATCACAAGTTGATCCAACGTTCCATGATATGGCGGGGGGGGCGAATTATGGAAAATTATCCCACCTGCCCTCTCGTGTATCACTGTTGGATTGGACATGTTTATCTGGGACTTGAGGTCAATGTGAGTGTGACTGCTTCTGTTCTCTGTGACGGTGGAGCTGATGTTGTGCCTGTGTCTCTGCAATGTTGGGTGAATATTGTACTTACTGTCAGTTAGAAGGAGACGTGTACATTCACGTTGCTGCGGAATCATCATCTTGGAACTCATCTCTTCATCTGTTGAACTGGGCGGAAGATAACATATCTCTTGTAAATCAGGGCCAGATGAGGCCAATGATAGATCAATCTATTCTTTCAATTGATAATCAGTAAAATAAAGAAAATACTCTCCAAATCCTAACCCAGAATCAGACAAATAAGCCAGGCCCAGAAAGAGCTCTCCCTTCCCCCCGGCTCACTCCAAGTCCCGGAACAAGATCGTGCTCCGCTGTGCCTCTTGCAAACAGCCCCTGATTCTCCCTGAACTCCCCCCGAGTCAGTAATGATCTCTGAGCCTCTTTGCTCACACGCCCAGATGGATGTGCTGCTGCAATGAGAACGCTGTTCCTGGGCTGGAGGGGCTGCACATGCGCTCTCACCCTCAGTGACGACAGGCAGGGGGCGGGGTTATGCCGGGCGTGCGCAGATCCCCGCAGCAATTCCGCATTGAGAACCAATGGGAATATTACCCATTTCACTGTCATCACATATAGAGCAAAACCTCCTATAGAGCCCGTGTTGGGGGCAGTGTGTGTGGGTTTTTTTTTCGGGTTTAACAACTGTCATAATATTTTTGTGGTTTGTTTTTTTTCCCTTGTGTTTTCTTCCCTTGTGAGTGATGACCTGCTGCATTTATCTCCACGCAGCAGGATTAAAACCCTGCATCCACCGACTATTCTGGAGTGATGCACGGCGTGACAACGAAAGTAAAAGAACAAAAATTAACTGAGGGACAAAAGCAAACCGGGGGGTGCTCCAAAAAGAAAGCAACTGGAGCAGAGCCCAAAAAGGAATCAGAAAGGAAACGGAAACGTAACAAAACCCGTTAAATTAAAGTGTGAAAATCAGGGTTGATGAGGCAGTCCAACCCCGACGGCGGCCACCGAGCACGGAAGGCCTCAAGTGTGCTCGTGGTCACCACAAGCTCCCACTCCAGGGACACCCGGCCACGAACGAGGCTGCGGAGGAGGGGCAGACAGTCAGGCCGGACGACCCCCTCGGTCGCCCGCTGCCTGGACCTATTAATGGCAAGTGTGGCCAGGAACAGGAGCAGGTTCACAAGGAGGTCCTCCGCCTTCCCCGCTTCCCCACCTTCCCACACCAGATGTCCATCGATCAGGAGCGTGGGGCTTAAGTGCAAAGAAAACCTCAACAACAATATCGTCAAAAAACTAAGAAAGGAGTGCAGCCAAAGAGAGACAACAAACACATGCTCCACAGACTCCACCAGGCCGCAAAAGTGGCAGGTCTCTGGGGAGGCCGTGTGGCGATTTAACCGATGGTTGCACAACACTGCCTTCTGCAGCACCCTCCACCCCAGGTCCCCAAGTCTTATAGGGAAGACGCCTCCGTAGAGGGAACTCCAGTTGGGACCTCCGCTGCTGGACAGCAACAAGGCACGCCAAGCCGTGTCCGGATGGCGGGCGAGGGCAAGGAGGTGGAAGGTGTGCAGCAGCAGGCCGTACAGGAAACACATCTGCGCGGTACGAAAAGGCAGGGGGGGTGTCGACATGAAGCGACTGGGGTTGTGGGGTACCGGCGCCTGAAAGGGGTTCCGGGGCCTGGGACCAACGTGGCATTCCGTCCGAGCAGGGGTCCGCTCAGACGGGATGCAACCGCACAACTGCGCCGTCTCGAGACCAAGGGGCCGAGCACGACCATTTTGAGGCCTCGGATGGGCTTGGCCGCGTGCTGGATGGACACAGCACCGCGCTCGGAGAGCTCGTAGGGCGTCATCCAGTCCACTCCTCTGCCACCCTGCACGTCCCCGATCCTGGTCACCCCGGCATCCACAGCCCTCCGCTCCGCCAGCCACCGGAATGGATATTGGCTGAGGTGCGGATTCCTGAGCAGCGGCTCCCTTATGAGAGCCACTACTCCTGACAGCGGAGAGCTGTGGCACGTGGGGACCCTGTTCCAGACTTTGAGATGGTCCTGGTACAAGACGGGCAGCGCCAACAAAGAATTCTGAAGACCTTGCTGGTCAACATCGTAGTTCAGGCCGTGCACCTGGCAGAAGAAATATGTCGCCAAGGCACACCATCGTGGAGGAGGCTCAATGTACAGGTATCGCTGCAGAGTCTGAAGGCGTGAAGTCGTGATCTGGATGCGAAGGCACACCAGCGCCTGACCGCCCTCCGTAAGCGGGAGACTCCAGACCTCCGCAGCGACCCAGTGCAATACATTTTCCCAGAAGAACCGAATCAGAGTTCTCTGGATGCCTGTGACAAAGTCAGGGGGAGGGGTCAAAGTGACCAGCCAGTACCACAACATGCAGTCTATCAGCTGGTTTATGATGAGAACTCGACCCCTGTAGGACATCACTCGGAGCAGTCCTGTCCAGCGACCCAGGCGAGCGGTGACCTTGGTCTCCAACTCCTGCCAGTTCGCCGGCCAGGCTTCCTTTGCTGGGCAAAGATAGACTCTCAAGTCGAGGATGTTGGTCCAAGTAGAGGATGTTGGTCCGGCTCCAACTGAAGGGCCTGAGCTCCTCTGGGAGGGGGTCCATCTGCCACGGACCGACCAGGAGTCCGGAACATTTAGCCCGGTTGATCCCAGCTGAAGATGCGGCGGAGTACACAGCCTGGCACTCTCGCATCCTTCGCAGGTCACCGGGGTCAATGAACATGAGCAGCACATCATCAGCGTAAGCCAAAACGACCACCGCCATGCCCAGCTCACGCAGAACCAGCCCCGACAACCTCTTCCGCAGGACGCGCAGGAAAGGCTCCACGCAGAGAGAATAAAGTTGGCCGGGCAAGGGGCAGCCCTGACGCACACCTCTCCCAAAGCGAAGGGGCGCTGTCAGGGACAGGTTAACCTTAATCAGACACTCAGAGGCAGCGTACAGTAATCGGATCCGGGCGACAAAGTGCGTCCTGAACCAGAAGGCTCGCAGAGGCCCGAGCAAATAATCGTGCCCCACCCTGTCGAACGCCCTCTCCTGGTCAAGAGACCGGAAGGCGCTCAACATCCCAGTCATCTGGGAATGATGGATGTCCCCGACCAGATGGATATTATGGTAAATGGTGCGGTCCGGGACGGTGTGGGACTGTCAGGGTGGATCATGGTAAATGGTGCGGTCCGGGACGGTGTGGGACTGTCAGGGTGGATCATGGTAAATGGTGCGGTCCGTGACGGTGTGGGACTGTCAGGGTGGATCATGGTAAATGGTGCAGTCCGGGACGGTGTAGGACTGTCAGGGTGGATCATGGTAAATGGTGCGGTCCGTGACGGTGTGGGACTGTCAGGGTGGATCATGGTAAATGGTGCGGTCCGGGACGTTGTGGGACTGTCCGGGTGGATCATGTGGTCCAGCACAGGGCCACGGCGCAAAGACATGACCGTGGCAATTATTTTGTAGTCCGTGCTGAGGAGGGAGACCGCTCGCCTGTTTTTGGGTCGGCGGAAATCCCCTTTCTTGGGCAGCAGGGCAATAACGGCCCTGCGCCACGAAAGGGGCATCTCCCCGGTCACGATACATTCCCCAGGACCCCCGCGTAGTCGCTCCCCAGGATGTCCCAGCACGCACTGAAGATCTCCACGGTCAGCCCATCCAGCCCTGGGGTCTTGCCCCTTGACAAGCTGTCGAGGGCGCCGGTCTTGATGATTGACGGTTTGGTCGAGACCCCGACGCCCTCCGGGCCGACCTGCGGCAGGTCCTCCCACAGAACTCTGCAAGCGTCCTCGCTGCACGGATCCGGAGTATAGAGGTCAGAATAAAAGTCCCTGATTAGGGTCCTGACCCCCTCCGGATCCGAGACGAGGGACCGTCGTCGGCCGACTGGCCCTGCATCCTCTTCCCAGCGAGTAGAAGGGGGAGCCACGGTCCATGTCTGTCAGGAGACGGATCCGTGACCTCACATACGCGCCGTGGGACCCGACAAGTTGCAGGTCCCGCAGCACGCCCGTCTTCTCCCTGTACAGCAGCCCCAGGGCCGGGTCCTCATCCGGCTGAGGGAGACGTGACTCCAGATGGAAGACTTCTTCAGCCAATTTGGCGATCATGTATTTCCGCCCCGGCATCGACCGCTTCGTGTACCCCTGACAGAAGGCGCGGACATGAGTCTTGCCCAAGTCCCACCATAGCCTCAAGGAGGGGAAGCCACCCTGCTTCTTTCTCCAGCCGGCCCAGAAACGGCAAAGCGATTCCAGGAACCTCTTGTCCTCCAGCAGCAGGTTGTTAAAGTGCCAGTACGCGGACCGTGCCTGAGCGCGGAGCTGGCCGAGCCCCGCCCACACCAGGAGTCCCCCGAGGAACAGAACAGCCTGTCGCTGCTCCCCCTGGTCCGAGTCGATCCCACCCCCAGGATCACCCTCAGGCGGGTTCCTCGCAGGCCCCCCCCCCCTCGATTCAGAGTCCGTGGTGACACCGACCCCGCCATCGATGCCGGGCCCTCGGAAAGACCCCCTGGAACAGCTCCGGGATGGATCCTGGGCTCCTTCGCATCGTCTGCTTGGGCCTTGTGAGCGGGGAGCCTTCCTCGCCGTCGCCCGCCCACGACCCGAAGATATAGGGGCTCTGATGGCTGCCGCAGGCCCCCAGCGATGAACAAAAGGTATTCGGGGAGTAAAACTGCACCGGGCAGAACAAGCATTTGGGGGGTCACGTCTCCGCCCGCCCCCAGGCCTCCCTGCTCGGGGGACGACGGCAGCTCGGTCACATCAGCGGCTGCTTTGGCCTTCTTTTTAACAGGGATGGGCATCAGGGTGATGGAAATAAACACAGGAGATACCCAACCCCGCTCGCCTGGGGAGGGGGTAGCAAGATCCACCACCACCTCCAACCCAGGCCGCTGGCGCTTGCGGTGGGCAAGCTGATGTTGCTGCGGGGCCACTACTGCTGGAAGGCCCTCGGCAGCAACCCCCCCACCCTCTGCAATGCCCCCCCCCCCCTCCGCATCGCCGAGCCCCTGGGACTGTGGTGGGGCCGGAACAGCATCCAGCTCGGGACTGTACACAGGGTCCCCACCGCCCGTGTGTTGGTCTCTCCAGACCCCTCATGTTGTTGTGAGGTGGCGGCGGCATCGCGAGGTGAGGCTGCGGCCTCTGTGTTGGTTGGGACGGGCACGGGGTCAGTACTCGTGATGGGGCCAAGGTGTGGGTGGGCCCGGTCCGACCATCGCGCCGTCTTCCGTTTGGCCTTTTTAGGCCGCCAACAGCCGAGGTGTTGTCAGGGGCCGGCTGCTGGGCAGACAGAGGTGGTGGAGGAGAGGGGGGCAGTGCCTGCCGTGGCCGCCCTGGAGATGTTGTTGGCAGTGGCCGTTAGGGTGGGGCAGTTCCGGCGAATATGCCCCAGCCCACTTCAGGCATGGCACCGCATGCCATCCGCAGACCAGATCACTTTATGGTCCTTCCCTTGGTGGGGAGCCACAAATCCTCCCTCCATGACCTCCTCCCGGGTCAGGCAGACAAAACCCTGATGCCGGAAGGAGTATTCATGACAGAGGGAAGTGTCCCGCAGGCCGAGTGTCAGCGGCGCCACCCCGGACCTGACCTCCCCCAGGAAGTTGAGATGGGGAGGAGGAGCTCGGTGGGGAGGTAGAGCGGGACGTTTGAAGGAGTGACACATTCGGCGGTGGCCTCCAGTGGGTCCACCACCACGTGTGCCCCACCCACTGTGAGCCCCCTTTCCAGGACACGGTAGACCGCCTGCTCGGCCCGCAGGAAAAACACGGCCTGACCGGAAGATTTCCGGGGAGGGTGGAGGTGTGGGGCTAGGGTTCAGGTGTGAGCTTAGGTAGTTGGGGAGGGCTGGTTTAGCACAGTGGGCTAAGCACCTGGCTTGTAATGCAGAACACGTCCAGCAGCGTGGGTTCAATTCCCATGCCGGACTCCCCGAACAGGCGCCGGAATGTGGTGACTGGGGCTTTTCACAGTAACTTCATTGAAGCCTACTTGTGACAATCTATTATTATTAATATGCTCTTTCCAAGGGCCGTTGCAGACTTGATGGGCCGAATGGCCACTGTAGACTCGATGAAATCTATGAACTCAGCTCCAGCTCCAGTTGAAAGCTTCTCCAGTCTCCACTTGAATTGTTGACAAACAGTTCGGAGCAGATTGCAGCACTTTCTCTGTAATGAGCACCATGACATACTGACAAAGCTGGATTTTAAAATTCTTCTTCAGTAACTGCATGTTTACCAATAATAATTCTTATAATGTTTCATTGCTCAGGTCTCTTCTTGTAGTATGAGACCTGGTCTTGTCCTAATGTCTGAAACTGCCTTTTCCATTCTGCTTCAGTTATAAATGTTCTTATCTGTAACATATGTACTGCATCAATGACATTAGATCAGTTACTCCTGGTAAATGAAGGAAAAGTGGATGAACTGAATCAGCGGAATTTTACAGAGCAGTACTTTTAAACCGTTTTTACCTGCGACCCATTTTAACCAACCGGCTATCCCTTGGGACCCATGCTGGCCAGCTTTTGGGACCCACACCAGCTGACCTCCGTGACCCACTATGTTCTCTTACCTTTAATCCAGTAGGTGAACTTGCTTGGTCCTTATGATCTCACTCCAATCAGGTTTAGAGGTGAGGGCAGTGCATGTATCAGGTGCAGAGTTCAGCTGGTTCCTGTGTGCTGTCTTCATCCTTTTGAGGATGAAAAATCCAACCTTGAACATGTAGATCCTTGTGATGTGGAATAGCAAAAGAATGTTTGCTTTACTCCGTACTGGGTACTCCTCGGAGACGCTACGCTGGAACTCTGAAAACCTCATGGAGTTGTGCCGTATTTTTAATGTGCTGTCACAGGTAAGGTGCAGAAGCTCAGTTTGTACATTTGGAGTCAGCTATAAGTCAGTAAATTGAGTCTGGGGTCTCGAACTCAAAGGGAGTTTTCACCAACCAATTCTCTCTCAAAATCTGAAACTTCTCCTCTGGAAAATAGCGATAAAAACTGTTGTTCAGTGCAGCCAGTCTATCGACAGTTCCCTTCCTAACCGTTTTCTTCGAGATGTCATTGCAGTGTGGGGAACATGTAGTAGGTTTGGCTTTCTACGCGCAGTTGCCTAACATTCAATGACTTTTGGAAAGCATCAAATTCTTCACAGCGCCAAAAGCAATCATCCTCCTTCCCTGACAATTTGCGGTTCAGTGTGTTTAGAATTGAAAAGATGTCTGGAAGGTAAGACATAGAGAGCTTCCACGTTTCATCAGCAAACAAATCAGCCAGAGGGGATCCTGATTTGCATTGGCACAATTTATAAAGACATACCTTCAAATATCACCTTTATTCTGCTGTGTTCCTGTTTCCAGCTTCTTCTTAATGGGTTGTTGAGCAGAGGCCGTGGAGCTCACCCCAGCTCTGCTTTGTGTTGCTGTGGACTCTCCTCAGCGACTCTCTCCCACAGATTTAGATGTGTGATCCGGGCCTGTTTGTGTCTCTGACCCTCTCTTCCTTATTACAAAACCGTCCATTTTCAATTCTTCACAGCTGCCAGCTACAAAATGGAGGATCTGCTCTCTGGCGCCGCTTCAACCTGCTGTTGCTTCAAAGAAGCTGCCCTTCGACAGCCCGGTGACGTCAGGAGGAGACGGTCCGGCCCGCTGTGTACCGCGCCTGCGCACTGTCTGATCGGGCTGAGTGGGCACGCATGCGCGGGATAGCCGGCACCCGGGACAGTCCCTGAAGAGTGACGTGTTATTACCAGCAGAGAGAATGTGCTGCTGCCGGCAGAGGGAGGCCCAGAGTCAGAGCAATGTGTCAATTAGGGGAATCTGACTGGCCACAGAGGTTTGTGGATGGGCGGGGGCAGTTGCTCTAATTGGGTACCTGAAACAACCAATCAGATGCTCGTAGATGTCTGAGCATTCTAAATTCACCAATGGTGACTTGGTCTCTCACCCATCCTTCATTAACATAGTTCACTGAGTTAGTCGAGAAAAGAACAGTTGTGTGGCAATTCTCAGTTATTGTGTGTCTGCAGTTTGCTCTGACCATGGCTGAGGACAAGAAAGCTCCAGCTCCCAAGAAGGGCGCTAAGAAAACCCAGAAGAAGGTACCAGTGAAGGGCAACAAGAAGAGGAGACGAGCCAGGAAGGAGAGTTACTCCATCTACATCTACAAAGTGATGAAGCAGGTTCACCCCGACACCGGCATCTCCTCCAAGGCCATGAGCATCATGAACTCGTTCGTCAACGATATTTTCGAGCGCATCGCGGGTGAGGCTTCCCGCCTGGCCCATTACAACAAGCGCAGCACCATCAGCTCCCGGGAGATCCAGACCGCCGTGCGCCTGCTGCTGCCCGGGGAACTGGCCAAGCACGCCGTGTCGGAAGGGACAAAGGCGGTGACCAAGTACACCAGCTCCAAGTAAAACTGTTCTCAAACTCATCAAAACCCAACGGCTCTTTTAAGAGCCACCCACAATTTCTGCAAAGCAGCCAAACTATCATATTTTCAAGTATCAGTTTAAGAATAGCCAAATCCGTTCAAATAGCGTTTCACTGGAACATAACATCCTTCGTGCCTTGATAATAAAGTCCCATCATTTTGTGACTGCTCGGTGACGCTGTGTGTCTTTGGTTTCTGACTTGGTCATATTCGGTCCCTGTCGCTAGATTTGGAGAGACAATAGAACTCCAAAACCTCCCTTTCAATTTGTGTTCAGGTTCCGAAAAACCTCCCTTTCCATTTATGTTCAGGTTTACTCAATAATCGATCAGTTTATTGAGAGCACACCAGTGGTGTGGGAAAACTCCATTTCAATACTGACACGAGCTCCAAATTGCTCACTCCACTTTTAACACTGAGGAAGCAGTATACAATATGGAAACAAATTTATAAAATTTTCACTTGGCCGTATATTTGACATTCTGTCGGCGACTGAGAGCGTTTTAAACAGCAGCCAGATTAAACCCGACTGGACTGCAAATTGTAAAAATATTTGAAGACAGTTTCGGATCTAAATCCACGTTCTGCAGATTCAAAACGTTTACAAAGATGCCCCCGGACATGCTGAGTTTATACAGCACGTTCTCCTTAATTCACATTTGCAGCAACGCATTATTTTGCTTTAATTTATTTTGGGTTTGTCAGTTACAGAGAAAGCACGAAATCAGAAACTGACAGATGAAGAGAAACTGTGGTCTAGGGATAGAGAGAGAATCCAACATTTTTACACTCAAAATTCATCGATGTATTCACATTTTTCTCTTTTTTAAATCTTTTCGCGCTCTTTTAAGCTTTGAAATCAATCTTCGGTTGGAATCTGGACATTTGGCGCCCAAACTTTCCGCCCTCAGTACCCTGGATCCCCCTGATTGGTGCTTCAAACAGATATCTGATTGGTCAGTTTGTGCCAGGCTGCACAATGTTGTTCAGATAACCAATCAGCAATGTGTGCACCGCCATTCCTCCTGAAGCTATAAGAGAAGTGAATGTGGGCGGGTTTCCTCATTCTGTGTGAAAGTGTTTGTGAGATTGGGACAATGTCTGGAAGAGGAAAGACCGGCGGTAAAGCTCGAGCCAAGGCCAAGTCTCGCTCCTCCCGGGCTGGACTGCAGTTCCCGGTGGGCCGTGTTCACAGGCACCTGAGAAAGGGCAACTATGCCCAGCGTGTGGGGGCCGGAGCCCCGGTCTATCTGGCTGCTGTGCTCGAGTATCTGACCGCTGAAATCCTCGAGCTGGCCGGCAACGCGGCCCGGGACAACAAGAAGACCCGCATCATCCCCAGGCACCTGCAGCTGGCCGTCCGCAACGACGAGGAGCTCAACAAGCTGCTGGGAGGGGTGACCATCGCTCAGGGCGGGGTGCTGCCTAATATCCAGGCCGTGCTGCTGCCCAAGAAAAGCAGCGCTGGCGCCGGCAAGAAGTGAAGCGACCATTCTTTAATCTAATAACCCAAAAGGCTCTTTTCAGAGCCACTCACTTGATCTGAAAAAGAGCGAATTATTTTTTGACACGAGATTCTGCTCTGCTACTTAATATGAAAATATTTAACGCTTTATGGTATCAATCCGTAGCGCGTTCCAATATTGAAATAAGGAAGCCTGCGATCCAATCTATCCTGTAGAGTTTCTGCAATGGCTATCTAAGTGGGTTACTATGTGACTCGTTTCTTACTCAGGACCGGGAATAATCTAATCCGGGCTGGTTTAACACAGGGCTAAAGAGCTGGTTTTTAAAGGACGGTTCAATTCCCTACCAGCGTCCCCGAACATGCGGCGGAATGTGGTCGTGTCACAGTAACTTTATTTGAAGCCTACTACCGATGCTTATATTCGAAATCACGTCAAATTAGTGTTGGGTGTTGAAGCTCTTTTCCTGACAGACTTGGTGGCTCTTAAAAGAGCCTTTGTTGCTGTTGGTGATGAAGCCGGGCTTTAGGCGCGTTCCCCGCGGATGCGGCGGGCCAGCTGGATGTCTTTGGGCATGATGGTGACTCGCTTGGCGTGGATGGCGCACAGGTTGGTGTCCTCAAAGAGCCCCACCAGGTAAGCCTCGCTGGCCTCCTGCAGGGCCATGACGGCGGAGCTCTGGAAGCGCAGGTCTGTCTTGAAGTCCTGAGCGATCTCTCGCACCAGGCGCTGGAAGGGCAGTTTGCGGATCAGCAGCTCGGTGGATTTCTGGTAGCGGCGGATCTCCCTCAGAGCCACAGTGCCGGGTCTGTAGCGATGGGGCTTCTTCACTCCGCCCGTGGCTGGAGCGCTCTTGCGGGCCGCTTTGGTAGCCAGCTGTTTGCGAGGAGCTTTGCCTCCGGTCGATTTGCGCGCTGTCTGCTTGGTCCTGGCCATGATGTGAAACTGGGGGAAACGCACACGCTGAGAATGCTGGCGCCGCTCTCTCGCTGCCTATTTAAGACATTATAGTGACCGCCCACTTCTCCTCATTGGATGCAGCCCGATCCCGTGAACAAGTTTGAAAAGAGCGATGAGCGGCAAGGATATCAGGGCCCTGATTGGTGGACCTGCAACTGACACCCCATCAATTTCAAAAAGCCCGCCAATTTCACAGGGACAAGGAACGGATATTTGACAAAACCGAAAAAATCAAAACTCAATCTCAAGTTGTAAATGTGAAAAACTTCTCAATGATTCCTGGTCCCATTTTTGTCTCAGATTCGACCCACTGCCTGAGCACCCGGATTAAATTCAGATTCACTCCCCGATTGTTCTACAACAGACTGGGATAAAGCTCCTATTGAGGGGGGGAATTCTGTCTCATTTTTATCTGATCAGCGATATCGGTTCTTTCAATGCGAAGAGCGATAGGTATTAAAGGGAAAATTGGCTGATTCGTTCAGCGACTGTTCTGGGGGAGATGGAAGGAGGAGGCGGTGTTTACAGATCAGTTATGTAAATAGTGTCTCTGATCAATGTCAGTGTTCATTGTGCGCGGTTACAGGTTTGACCTCGGAGAATGGTTTCGTATTTCAGACTGTACAACTATGTCGCCGAATTATAGAATTTATACTGCAGGAGACCATTCGGCCCATCGAATCTGCACCGGCTCTTCAAGAGTGAAAACAGAAATCAATGCTCGGAAAGGATTTCCTGCTCTAACGCCACCCGTTTTAACAGGAAATCGAGGTTTCCAAGCTATGAGTCGCTAAACCAGCTCGATGAGTTATGCTGCTGCCATTCTAAGGTCAGTGGTCTCATTGTGAGGATTTGGGCGGCTCTTAAAAGAGCCTTTGGGTTTTGTTATATTGTCAAATTGACTTTCTCAGCCGCCGAATCCATAGAGAGTGCGGCCCTGGCGTTTAAGAGCGTAAACCACATCCATGGCGGTGACGGTCTTGCGCTTGGCGTGTTCAGTGTAGGTGACGGCGTCCCTGATCACATTCTCCAGGAAAACCTTCAGCACCCCGCGAGTCTCCTCATAGATCAAACCCGAGATGCGCTTGACGCCGCCACGGCGAGCCAGGCGGCGGATTGCTGGTTTGGTGATGCCCTGGATATTATCACGAAGCACTTTGCGGTGCCGCTTTGCTCCGCCTTTACCCAGTCCTTTGCCTCCTTTCCCTCTGCCAGACATGATGCTTGTTCAGTCAAATCGCTGCTGAATGAGAGACGAGCTGCTGCTCGTTCCTTTATTATACAGCCCGCCCCGACCTGACTGAGAGAGAGAGGCGGGGAGCAGACTGAGTGACAGACAGAGCAGTGAAATGTCTTTGATCATCCAGCTCCTCCTCCTGCCTGCTCCATCCCACATTTTATATTCCAAACAGAAGTGAAAAGAGCGCGCTGAACAACACGTACAACTGCAACATCAGATAGCAGCTAGTTAGAAACGCAGATCTATTAAATCCAGACTTGTCAGTAATATTCCCGCCTCAGTTCACTCCTTTCAAGAACCAGCCCAACTATCTGCTCCTATTTCAACCCCAGCTCCTATTCCATCCCCACACAACTCCTCTCCCAGACGGGTTGGGGATTTTACTAACATCCCTTCCAGCTGATATAAAGTGTTTAAGTTATGAGGTGGAATTTCTTCGCCATGTAACTCTTTTACAGACTCTCCCCTGAATCTGTGAATAATGAAACTAACACAAACTGTGACTGTTCCCCCGGACACATCCCCGGTTAGAAGAGGCAGCAACATCCCTGTGTTTTAGTGCAGAGTGGGGGGAGAGGCCCGGTGCAGAGCATGTCAGCGAGTGAGCGGCAATACTGGATTGACATTTCTGTCTGAAATCTGCTCCCAGCACCGGGACAGCGATTCATTGGTCGGGGGGTCAGCTCTTTCCGGAGAGATGTGGGTGGCTCTGATAAGAGCCTTTGGGTTCAGGTTTACAATTTGCTCGCCTTCTTTCACTTCTTTGCTGGTTTCTTAGCCTTTACTGATTTGACTTTGGGCTTGGCCCTCGATTGGGTCGGATTTATTCTGCCCGTGGTCTTTTTCACAGGAGACCTTTTCTTCGGGGCTGCTTTCTTCGCGCTCTTTTTGGGAGTTGCCGCCTTCTTGGCTGCTGGTTTCTTGGGAGATTTCTTGGCTGCTGGTTTCTTGGGAGATTTCTTGGCTGCTGGTTTCTTGGGAGATTTCTTGGCTGCTGGTTTTTTGGGAGATTTCTTGGCTGCTGGTTTCTTGGGAGATTTCTTGGCTGCTGGTTTCTTAACTGAAGTTTTCGTGGCTGCTGTTTTCTTGGGAGATTTCTTGGCTGCTGGTTTCTTCACTGAAGGTTTCTTGCCTGCTACGGTCTGTCTCAATTTCCCCCCTGTTGTCTTCTTAACGATCTTGAAAGAGCCGGAGGCGCCCGTGCCCTTGACCTGAGCCAAGGCGCCTTTAGCCAATTCCCTCCTGACACTTTGCTTTATCTGGGCCCCCCGTTTATCCACATCGACCCCTTTGCTCCGCAGCGCCTTCTTTATGGCCTGTAAGGAAATCCCCTTGCGATCGCCGCTTTCCGCCACAATCTGGAGGATCAGCTCGCCCAGACCGGGACCTTCTTGTTTCTTCCGGGGAACCGCTTTCTGCTTCTTGACAGCCTTGACTGGGGCGGCGGCTGAAGGAGCCGTTTCGGCGGCTGCACTATCGCTCATGTCCGAGACTCTGCACAAAATCTCTCCGTCAATGTGGGTGAGAAATGAAGCCTCTGGTGGCGGCACTGAGCAACTTAAAGGCAGCGAGCGGACGGGGCGGAGACAACCTGCTCTCAGCTCCAGGCTGCTGCTGCCTCTCTGTGTTTTTCTCTCGTCCCAAACTCTCCAATTCCACTCAAATTCCAGCTCTACAGTGTCCCAGGATAATTCCTTCCTGTCTCTCACACTCTCATGTTTGCTGTAGAAAAGGTTTCACGCGATTTGAAGGCTCCATTTTGCATTTAAACCCGTTTTACTGATGCACTGTTCGCGCTCTCTCACCCGATCGCTCTCATTTTCCCAACCTTTCCACAGAAATCTGGAAAGCAGCATCGAAACTGCCCTGAAATCCAACTTGGAAAAGTAGGAGGGGAACAGGGGGATTGTTCGAATAAAAAATATTTCCATTTAGTCCCAGAGGGATTGGGAGATGATCTGGTCAGAGCGGACACACAAACACAGTTGGTTTCTCCTGTTTGGCCCGCCCCTTTCACACACTCTCTCTTCCACAATATTCACATCCACACACAAGGTCTGGAAATGACATTTCCCAGGGCAGAATTCTCCCTCTTCTCAACACTTGTTCCCAATCCGTGTCTTAATTATAGATTTTCATCTCACTGATCAATTCTCTGAGTTTTCTGTTTACCTAAATACCCGGCAGCAGCCAGTCATATTTTTAAATCTAAATTCATTGATGACCCACCTTTCGTGAAGGTGAAAATACAATTGATCTCTCTCTCAGTGGAGATTTTCCTGCTTGATGTGATCCTCCTGCACTGCCCGGTAACACTGAACCCCAAACTCAACAAACAGGGACACCCAGTTAAAGAATAATCCCACCCCCTCTGAGAGTGGAGATTTTCACAGTGACACACAGATTCTGACCATTCTGATCCCAATAGCAAATTTAAAAAATAAAGATGGACTCACAGAGCCGGACTTTATGTGTGGAGGAGGGGCAGTGACCGTCTCACCCACAACACGGCAGCTGTGTTCACAGTGAGGGCCAGTGTTACACGTGTTATCACTGTGTCCAGTGTTCACAGTGAGTGCCAGTGTTACACGTGTTATCACTGTGTCCAGTGTTCACAGTGAGTGCCAGTGTTACACGTGTTATCACTGTGTCCAGTGTTCACAGTGAGGGCCAGTGTTACACGTGTTGTCACTGTGTCCAGTGTTCACAGTGAGTGCCAGTGTTACACGTGTTATCACTGTGTCCAGTGTTCACAGTGAGGGCCAGTGTTACACGTGTTATCACTGTGTCCAGTGTTCACAGTGAGGACCAGTGTTCGACGTGCTATCACTGTGTCCAGTGTTCACAGTGAGGGCCAGTGTTACACATGTTATCACTGTGTCCACAACACTCCTGATGACATATTGAAAATGAGAGAGAAAGACAAGAAAAATAGAGAGTGTGACAGAGAAACAAGGATAAGGATGAACTCATAGAGCTGGACTTTCTGTGTGGAGGGGAGGCACTTCCACAATCCGGGCACCTGGAAATCAGAGGAATGTTTACAACCAGGGGAGTTTCCATCCAGGAGAGTGTTTAAAATTAGTGAGTGTAAACCAGGAGAGTGTGCAAAACCATGAGAATGTGCACACTAAAAATTATGTAAACCTGAGAGTTTGTAAACCAGAGAGTGTGTAAACCAGGGCAGTGTGTACAACAGGGGAATGTATAAAGCAGGGAGTGTATTCACCAGAAGATTGTGTGAATCATGAGAATGGTGATACCAGAGAAGTGTGTAAATCTAAAGGAGAACAAAGAAAAGTACAGCACAGGAACAGGCCCTTCGGCCCTCCAAGCCCGTGCCAACCATGCTGCCCGACTAAACTACAACCTTCTACACTTCCTGGGTCCGTATACCTCTATTCCCATCCTATTCATGTATTTGTCAAAATGCCCCTTAAATGTCACTATCGTCCCTGCTTCCACCACGTCCTCCGACAGCGAGTTCCAGGCACCCACTGTGCTGTGTAAAAAAACTTGCCTCGTACATCTACTCTAAACTTTGCCCCTCGCACCTTAAACCTATGCCCTCTAGTAATGGACCCCTCTACCCTGGGGAAAAGCCTCTGACTATGCCCCTCATAATTTTATAGACCTCTAACAGGTCGCCCCTCAACCTCCGTCGTTCCAGTAAGAACAAACCGAGTTTATTCAACCGCTCCTCATTGCAAATGTCCTCCATACCAGGCACCATCCTGGTAAATCTCTACTGCACCCTCTCTAAAGCCTCCACATACTTCTGGTAGTGTGGCGACCAGAATTGAACACTGAACTCCAAGTGTGGCCTAAGGTTCTATACAGTTGCAACATGACTTACCAATTCTTGTACTCAATGCCCTGGCCAATGAAGGCAAGCATGCCGTATGCCTTCTTGACAACTCTCCACCTGTGTTGCCCCTTTCAATGACCTGTGGACCTGTACTGCTGGATCTCTTTGACTTTCAATACTCTTGAGGGTTCTACCATTCACTGTATATTCCCTACCTGCATTAGACCTTCCAAAATGCATTACCTCACATTTGTCTGGATTAAACTCCAACTGTCATCTCTCCGCCCAAGTCTCCAAACGATCTAACTCCTTCTGTATCCTCTGACAGTCCTCATCACTATCTGCAATTCCACCAACCATTGTGTCATCTGCAAACTTACTAATCAGACCAGTTACATTTTCCTCCAAATCATTTATATATACGATGAACAGCAAAGGTTCCAGCACAGATCCCTGTGGAAGACCACTAGTCACCGTCCTCCAATTAGAAAAGCACCCTTCCATTGCTACTCTCTCCCTTCTATGACCTTGCCAGTTCTGTATCCACCTTGCCAGCTCACCCCTGATCCCGTGTGACTTCAACTTTTGTGTCAGTCTTCCAGGAGAGACCTTGTCAAAGGCCTTACTGAAGTCCATTTAGACAACATTCACTGCTCTACCTGCATCAATCGTCTTTGTGAATTCTTCGAAAAACTCTATCAAGTTAATGAGACATGACCTCCCCTTCACAAAACCATGCTGCCTCTCACTAATATGTCCATTTCGATATTGAGTAAACCAGGGGGGTGAGTAAATCACGAGAGTGAGTAAACCAGGAGAGAGAGTGAACCAGAGGAGTGAGTAAACCAGGGGAGTGAGTGAACCAGGGGAGTGAGTAAACCAGGGGAGTGAGTGAAGCAGGAGAGTGAGTGAACCAGGGGAGTGAGTAAACCAGGAGAGTGAGTGAACCAGGGGAGTGAGTTAACCAGGAGAGTGAGTAAACCAAGAGAGTGAGTAAACCAGGGCAGTGGTTGAACCAGGGGAGTGAGTAAACCAGGAGAGTGAGTGAACCAGAGGAGCGAGTAAACCAGGGGAGTAAGTGAATCAGGGGAGTGAGTAAACCAGGAGAGTGAGTAAACCAGGGCAGTGGTTGAACCAGGGGAGTGAGTAAACAAGGGCAGCGAGTAAACCAGGAGAGTGAGTAAACCAGGAGAGTGAGTAAACCAGGAGAGTGAGTGAACCAGGGGAGTGAGTAAACCAGGAGAATGAGTAAACCAGGAGAGTGAGTGAGTGAACCAGGGGAGTGAGTGAACCTGGAGAGTGAGTGAACCTGGAGAGTGAGTGAACCAGGGGAGTGAGTAAACCAGGATGCGAGTAATCCAGGGGAGTGAGTGAACCAGGAGAGTGAGTGAAGCAGGGGAGTGAGTGAAGCAGGGGAGTGAGTGAAGCAGGGGAGTGAGTGAAGCAGGGGAGTGAGTGAAGCAGGGGAGTGAGTGAACCAGGGGAGTGAGTGAACCAGGGGAGTGAGTGAACCAGGGGAGTGAGTGAACCAGGGGAGTGAGTGAACCAGGGGAGTGAGTGAACCAGGGGAGTGAGTGAACCAGGGGAGTGAGTGAACCAGGGGAGTGAGTGAACCAGGGGAGTGAGTGAACCAGGGGAGTGAGTGAACCAGGGGAGTGAGTGAACCAGGAGAGTGAGTGAACCAGGAGAGTGAGTGAACCAGGAGAGTGAGTGAACCAGGAGAGTGAGTGAACCAGGAGAGTGAGTGAGTGAACCAGCGGAGTGAGCAAACCAGGAGAGTGAGTAAACCAGGAGAGTGAGTGAACCGGGGGAGTGAGCGAACCAGGAGAGTGAGTGAGTGAACCAGCGGAGTGAGCAAACCAGGAGAGTGAGTGAACCAGGAGAGTGAGCGAACCAGGGGAGTGAGCGAACAAGGGGAGTGAGTGAACCAGGAGAGCGAGTGAACCAGGAGAGTGAGTGAGTGAACCAGCGGAGTGAGCAAACCAGGAGAGTGAGTGAACCACGAGAGTGAGTGAACCAGGAGAGTGAGTGAACCAGGGGAGTGAGTGAACCAGGGGAGTGAGTGAACCAGGGGAGTGAGTGAACCAGGGGAGTGAGTGAACCAGGAGAGTGAGTGAACCAGGAGAGTGAGTGAACCAGGAGAGTGAGTGAACCAGGAGAGTGAGTGAACCAGGAGAGTGAGTGAACCAGGAGAGTGAGTGAACCAGGAGAGTGAGTGAACCAGGGGAGTGAGTGAGTGAACCAGCGGAGTGAGCAAACCAGGAGAGTGAGTAAACCAGGAGAGTGAGTGAACCAGGAGAGCGAGTGAACCAGGAGAGTGAGTGAACCTGGAGAGTGAGTGAACCAGGAGAGTGAGTGAACCAGGAGAGTGAGTGAACCAGGAGAGTGAGTGAACCAGGAGAGTGAGTGAGTGAACCAGTGGAGTGAGCAAACCAGGAGAGTGAGTGAACCAGGAGAGTGTGTGAACCAGGGGAGTGAGCAAACCAGGAGAGTGAGTGAACCAGGAGAGTGATTGAACCAGGACAGTGAGTGAACCAGGAGAGTGAGTGAACCAGGAGAGTGAGTGAACCAGGAGAGTGAGTGAGTGAACCAGGAGTGTGAGTGAACCAGGGGAGTGAGCAAACCAGGAGAGTGAGTGAATCAGGAGAGTGAGTGAACCAGCGGAGTAAGCAAACCAGGGGAGCGAATAAACCAGGAGAGTGAGTAAACCTGGGGAGTGAGTGAACCAGGAGAGTGAGTGAACCAGGAGAGTGAGTGAACCAGGAGAGTGAGTGAACCAGGGGAGCGAGTGAACCAGGGGGGTGAGTAAACCAGGAGAGTGAGTGAACCAGGAGAGTGAGTGAACCAGGGGAGTGAGTGAACCAGGAGAGTGAGTGAACCAGGGGCGCGAGTAAACCAGGAGAGTGAGTGAACCAGCAGAGCGAGTGAGTAAACCAGGAGAGTGAGTAAACCAGGGGAGTGAGTAAACCGGGAGAGTGAGTGAACCAGGGGAGTGAGTAAACCACGAGAGCGAGTTAACCAGGGGAGTGAGTGAACCAGGAGAGTGAGTGAACCAGGGGAGTGAGTGAACCAGGGGAGTGAGTGAACCAGGGGAGTGAGTGAACCAGGGGAGTGAGTGAACCAGGGGAGTGAGTGAACCAGGGGAGTGAGTAAACCAGGAGAGTGAGTGAGTGAACCAGCGGAGTGAGCAAACCAGGAGAGTGAGAAAACCAGGAGAGTGAGTGAACCAGAGGAGTGAGTGAACCAGGAGAGTGAGTGAACCAGGAGAGTGAGTAAACCAGGGGAGTGAGTAAACCAGGGGAGTGAGTAAACCAGGGGAGTGAGTAAACCAGGAGAGTGAGTGAACCAGGAGAGTGAGAGTACCAGGAGAGTGAGTAAACCAGGGGAGTGAGTAAACCAGGGGAGTGAGTAAACCAGGGGAGTGAGTAAACCAGGGGAGTGAGTAAAACAGGGGAGTGAGTAAATCAGGAGAGTGAGTGAACCAGGAGAGTGAGTGAACCAGGAGAGTGAGTGAACCAGGAGAGTGAGTGAACAAGGGGAGCGAGTGAACCAGAGGAGTGAGTGAACCAGGAGAGTGAATGAACCAGGGGAGTGAATGAACCAGGGGAGTGAATGAACCAGGGGAGTGAGTGAACCAGGGGAGTCAGTGAACCAGGAGAGTGAGTGATCCAGGAGAGTGAGTGATCCAGGAGAGTGAGTGAACCAGGGGTATGAGTAAACCCGGGGAGTGAGTAAACCAGGGGAGTGAGTAAACCAGGGGAGTGAGTAAACCAGGGGAGTGAGTGAACCAGGGGAGTGAGTGAACCAGGAGAGTGAGAGAACCATTGGAATGAGTGAACCAGGAGAGTGAGTGAGTGAACCAGCGGAGTGAGCAAACCAGTTGAGTGAGTGAACCAGGAGAGTGAGTGAACCAGGAGAGTGAGTGAACCAGGGGAGTGAGTAAACCAGGAGAGTGAGTAAACCAGGCGAGTGAGTGAGTGAACCAGGGGAGTGAGTGAACCTGGAGAGTGAGTGAACCAGGGGAGTGAGTAAACCAGGATGCGAGTAATCCAGGGGAGTGAGTGAAGCTAGGGAGTGAGTGAAGCAGGGGAGTGAGTGAACCAGGGGAGTGAGTGAACCAGGGGAGTGAGTGAACCAGGGGATGAGTGAACCAGGGGAGTGAGTGAACCAGGGGAGTGAGTGAACCAGGGGAGTGAGTGAACCAGGGGAGTGAGTGACTCAGGGGAGTGAGTGAACCAGGGGAGTGAGTGAACCAGGGGAGTGAGTGAACCAGGGGAGTGAGTGAACCAGGGGAGTGAGTGAACCAGGGGAGTGAGTGAACCAGGGGAGTGAGTGAACCAGGGGAGTGAGTGAACCAGGAGAGTGAGTGAACCAGGAGAGTGAGTGAACCAGGAGAGTGAGTGAGTGCACCAGCGGAGTGAGCGAGTGCACCAGCGGAGTGAGTAAACCAGGAGAGTGAGTGAACCAGGGGAGTGAGCGAACCAGGAGAGTGAGTGAGTGAACCAGCGGAGTGAGCAAACCAGGAGAGTGAGTGAACAAGGGGAGTGAGTGAACCAGGAGAGCGAGTGAACCAGGAGAGTGAGTGAGTGAACCAGCGGAGTGAGCAAACCAGGAGAGTGAGTGAACCACGAGAGTGAGTGAACCAGGAGAGTGAGTGAACCAGGGGAGTGAGTGAACCAGGGGAGTGAGTGAACCAGGGGAGTGAGTGAACCAGGAGAGTGAGTGAACCAGGAGAGTGAGTGAACCAGGAGAGTGAGTGAACCAGGAGAGTGAGTGAACCAGGGGAGTGAGTGAGTGAACCAGCGGAGTGAGCAAACCAGGAGGGTGAGTAAACCAGGAGAGTGAGTGAACCAGGAGAGCGAGTGAACCAGGAGAGTGAGTGAACCAGGAGAGTGAGTGAACCAGGAGAGTGAGTGAACCAGGAGAGTGAGTGAACCAGGAGAGTGAGTGAGTGAACCAGTGGAGTGAGCAAACCAGGAGAGTGAGTGAACCAGGAGAGTGAGTGAACCAGGGGAGTGAGCAAACCAGGAGAGTGAGTGAACCAGGAGAGTGATTGAACTAGGACAGTGAGTGAACCAGGAGAGTGAGTGAACCAGGAGAGTGAGTGAACCAGGAGAGTGAGTGAGTGAACCAGGAGTGTGAGTGAACCAGGGGAGTGAGCAAACCAGGAGAGTGAGTGAATCAGGAGAGTGAGTGAACCAGCGGAGTAAGCAAACCAGGGGAGCGAATAAACCAGGAGAGTGAGTAAACCTGGGGAGTGAGTGAACCAGGAGTGTGAGTGAACCAGGAGAGTGAGTGAACCAGGAGAGTGAGTGAACCAGGGGAGCGAGTGAACCAGGAGGGTGAGTAAACCAGGAGAGTGAGTGAACCAGGAGAGTGAGTGAACCAGGGGAGTGAGTGAACCAGGAGAGTGAGTGAACCAGGAGAGTGAGTGAACCAGGGGAGTGAGTGAACCAGGGGTGCGAGTAAACCAGGAGAGTGAGTGAACCAGCAGAGCGAGTGAGTAAACCAGGAGAGTGAGTAAACCAGGGGAGTGAGTAAACCGGTAGAGTGAGTGAACCAGGGGAGTGAGTAAACCACGAGAGCGAGTTAACCAGGGGAGTGAGTGAACCAGGAGAGTGAGTGAACCAGGGGAGTGAGTGAACCAGGGGAGTGAGTGAACCAGGGGAGTGAGTGAACCAGGGGAGTGAGTGAACCAGGGGAGTGAGTGAACCAGGGGAGTGAGTGAACCAGGGGAGTGAGTGAACCAGGGGAGTGAGTGAACCAGGAGAGTGAGTGAACCAGGAGAGAGAGTGAAGCAGGGGAGTTAGTGAACCTGGGGAGTGAGTGAACCAGGAGAGTGAGTGAATCAGGGGAGTGAGTGAACCAGAGGAGTGAGTGAACCAGGGGAGAGAGTGAACCAGGAGAGTGAGTGAACCAGGAGAGTGAGTGAACCAGGAGAGTGAGTGAACCAGGAGAGTGAGTGAGTGAACCAGGTGAGTGAACCAGGAGAGTGAGTGAACCAGGAGAGTGAGTGAACTAGGAGAGTGAGTGAACCAGGAGAGTGAATGAACCAGGAGGATGAGTGAACCAGGAGAGTGAGTGAACCAGGAGAGTGAGTGAGTGAACCAGCGGAGTGAGCAAACCAGGAGAGTGAGTAAACCAGGAGAGTGAGTGAACCAGAGGAGTGAGTGAACCAGGAGAGTGAGTGAACCAGGAGAGTGAGTAAACCAGGGGAGTGAGTAAATCAGGAGAGTGAGTGAACCAGGAGAGTGAGTAAACCAGGGGAGTGAGTAAACCAGGGGAGTGAGTAAACCAGGGGAGTGAGTAAAACAGGAGAGTGAGTGAACCAGGAGAGTGAGTGAACCAGGAGAGTGAGTGAACCAGAAGAGTGAGTGAACCAGGAGAGTGAATGAACCAGGGGAGTGAATGAACCAGGGGAGTGAGTGAACCAGGGGAGTCAGTGAACCAGGAGAGTGAGTGATCCAGGAGAGTGAGTGAACCAGGGGAATGAGTAAACCCGGGGAGTGAGTAAACCAGGGGAGTGAGTAAACCAGGGGAGTGAGTAAACCAGGGGAGTGAGTGAACCAGGAGAGTGAGTGAACCATTGGAATGAGTGAACCTGGGGAGTGAGTGAACCAGGAGAGTGAGTGAACCAGGAGAGTGAGTGAGTGAACCAGCGGAGTGAGCAAACCAGGAGAGTGAGTAAACCAGGAGAGTGAGTGAACCAGGAGAGCGAGTGAACCAGGAGAGTGAGTGAGTGAACCAGCGGAGTGAGCAAACCAGTTGAGTGAGTGAACCAGGAGAGCGAGCGAACCAGGGGAGTGAGCGAACCAGGAGAGTGAGCGAACCAGGAGAGTGAGCGAACCAGGAGAGTGAGTGAACCAGGAGAGTGAGTGAACCAGGAGTGTGAGTGAACCAGGAGAGTGAGTGAGTGAACCAGGGGAGTGAGCAAACCAGGAGAGTGAGTGAACCAGGAGAGTGAGTGAACCAGGAGAGTGAGTGAACCAGGAGAGTGAGTGAGTGAACCAGCGGTGTGAGCGAACCAGGAGAGTGAGTGAACCAGGAGAGTGAGTGAGTGAACCAGTGGAGTGAGCAAACCAGGAGTGTGAGTGAACCAGGAGAGTGAGTGAACCAGGGGAGTGAGCAAACCAGGAGAGTGAGTGAACCAGGAGAGTGAGTGAACCAGGAGAGTGAGTGAACCAGGGGAGTGAGTGAACCAGGGGAGTGAGCAAACCAGGAGAGTGAGTGAACCAGGAGTGAGAGTGAACCAGGAGAGTGAGAGAGTGAACCAGGGGAGTGAGTGAACCAGGAGAGTGAGTGAACCAGGAGAGTGAGTGAACCAGGAGAGTGAGTGAACCAGGAGAGGTGAGTGAACCAGGAGAGGTGAGTGAACCAGTGGAGTGAGTGAACCAGGGGAGTGAGTGAACCAGGGGAGTGAGTGAACCAGGAGAGTGAGTGAACCAGGAGAGTGAGTGAACCAGGAGAGTGAGTGAACCAGGGGAGTGAGTGAGTGAACCAGCGGAGTGAGCAAACCAGGAGAGTGAGTAAACCAGGAGAGTGAGTGAACCAGGAGAGCGAGTGAACCAGGAGAGCGAGTGAACCAGGAGAGCGAGTGAACCAGGAGAGCGAGTGAACCAGGAGAGCGAGTGAACCAGGAGAGCGAGTGAGTGAACCAGCGGAGTGAGCAAACCAGGAGCGTCAGTAAACCAGGAGAGTGAGTGAACCAGGGGAGTGAGCAAACCAGGAGAGTGAGTGAACCAGGAGAGTGAGTGAACCAGGAGAGTGAGTGAACCAGGGGCGCGAGTAAACCAGGAGAGTGAGTGAACCAGCAGAGCGAGTGAGTAAACCAGGAAAGTGAGTAAACCAGGAGAGTGAGTGAACCAGGAGAGTGAGTGAACCAGGAGAGTGAGTGAGTGAACCAGGGGAGTGAGTGAACCAGGGGAGTGAGTGAACCAGGAGAGTGAGTGAACCAGGAGAGTGAGTGAACCAGGGGAGTGAGTGAACCAGGGGAGTGAGTGAACCAGGGGAGTGAGTGAACCAGGGGAGTGAGTGAACCAGGGGAGTGAGTGAACCAGGGGAGTGAGTGAACCAGGGGAGTGAGTGAACCAGGGGAGTGAGTGAACCAGGAGAGTGAGTGAACCAGGGGAGTGAGTAAACCAGGGGAGTGTGTAAACCAGGAGAGTGAGTGAACCAGGAGAGTGAGTGAACCAGGGGAGCGAGTGAACCAGGGTCGTGAGTGAACCAGGGTCGTGAGTGAACCAGGGGAGTGAGTGAACCAGGGGAGTGAGTGAACCAGGAGAGTGATTGATCCAGGAGAGTGAGTGATCCAGGAGAGTGAGTGAACCAGGGGAATGAGTAAACCCGGGGAGTGAGTAAACCAGGGGAGTGAGTGAACCAGGAGAGTGAGTGAACCAGGAGAGTGAATGAACCATTGGAATGAGTGAACCAGGGGAGTGAGTGAACCAGGAGAGTGATTAAACCAGGAGAGTGAGTAGGACTGGTTGGGCCGAAGGGCCTGTTTCCATGCTGTAAACTTCTATGATTCTATTCTATGAAACCAGGGGAGTGAGTATATCAGGGGAGAGAGTGAACCCGGAGGGTGAGTGAACCAGGAGAGTGAGTGAACCGGGAGAGTGAGTGAACCAGGAGAGTGAGTAAACCGGGAGAGTGAGTGAACCGGGAGAGTGAGTGAACCGGGAGAGTGAGTAAATCAGGGGAGTGAGTGAACCGGGGGAGTGAGTGAACCGGGAGAGTGAGTGAAGCGGGAGAGTGAGTGAACCAGGGGAGTGAGTAAACCAGGAGAGTGAATGAACCAGGGGAGTGAGTGAAACAGGAGATTGAGTGAACAAGGGGAGTGAGTGAACCAGGGGAGTGAGTGAACCAGGAGAATGAGTGAACCAGGGGAGTGAGTGAACCGGGAGAGTGAGTAAACCAGGGGAGTGGGTGAACCAGGGGAGTGAGTGAACCGGGAGAGTGAGTGAACCGGGAGAGTGAGTGAACCAGGGGAGTGAGTAAACCAGGGGAGTGAGTAAACCAGGAGAGTGAGTGAATCAGGAGAGTGAGTGAACCAGGAGAGTGAGTAAATTAGGGGAGTGAGTGAACCGCGAGAGTGAGTAAATCAGGGGAGTGAGTGAACCGGGGGAGGGAGTGAAGTGGGGGTGTGAGTGAACCGGGGGAGTGAGTGAACCGGGAGAGTGAGTGAACCGGGAGATTGAGTGAAACGGGAGAGTGAGTGAACCGGGAGAGTGAGTGAACCGGGAGAGTGCGTGAACCGGGGGAGTGCGTGAACCGGGGGAGTGCGTGAACCGGGGGAGTGAGTGAACCGGGGGAGTGAGTGAACCGGGGGAGTGAGTGAACCCGGGGGAGTGAGTGAACCCGGGGGAGTGAGTGAACCCGGGGGAGCGAGGGGACCGGGGGAGCGAGGGGACCGGGGGAGCGAGGGGACCGGGGGAGCGAGTGAACCGAGGGAGCGAGTGAACCGGAGTAAACCAGGGGAGTGAGTGAACTGGGAGAGTGAGTGAACCGGGGGAGTGAGTGAACCGGGGGAGTGAGTGAACCGGGAGAGTGAGTGAACCGGGAGAGTGAGTGAACCGGGAGAGTGAGTGAACCGGGAGAGTGAGTGAACCGGGAGAGTGAGTGAACCGGGAGAGTGAGTGAACCGGGGGAGTGAGTGAACCGGGAGAGTGAGTGAACCGGGGGAGTGAGTGAACCGAGAGAGTGAGTGAATCGGGGGAGTGAGTGAACCTGGGAAGTGAATAAACCAGGTGAGTGTGTAAACCACAACAGTGAGTAAACCAGGTGAGTGTGTAAACCAGGGGAGTGAGTAAGCCCGGAGGTGGAACAGTGATTTCCACTGCTGCCTCACTGTGGCAGGGACCCGCGTTGAGTGACTGCCTGTCTCGCGTTTGCATGTTCTCCCTGTGTGTGTAGGTGGGTTACCTCCGGGTGCTCCGATTTCCTCCCACAGGCCATAGATGTGCAGGTTATGTGGGTCGGCAATGGTGAATTCCCGCTGTGTCGGTTCAGTGGGGTTACGGGTTTATGGGGATAAGGCGGCGAGTGGGCGGAGCTGGGGTGCTCTTTCAGAGGGTCGCTGCAGACTCGATGGGCCGAATTGCCTCCTTCACACTGTAGTAATTCTGTGGTTCAGTGGAAAGGTAGTTTGCAGAAAGTGAGAGTTTCAGGGGCTGAGTGACAGAGTAATAACAAACAAGCTGCAGGCAATGACTGCAAATTGAACCTCACATTGGGACAAACACACAGCTACAAAGGTGATTGGTTGAGCCCGAGGGCGCAGGGCCACTTGCAGCCACACACACAGTCCCCCCAACACGGGCTCGAAAGGAGGTTTTGCTCCACATGTGATGACAGTGAAATGGGGAATACTCCCATTGATTCTCAATGCGGAATTGCTGCGGGGATGTGCGCATGCCCGGTGAACCACGCCCCAACGACGTCACTCTGAGATGAAGCGCATGCGCAGCCCCTCCCCCACACACTCTCCATTTGGTCAGTGAGTGGAATCGCTTTGTTGAAACTGAGGGAAATGTCAATGTCAGGGCCCAGGTCAGCGAGGAAACAGCGTTCTCATTGCAGCAGCACCTCCATCTGGGAGTGTGAGCAAAGAGGCTCAGAGATCATTACTGACTCGGGGGGAGTTCAGGGAGAATCGGGGGCTGTTTGCAAGAGGCGCAGCGGAGCACGATCTTGTTCCGGGACTTGGAGTGAGCGGGGGGGAGGGAGAGCTCTTTCTGGGCCTGGCTTATTTGTCTGATTCTGGGTTAGGATTTGGAGAGTATTTTCTTTATTTTACTGATTATCAGTTGAAAGAATGCATTGATCTATCATTGGTCTCATCTGACCCTAACTTACATGAAATTTGTTTTCTTCTTCCTAGTTCAACAGATGAAAAGATGAGTTCCAAGATGATGATGATGATTCCTCAGCAACGTGAATGTGCAGCCGTCTCCTTCTAACTGACTGTAAGTACAATATTAATGCAACATTGCAGAGACACAGACACAACATCAGCTCCACCGTCACTGAGCAGAAGCAGACAGACTCGCAGAGACCTCAAGTCCCAGATGAACATGTCCAATCCAACAGTCCTCATTATCCAATTGAAGAAATTCAAGTAAATCTGGACTTCTGGAGAAAATGTAAATATTATTTACAGATACACGAGAGGACAGGTGGCATAATTTTCCACAATTCACCCCTACTCTCTCATGGAATGTTGGATCAACTTTTGACAACAGCGTTTCATCTGTAAAGTAATCAGTATAATATTAATTAGGCTATAGATTCAGCAATCAATGTGCAAGTATCCATTGGCACTTTTTTGTAACTTTCTTAGTTTAAAATATATCAGAAGCAAAACACTTGAATGAGGCATTAACAGAAAAATGATACATTGAAATAGTTCTCCAAAGGGACACTTATCAAATTGTAAGGCCATCCTTCATTCTCACAAGTTGTGAACCTTTGATACAAGTGGAAGGTCGGATAGTACAGCTTATTGAAAAGGGCCGAATTCATCATAAACTTCTACCGAGACACCTCCCAAAACAAAATATTAAATTCCAATCCAAATATCTCACACAATCTCAGATATAATGGTACAGTGTCATTCTCATGAAACAGACATGGAAATAGATCATTTAACATATCAATGTTATCACTAAAAGTAATAATGGAGGATCAATACTGAACAGAATGTTCACCCTTAACTCACAAAACAGATATTGACAAGTACAGAAAACACAGTAAAATCTTGCACATCAGAGAGGTGGACAGACTGAGATTACCTGTCCTCTCGTGTATCTGTAAATAATATTACAGACGGAGATTAAACCCAGAATCCCATAACAGAGACAGACAGCTACAAATGCAAGCACAGAGACAGGAGTTAGAGAATCAAATTAATTTTTTCCCTCACACTTGTAACAGAGACAGACAGCTACCGTGGAAAACACACTCTCACACATTCAGACACCAACAACTGAGCAAGAAGCAGTAAAATATGCCATATATCACAAATAGACAGTGAGGGTAAAAAACACACTCGCGTTTTCTTATGCACATGCTCACTGACAAGTAACTCAGCAGGAAGCACTATATATGCAGTGTATATCACAGGGACTCTCACACCATTAACTGAGCATTAAGCAGTAAAATATGTCATATCGCACACATAAACAGAGAGGTTTATACACACTCACTCACACTCTGTCTCTCACACACTCTCACACACCCACGCACTGTCTCTCCCACACACTCACAAATCAATAACTGAGCAGTAATCAAGAATATATTAATTGTATATCACAGAGACTGTGAGGTTAATACACACTCACTCACACACTCTCTCTCACACACACACACACTCTCCCTCTGATACACACACCAGTCACTGAGCAGTAATCAATTAAATATGTGATATATACCACAGAGATACAGTGAGGGTAAAACATGCACTCACTCTCTCACTCACACTCTCTCACTCAGTCACACAGCAGTAACTGAGCAGTAAGCTGTAAAATATGTGTTATGCATCATGGACAGTGAGGGTAAAGCGCACACACTCACATATTTTAACTCTCACACACACTCACGCTCTCTCTCTCACACTCTTGTTCCTTCTCTCACAGACTCTCTCTCACACACACACACATACACACCAGTCATTGAGCAGTAAGCAGTTAAATATGCGTTTTATATCGCAGAGGGACAGTGGGGGTAAAACACACATTCGCACACCAGTAACTGAGCAGTAAAATATGTGTTTTTTATCACCGAGACAATGAAGGTAAAACACACACACTCACGCAGACTATTTCTCACACTCAGATACTCCCAAACACACAGTGGCACATTCTCTCACACACACACTCTCATATTCACATACTCTCATATTCACACACTCTCACAACAGTAACTGAGCAGTGAGCAGTAAAATATGCATCATATATCACAGAGACAGTGATGGTCAAATAGATTCTCACTCTCTCTCTCACACACTCACCACACACCCCAGTAACTGAGCAGCAACAGCAAAATATGTGTTATATATCAAAGAGAGACAATGAGGGTTAAATACACATAGGCTCACTCGCTCGCACACCCACTCTCTCTCACGCTCGCCCACTCTCTCTCACGCACACCCACTCTCTCACACACACACCCACACTCTCTCATGCGTGCCCACTCTCTCTCGCGCACACCCGCTCCCTCTCGCGCACACCCGCTCCCTCTCGAGCACACCCGCTCCCTCTCGAGCACACCCGCTCCCTCTCGCGCACACCCGCTCCCTCTCGCGCACACCCGCACTCTCTCGCGCACACCCGCTCTCTCTCGCGCACACCCGCCCTCTCTCGCGCGCACCCGCCCTCTCTCGCGCGCACCCGCCCTCTCTCGCGCGCACCCGCCCTCTCTCGCGCGCACCCGCCCTCTCTCGCGCGCACCCGCCCTCTCTCGCGCGCACCCGCCCTCTCTCGCGCGCACCCGCCCTCTCTCGCGCGCACCCGCCCTCTCTCGCGCGCACCCGCCCTCTCTCGCGCGCACCCGCCCTCTCTCGCGCGCACCCGCCCTCTCTCGCGCGCACCCGCCCTCTCTCGCGCGCACCCGCCCCCTCTCGCGCGCACCCGCCCCCTCTCGCGCGCACCCGCCCTCTCTCGCGCGCACCCGCCCTCTCTCGCGCGCACCCGCCCTCTCTCGCGCGCACCCGCCCTCTCTCGCGCGCACCCGCCCTCTCTCGCGCGCACCCGCCCTCTCTCGCGCGCACCCGCCCTCTCTCGCGCGCACCCGCCCTCTCTCGCGCACACCCGCTCTCTCTCGCGCACGCACGCCCACTCTCTCTCACACACGCACGCCTACTCTCTCTCACACACGCACGCCCACTCCCCTCTTGCACACACACCAACTCTCTCTCACGCACACCCACTCTCAAACATATTAGTAACTGAGCAGCATAAACTAATATATGCCTTATGTATCACGGAGACAATGAGGAGAAAAATTCTTGGAAGTGCAGGGTCGGATTAGGACAAGTCAGCATGGATTTAGTAAGGGGAGGTCGTGCCTCGCAAACCTGTTCTTTGAAGAGATGACAAATAGGTTAGACCAAGGAGAGCCAATGGATGTTATCTATCTTGACTTCCAAAAGGCCTTAGATAAGGTGCCTCACGGGAGACTGCTGAGTAAAATAAATGCCCATGGTATTCGAGGCAAGGTACTAACATGGATTTACGATTGGCTGTCAGGCAGAAGGCAGAGAGTTGAGATAAAAGGTTCTTTTTCGGAATGGCAACCAGTGACGAGTGGTGTCCCGCAGGGTTCAGTGTTGGGGCCACAGCTGTTTTCTTTATATATTAACGATCTAGATGACGGGACTGGGGGCATTCTGGCTAAGTTTGCCGATAATACAAAGATAGGTGGAGGGGAGGTAGTATGGAGGAGGTGGGGAGGCTGCAGAAAGATTTAGACAGTTTAGGAGAGTGGTCCAAGAAATGGCTGATGAAATTCAATGTGGGCAAGTGCGAGGTCTTGCACTTTGGAAAAAAGAATAGAGGCATGGACTATTTTCTAAACGGTGACAAAATTCATAATGCTGAAGTGCAAAGGGACTTGGGAGTCCTGGTCCAGGATTCGCTAAAGGTAAACTTGCAGGTTGAGTCCGTAATTAAGAAAGCAAATGCAATGTTGTCATTCATGCAAATGCAATGTCGTCTTTTAAAATCTTTCCTACTTCAAGACTGTGACAAAAACAACTTTACACCTTGGTTTCGATAAAACTAACTTTGTCTTTATTGACCAAAGTCTGCATGCAGATGGCTACAGGTTAGAGAGAGAGAGAGCTGTTAAGGTAAACCTGCTCATTCTTTCTCAAGCTCGCAAAGACATGGAGAAAACGTTCAATATTTATACAAAAGCTGTATCATTTTACAAAAACAGACCTTGTTCAAAAATGTCAATACAGTCATAACTTCTGATCAAACATGTTGTCATGGAAAGACCCTGACTCGGCTTATTTGCAGTATTTTGTCTTTAGAGGGTTTAAGACGTGGTCCTATTTTGTTTTTACCTCTGCCCTCATGATGCCTTGACGCAGATGAACCTAGGACATGAGGAGGTTGTGTTATTAGGACATTCCTAGATCGTGGCTTTGTTACCAGGTTTTAATAAGGTCAGGCACTATTTTCCCTCTTCTGGCCTTGTATGATACAATTATGTGGATTCTTAGCTTTGTCTAGTTTGTCAGGGTCTGATCTTGGCACTTAGCTGACACAGCTGTCCTACACTTGGTTACATAAATTGGCTATTTTTCCCATCATGCTATTGCTGAGTTCGTACACTTTCACATCAAGAGGCTTGGAATATAAAAGCAGGGATGTACTTCTGAAGCTTTATAAAGCATTAGTTAGGCCCCATTTAGAATACTGTGAGCAATTTTGGGCCCCACACCTCAGGAAGGACATACTGGCACTGGAGCGGGTCCAGCGGAGATTCACACGGATGATCCCAGGAATGGTAGGCCTAACATACGATGAACGTCTGAGGATCCTGGGATTATATTCATTGGAGTTTAGGAGGTTGAGGGGAGATCTAATAGAAACTTACAAGATAATGAATGGCTTAGATAGGGTGGATGTAGGGAAGTTGTTTCCATTAGCAGGGGAGACTAGGACCCGGGGGCACAGCCTTAGAATAAAAGGGAGTCACTTTAGAACAGAGGTGAGGAGAAATGTCTTCAGTCAGAGAGTGGTGGGTCTGTGGAATTCATTGCCACAGAGGGCGGTGGAGGCCGGGACGTTGAGTGTCTTTAAGACAGAAGTTGATCAATTCTTGATTTCTCGAGGAATTAAGGGCTAAGGAGAGAGAGCGGGTAAATGGAGTTGAAATCAGCCATACAAAGAACAAAGAACAAAGAAATGTACAGCACAGGAACAGGCCCTTCGGCCCTCCAAGCCCGTGCCGACCATACTGCCCGACTAAACTACAATCTTCTACACTTCCTGGGTCCGTATCCTTCTATTCCCATCCTATTCATATATTTGTCAAGATGCCCCTTAAATGTCCCTATCGTCCCTGCCTCCACTACCACCTCCGGTAGTGAGTTCCAGGCACCCACTACCCTCTGTGTAAAAAACTTGCCTCGTACATCTACTCTAAACTTTGCCCCTCTCACCTTAAACCTATGCCCCCTAGTAATTGACCCCTCTACCCTGGGGAAAAGCCTCTGACTATCCACTCTGTCTATGCCCCTCATAATTTTGTATACCTCTATCAGGTCGCCCCTCAACCTCCTTCGTTCCAGTGAGAACAAACCGAGTTTATTCAATCGCTCCTCATAGCTTATGCCCTCCATACCAGGCAACATTCTGGTAAATCTCTTCTGCACCCTCTCTAAAGCCTCCACATCCTTCTGGTAGTGTGGCGACCAGAATTGAACACTATACTCCAAGTGTGGCCTAACTAAGGTTCTATACAGCTGCAACATGACTTGCCAATTCTTATACTCAATGCCCCGGCCAATGAAGGCAAGCATGCCGTATGCCTTCTTGACTACCTTCTCCACCTGCGTAGCCCCTTTCAGTGATCTGTGGACCTGTACTCCTAGATCTCTTTGACTTTCAATACTCTTGAGGGTTCTACCATTCACTGTATATTCCCTACCTGCATTAGCCCTTCCAAAATGCATTACCTCACATTTGTCCAGGTTAAACTCCATCTGCCATCTCTCCGCCCAAGTCTCCAGACAATCTAAATCCTGCTGTATCCTCAGACAGTCCTCATCGCTATCCGCAATTCCACCAACCTTTGTGTCGTCTGCAAACTTACTAATCAGACCAGTTACATTTTCCTCCAAATCATTTATATATACTACAAAGAGCAAAGGTCCCAGCACTGATCCCTGTGGAACACCACTGGTCACAGCCCTCCAATTAGAAAAGCATCCCTCCATTGCTACCCTCTGCCTTCTATGGCCTAGCCAGTTCTGTATCCACCTTGCCAGTTCACCCCTGATCCCGTGTGACTTCACCTTTTGTACTAGTCTACCATGAGGGACCTTGTCAAAGGCCTTACTGAAGTCCATATAGACAACATCTACTGCCCTACCTGCATCAATCATCTTAGTGACCTCCTCGAAAAACTCTATCAAGTTAGTGAGACACGACCTCCCCTTCACAAAACCGTGCTGCCTCTCACTAATACGTCCATTTGCTTCCAAATGGGAGTAGATCCTGTCTCGAAGAATTCTCTCCAGTAATTTCCCTACCACTGAAGTAAGGCTCACCGGCCTGTAGTTCCCGGGATTATCCCTGCCACCCTTCTTAAACAGAGGAACAACATTGGCTATTCTCCAGTCCTCCGGGACATCCCCTGAAGACAGCGAGGATCCAAAGATTTCTGTCAAGGCCTCAGCAATTTCCTCTCCAGCCTCCTTCAGTATTCTGGGGTAGATCCCATCCGGCCCTGGGGACTTATCTACCTTAATATTTTTTAAGACACCCAACACCTCGTCTTTTTGGATCACAATGTGACCCAGGCTATCTACACCCCCTTCTCCAGACTCAACATCTACCAATTCCTTCTCTTTGGTGAATACTGATGCAAAGTATTCATTTAGTACCTCGCCCATTTCCTCTGGCTCCACACATAGATTCCCTTGCCTATCCTTCAGTGGGCCAACCCTTTCCCTGGCTACCCTCTTACTTTTTATGTAAGTGTAAAAAGCCTTGGGATTTTCCTTAACCCTATTTGCCAATGCCTTTTCATGACCCCTTCTAGCCCTCCTGACTCCTTGCTTAAGTTCCTTCCTACTTTCCTTATATGCCACACAGGCTTCGTCTGTTCCCAGCCTTTTAGCCCTGACAAATGCCTCCTTTTTCTTTTTGACGAGGCCTACAATATCACTCGTCATCCAAGGTTCCCGAAAATTGCCGTATTTATCTTTCTTCCTCACAGGAACATGCCTGTCCTGTATTCCTTTCAACTGACACTTGAAAGCCTCCCACATGTCAGATGTTGATTTGCCCTCAAACATCCGCCCCCAATCTATGTTCTTCAGTTCCCGCCTAATATTGTTATAATTAGCCTTCCCCCAATTTAGCACATTCATCCTCGGACCACTCTTATCCTTGTCCACCAGTACTTTAAAACTTACTGAATTGTGGTCACTGTTACCGAAATGCTCCCCTACTGAAACATCTACCACCTGGCCGGGCTCATTCCCCAATACCAGGTCCAGTACCGCCCCTTCCCTAGTTGGACTGTTTACATATTGTTTTAAGAAGCCCTCCTGGATGCTCCTTACAAACTCTGCCCCGTCTAAGCCCCTGGCACTAAGTGAGTCCCAGTCAATATTGGGGAAGTTGAAGTCTCCCATCACCACAACCCTGTTGTTTTTACTCTTTTCCAAAATCTGTCTACCTATCTGCTCCTCTATCTCCCGCTGGCTGTTGGGAGGCCTGTAGTATACCCCCAACATTGTGACTGCACCCTTCTTATTCCTGATCTCTACCCATATAGCCTCACTGCCCTCTGAGGTGTCCTCTCGCTGTATAGCTGTGATACTCTCCTGAACAAGTAGCGCAACTCCGCCTCCCCTTTTACATCCCCCTCTATCCCGCCTGAAACATCTAAATCCTGGAACGTTTAGCTGCCAATCCTGCCCTTCCCTCAACCAGGTCTCTGTAATGGCAACAACATCATAGTTCCAAGTAGTAATCCAAGCTCTAAGTTCATCTGCCTTACCCGTAATGCTCCTTGCATTAAAACATATGCACTTCAGGCCACCAGACCCGCTGTGTTCAGCAACTTCTCCCCGTCTGCGCTGCCTCAGAGCCACACTGTCCCTATTCCCTAGTTCTCCCTCAATGCTCTCACCTTCTGACCTATTGCTCCCATGCCCACCCCCCTGCCATACTAGTTTAAACCCTCCCGTGTGACACTAGCAAACTTACTATCTATCCCCTCATCATCTCTATCCTATCCGCTCTATCTATCCCCCTCATCATCTTATAAACCTCTATTAAGTCGCCTCTCATCCTCCTTCACTCCTATGAGAAAAGCTCTAGATCCATCAACCTTTCCTCATAAGACCTACCCTCCAATCCAGGCAGTATCCTGGTAAATCTCCTCTGCACCCTTTCCAATACTTCCACATCCTTCCAATAATAAGGTGACCAGAACTGCATACAATACTCCAAATGTGGTCTCATGATTGAATGGTGGAGTGGACTCGATGGGCCGAATGGCCTTACTTCCGCTCCTATGTCTTATGGTCTTAAAACTGACACCCACACACACTCTTCTGCTCACACTCTCTCTCTCACACACACACACCGTTAACTGAATATTACAAGGTTTTAGACATCACTGAGAATCTCACACACACTCTCTCACTCACGCACACACTCATAAACCATTAACTGAGCAGTAAGCAGTAAAATATATGTTATGTACCATAGAGTGACAGTGAGGATAAAGCACCCACTCATACACACACACTCTCTCACACACACCAGTGAGCATCATATATCACGGAGAAACAATGAGGGCAAATCACACCTTCACACTCTCCATACAGGCACTATCTCTCACACACACTCATGCTCTCTCACACACCAGTCACTGAGCAGTAAGCAGTTAAATATGCATTGTATGTCTCAGGGGGACAGTGAGGGTAAAACACACTCTCGCCACTCTCACATACTCACACACTCCAGCAACTGAGCAGTGAGCAGCAAAATATGTTGTATATGATAGACAGACAGTCAGGGTAAAACACACACTCGCACACTCTCCAACACCTGTTACTAAGCAGTAAAATATGTTATATATCACAGAGATGATGTGGAGATGCTGCCGTTGGACTACGGTGAGCACAGTAAGAAGTCTTACAACACCAGGTTAAAGTCCAAAAGGTTTGTTTTGAAGCACCACCTGTGGGACTTGAACCTGGTGTTGTTAGAACATAGAACAGTACAGCACAGAACAGGCCCTTCGGCCCTCGATGTTGTGCCGGGCTTTGTCCGAAACCAAGATCAAAGTATCCCACTCCCTGTCATTCTGGTGTGCTCCATGTGCCTATCCAATAACCGCTTGAAAGTTCCTAAATGTCCGACTCCACTATCACAGCAGGCAGTCCATTCCACACTCTAACCACTCTCTGAGTAAAGAAACTACCTCGGACATCCCTCCTATATCTCCCACCCCAAACCTTATAGTTATGCCCCCTTGTAACAGCTACATCCTCCCGAGGAAATAGTCTCAGAACGTCCGCTCTATCTATCCCCCTCATCATCTTATAAACCTCTATTAAGTCGCCTCTCATCCTCCTTCACTCCTATGAGAAAAGCTCTAGATCCATCAACCTTTCCTCATAAGACCTACCCTCCAATCCAGGCAGTATCCTGGTAAATCTCCTCTGCACCCTTTCCAATACTTCCACATCCTTCCAATAATAAGGTGACCAGAACTGCATACAATACTCCAAATGTGGTCTCATCAGGGTCGTGTAAATTGCAGCATAACCCCACGGCTCTTAAACACAAGCCCCTGGTAATAAACACTAACACGCTATAGATCTTCTTCACGGCTCTGTCCACTTGAGTGGCAACCTTCAAGATCTGTGGACATGAACCCCAAGATCTCTCTGTTCCTCCACATTCCTCTGAACCCTACCGTTGACCCTGTAATCCGCATTCAAATTTGTCCGACCAAAATGAATCACCTCGCACTTATCAGGGGTTAAACTCCATCTGCCATTTTGCGGCCCAGCTCTGCATCTTATCAATGTCTCTTTGCAGCCTACAACAGCCCTCCACCTCATCCACTACTCCATCAATCTTGGTGTCATCAGCAAATTTACTGACCCACCCTTCAGCCCCCTCCTCCAAGTCATTGATAAAAATCACAAATAGCAGAGGACCCAGCACTACTCCCTGTGGTACACCGCTGGTAACTGGTCTCCAGTCTGAAAATTTTCCATCCACCACCACCCTCTGTCTTCTATGTGATAGCCAGTTACTTATCGAATTGGCCAAATTTCCCTCGATCCCATACCTCCTTACTTTCTTCATGAGCTGACCATGGGGAACCTCATCAAAAACCTTACTGAAATCCATGTATAGTACATCAACTGCTCTACTTTCATCTGCACACTTCGCTCCTCAAAGAATTCAATCAAATTTGTGAGGCAAGACCCTTCACGAACCTTGTTGACAATCCCGGATTAAGCTGCATCTTTCCACATGGTCATTAAACCTATCCCTCAGGACCCTTTCTACTAACCTACCGACCACCGAAGTAAGACTAACCGGCCTATAATTACTAGGGTCATTCCTATTGCCTTTTTTGAACAGAGGAACAACATTCGCCACTCTCCGGTCCTCTGGCACTATCCCCGTGGACAGTGAGGACCCAAAGATCAAAGCCAAAGGCTCTGCAATCTCATCCCATGCCTCCTAAAGAAACCGAGGATATTTCCCATCTGGCTCAGGGGACATGTTGCCTCTCAGATTTTTCAAAATTCCTCATAAATCTTCCCTCAGAACATCTACCTCCTCCAGCCTACCCGCCTGTCTCACACACTCATCCTCAAAAACATAGCCCCTCTCTTTGGTGAACACTGAAGAAAAGTATTCATTCAACGCCTCTCCTGTCTCTTCTGATGCCACACAGAAGTTTCCACTACTGTCCTTGACCGGCCCTAACCTGACCCTGGTCATTCTTTTATTTCTCACATAAGAGGAAAAAGCCTTGGGGTTTTCATTGATCCGACCCGCCAAGGACTTCTCATGCCCCCTCCTCGCTCTCCTAAGCCCTTTTTTAAGCTCATTCCTTGCTACTTTCTAACCCTCAAGCGACCCTACTGAACCTTGTTTTCTCATCCTTACATACGCTTCCTTTTTCCTCTTGACATGACATTCAACCTCTTTTGTGAACCATGGTCCCCTCTCACAGCCATTTGCTCCCTGCCAGACAGGGACATGCCTATCAAGGACACGCAGTATTTGTTCCTTGACCAAGCTCCACTTTTCATTTGTGCTTTTCCCTGACAGTTTCTGTTCCCATCTAATGCTTCCGAATTCTTGCCTAATCGCATCATCATTACCCCTCCCACAATTATTATTATTTTTTAAAAAATAATTTTTATTAAAGGTTTTCATAAAATATCAATAACAAAATGAAAAAGAAACCCAACAGGGTTAAGTACAAAACACAGTCCAGAAAAACAACCCTCCATATCCCCCTCCCGCCCTGTACATAAATATAAATTAACATTGACACCCTGACTTAATACAACAAGTATATCCAACCCCTCAGACCCTCCAGTGTAAATAACAAAAACAAAAAAAATAAAGTGAACCCCCCCCGCCCGAGTTGCTGCTGCCATTAACCAATGTCTACCGCTCTGCCAGGAAGTCTAAGAACGGTTGCCACTGCCTAAAGAACCCTTGTACCGACCCTCTCAAGGCGAATTTCACCCTCTCCAACTTAATAAACCCCGCTATATCGTTGATCCAGGATTCGACACTTGGCCGCCTCGCATCCTTCCACTGAAGAAGAATCCTTCGCCGGGCTACCAGGGATGCAAAGACCAGAATTCCGGCCTCTTTCGCCTCCTCTGCCCCCAAATTTTGAGGGCAGCCACCACCACCGGGCTCGTGGTATACCTCCTTGGAGGGAGCAGCAGCGGTGCCGTTGCCAGCGCCCCCAGTCTCATACCCACACAAGATGCCATCTCCAGCCTCTTCCATGCGGCCCCCTCCCCCTCCATCACTGACTTGCGCACCATCGTCGCATTGGCGGCCCAGTAGTATCCACAGAGGTTGGGCATCACCAGTCTATGCCCCCCTATCTCTCCTCCGCTCCAGGAACACCCATCTCACCCTCGGGGTCCGTCGCGCCCACACAAACCCCATTATACTCCTGTTAACCCGCCTGAAAAAGCCTTCGGGATAAACACTGGGAGGCACTGGAACAGGAATAAAAACCTTGGGAGCACCGTCATTTTGATTGACTGCACCCTACCCGCCAAGGACAGCGGCAACGCGTCCCACCTCTTGAACTCCTCCTCCATTTGCTCCACCAGCCTTGTAAAGTTAAGCCTATGCAGGGCCCCCCAGCTCCTGGCCACCTGGACTCCCAGATACATGAAGCTCCTCTCCGCCTTTTTTAGTGGGAGCTCGCCAATCCCCCTCTCCTGGTCCCCTGGATGAACTACGAACAGCTCGCTCTTCCCCATGTTGAGGATGTACCCCGAAAAGTCCCTGAATTCCCTAAGAATCCTAATTACTTCTGGCATTCCTCCCACCGGGTCCATCACAGACAGCAGCAGGTCGTCCGCATAAAGTGACACCCTATGCTCCTCCCCACCACGCACCAACCCCCTCCAGTTCCTTGACTCCCTCAGTGCCATAGCCAGGGGTTCAATCGCCAGTGCGAAGAGCAGTGGGGATAGGGGACACCCCTGTCTCATCCCTCGGTGCAACCGAAAGTACTCTGACCTCTTCCTGTTTGTGGCCACACTCGCCATCGGGACCTCATACAACAGCCTAACCCACCTGACAAACCCCTCCCCAAACCCAAACCTCTTCAGCACCTCCCACAGATACCCCCACTCTACCCTATCGAAGGCTTTCTCAGCGTCCATCGCTACCACTATTTCCGCCTCCCCCTCCCTCGCCGGCATCATGATAACGTTCAAAAGCCTCCGCACATTCGCGTTCAACTGCCTCCCCTTCACAAACCCCATCTGGTCTTCATGGATGATCTGCGGCACACAATCCTCGTGGCTAAGACCTACGCCAGCACCTTGGCATCTACATTTAGCAAGGAAATCAGTCTGTAAGACCCACACTGCAGGGGATCCTTGCCCGCTTCAGGATCAAGGAGATCAGTGCCCGGGACATCGTCGGGGGCAAAGCCCCCTCCTCCCTTGCCTCATTGAAGGTCCTAACTAACAGCGGGCCCAACAGGTCCAGATATGTTTTCAAGAATTGGACCGGGAAACCGTCCGGCCCCGGTTCCTACCTTGCCTGCATGCTTCCTATCCCTTTGATCAGCTCCTCCAGCCCAATTGGGGCCCCAAATCCCGCCACCAGTCCCTCTTCCACCTTTGGAAACCTCAATTGGTCCAGGAAGCGGCCCATCCCTCCCTCCTCCCGTGGGCTCGGATCGGTACAATTCCTCGTAGAAGTCCCTGAAGACCCCATTGATGCCCGCTCCACTCCGCGCCCCCCCCCCCCCCCCCCCCCCCCCCACTGTCCTTAACTTAGCTGCGTCCTGCTTCTGAAGCTGATGTGCCAGCATCCGGCTTGCCTTTTCCCCATACTCGTAAATCGCCCCCTGGGCCTTCCTCCACGGCACCTCCGCCTTCCTGGTGGTCACCAGGTCGAATTCGGCCTGGAGGCTGCGCCTCTTCCTCAACAATCCTTCCTCGGGCTCCTCCGCATACCTCCTGTCTACCCTCACCATCTCCCCCACCAGCCTCTGTCCCCACTCCCTCCGCTCCTTGTGGGCCCTAATGGAGTTCAGCTCTCCCCTCACCACCGCCTTCAGTGCCTCCCATACCATCCCCACTCGGACCTCCCCGTTGGCGTTGGTCTCCAGGTACCTCTCTATACTTCCTCGGACCCACTCGCTCACCTCCTCGTCCGCCAACAGCCCCACCTCCGAGCGCCACAGCGGGCGCTGATCCCTCTCCTCCCCCATCTCCAAGTCCACCCAATTCGGGGCGTGGTCCTAAATGGCTATTGCCGAATACTGAGTATCCTCTACTCTCGCTATCAACGCCCAACTCGAGATGAAAAAGTCGATTCGGGAATAACCCTTATGGACATGTGAGAAGAATGAAAATTCCCTAGCCCCCGGCCTTGCAAATCCCCAAGGGTCCACCCCTCCCATCTGGTCCATAAACCCCCCTCAGCACTCTAGCCGCCGCCGGCTTCCTACCCGTCCTAGACCTGGAGCGATCCAGTGTCGGGTCCAGCACCGTGTTAAAGTCTCCCCCCATGATCAGGCCCCCCACTTCCAAGCCTGGGATCCGACCCAACATACGCCGCATAAAACCCGCATCGTCCCAGTTTGGGGCATACACATTGACCAGTACCACCCGCTCTCCCTGCAACTTACCACTTACCATCATGTACCTGCCGCCATTATCTGCCACAATGCTCGACGCCTCAAACGACACCTTCCTTCCCACCAAGATCGCCACCCCTCGATTTTTGGCATGCAGCCCCGAGTGAAACACCTGACCTACCCACCCTTTCCTCAATCTTACTTGGTCTGCCACCTTCAGGTGTGTCTCCTGAAGCATAACCACATCCGCCTTGAGCCCCTTCAGGTGTGCGAACATGCGGGCCCGCTTAATCGGCCCATTCAGTCCCCTTACATTCCAGGTTATCAGCCGGATCAGGGGGCTACCCGCCCCCCTCTCCCGCCGACTAGCCATGGCCCCTCCTTGGCCAGCCACGTGCCCACACCCCACACCCGGCATACCCCCGTCTAGTCCCCCCCCACCCCCACTCTCTCCAGCTCCTCCTTGACCATAGCAGCAGCTCGATTTCCCCCCCCACTCAACCCCCCTCCCCCGGTTAGGACCCATCCTAGCTGATTTACTCCCCCCATTGCACTTCTGCAAGTCAGCTGTCTCCTGCTGACCCCGGCCACTCCCGCCTCTCCTTCGACTCCTCCCATTGTGTGGCACACCCTCCTCTCCCGTCTCCATCCATAGGCTCTCCCCCTCCCCCTTCTGTTCTAAGCGCGGGAAACAACCCTCGCTTCCCCGCCCCGGCCCCGCCCCCTCCAGTCTTCAGCGTGGGAAAAAGCCCGCACTTTCCACCTACCAGGCCCCGCCACCTCTGACGCAGCTCCTTTTACAGGCCCTCTCCCCTCACCCCTGACTCAGGCCTCCCCATCCCCCGCGGGGCCCCATCTCACCTTCAAGAGCCCCCCCCGACCAACCCAACCAAAACAGTGCCCAACCCGCCCCAGCCACCTTCTCCGACCCAAAAGAAAAAAAACACAAAGAAAAAGAAACCCGGAGCAATACAAAAGCCCCCCCCTCGAAACAAAAATAAACATAGCATATCAACCATAGTCCCCAATCGCCCGTCCCGACCCTCAATCTGTGTCCAACTTCTCGGCCTGAACAAAGGCCCACACCTCCTCTGGAGACTCAAAATAGTGGTGCCGGTCCTTGTAGGTAACCCACAGTCGCTCAGGCTGTAACATGCCAAACTTCACCCCCTTCCTGTGCAGCACCGCCTTCGCTCGATTGTACCCGGCCCCCCTCTTCGCCACCTCCGCTCTCCAGTCCTGATATATCCGAACCTCCGCGTTCTCCCACCTGCTGCTCCTCTCCTTCTTGGCCCAGCTGAACACACACTCCCGATCGACGAACCGATGGAACCTCACCAGCACCGCCCGCGGAGGCTCATTAGCCTTGGGCCTCCTCGCCTGCACTCGATGGGCCCCTTCCAGCTCCAGGGGCTCCTGGAAGGACCCCGCTCCCATCAGCGAGTTCAACATGGTGACCACATAGGCCCCCACGTCCGGCCCCTCCAGCCCCTCCGGGAGGCCCAGAATCCGCAGATTCTTCCACCTCGACCGATTCTCCATCTCCTCGAACCGCTCCTGCCATTTCTTGTGGAGCGCCTCGTGCGCCTCCACCTTTCCTGCCAGGCCTAAGATCTCGTCCTCATTGTCAGAGATCTTTTGTCGAGCCTCGCGGATCGCCACTCCCTGGGCCGTCTGTGTCTCCAGCAGCTTATCAATAGAAGCCTTCATCGTCTCTAGCAGGTCCATTTTATTCTCTCTGAAGCAGCGCTGGATACCCTCCTGCTGCTCTTCCGCCCACTGCATCCACGCTGCCTGGTCTCCGCCCGCCGCCATTTTGTCCTTCTTCCCTCACACCTTCGTCGGGTCCACCACCACCTTTTTTTTCACCCCGCTCCTAGTTGAAGCCATATACTGACAGGGAGCTGTTGTAGACTCCTTCCCACACCGGGAAACGTCGAAAAAGTGCCGTTGGGGGCATTGAAAAGAGCCCAAAAGTCCGTTTTAGCGGGAGCCGCCGAATGTGCAACTTAGCTCCGCATAGCCGCAACCGGAAGTTCCCCCCTCCCCCAATTATAAACCTTGCCCTGCCGTATGGTCCTATCCCTCTCCAGCAAGACTTCTTGCTGATTTCACAGAGGGACAGTGAGGGTACAACACATGCTCACACGCGCTCTCCCCACACACACACTCTCTCTCACACACGCCAGTTACTGAGCAGTGAAATATGTTATATATCACAGAGAGACAATGAAGGTAAAACACACACTCTCTCCCCCCACACACTCACACTCCTGCAGACTATTTCTCACACTCACACACTCCCTCAATCAGACTGACACACTCACTTGCACATGCTCCCTCACACACACACACTCTTTCATATTCACACTTTCTGATACTCACACTCTCTGACACAACAGTTACTGAGTAAAAAGCAGTAAAATATGCATCATCTATCACAGAGAGACAATGATGGTAAAACACACACTCACTCTCTCATACACACACCAGTAACTGGGCAGGAACAGGAAAATATGTGCAATATATCAAAGAGAGATAGAGGGTAAAATGCAAACATGCTCACACACACACATGCTCACACACACACATGCTCACACACACACATGCTCACACACACACATGCTCACACACACACATGCTCACACACACACACATGCTCACACACACACACATGCTCAAACACACACACATGCTCACACACACACACATGCTCACACACACACACATGCTCACACACACACACATGCTCACACACACACACATGCTCACACACACACACATGCTCACACACACACACATGCTCACACACACACACACATGCTCACACACACACACACATGCTCACACACACACACATGCTCACACACACACACATGCTCTCACACACACACATGCTCACACACACACACACGCTCACACACACACACATGCTCACACACACACACACATGCTCTCACACACACACATGCTCACACACACACACATGCTCACACACAAACACATGCTCACACACACACACATGCTCACACACACACACATGCTCACACACACACACATGCTCACACACACACACATGCTCACACACACACACATGCTCACACACACACACATGCTCACACACACACACATGCTCACACACACTCTCACGCTCTCTCACGCGCGCGCTCGCTCTCACGCGCGCGCTCGCTCTCACGCGCGCGTTCGCTCTCACGCGCGCGCTCGCTCTCACACGCGCGTGCGCTCTCACACACGCGCTTGCTCTCACACACGCGCTCGCTCTCACGCGCGCTCGCTGTCACACACATTAATGCGATCACTCACACTCTCTCACACACATAAACACACACTCACTCATCAATAACTGATCAGTAAGCAGTAAAATACGTGTTATATATCATAGAGTGATATTGAAAATAAAACACACGCACACACACTCACATTCTCTCACTCTGACACACCAGTAACTGAGCAGGAAGGAGTAAAATATGCATTATATATCACAGAGACATTGAGGATAAAACTCACACACACTAACTTAGCAGTAAACAGTAAGTATGCGTTATGTATCACAGCGAGATTGGGAGTCTGACGAACAAGGCAGATGAAGTGAGAACATGGGGTTATGATGTATTTGCTGTCACTGTATCACGGTTGGGAGAGGGGAAGGATTGGGATCTCAATATTCCAGGATACAGGATCTCCAGGAGAGATAGGGCAGGAGTTAAAAGAGGAGGGAGTGTCACAATTTTGATCAGAGAATGAATTACAGCAGTAAGGAGAGATGACATCTTAGAAAGCTCTTCAACTGGATTGGATTTTGTTCATTGTCACGTGTACCGAGGTACAGCGAAAAATATTTTTCTGCGATCAGCTCAACAGATCATCAAGTACATGAAAAGAAAAGGAAATAAAAGAAAATACATAATAGGGCAACACAAGGTACACAATGTAACTACATAGACACCGGCATCGGGTGAAGCATACAGGGGTGTAGTATTAATGAGGTCAGTCCATAAGAGGGTCGTTTAGGAGTCTGGTAACAGTGGGGAAGAAGCTGTTTGAGTTTGTTTGTGCGTGTTCCCAGACTTTTGTATCTCCTGCCCGATGGAAGAAGTTGGAAGAGTGAGTAAGCCGGGTGGGAGGGGTCTTTGATTGTGCTTGCCGCTTTCCCCAGGCAGTGGGTGGTGTAGATGGAGTCAATGGATGGGAGGCAGGTTCGTGTGATGGACTGGGCTGTGTTCACGACTCTCTGAAGTGTCTTGCGGTTTTGGGCCGAGCGGTTGCCATACCAGGCCGTGATGCAGCAGCTAGGATGCTTTCTATGGTGCATCTGTAAAAGTTGGGACGAGTTAATGTGGACATGCCGAATTTCCTTAGTTTGCTGAGGAAGTAAAGGCCCTGTTGAGATTTCTTGGTGGTAACGTCGATGTGGGTGGACCAGGACAGATTTTTGGAGATGTGAACCACTAGGAATTTGAAACTGCGAACAATCTCCACCTTGGCCTCATCGATGCTGACAGTGGTGTGTCCAGTTCTTAGCTTTCTGAAGTCAATGACCGGCTCTTTAGATTTGCTGGCATTGAGGGAGAGGTTGTTGTCGCTACACCACTCCACTAGGTTCTCGATCTCCATCCTGTATTCTGACTCGTCATTATTTGCGATTCGGCCCACTATGATCGTATCATCAGCAAACTTGTGGATGGGGTTGGAAACAAATTTTGCCACGCAATCATGTGTGTACAAGGAGGATAGTGAGGGGCTAAGTAGGCAGCCTTGCGGGGCCCAGATATTAGACCTATACTGAAGCCAAATGGGAAGAACTTAAAAACCAAAAAGGAGCAATCACATTGCTGGAGTGTTCCATTGGCCCCCTAACCATCCGAGAGAAATAGAAGAGTGAATATGGAGGCAAATTTCAGAGAAGTGGAAAAGTAATAGGGTTGTGATAGTGGGAACAGTGGGGGATCGCAACTTCCTCAATATGAACTGGGGTAGTCATAGTGTGAACGGTTTAGAGGGAGCGTAATTCTTAAAATGCATCCATGAGAACTTTTTAAGCCAGTACGTAGAAGGACAGACAAGAGAGGAGCGGTCTTGGACTTCATTTTCAGTAACGAAGCTGGACAAGTGGTTGAAGTATCGTTGGGGGAGCATTTTGCAGACAGTGATCATAACTTCATTAGATTCAAGATAGTTCTGGAAAAGGAGATGGATGGACCTGAGATCAAAGTTCACAAATGGAGGAAGGCTGATTTTAATAAGATCAGATATGATTTGGCCAGAGTTGATAGGGAACAGACACCATTAGGTAAATCTGTGACAGAACAGTGGGACACATTCAACAAGGAAATAGGGAGAGTACACGGCCAACATGTTCCAATCAAGAAAAAGGGTGGGACCAACAAATCCAGTCAACCATGTATATTGAGGGATATACAGCGTTGGATAAGTAGAAAAGGGGAGGCTTGTGGCAGATATCAAGGGCTCAAAACAGCAGACGTGCTAGAGGTGTATCGAATGTGCAAGAGGGGACTTAAAACGGAAATGAGGAGAGCAAAAAGGAGACATGAAGATAGAACATTACGGCGCAGTACAGGCCCTTTGGCCCTCGATGTTGTGCCGACCTGTGAAACCACTCTAAAGCCCATCTACACTATTCCCTTATTGTCCATATGTCTATCCAATGACCATTTGAATGCCCTTAGTGTTGGCGAATCCACTACTGTTGCAGGCAGGGCATTCCATGCCCTTACTACTCTCTTAGCAAAGAACCTACCTCTGTCCTATATCTATCTCCCCTCAATTTAAATCTAAGTTCCCTCGTGCTAGACATCACCATCCAAGGAAAAAGGCTCTCACTGTCCACCCTATCCAATCCTCTGATCATCCTGTATGCCTCAATTTAAAAAAAAAAAAAAAAAATTTTTGTGTACCCTATTCATTTTTTCCAATTAAGGGGAAATTTGGTGTGGCCAATCCACCTACCCTGCACATCTTTGGGTTGTGGGCGCGAAACCCACGCAAACATGGGGAGAATGTGCAAACTCCACATGGACAGTGACCCAGTGCCAGGATCGAACCTGGGACCTCAGCGCCGTGAGGCAGCAGGGCTAACCCACTGCGCCACTGTGCTGCCCTATTGTATGCCTCAATTAAGTCACCGCTTAACCTTCTTGTCTCTAACGAAAACAGCCTCAGTCCCTCAGCCTTTCCTCATAAGATCTTCCCTCCATACCAGGCAACATGCTGGTGAATCTCCTCTGCACCCTTTCCAATGCTTCCACATCCTTCCGATAATGCGGCGACTAAAATTGCACTCAATACTCCAAATGCGGTCGCACCAGATACTGAAAGGATACTGGCAGGTAAAATAAAGTTGTTAAATTGTTCTAAAAGTACATTAAGGGTAAAATGATAACTTGGGGCAGAGTAAGGCCCATGATGGATCACAGTGGTAACATGAGTGTGGAGCCGGGGGATGTAGGTGGGGTTCGAAATGGGTACTTTGTGTCAGTGTTCACCCGTGAGAAAGACAGTGTGGGTATAGAAAGCAGGGAGAAGGAATGTAATAAAACTAAAGAGATTAATATAGACAGAGAGGAGGTTCTGAGTGGGAGGCTTCAAAGTAGACAAAGCTCCAGGGCCAGATGAAATGTATCCCAGGCTGATGAGTGAGGCAAGCGAGGAAATAGCAGGGACACTGGCAATAATTTTCAATTCCTCTCTGGCCACAGGAGAGGCGCTGGCGGACTGGAGGATCGCCAATGTGGTACCATTATTGAAGAAGGGAGGAAAGGATAAACCAGGAAACTACAGACCAGTCAGTCTAACCTGTGTGGTGGGGAAACTATTGGAAGCAAATCTGAGACACAGAATTAATCTGCATTTGTAGAGGCAGATATTAAAAGGTCAGCATGGTTTGGTTAAGGGGAGGAGATGTCTGACCAACTTGATTGAATTTTTCGAAGAGATGAACAGGTGTGTCAATGAGTGAAATGCATTTGACATAATCTACTTGGACTTCAGCAAGGCTTTTCATCAGGTCCCACATGGCTGACTGATGTGAAGACACATGCCCAAGGGACTGAAGGACATTTGGCAAATTGGATCCAAAATTGCTGAGTGGCAGGAAGCAGAGGCTGTTGGTGGAGGAGTGTTTTTCTAATAATAATAATAATTGCTTATTGTCACAAGTAGGCTTCAATGAAGTTACTGTGAAAAGCACCAAGTCGCCACATTGCGGCACCAGTTCGGGGAGGCCGGTACGGGAATTGAACCCGCGCTGCTGGCATTGTTCTGCTGTTTAGTCCACTGTGCTAAACCAGCCCCGAGCCTCTGATTGGAAGATCATATCCAGTGGTTTCCCACAGGGATCAGTGTTGAGGCCCTTGCTGTTTGTGGTTGATACAAATGCTTTAGATATGAATATAGGAGGGTTGATCAGTAAGTTTGCTGCAAATATGAAATTTGGTGGGGTGGTAAATATTGAGGAGGATAGCCTCCGAATACAGGAGGACACAGATGGACTGATCAGTGGCAAACGGAATTCAATCTGGAAGAGATGCACTTGGGCAGGACAAACAAGACCAGAGAATACATGATAAATGGCAGGACGCTGGGAGGCACGAAGGACCGGAGGGATCTTGGTGTGCATGTACACCAGTACCTTAAAGTAGCAGAGCAGCTGGATACAATGGTTAAGGAAGCCTATGGCAGTGTGGATCAAACTTTTTAACCGGGGTCCCATTTTTACCAACCGGCCATCCTTCGGGACCCTCGCTGGGCGGCCTTTGCGACCATCTCCGGCTGATCTTCGCGACCCGCCATTTTCACTTGACTTTAATGTGACAGGTGAGCCTGCTCGGTCCCCACGATCTCACTTGCTCTGTTATTCAATGTTACATTTCTGATAATGACTTCAGCTGATGATTGAAGATCTCACTGCATCCATTGAAAAAATTACAGAGGTTTGTCCTCGAACTCGCCAGAATGTCTTTGACAATTTGAGGTTTAAAGTTTCATTTGCCAGTAATTCCCGACATGTAACACCCATGAAATTTGACTCCTGATTGCAGTGGCACAATTTATAAACCCACCCCTCAAATAATCATCATTGTGGTGCTTTGTTCCTGTTTTCAGCTTCTTCATGGGTTGTTCACCAGAGGCCCTGGAGTTCACTCCAGCACTGCTGGCAGCTGCAAAATGGAGGAATCTCTCTCGGGCCCAGAACACGTGATGTCAGCGTACGGGGCGTGTGACCTGCTCGCTGGCGCCGCCTCTGGTGGGAGGACTCGAGAATTTGCTGAAAATAACTGGCCTGGGACTGTGCACTGACATCAGGAGGAGCCGGTCCACCTTGCGCGCTAGATGATAAGGCAGGAACGCGCGGGATGGCCGTTAATCTTAAAACGGCCATCACAGCCGGCACTTTTAAAAGCTGGTCGTGACCATTGGCCATTCCTCCTGCAATCTGGATTATCGCCACCCTCCTGTAACCTTCCCGAGATCTACCCATAGGTCACGACCGTGAGCTTTAAAATGCAAGGCCTATGGTACCCTTGTCTCTAATAGCCGATGCACAGAGTTTAAGAACAGGCAGGTTCTGCTGGAACTATAAAAACGTTAGTTAGGCCTCAGCTGGAGTAATACAACCACACTCACAATGTATCAGAGAGTGAGTAAATCCCACACTCACACACTGTATCAGAGAGTGAGTAAATCCCACACTCTCACACTGTATCAGAGAGTGAGTAAATCCCACACTCTCACACTGTATCAGAGAGTGAGTAAATCCCACACTCTCACACTGTATCAGAGTGAGTAAATCCCACACTCACACACTGTATCAGAGAGTGAGTAAATCCCACACTCTCACACTGTATCAGAGAGTGAGTAAATCCCATACTCACACACTGTATCAGAGAGTGAGTAAATCCCACACTCACACACTGTATCAGAGTGAGTAAATCCCACACACTCACACACTGTATCAGAGAGTGAGTAAATCCCACACTCACACACTGTATCAGAGAGTGAGGAAATCCCACACTCACACACTGTATCAGAGAGTGAGTAAATCCCACACTCACACACTGTATCAGAGTGAGTAAATCCCACACTCACACACTGTATCAGAGAGTGAGTAAATCCCACACTCACACACTGTATCAGAGAGTGAGTAAATCCCACACTCTCACACTGTATCAGAGAGTGAGTAAATCCCACACTCTCACACTGTATCAGAGTGAGTAAATCCCACACTCACACACTGTATCAGAGAGTGAGTAAATCCCACACTCTCACACTGTATCAGAGAGTGAGTAAATCCCACACTCACACACTGTATCAGAGTGAGTAAATCCCACACTCACACACTGTATCAGAGAGTGAGTAAATCCCACACTCACACACTGTATCAGAGAGTGAGTAAATCCCACACTCTCACACTGTATAAGGGAGTGAGTAAATCCCACACTCACACACTGTATCAGAGAGTGAGTAAATCCCACACTCACACTGTATCAGCGAGTGAGTAAATCCCACACTCACACACTGTATCAGAGAGTGAGTAAATCCCACACTCTCACACTGTAAAAGGGAGTGAGTAAATCCCACACTCACACACTGTATCAGAGAGTGAGTAAATCCCTCACTCACACACTGTATCAGAGAGTGAGTAAATCCACCACACACTGTATCAGAGAGTGAGTAAATCCCACACTCACACACTGTATCAGCGAGTGAGTAAATCCCACACTCACACACTGTATCAGAGAGTGAGTAAATCCCACACTCTCACACTGTAAAAGGCAGTGAGTAAATCCCACACTCTCACACTGTATCAGAGAGTGAGGAAATCCCACACTCACACACTGTATCAGAGAGTGAGTAAATCCCACACTCTCACACTGTATCAGAGAGTGAGTAAATCCCACACTCACAATGTATCAGAGAGTGAGTAAATCCCACACTCACACACTGTATCAGAGAGTGAGTAAATCCCACACTCACACACTGTATCAGAGAGTGAGTAAATCCCACACTCACACACTGTATCAGAGAGTGAGTAAATCCCACACTCTCACACTGTATAAGGGAGTGAGTAAATCCCACACTCACACACTGTATCAGAGAGTGAGTAAATCCCCCACACACTGTATCAGAGAGTGAGTAAATCCCACACTCACACACTGTATCAGAGAGTGAGTAAATCCCACACTCTCACACTGTATAAGGGAGTGAGTAAATCCCTCACTCACACACTGTATCAGAGAGTGAGTAAATCCCCCACACACTGTATCAGAGAGTGAGTAAATCCCACACTCACACACTGTATCAGAGAGTGAGGAAATCCCACACTCACACACTATCAGAGAGTGAGGAAATCCCACACTCACACACTGTATCAGAGAGTGAGGAAATCCCACACTCACACACTGTATCAGAGAGTGAGTAAATCCCACACACACACACTGTATCAGAGAGTGAATAAATCCCACACTCACACACTGTATCAGAGAGTGAGTAAATCCCACACTCTCACACTGTATCAGAGAGTGAGTAAATCCCACACTCACAATGTATCAGAGAGTGAGTAAATCCCACACTCACACACTGTATCAGAGAGTGAGTAAATCCCACACTCACACACTGTATCAGAGAGTGAGTAAATCCCACACTCTCACACTGTATAAGGGAGTGAGTAAATCCCACACTCACACACTGTATCAGAGAGTGAGTAAATCCCCCACACACTGTATCAGAGAGTGAGTAAATCCCACACTCACACACTGTATCAGAGAGTGAGTAAATCCCACACTCTCACACTGTATAAGGAAGTGAGTAAATCCCTCACTCACACACTGTATCAGAGAGTGAGTAAATCCCCCACACACTGTATCAGAGAGTGAGGAAATCCCACACTCACACACTGTATCAGAGAGTGAGGAAATCCCACACTCACACACTGTATCAGAGAGTGAGTAAATCCCACACACACACACTGTATCAGGGAGTGAGTAAATCCCCCACACACACACTGTATCAGGGAGTGAGTAAATCAAACACACACACTGTATCAGGGAGTGAGTAAATCAAACACACACACTGTATCAGGGAGTGAGTAAATCCCACACTCTCACACTGTATCAGAGAGTGAGTAAATCTCACACACACACTATCAGAGAGTGAGTAAATCCCACACTCGCACAGTATCAGTGAGTGAGTAAATCACACTCTCACACACTGTATCAGACAGTGAGTAAATCCCACACACACACACTGTATCAGAGAGTGAGTAAATCCCACACTCACACACTGTATCAGAGTGAGTAAATCCCATACTCACACACTGTATCAAAGAGTGAGTAAATCCCACACACACACTGTATCAGAGAGTGAGTAAATCCCACACTGTATCAGAGAGAGTAAATCCCACACACACACACACTGTATCAGAGAGAGAGTAAATCCCACACTCACACACTGTATCAGAGAGTGAGTAAATCCCACACACACACTGTATCAGAGAGTGAGTAAATCCCACACACACACACAGTATCAGAGAGAGAGTAAATCCCACACTTACACACTGTATCCGGGAGTGAGTAAATCCCACACTGTATCAGAGAGAGTAAATCCCACACACACACACTGTATCAGAGAGAGAGTAAATCCCACACTCTCACACAGTATCAGAGAGTGAGTAAATCCCACACTCACACACTGTATCAGAGAGTGAGTAAATCCCACACTCTCACACAGTATCAGAGAGTGAGTAAATCCCACACTCACACACTGTATCAAAGAGTGAGGAAATCCCACACTCACACAATGTATCAGAGAGTGAGTGAATCCCACACTCACACACTGTATCAGAGAGTGAGTAAATCCCCCACACACACTGTATCAGAGAGTGAGTAAATCCCACACTCTCACACTGTATCAGAGAGTGAGTAAATCCCACACTCACACTGTATCAGAGAGTGAGTAAATCCCACACTCACACTGTATCAGAGAGTGAGTAAATCCCCCACACACAATGTATCAGAGAGTGAGTAAATCCCACTCTCTCACACTGTATCAGATAGTGAGTAAATCCCACACTCACACACTGTATCAGAGTGAGTAAATCCCACACTCACACACTGTTTCCGAGAGTAAGTGTATTCCACACTCAAACTACATCAGAGAGTGAAGAAATCCCACACTCACACAGTATCAGAGAGTGAGTAATACCCACACTCAAACACTGTAACAGAGTGAGTAAATCCCACACTCACACACTGTATCAGAGAGTGAGTAAATCCCACACTCACACACTGTATCAGAGAGTGAGTAAATCCCACACTCACACACTGTATCAGAGAGTGAGTAAATCCCACACACACACTGTATCGGAGAGTAAGTGTATTCCACACTCAAACTACATCAGAGAGTGAAGAAATCCCACACTCACAATGTATCAGACAGTGAGTAAATCCCACACTCACACACTGTATCAGAGAGTGAGTAAATCCCACACACACACACAGTATCAGAGAGTGAGTAAATCCCACACTCACACACTGTATCAGAGAGTGAGTAAATCCCACACTCTCACACTGTATCAGAGTGAGTAAATCCCACACTCACACACTGTATCAGAGAGTGAGTAAATCCCACACTCACACACTGTATCAGAGAGTGAGTAAATCCCACACTCTCACACTGTATAAGGGAGTGAGTAAATCCCACACTCACACACTGTATCAAAGAGTGAGTAAATCCCACACTCACACTGTATCAGCGAGTGAGTAAATCCCACACTCACACACTGTATCAGAGAGTGAGTAAATCCCACACTCTCACACTGTAAAGGGGAGTGAGTAAATCCCACACTCACACACTGTATCAGAGAGTGAGTAAATCCCTCACTCACACACTGTATCAGAGAGTGAGTAAATCCACCACACACTGTATCAGAGAGTGAGTAAATCCCACACTCACACACTGTATCAGCGAGTGAGTAAATCCCACACTCACACACTGTATCAGAGAGTGAGTAAATCCCACACTCTCACACTGTAAAAGGGAGTGAGTAAATCCCACACTCTCACACTGTATCAGAGAGTGAGGAAATCCCACACTCACACACTGTATCAGAGAGTGAGTAAATCCCACACTCTCACACTGTATCAGAGAGTGAGTAAATCCCACACTCACAATGTATCAGAGAGTGAGTAAATCCCACACTCACACACTGTATCAGAGAGTGAGTAAATCCCACACTCACACACTGTATCAGAGAGTGAGTAAATCCCACACTCACACACTGTATCAGAGAGTGAGTAAATCCCACACTCTCACACTGTATAAGGGAGTGAGTAAATCCCACACTCACACACTGTATCAGAGAGTGAGTAAATCCCCCACACACTGTATCAGAGAGTGAGTAAATCCCACACTCACACACTGTATCAGAGAGTGAGTAAATCCCACACTCTCACACTGTATAAGGGAGTGAGTAAATCCCTCACTCACACACTGTATCAGAGAGTGAGTAAATCCCCCACACACTGTATCAGAGAGTGAGTAAATCCCACACTCACACACTGTATCAGAGAGTGAGGAAATCCCACACTCACACACTATCAGAGAGTGAGGAAATCCCACACTCACACACTGTATCAGAGAGTGAGGAAATCCCACACTCACACACTGTATCAGAGAGTGAGTAAATCCCACACACACACACTGTATCAGAGAGTGAGTAAATCCCACACTCACACACTGTATCAGAGAGTGAGTAAATCCCACACTCTCACACTGTATCAGAGAGTGAGTAAATCCCACACTCACAATGTATCAGAGAGTGAGTAAATCCCACACTCACACACTGTATCAGAGAGTGAGTAAATCCCACACTCACACACTGTATCAGAGAGTGAGTAAATCCCACACTCTCACACTGTATAAGGGAGTGAGTAAATCCCACACTCACACACTGTATCAGAGAGTGAGTAAATCCCCCACACACTGTATCAGAGAGTGAGTAAATCCCACACTCACACACTGTATCAGAGAGTGAGTAAATCCCACACTCTCACACTGTATAAGGAAGTGAGTAAATCCCTCACTCACACACTGTATCAGAGAGTGAGTAAATCCCCCACACACTGTATCAGAGAGTGAGTAAATCCCCCACACACTGTATCAGAGAGTGAGGAAATCCCACACTCACACACTGTATCAGAGAGTGAGTAAATCCCACACACACACACTGTATCAGGGAGTGAGTAAATCCCCCACACACACACTGTATCAGGGAGTGAGTAAATCAAACACACACACTGTATCAGTGAGTGAGTAAATCAAACACACACACTGTATCAGGGAGTGAGTAAATCCCACACTCTCACACTGTATCAGAGAGTGAGTAAATCTCACACACACACTATCAGAGAGTGAGTAAATCCCACACTCGCACAGTATCAGTGAGTGAGTAAATCACACTCTCACACACTGTATCAGACAGTGAGTAAATCCCACACACACACACTGTATCAGAGAGTGAGTAAATCCCACACTCACACACTGTATCAGAGTGAGTAAATCCCATACTCACACACTGTATCAAAGAGTGAGTAAATCCCACACACACACTGTATCAGAGAGTGAGTAAATCCCACACTGTATCAGAGAGAGTAAATCCCACACACACACACACTGTATCAGAGAGAGAGTAAATCCCACACTCACACACTGTATCAGAGAGTGAGTAAATCCCACACACACACTGTATCAGAGAGTGAGTAAATCCCACACACACACACAGTATCAGAGAGAGAGTAAATCCCACACTTACACACTGTATCCGGGAGTGAGTAAATCCCACACTGTATCAGAGAGAGTAAATCCCACACACACACACTGTATCAGAGAGAGAGTAAATCCCACACTCTCACACAGTATCAGAGAGTGAGTAAATCCCACACTCACACACTGTATCAGAGAGTGAGTAAATCCCACACTCTCACACAGTATCAGAGAGTGAGTAAATCCCACACTCACACACTGTGTCAAAGAGTGAGGAAATCCCACACTCACACAATGTATCAGAGAGTGAGTGAATCCCACACTCACACACTGTATCAGAGAGTGAGTAAATCCCCCACACACACTGTATCAGAGAGTGAGTAAATCCCACACTCTCACACTGTATCAGAGAGTGAGTAAATCCCACACTCACACTGTATCAGAGAGTGAGTAAATCCCACACTCACACTGTATCAGAGAATGAGTAAATCCCCCACACACAATGTATCAGAGAGTGAGTAAATCCCACTCTCACACACTGTATCAGATAGTGAGTAAATCCCACACTCACACACTGTATCAGAGTGAGTAAATCCCACACTCACACACTGTTTCCGAGAGTAAGTGTATTCCACACTCAAACTACATCAGAGAGTGAAGAAATCCCACACTCACACAGTATCAGAGAGTGAGTAATACCCACACTCAAACACTGTAACAGAGTGAGTAAATCCCACACTCACACACTGTATCAGAGAGTGAGTAAATCCCACACTCACACACTGTATCAGAGAGTGAGTAAATCCCACACTCACACACTGTATCAGAGAGTGAGTAAATCCCACACACACACTGTATCGGAGAGTAAGTGTATTCCACACTCAAACTACATCAGAGAGTGAAGAAATCCCACACTCACAATGTATCAGACAGTGAGTAAATCCCACACTCACACACTGTATCAGAGAGTGAGTAAATCCCCCACACACTGTATCAGAGAGTGAGTAAATCCCACACTCACACACTGTATCAGAGAGTGAGTAAATCCCACACTCTCACACTGTATAAGGGAGTGAGGAAATCCCACACTCACACACTGTATCAGAGAGTGAGTAAATCCCACACTCACACACTGTATCAGAGAGTGAGTAAATCCCACACTCTCACACTGTATCAGGGAGTGAGTGTATTCCACACTCAAACTACATCAGAGAGTGAAGAAATCCCACACTCACACAGTATCAGAGAGTGAGTAATACCCACACTCAAACACTGTAACAGAGTGAGTAAATCCCACACTCACACACTGTATCAGAGAGTGAGTAAATCCCACACTCTCACACTGTATCAGAGTGAGTAAATCCCACACTCACACACTGTATCAGAGAGTGAGTAAATCCCACACTCACACACTGTATCAGAGAGTGAGTAAATCCCACACTCTCACACTGTATAAGGGAGTGAGTAAATCCCACACACTCACACTGTATCAGAGAGTGAGTAAATCCCACACTCACACTGTATCAGCGAGTGAGTAAATCCCACACTCACACACTGTATCAGAGAGTGAGTAAATCCCACACTCTCACACTGTAAAAGGGAGTGAGTAAATCCCACACTCACACACTGTATCAGAGAGTGAGTAAATCCCTCACTCACACACTGTATCAGAGAGTGAGTAAATCCACCACACACTGTATCAGAGAGTGAGTAAATCCCACACTCACACACTGTATCAGCGAGTGAGTAAATCCCACACTCACACACTGTATCAGAGAGTGAGTAAATCCCACACTCTCACACTGTAAAAGGGAGTGAGTAAATCCCACACTCTCACACTGTATCAGAGAGTGAGGAAATCCCACACTCACACACTGTATCAGAGAGTGAGTAAATCCCACACTCTCACACTGTATCAGAGAGTGAGTAAATCCCACACTCACAATGTATCAGAGAGTGAGTAAATCCCACACTCACACACTGTATCAGAGAGTGAGTAAATCCCACACTCACACACTGTATCAGAGAGTGAGTAAATCCCACACTCACACACTGTATCAGAGAGTGAGTAAATCCCACACTCTCACACTGTATAAGGGAGTGAGTAAATCCCACACTCACACACTGTATCAGAGAGTGAGTAAATCCCCCACACACTGTATCAGAGAGTGAGTAAATCCCACACTCACACACTGTATCAGCGAGTGAGTAAATCCCACACTCACACACTGTATCAGAGAGTGAGTAAATCCCACACTCTCACACTGTAAAAGGGAGTGAGTAAATCCCACACTCTCACACTGTATCAGAGAGTGAGTAAATCCCACACTCTCACACTGTATCAGAGAGTGAGGAAATCCCACACTCACACACTATCAGAGAGTGAGGAAATCCCACACTCACACACTGTATCAGAGAGTGAGGAAATCCCACACTCACACACTGTATCAGAGAGTGAGTAAATCCCACACACACACACTGTATCAGAGAGTGAGTAAATCCCACACTCACACACTGTATCAGAGAGTGAGTAAATCCCACACTCTCACACTGTATCAGAGAGTGAGTAAATCCCACACTCACAATGTATCAGAGAGTGAGTAAATCCCACACTCACACACTGTATCAGAGAGTGAGTAAATCCCACACTCACACACTGTATCAGAGAGTGAGTAAATCCCACACTCTCACACTGTATAAGGGAGTGAGTAAATCCCACACTCACACACTGTATCAGAGAGTGAGTAAATCCCCCACACACTGTATCAGAGAGTGAGTAAATCCCACACTCACACACTGTATCAGAGAGTGAGTAAATCCCACACTCTCACACTGTATAAGGAAGTGAGTAAATCCCTCACTCACACACTGTATCAGAGAGTGAGTAAATCCCCCACACACTGTATCAGAGAGTGAGGAAATCCCACACTCACACACTGTATCAGAGAGTGAGGAAATCCCACACTCACACACTGTATCAGAGAGTGAGTAAATCCCACACACACACACTGTATCAGGGAGTGAGTAAATCCCCCACACACACACTGTATCAGGGAGTGAGTAAATCAAACACACACACTGTATCAGGGAGTGAGTAAATCAAACACACACACTGTATCAGGGAGTGAGTAAATCCCACACTCTCACACTGTATCAGAGAGTGAGTAAATCTCACACACACACTATCAGAGAGTGAGTAAATCCCACACTCGCACAGTATCAGTGAGTGAGTAAATCACACTCTCACACACTGTATCAGACAGTGAGTAAATCCCACACACACACACTGTATCAGAGAGTGAGTAAACCCCACACTCACACACTGTATCAGAGTGAGTAAATCCCATACTCACACACTGTATCAAAGAGTGAGTAAATCCCACACACACACTGTATCAGAGAGTGAGTAAATCCCACACTGTATCAGAGAGAGTAAATCCCACACACACACACACTGTATCAGAGAGAGAGTAAATCCCACACTCACACACTGTATCAGAGAGTGAGTAAATCCCACACACACACTGTATCAGAGAGTGAGTAAATCCCACACACACACACAGTATCAGAGAGAGAGTAAATCCCACACTTACACACTGTATCCGGGAGTGAGTAAATCCCACACTGTATCAGAGAGAGTAAATCCCACACACACACACTGTATCAGAGAGAGAGTAAATCCCACACTCTCACACAGTATCAGAGAGTGAGTAAATCCCACACTCACACACTGTATCAGAGAGTGAGTAAATCCCACACTCTCACACAGTATCAGAGAGTGAGTAAATCCCACACTCACACACTGTATCAAAGAGTGAGGAAATCCCACACTCACACAATGTATCAGAGAGTGAGTGAATCCCACACTCACACACTGTATCAGAGAGTGAGTAAATCCCCCACACACACTGTATCAGAGAGTGAGTAAATCCCACACTCTCACACTGTATCAGAGAGTGAGTAAATCCCACACTCACACTGTATCAGAGAGTGAGTAAATCCCACACTCACACTGTATCAGAGAGTGAGTAAATCCCCCACACACAATGTATCAGAGAGTGAGTAAATCCCACTCTCACACACTGTATCAGATAGTGAGTAAATCCCACACTCACACACTGTATCAGAGTGAGTAAATCCCACACTCACACACTGTTTCCGAGAGTAAGTGTATTCCACACTCAAACTACATCAGAGAGTGAAGAAATCCCACACTCTCACACTGTATCAGAGAGTGAGTAAATCCCACAGTCACACTGTATCAGAGTGAGTAAATCCCACACTCACACACTGTATCAGAGAGTGAGTAAATCCCACACTCACACAGTATCAGAGAGTGAGTAATACCCACACTCAAACACTGTAACAGAGTGAGTAAATCCCACACTCACACACTGTATCAGAGAGTGAGTAAATCCCACACTCACACACTGTATCAGAGAGTGAGTAAATCCCACACTCACACACTGTATCAGAGAGTGAGTAAATCCCACACACACACTGTATCGGAGAGTAAGTGTATTCCACACTCAAACTACATCAGAGAGTGAAGAAATCCCACACTCACAATGTATCAGACAGTGAGTAAATCCCACACTCACACACTGTATCAGAGAGTGAGTAAATCCCCCACACACTGTATCAGAGAGTGAGTAAATCCCACACTCACACACTGTATCAGAGAGTGAGTAAATCCCACACTCTCACACTGTATAAGGGAGTGAGGAAATCCCACACTCACACACTGTATCAGAGAGTGAGTAAATCCCACACTCACACACTGTATCAGAGAGTGAGTAAATCCCACACTCTCACACTGTATCAGGGAGTGAGTAAATCCCCCACACACACACTGTATCAGGGAGTGAGTAAATCCAACACACACACTGTATCAGGGAGTGAGTAAATCCCACACTCTCACACTGTATCAGAGAGTGAGTGTATTCCACACTCAAACTACATCAGAGAGTGAAGAAATCCCACACTCACACAGTATCAGAGAGTGAGTAATACCCACACTCAAACACTGTAACAGAGTGAGTAAATCCCACACTCACACACTGTATCAGAGAGTGAGTAAATCCCACACTCACACACTGTATCAGAGAGTGAGTAAATCCCCCACACACTGTATCAGAGAGTGAGTAAATCCCACACTCACACACTGTATCAGAGAGTGAGTAAATCCCACACACACACTGTATCGGAGAGTAAGTGTATTCCACACTCAAACTACATCAGAGAGTGAAGAAATCCCACACTCACAATGTATCAGACAGTGAGTAAATCCCACACTCACACACTGTATCAGAGAGTGAGTAAATCCCCCACACACTGTATCAGAGAGTGAGTAAATCCCACACTCACACACTGTATCAGAGAGTGAGTAAATCCCACACTCTCACACTGTATAAGGGAGTGAGGAAATCCCACACTCACACACTGTATCAGAGAGTGAGTAAATCCCACACTCACACACTGTATCAGAGAGTGAGTAAATCCCACACTCTCACACTGTATCAGGGAGTGAGTAAATCCCCCACACACACACTGTATCAGGGAGTGAGTAAATCCAACACACACACTGTATCAGGGAGTGAGTAAATCCCACACTCTCACACTGTATCAGGGAGTGAGTAAATCCCACACTCTCACACTGTATCAGAGAGTGAGTAAATCTCACACTCGGGCACTGTATCAGAGAGTGAGTAAATCCCACACTCTCACTACATCAGAGAGTGAAGAAATCCCACACTCTCACACTGTATCAGAGAGTGAGTAAATCTCACACACACACTATCAGAGAGTGAGTAAATCCCACACTCGCACAGTATCAGTGAGTGAGTAAATCACACTCTCACACACTGTATCAGACAGTGAGTAAATCCCACACACACACACTGTATCAGAGAGTGAGTAAACCCCACACTCACACACTGTATCAGAGTGAGTAAATCCCACACTCACACACTGTTTCAGAGAGTGAGTAAATCCCACACTGTATCAGAGAGAGTAAATCCCACACACACACACTGTATCAGAGAGAGAGTAAATCCCACACTCACACACTGTATCAGGGAGTGAGTAAATCCACCACACACTGTATCAGAGAGTGAGGAAATCCCACACTCACACACTGTATCAGAGAGTGAGTAAATCCCACACTCACACACTGTATCAGAGAGTGAGTAAATCCCTCACTCACACACTGTATCAGCGAGTGAGTAAATCCCACACTCACACACTGTATCAGAGAGTGAGTAAATCCCACACTCTCACACTGTAAAAGGGAGTGAGTAAATCCCACACTCTCACACTGTATCAGAGAGTGAGGAAATCCCACACTCACACACTGTATCAGAGAGTGAGTAAATCCCACACTCTCACACTGTATCAGAGAGTGAGTAAATCCCACACTCACAATGTATCAGAGAGTGAGTAAATCCCACACTCACACACTGTATCAGAGAGTGAGTAAATCCCACACTCACACACTGTATCAGAGAGTGAGTAAATCCCACACTCACACACTGTATCAGAGAGAGAGTAAATCCCACACTCTCACACTGTATAAGGGAGTGAGTAAATCCCACACTCACACACTGTATCAGAGAGTGAGTAAATCCCCCACACACTGTATCAGAGAGTGAGTAAATCCCACACTCACACACTGTATCAGAGAGTGAGTAAATCCCACACTCTCACACTGTATAAGGGAGTGAGTAAATCCCTCACTCACACACTGTATCAGAGAGTGAGTAAATCCCCCACACACTGTATCAGAGAGTGAGTAAATCCCACACTCACACACTGTATCAGAGAGTGAGGAAATCCCACACTCACACACTATCAGAGAGTGAGGAAATCCCACACTCACACACTGTATCAGAGCGTGAGGAAATCCCACACTCACACACTGTATCAGAGAGAGAGTAAATCCCACACACACACACTGTATCAGAGAGTGAGTAAATCCCACACTCACACACTGTATCAGAGAGAGAGTAAATCCCACACTCTCACACTGTATCAGAGAGTGAGTAAATCCCACACTCACAATGTATCAGAGAGTGAGTAAATCCCACACTCACACACTGTATCAGAGAGTGAGTAAATCCCACACTCACACACTGTATCAGAGAGTGAGTAAATCCCACACTCTCACACTGTATATGGGAGTGAGTAAATCCCACACTCACACACTGTATCAGAGAGTGAGTAAATCCCCCACACACTGTATCAGAGAGTGAGTAAATCCCACACTCACACACTGTATCAGAGAGTGAGTAAATCCCACACTCTCACACTGTATAAGGGAGTGAGTAAATCCCTCACTCACACACTGTATCAGAGAGTGAGTAAATCCCCCACACACTGTATCAGAGAGTGAGGAAATCCCACACTCACACACTGTATCAGAGAGTGAGGAAATCCCACACTCACACACTGTATCAGAGAGTGAGTAAATCCCACACACACACACTGTATCAGGGAGTGAGTAAATCCCCCACACACACACTGTATCAGGGAGTGAGTAAATCAAACACACACACTGTATCAGGGAGTGAGTAAATCAAACACACACACTGTATCAGAGAGTGAGTAAATCCCACACTCACACAATGTATCAGAGAGTGAGTAAATCCCACACTCACACTGTATCAGAGAGTGAGTAAATCCCACACTCACACTGTATCAGAGAGTGAGTAAATCCCCCACACACAATGTATCAGAGAGTGAGTAAATCCCACTCTCACACACTGTATCAGATAGTGAGTAAATCCCACACTCACACACTGTATCAGAGTGAGTAAATCCCACACTCACACACTGTATCAGAGTGAGTAAATCCCACACTCACACACTGTATCAGAGAGTGAGTAAATCCCACACACGCACACTGTTTCCGAGAGTAAGTGTATTCCACACTCAAACTACATCAGAGAGTGAAGAAATCCCACACTCACACAGTATCAGAGAGTGAGTAATACCCACACTCAAACACTGTAACAGAGTGAGTAAATCCCACACTCACACACTGTATCAGAGAGTGAGTAAATCCCACACTCACACACTGTATCAGAGAGTGAGTAAATCCCACACTCACACACTGTATCAGAGAGTGAGTAAATCCCACACACACACTGTATCGGAGAGTAAGTGTATTCCACACTCAAACTACATCAGAGAGTGAAGAAATCCCACACTCACAATGTATCAGAGAGTGAGTAAATCCCCCACACACTGTATCAGAGAGTGAGTAAATCCCACACTCACACACTGTATCAGAGAGTGAGTAAATCCCACACTCTCACACTGTATAAGGGAGTGAGTAAATCCCACACTCACACACTGTATCAGAGAGTGAGTAAATCCCTCACTCACACACTGTATCAGAGAGTGTGTAAATCCCTCACACACTGTATCAGAGAGTGAGGAAATCCCACACTCACACACTGTATCAGAGAGTGAGTAAATCCCACACTCACACACTGTATCAGAGAGTGAGTAAATCCCACACTCTCACACTGTATCAGGGAGTGAGTAAATCCCCCACACACACACTGTATCAGGGAGTGAGTAAATCCAACACACACACTGTATCAGGGAGTGAGTAAATCCCACACTCTCACACTGTATCAGGGAGTGAGTAAATCCCACACTCTCACACTGTATCAGAGAGTGAGTAAATCTCACACTCGGGCACTGTATCAGAGAGTGAGTAAATCCCACACTCTCACTACATCAGAGAGTGAAGAAATCCCACACTCTCACACTGTATCAGAGAGTGAGTAAATCTCACACACACACTATCAGAGAGTGAGTAAATCCCACACTCGCACAGTATCAGTGAGTGAGTAAATCACACTCTCACACACTGTATCAGACAGTGAGTAAATCCCACACACACACACTGTATCAGAGAGTGAGTAAACCCCACACTCACACACTGTATCAGAGTGAGTAAATCCCACACTCACACACTGTTTCAGAGAGTGAGTAAATCCCACACACACACTGTATCAGAGAGTGAGTAAATCCCACACTGTATCAGAGAGAGTAAATCCCACACACACACACTGTATCAGAGAGAGAGTAAATCCCACACTCACACACTGTATCAGGGAGTGAGTAAATCCACCACACACTGTATCAGAGAGTGAGGAAATCCCACACTCACACACTGTATCAGAGAGTGAGTAAATCCCACACTCACACACTGTATCAGAGAGTGAGTAAATCCCTCACTCACACACTGTATCAGCGAGTGAGTAAATCCCACACTCACACACTGTATCAGAGAGTGAGTAAATCCCACACTCTCACACTGTAAAAGGGAGTGAGTAAATCCCACACTCTCACACTGTATCAGAGAGTGAGGAAATCCCACACTCACACACTGTATCAGAGAGTGAGTAAATCCCACACTCTCACACTGTATCAGAGAGTGAGTAAATCCCACACTCACAATGTATCAGAGAGTGAGTAAATCCCACACTCACACACTGTATCAAAGAGTGAGTAAATCCCACACTCACACACTGTATCAGAGAGTGAGTAAATCCCACACTCACACACTGTATCAGAGAGTGAGTAAATCCCACACTCTCACACTGTATAAGGGAGTGAGTAAATCCCACACTCACACACTGTATCAGAGAGTGAGTAAATCCCCCACACACTGTATCAGAGAGTGAGTAAATCCCACACTCACACACTGTATCAGAGAGTGAGTAAATCCCACACTCTCACACTGTATAAGGGAGTGAGTAAATCCCTCACTCACACACTGTATCAGAGAGTGAGTAAATCCCCCACACACTGTATCAGAGAGTGAGTAAATCCCACACTCACACACTGTATCAGAGAGTGAGGAAATCCCACACTCACACACTATCAGAGAGTGAGGAAATCCCACACTCACACACTGTATCAGAGAGTGAGGAAATCCCACACTCACACACTGTATCAGAGAGTGAGTAAATCCCACACACACACACTGTATCAGAGAGTGAGTAAATCCCACACTCACACACTGTATCAGAGAGTGAGTAAATCCCACACTCTCACACTGTATCAGAGAGTGAGTAAATCCCACACTCACAATGTATCAGAGAGTGAGTAAATCCCACACACACACACTGCATCAGAGAGTGAGTAAATCCCACACTCACACACTGTATCAGAGAGTGAGTAAATCCCTCACTCACACACTGTATCAGCGAGTGAGTAAATCCCACACTCACACACTGTATCAGAGAGTGAGTAAATCCCACACTCTCATACTGTAAAAGCGAGTGAGTAAATCCCACACTCTCACACTGTATCAGAGAGTGAGGAAATCCCACACTCACACACTGTATCAGAGAGTGAGTAAATCCCACACTCTCACACTGTATCAGAGAGTGAGTAAATCCCACACTCACAATGTATCAGAGAGTGAGTAAATCCCACACTCACACACTGTATCAGAGAGTGAGTAAATCCCACACTCACACACTGTATCAGAGAGTGAGTAAATCCCACACTCTCACACTGTATAAGGGAGTGAGTAAATCCCACACTCACACACTGTATCAGAGAGTGAGTAAATCCCCCACACACTGTATCAGAGAGTGAGTAAATCCCACACTCACACACTGTATCAGAGAGTGAGTAAATCCCACACTCTCACACTGTATAAGGGAGTGAGTAAATCCCTCACTCACACACTGTATCAGAGAGTGAGTAAATCCCCCACACACTGTATCAGAGAGTGAGTAAATCCCACACTCTCACACTGTATCAGAGAGTGAGGAAATCCCACACTCACACACTATCAGAGAGTGAGGAAATCCCACACTCACACACTGTATCAGAGAGTGAGGAAATCCCACACTCACACACTGTATCAGAGAGTGAGTAAATCCCACACACACACACTGTATCAGAGAGTGAGTAAATCCCACACTCACACACTGTATCAGAGAGTGAGTAAATCCCACACTCTCACACTGTATCAGAGAGTGAGTAAATCCCACACTCACAATGTATCAGAGAGTGAGTAAATCCCACACTCACACACTGTATCAGAGAGTGAGTAAATCCCACACTCACACACTGTATCAGAGAGTGAGTAAGTCCCACACTCTCATACTGTATAAGGGAGTGAGTAAATCCCACACTCACACACTGTATCAGAGAGTGAGTAAATCCCCCACACACTGTATCAGAGAGTGAGTAAATCCCACACTCACACACTGTATCAGAGAGTGAGTAAATCCCACACTCTCACACTGTATAAGGGAGTGAGTAAATCCCTCACTCACACACTGTATCAGAGAGTGAGTAAATCCCCCACACACTGTATCAGAGAGTGAGGAAATCCCACACTCACACACTGTATCAGAGAGTGAGGAAATCCCACACTCACACACTGTATCAGAGAGTGAGTAAATCCCACACTCGCACAGTATCAGTGAGTGAGTAAATCACACTCTCACACACTGTATCAGACAGTGAGTAAATCCCACACACACACACTGTATCAGAGTGAGGAAATCCCACACTCACACACTGTATCAAAGAGTGAGTAAATCCCACACACACACTGTATCAGAGAGTGAGTAAATCCCACACTGTATCAGAGAGAGTAAACCCCACACACACACACACTGTATCAGAGAGAGAGTAAATCCCACACTCACACACTGTATCAGAGAGTGAGTAAATCCCACACACACACTGTATCAGAGAGTGAGTAAATCCCACACACACACACAGTATCAGAGAGAGAGTAAATCCCACACTCACACACTGTATCCGGGAGTGAGTAAATCCCACACTGTATCAGAGAGAGTAAATCCCACACACACACACTGTATCAGAGAGAGAGTAAATCCCACACTCTCACACAGTATCAGAGAGTGAGTAAATCCCACACTCACACACTGTATCAGAGAGTGAGTAAATCCCACACTCTCACACAGTATCAGAGAGTGAGTAAATCCCACACTCACACACTGTATCAAAGAGTGAGGAAATCCCACACTCACACAATGTATCAGAGAGTGAGTGAATCCCACACTCACACACTGTATCAGAGAGTGAGTAAATCCCCCACACACACTGTATCAGAGAGTGAGTAAATCCCACACTCTCACACTGTATCAGAGAGTGAGTAAATCCCACACTCACACAATGTATCAGAGAGTGAGTAAATCCCACACTCACACTGTATCAGAGAGTGAGTAAATCCCACACTCACACTGTATCAGAGAGTGAGTAAATCCCCCACACACAACGTATCAGAGAGTGAGTAAATCCCACTCACACACTGTATCAGATAGTGAGTAAATCCCACACTCACACACTGTATCAGAGTGAGTAAATCCCACACTCACACACTGTATCAGTGTGAGTAAATCCCACACTCACACACTGTATCAGAGAGTGAGTAAATCCCACACACGCACACTGTTTCCGAGAGTAAGTGTATTCCACACTCAAACTACATCAGAGAGTGAAGAAATCCCACACTCACACAGTATCAGAGAGTGAGTAATACCCACACTCAAACACTGTAACACAGTGAGTAAATCCCACACTCACACACTGTATCAGAGAGTGAGTAAATCCCACACTCACACACTGTATCAGAGAGTGAGTAAATCCCACACTCACACACTGTATCAGAGAGTGAGTAAATCCCTCACTCACACACTGTATCAGCGAGTGAGTAAATCCCACACTCACACACTGTATCAGAGAGTGAGTAAATCCCACACTCTCACACTGTAAAAGGGAGTGAGTAAATCCCACACTCTCACACTGTATCAGAGAGTGAGGAAATCCCACACTCACACACTGTATCAGAGAGTGAGTAAATCCCACACTCTCACACTGTATCAGAGAGTGAGTAAATCCCACACTCACAATGTATCAGAGAGTGAGTAAATCCCACACTCACACACTGTATCAAAGAGTGAGTAAATCCCACACTCACACACTGTATCAGAGAGTGAGTAAATCCCACACTCACACACTGTATCAGAGAGTGAGTAAATCCCACACTCTCACACTGTATAAGGGAGTGAGTAAATCCCACACTCACACACTGTATCAGAGAGTGAGTAAATCCCCCACACACTGTATCAGAGAGTGAGTAAATCCCACACTCACACACTGTATCAGAGAGTGAGTAAATCCCACACTCTCACACTGTATAAGGGAGTGAGTAAATCCCTCACTCACACACTGTATCAGAGAGTGAGTAAATCCCCCACACACTGTATCAGAGAGTGAGTAAATCCCACACTCACACACTGTATCAGAGAGTGAGGAAATCCCACACTCACACACTATCAGAGAGTGAGGAAATCCCACACTCACACACTGTATCAGAGAGTGAGGAAATCCCACACTCACACACTGTATCAGAGAGTGAGTAAATCCCACACACACACACTGTATCAGAGAGTGAGTAAATCCCACACTCACACACTGTATCAGAGAGTGAGTAAATCCCACACTCTCACACTGTATCAGAGAGTGAGTAAATCCCACACTCACAATGTATCAGAGAGTGAGTAAATCCCACACACACACACTGCATCAGAGAGTGAGTAAATCCCACACTCACACACTGTATCAGAGAGTGAGTAAATCCCTCACTCACACACTGTATCAGCGAGTGAGTAAATCCCACACTCACACACTGTATCAGAGAGTGAGTAAATCCCACACTCTCATACTGTAAAAGCGAGTGAGTAAATCCCACACTCTCACACTGTATCAGAGAGTGAGGAAATCCCACACTCACACACTGTATCAGAGAGTGAGTAAATCCCACACTCTCACACTGTATCAGAGAGTGAGTAAATCCCACACTCACAATGTATCAGAGAGTGAGTAAATCCCACACTCACACACTGTATCAGAGAGTGAGTAAATCCCACACTCACACACTGTATCAGAGAGTGAGTAAATCCCACACTCTCACACTGTATAAGGGAGTGAGTAAATCCCACACTCACACACTGTATCAGAGAGTGAGTAAATCCCCCACACACTGTATCAGAGAGTGAGTAAATCCCACACTCACACACTGTATCAGAGAGTGAGTAAATCCCACACTCTCACACTGTATAAGGGAGTGAGTAAATCCCTCACTCACACACTGTATCAGAGAGTGAGTAAATCCCCCACACACTGTATCAGAGAGTGAGTAAATCCCACACTCTCACACTGTATCAGAGAGTGAGGAAATCCCACACTCACACACTATCAGAGAGTGAGGAAATCCCACACTCACACACTGTATCAGAGAGTGAGGAAATCCCACACTCACACACTGTATCAGAGAGTGAGTAAATCCCACACACACACACTGTATCAGAGAGTGAGTAAATCCCACACTCACACACTGTATCAGAGAGTGAGTAAATCCCACACTCTCACACTGTATCAGAGAGTGAGTAAATCCCACACTCACAATGTATCAGAGAGTGAGTAAATCCCACACTCACACACTGTATCAGAGAGTGAGTAAATCCCACACTCACACACTGTATCAGAGAGTGAGTAAGTCCCACACTCTCATACTGTATAAGGGAGTGAGTAAATCCCACACTCACACACTGTATCAGAGAGTGAGTAAATCCCCCACACACTGTATCAGAGAGTGAGTAAATCCCACACTCACACACTGTATCAGAGAGTGAGTAAATCCCACACTCTCACACTGTATAAGGGAGTGAGTAAATCCCTCACTCACACACTGTATCAGAGAGTGAGTAAATCCCCCACACACTGTATCAGAGAGTGAGGAAATCCCACACTCACACACTGTATCAGAGAGTGAGGAAATCCCACACTCACACACTGTATCAGAGAGTGAGTAAATCCCACACTCGCACAGTATCAGTGAGTGAGTAAATCACACTCTCACACACTGTATCAGACAGTGAGTAAATCCCACACACACACACTGTATCAGAGTGAGGAAATCCCACACTCACACACTGTATCAAAGAGTGAGTAAATCCCACACACACACTGTATCAGAGAGTGAGTAAATCCCACACTGTATCAGAGAGAGTAAACCCCACACACACACACACTGTATCAGAGAGAGAGTAAATCCCACACTCACACACTGTATCAGAGAGTGAGTAAATCCCACACACACACTGTATCAGAGAGTGAGTAAATCCCACACACACACACAGTATCAGAGAGAGAGTAAATCCCACACTCACACACTGTATCCGGGAGTGAGTAAATCCCACACTGTATCAGAGAGAGTAAATCCCACACACACACACTGTATCAGAGAGAGAGTAAATCCCACACTCTCACACAGTATCAGAGAGTGAGTAAATCCCACACTCACACACTGTATCAGAGAGTGAGTAAATCCCACACTCTCACACAGTATCAGAGAGTGAGTAAATCCCACACTCACACACTGTATCAAAGAGTGAGGAAATCCCACACTCACACAATGTATCAGAGAGTGAGTGAATCCCACACTCACACACTGTATCAGAGAGTGAGTAAATCCCCCACACACACTGTATCAGAGAGTGAGTAAATCCCACACTCTCACACTGTATCAGAGAGTGAGTAAATCCCACACTCACACAATGTATCAGAGAGTGAGTAAATCCCACACTCACACTGTATCAGAGAGTGAGTAAATCCCACACTCACACTGTATCAGAGAGTGAGTAAATCCCCCACACACAACGTATCAGAGAGTGAGTAAATCCCACTCACACACTGTATCAGATAGTGAGTAAATCCCACACTCACACACTGTATCAGAGTGAGTAAATCCCACACTCACACACTGTATCAGTGTGAGTAAATCCCACACTCACACACTGTATCAGAGAGTGAGTAAATCCCACACACGCACACTGTTTCCGAGAGTAAGTGTATTCCACACTCAAACTACATCAGAGAGTGAAGAAATCCCACACTCACACAGTATCAGAGAGTGAGTAATACCCACACTCAAACACTGTAACACAGTGAGTAAATCCCACACTCACACACTGTATCAGAGAGTGAGTAAATCCCACACTCACACACTGTATCAGAGAGTGAGTAAATCCCACACTCACACACTGTATCAGAGAGTGAGTAAATCCCACACACACACTGTATCGGAGAGTAAGTGTATTCCACACTCAAACTACATCAGAGAGTGAAGAAATCCCACACTCACAATGTATCAGACAGTGAGTAAATCCCACACTCACACACTGTATCAGAGAGTGAGTAAATCCCCCACACACTGTATCAGAGAGTGAGTAAATCCCACACTCACACACTGTATCAGAGAGTGAGTAAATCCCACACTCTCACACTGTATAAGGGAGTGAGTAAATCCCACACTCACACACTGTATCAGAGAGTGAGTAAATCCCTCACTCACACACTGTATCAGAGAGTGTGTAAATCCCTCACACACTGTATCAGAGAGTGAGGAAATCCCACACTCACACACTGTATCAGAGAGTGAGTAAATCCCATACTCACACACTGTATCAGAGAGTGAGTAAATCCCACACTCTCACACTGTATCAGGGAGTGAGTAAATCCCCCACACACACACTGTATCAGGGAGTGAGTAAATCACACTCTCACACACTGTATCAGACAGTGAGTAAATCCCACACACACACACTGTATCAGAGAGTGAGCAAACCCCACACTCACACACTGTATCAGAGAGTGAGTAAATCCCACACTGTATCAGAGAGAGTAAATCCCACACACACAAACTGTATCAGAGAGAGAGTAAATCCCACACTCACACACTGTATCAGAGAGTGAGTAAATCCCACACTGTATCAGAGAGAGTAAATCCCACACACACACACTGTATCAGAGAGAGAGTAAATCCCACACTCACACACTGTATCAGGGAGTGAGTAAATCCCACACCCACACACTGTATCAGAGAGTGAGTAAATCCCACACTCTCACACAGTATCAGAGCGTGAGTAAATCCCACACTGTATCAGAGAGAGTAAATCCCACACACACACACTGTATCAGAGAGAGAGTAAATCCCACACTCACACACTGTTTCAGAGAGTGAGTAAATCCCACACTCTCAGACAGTATCAGAGAGTGAGTAAATCCCACACTCACACACTGTATCAGAGAGTGAGTAAATCCCACACTCTCACACAGTATGAGAGAGTGAGTAAATCCCACACTCACACTGTATCAGAGAGTGAGGAAATCCCACACTCACACAATGTATCAGAGAGTGAGTGAATCCCACACTCACACACTGTATCAGAGAGTGAGTAAATCCCACACTCACACACTGTATCAGAGTGAGTAAATGCCACACTCACACACTGTATCAGGGAGTGAGTAAATCCCACACTCACACACTGTATCAGAGAGTGAGTAAATCCCACACTCACACACTGTATCGGAGAGTGAGTAAATCCCACACTCACACACTGTATCAGAGTGAGTAAATCCCACACTCACACACTGTATCAAAGAGTGAGTAAGCCCCACACTCACACACTGTATCAGAGAGTGAGTAAATCCCACACTGTATCAGAGAGAGTAAACCCCACACACACACACACTGTATCAGAGAGAGAGTAAATCCCACACTCACACACTGTATCAGAGAGTGAGTAAATCCCACACACACACTGTATCAGAGAGTGAGTAAATCCCACACACACACACAGTATCAGAGAGAGAGTAAATCCCACACTCACACACTGTATCCGGGAGTGAGTAAATCCCACACTGTATCAGAGAGAGTAAATCCCACACACACACACTGTATCAGAGAGAGAGTAAATCCCACACTCTCACACAGTATCAGAGAGTGAGTAAATCCCACACTCACACACTGTATCAGAGAGTGAGTAAATCCCACACTCTCACACAGTATCAGAGAGTGAGTAAATCCCACACTCACACACTGTATCAAAGAGTGAGGAAATCCCACACTCACACAATGTATCAGAGAGTGAGTGAATCCCACACTCACACACTGTATCAGAGAGTGAGTAAATCCCCCACACACACTGTATCAGAGAGTGAGTAAATCCCACACTCTCACACTGTATCAGAGAGTGAGTAAATCCCACACTCACACAATGTATCAGAGAGTGAGTAAATCCCACACTCACACTGTATCAGAGAGTGAGTAAATCCCACACTCACACTGTATCAGAGAGTGAGTAAATCCCCCACACACAACGTATCAGAGAGTGAGTAAATCCCACTCACACACTGTATCAGATAGTGAGTAAATCCCACACTCACACACTGTATCAGAGTGAGTAAATCCCACACTCACACACTGTATCAGTGTGAGTAAATCCCACACTCACACACTGTATCAGAGAGTGAGTAAATCCCACACACGCACACTGTTTCCGAGAGTAAGTGTATTCCACACTCAAACTACATCAGAGAGTGAAGAAATCCCACACTCACACAGTATCAGAGAGTGAGTAATACCCACACTCAAACACTGTAACACAGTGAGTAAATCCCACACTCACACACTGTATCAGAGAGTGAGTAAATCCCACACTCACACACTGTATCAGAGAGTGAGTAAATCCCACACTCACACACTGTATCAGAGAGTGAGTAAATCCCACACACACACTGTATCGGAGAGTAAGTGTATTCCACACTCAAACTACATCAGAGAGTGAAGAAATCCCACACTCACAATGTATCAGACAGTGAGTAAATCCCACACTCACACACTGTATCAGAGAGTGAGTAAATCCCCCACACACTGTATCAGAGAGTGAGTAAATCCCACACTCACACACTGTATCAGAGAGTGAGTAAATCCCACACTCTCACACTGTATAAGGGAGTGAGTAAATCCCACACTCACACACTGTATCAGAGAGTGAGTAAATCCCTCACTCACACACTGTATCAGAGAGTGTGTAAATCCCTCACACACTGTATCAGAGAGTGAGGAAATCCCACACTCACACACTGTATCAGAGAGTGAGTAAATCCCATACTCACACACTGTATCAGAGAGTGAGTAAATCCCACACTCTCACACTGTATCAGGGAGTGAGTAAATCCCCCACACACACACTGTATCAGGGAGTGAGTAAATCACACTCTCACACACTGTATCAGACAGTGAGTAAATCCCACACACACACACTGTATCAGAGAGTGAGCAAACCCCACACTCACACACTGTATCAGAGAGTGAGTAAATCCCACACTGTATCAGAGAGAGTAAATCCCACACACACAAACTGTATCAGAGAGAGAGTAAATCCCACACTCACACACTGTATCAGAGAGTGAGTAAATCCCACACTGTATCAGAGAGAGTAAATCCCACACACACACACTGTATCAGAGAGAGAGTAAATCCCACACTCACACACTGTATCAGGGAGTGAGTAAATCCCACACCCACACACTGTATCAGAGAGTGAGTAAATCCCACACTCTCACACAGTATCAGAGCGTGAGTAAATCCCACACTGTATCAGAGAGAGTAAATCCCACACACACACACTGTATCAGAGAGAGAGTAAATCCCACACTCACACACTGTTTCAGAGAGTGAGTAAATCCCACACTCTCAGACAGTATCAGAGAGTGAGTAAATCCCACACTCACACACTGTATCAGAGAGTGAGTAAATCCCACACTCTCACACAGTATGAGAGAGTGAGTAAATCCCACACTCACACTGTATCAGAGAGTGAGGAAATCCCACACTCACACAATGTATCAGAGAGTGAGTGAATCCCACACTCACACACTGTATCAGAGAGTGAGTAAATCCCACACTCACACACTGTATCAGAGTGAGTAAATGCCACACTCACACACTGTATCAGGGAGTGAGTAAATCCCACACTCACACACTGTATCAGAGAGTGAGTAAATCCCACACTCACACACTGTATCGGAGAGTGAGTAAATCCCACACTCACACACTGTATCAGAGTGAGTAAATCCCACACTCACACACTGTATCAAAGAGTGAGTAAGCCCCACACTCACACACTGTATCAGAGAGTGAGTAAATCCCACACTCACACACTGTATCAGAGAGTGAGTAAATCCCCCACACACACTGTATCAGAGAGTGAGTAAATCCCACACTCTCACACTGTATCAGAGAGTGAGTAAATCCCACACTCACACAATGTATCAGAGAGTGAGTAAATCCCACACTCACACTGTATCAGAGAGTGAGGAAATCCCACACTCACACAATGTATCAGAGAGTGAGTGAATCCCACACTCACACACTGTATCAGAGAGTGAGTAAATCCCACACTCACACACTGTATCAGAGTGAGTAAATGCCACACTCACACACTGTATCAGGGAGTGAGTAAATCCCACACTCACACACTGTATCAGAGAGTAAATCCCACACTCACACACTGTATCGGAGAGTGAGTAAATCCCACACTCACACACTGTATCAAAGAGTGAGTAAGCCCCACACTCACACACTGTATCAGAGAGTGAGTAAATCCCCCACACACACTGTATCAGAGAGTGAGTAAATCCCCCACTCTCACACTGTATCAGAGAGTGAGTAAATCCCACTCTCACACACTGTATCAGATAGTGAGTAAATCCCACACTCACACACTGTATCAGAGTGAGTAAATCCCACACTCACACACTGTATCAGAGTGAGTAAATCCCACACTCACACTGTATCAGAGAGTGAGTAAATCCCACACTCTCACACTGTATCAGAGAGTGAGTAAATCCCACACTCACACAATGTATCAGAGAGTGAGTAAATCCCACACTCACACACTGTATCAGAGTGAGTAAATCCCACACTCACACACTGTATCAGAGAGTGAGTAAATCCCACACACGCACACTGTTTCCGAGAGTAAGTGTATTCCACACTCAAACTACATCAGAGAGTGACGAAATCCCACACTCACACAGTATCAGAGAGTGAGTAATACCCACACTCAAACACTGTAACACAGTGAGTAAATCCCACACTCACACACTGTATCAGAGAGTGAGTAAATCCCACACTCACACACTGTATCAGAGAGTGAGTAAATCCCACACTCACACACTGTATCAGAGAGTGAGTAAATCCCACACACACACACTGTATCGGAGAGTAAGTGTATTCCACACTCAAACTACATCAGAGAGTGAAGAAATCCCACACTCACAATGTATCAGACAGTGAGTAAATCCCACACTCACACACTGTATCAGAGAGTGAGTAAATCCCCCACACACTGTATCAGAGAGTGAGTAAATCCCACACTCACACACTGTATCAGAGAGTGAGTAAATCCCACACTCTCACACTGTATAAGGGAGTGAGTAAATCCCACACTCACACACTGTATCAGAGAGTGAGTAAATCCCTCACTCACACACTGTATCAGAGAGTGTGTAAATCCCTCACACACTGTATCAGAGAGTGAGGAAATCCCACACTCACACACTGTATCAGAGAGTGAGTAAATCCCATACTCACACACTGTATCAGAGAGTGAGTAAATCCCACACTCTCACACTGTATCAGGGAGTGAGTAAATCCCCCACACACACACTGTATCAGGGAGTGAGTAAATCCAACACACACACTGTATCAGGGAGTGAGTAAATCCCACACTCTCACACTGTATCAGGGAGTGAGTAAATCCCACACTCTCACACTGTATCAGAGAGTGAGTAAATCTCACACTCGGGCACTGTATCAGAGAGTGAGTAAATCCCACACTCTCACTACATCAGAGAGTGAAGAAATCCCACACTCTCACACTGTATCAGAGAGTGAGTAAATCTCACACACACACTATCAGAGGAGTGAGTAAATCCCACACTCGCACAGTATCAGTGAGTGAGTAAATCACACTCTCACACACTGTATCAGACAGTGAGTAAATCCCACACACACACACTGTATCAGAGAGTGAGTAAACCCCACACTCACACACTGTATCAGAGTGAGTAAATCCCACACTCACACACTGTTTCAGAGAGTGAGTAAATCCCACACACACACTGTATCAGAGAGTGAGTAAATCCCACACTGTATCAGAGAGAGTAAATCCCACACACACAAACTGTATCAGAGAGAGAGTAAATCCCACACTCACAAACTGTATCAGAGAGTGAGTAAATCCCACACTGTATCAGAGAGAGTAAATCCCACACACACACACTGTATCAGAGAGAGAGTAAATCCCACACTCACACACTGTATCAGGGAGTGAGTAAATCCCACACCCACACACTGTATCAGAGAGTGAGTAAATCCCACACTCTCACACAGTATCAGAGCGTGAGTAAATCCCACACTGTATCAGAGAGAGTAAATCCCACACACACACACTGTATCAGAGAGAGAGTAAATCCCACACTCACACACTGTATCAGGGAGTGAGTAAATCCCACACTCACACACTGTTTCAGAGAGTGAGTAAATCCCACACTCACACACTGTATCAGAGAGTGAGTAAATCCCACACTCTCACACAGTATGAGAGAGTGAGTAAATCCCACACTCACACTGTATCAGAGAGTGAGGAAATCCCACACTCACACAATGTATCAGAGAGTGAGTGAATCCCACACTCACACACTGTATCAGAGAGTGAGTAAATCCCACACTCACACACTGTATCAGAGTGAGTAAATGCCACACTCACACACTGTATCAGGGAGTGAGTAAATCCCACACTCACACACTGTATCAGAGAGTGAGTAAATCCCACACTCACACACTGTATCGGAGAGTGAGTAAATCCCACACTCACACACTGTATCAGAGTGAGTAAATCCCACACTCACACACTGTATCAAAGAGTGAGTAAGCCCCACACTCACACACTGTATCAGAGAGTGAGTAAATCCCACACTCACACACTGTATCAGAGAGTGAGTAAATCCCCCACACACACTGTATCAGAGAGTGAGTAAATCCCACACTCACACACTGTATCAGAGTGAGTAAATGCCACACTCACACACTGTATCAGGGAGTGAGTAAATCCCACACTCACACACTGTATCAGAGAGTAAATCCCACACTCACACACTGTATCGGAGAGTGAGTAAATCCCACACTCACACACTGTATCAGAGTGAGTAAATCCCACACTCACACACTGTATCAAAGAGTGAGTAAGCCCCACACTCACACACTGTATCAGAGAGTGAGTAAATCCCACGCTCACACACTGTATCAGAGAGTGAGTAAATCCCCCACTCTCACACTGTATCAGAGAGTGAGTAAATCCCACTCTCACACACTGTATCAGATAGTGAGTAAATCCCACACTCACACACTGTATCAGAGTGAGTAAATCCCACACTCACACACTGTATCAGAGTGAGTAAATCCCACACTCACACTGTATCAGAGAGTGAGTAAATCCCACACTCTCACACTGTATCAGAGAGTGAGTAAATCCCACACTCACACAATGTATCAGAGAGTGAGTAAATCCCACACTCACACTGTATCAGAGAGTGAGTAAATCCCACACTCACACTGTATCAGAGAGTGAGTAAATGCCCCACACACACTGTATCAGAGAGTGAGTAAATCCCACTCTCACACACTGTATCAGATAGTGAGTAAATCCCACACTCACACACTGTATCAGAGTGAGTAAATCCCACACTCTCACACTGTATCAGAGTGAGTAAATCCCACACTCACACACTGTATCAGAGAGTGAGTAAATCCCACACACTCACACTGTTTCCGAGAGTAAGTGTATTCCACACTCAAACTACATCAGAGAGTGAAGAAATCCCACACTCACACAGTATCAGAGAGTGAGTAATCCCCACACTCAAACACTGTAACAGAGTGAGTAAATCCCACACTCACACACTGTATCAGAGAGTGAGTAAATCCCACACTCACACACTGTATCAGAGAGTGAGTAAATCCCACACTCACACACTGTATCAGAGTGAGTAAATCCCACACACACACTGTATCAGAGAGTGAGTAAATCCCACACTCACACACTGTATCGGAGAGTAAGTGTATTCCACACTCAAACTACATCAGAGAGTGAAGAAATCCCACACTCACAATGTATCAGACAGTGAGTAAATCCCACACTCACACACTGTATCAGAGAGTGAGTAAATCCCACACTCACACACTGTATCAGAGAGTGAGTAAATCCCACACTCTCACACTGTATAAGGGAGTGAGTAAATCCCACACTCACACACTGTATCAGAGAGTGAGTAAATCCCTCACTCACACACTGTATCAGAGAGTGAGTAAATCCCCCACACACTGTATCAGAGAGTGAGGAAATCCCACACTCACACACTGTATCAGAGAGTGAGTAAATCCCACACTCACACACTATCAGAGAGTGAGTAAATCCCACACTCTCACACTGTATCAGGGAGTGAGTAAATCCCCCCCACACACACTGTATCAGGGAGTGAGTAAATCCAACACACACACTGTATCAGGGAGTGAGTAAATCCCACACTCTCACACTGTATCAGAGAGTGAGTAAATCTCACACTCGGGCACTGTATCAGAGAGTGAGTAAATCCCACACTCTCACTACATCAGAGAGTGAAGAAATCCCACACTCTCACACTGTATCAGAGAGTGAGTAAATCTCACACACACACTATCAGAGAGTGAGTAAATCCCACACTCGCACAGTATCAGTGAGTGAGTAAATCACACTCTCACACACTGTATCAGAGAGTGAGTAAATCCCCCACACACACACTGTATCAGAGAGTGAGTAAACCCCACACTCACACACTGTATCAGAGTGAGTAAATCCCACACTCACACACTGTTTCAGAGAGTGCGTAAATCCCACACACACACTACATCAGAGAGTGAAGAAATCCCACACTCTCACACTGTATCAGAGAGTGAGTAAATCTCACACACACACTATCAGAGAGTGAGGAAATCCCACACTCGCACAGTATCAGTGAGTGAGTAAATCACACTCTCACACACTGTATCAGACAGTGAGTAAATCCCACACACACACTGTATCAGAGAGTGAGTAAACCCCACACTCACACACTGTATCAGAGTGAGTAAATCCCACACTCACACACTGTTTCAGAGAGTGAGTAAATCCCACACACACACTGTATCAGAGAGTGAGTAAATCCCACACTGTATCAGAGAGAGTAAATCCCACACACACACACTGTATCAGAGAGAGAGTAAATCCCACACTCACACACTGTATCAGGGAGTGAGTAAATCCCACACTCACACACTGTTTCAGAGAGTGAGTAAATCCCACACTCTCAGACAGTATCAGAGAGTGAGTAAATCCCACACTCACACACTGTATCAGAGAGTGAGTAAATCCCACACTCTCACACAGTATGAGAGAGTGAGTAAATCCCACACTCACACTGTATCAGAGAGTGAGGAAATCCCACACTCACACAATGTATCAGAGAGTGAGTGAATCCCACACTCACACACTGTATCAGAGAGTGAGTAAATCCCACACTCACACACTGTATCAGAGTGAGTAAATGCCACACTCACACACTGTATCAGGGAGTGAGTAAATCCCACACTCACACACTGTATCAGAGAGTGAGTAAATCCCACACTCACACACTGTATCGGAGAGTGAGTAAATCCCACACTCACACACTGTATCAGAGTGAGTAAATCCCACACTCACACACTGTATCAAAGAGTGAGTAAGCCCCACACTCACACACTGTATCAGAGAGTGAGTAAATCCCACACTCACACACTGTATCAGAGAGTGAGTAAATCCCCCACACACACTGTATCAGAGAGTGAGTAAATCCCACACTCTCACACTGTATCAGAGAGTGAGTAAATCCCACACTCACACAATGTATCAGAGAGTGAGTAAATCCCACACTCACACTGTATCAGAGAGTGAGGAAATCCCACACTCACACAATGTATCAGAGAGTGAGTGAATCCCACACTCACACACTGTATCAGAGAGTGAGTAAATCCCACACTCACACACTGTATCAGAGTGAGTAAATGCCACACTCACACACTGTATCAGGGAGTGAGTAAATCCCACACTCACACACTGTATCAGAGAGTAAATCCCACACTCACACACTGTATCGGAGAGTGAGTAAATCCCACACTCACACACTGTATCAGAGTGAGTAAATCCCACACTCACACACTGTATCAAAGAGTGAGTAAGCCCCACACTCACACACTGTATCAGAGAGTGAGTAAATCCCACGCTCACACACTGTATCAGAGAGTGAGTAAATCCCCCACACACACTGTATCAGAGAGTGAGTAAATCCCCCACTCTCACACTGTATCAGAGAGTGAGTAAATCCCACTCTCACACACTGTATCAGATAGTGAGTAAATCCCACACTCACACACTGTATCAGAGTGAGTAAATCCCACACTCACACACTGTATCAGAGTGAGTAAATCCCACACTCACACTGTATCAGAGAGTGAGTAAATCCCACACTCTCACACTGTATCAGAGAGTGAGTAAATCCCACACTCACACAATGTATCAGAGAGTGAGTAAATCCCACACTCACACACTGTATCAGAGTGAGTAAATCCCACACTCACACACTGTATCAGAGAGTGAGTAAATCCCACACACGCACACTGTTTCCGAGAGTAAGTGTATTCCACACTCAAACTACATCAGAGAGTGACGAAATCCCACACTCACACAGTATCAGAGAGTGAGTAATACCCACACTCAAACACTGTAACACAGTGAGTAAATCCCACACTCACACACTGTATCAGAGAGTGAGTAAATCCCACACTCACACACTGTATCAGAGAGTGAGTAAATCCCACACTCACACACTGTATCAGAGAGTGAGTAAATCCCACACACACACACTGTATCGGAGAGTAAGTGTATTCCACACTCAAACTACATCAGAGAGTGAAGAAATCCCACACTCACAATGTATCAGACAGTGAGTAAATCCCACACTCACACACTGTATCAGAGAGTGAGTAAATCCCCCACACACTGTATCAGAGAGTGAGTAAATCCCACACTCACACACTGTATCAGAGAGTGAGTAAATCCCACACTCTCACACAGTATCAGAGAGTGAGTAAATCCCACACTCACACACTGTATCAAAGAGTGAGGAAATCCCACACTCACACAATGTATCAGAGAGTGAGTGAATCCCACACTCACACACTGTATCAGAGAGTGAGTAAATCCCCCACACACACTGTATCAGAGAGTGAGTAAATCCCACACTCTCACACTGTATCAGAGAGTGAGTAAATCCCACACTCACACAATGTATCAGAGAGTGAGTAAATCCCACACTCACACTGTATCAGAGAGTGAGTAAATCCCACACTCACACTGTATCAGAGAGTGAGTAAATCCCCCACACACAACGTATCAGAGAGTGAGTAAATCCCACTCACACACTGTATCAGATAGTGAGTAAATCCCACACTCACACACTGTATCAGAGTGAGTAAATCCCACACTCACACACTGTATCAGTGTGAGTAAATCCCACACTCACACACTGTATCAGAGAGTGAGTAAATCCCACACACGCACACTGTTTCCGAGAGTAAGTGTATTCCACACTCAAACTACATCAGAGAGTGAAGAAATCCCACACTCACACAGTATCAGAGAGTGAGTAATACCCACACTCAAACACTGTAACACAGTGAGTAAATCCCACACTCACACACTGTATCAGAGAGTGAGTAAATCCCACACTCACACACTGTATCAGAGAGTGAGTAAATCCCACACTCACACACTGTATCAGAGAGTGAGTAAATCCCACACACACACTGTATCGGAGAGTAAGTGTATTCCACACTCAAACTACATCAGAGAGTGAAGAAATCCCACACTCACAATGTATCAGACAGTGAGTAAATCCCACACTCACACACTGTATCAGAGAGTGAGTAAATCCCCCACACACTGTATCAGAGAGTGAGTAAATCCCACACTCACACACTGTATCAGAGAGTGAGTAAATCCCACACTCTCACACTGTATAAGGGAGTGAGTAAATCCCACACTCACACACTGTATCAGAGAGTGAGTAAATCCCTCACTCACACACTGTATCAGAGAGTGTGTAAATCCCTCACACACTGTATCAGAGAGTGAGGAAATCCCACACTCACACACTGTATCAGAGAGTGAGTAAATCCCATACTCACACACTGTATCAGAGAGTGAGTAAATCCCACACTCTCACACTGTATCAGGGAGTGAGTAAATCCCCCACACACACACTGTATCAGGGAGTGAGTAAATCACACTCTCACACACTGTATCAGACAGTGAGTAAATCCCACACACACACACTGTATCAGAGAGTGAGCAAACCCCACACTCACACACTGTATCAGAGTGAGTAAATCCCACACTCTCACACTGTTTCAGAGAGTGAGTAAATCCCACACACACACTGTATCAGAGAGTGAGTAAATCCCACACTGTATCAGAGAGAGTAAATCCCACACACACAAACTGTATCAGAGAGAGAGTAAATCCCACACTCACACACTGTATCAGAGAGTGAGTAAATCCCACACTGTATCAGAGAGAGTAAATCCCACACACACACACTGTATCAGAGAGAGAGTAAATCCCACACTCACACACTGTATCAGGGAGTGAGTAAATCCCACACCCACACACTGTATCAGAGAGTGAGTAAATCCCACACTCTCACACAGTATCAGAGCGTGAGTAAATCCCACACTGTATCAGAGAGAGTAAATCCCACACTCACACACTGTTTCAGAGAGTGAGTAAATCCCACACTCTCAGACAGTATCAGAGAGTGAGTAAATCCCACACTCACACACTGTATCAGAGAGTGAGTAAATCCCACACTCTCACACAGTATGAGAGAGTGAGTAAATCCCACACTCACACTGTATCAGAGAGTGAGGAAATCCCACACTCACACAATGTATCAGAGAGTGAGTGAATCCCACACTCACACACTGTATCAGAGAGTGAGTAAATCCCACACTCACACACTGTATCAGAGTGAGTAAATGCCACACTCACACACTGTATCAGGGAGTGAGTAAATCCCACACTCACACACTGTATCAGAGAGTGAGTAAATCCCACACTCACACACTGTATCGGAGAGTGAGTAAATCCCACACTCACACACTGTATCAGAGTGAGTAAATCCCACACTCACACACTGTATCAAAGAGTGAGTAAGCCCCACACTCACACACTGTATCAGAGAGTGAGTAAATCCCACACTCACACACTGTATCAGAGAGTGAGTAAATCCCCCACACACACTGTATCAGAGAGTGAGTAAATCCCACACTCTCACACTGTATCAGAGAGTGAGTAAATCCCACACTCACACAATGTATCAGAGAGTGAGTAAATCCCACACTCACACTGTATCAGAGAGTGAGGAAATCCCACACTCACACAATGTATCAGAGAGTGAGTGAATCCCACACTCACACACTGTATCAGAGAGTGAGTAAATCCCACACTCACACACTGTATCAGAGTGAGTAAATGCCACACTCACACACTGTATCAGGGAGTGAGTAAATCCCACACTCACACACTGTATAAGAGAGTAAATCCCACACTCACACACTGTATCGGAGAGTGAGTAAATCCCACACTCACACACTGTATCAAAGAGTGAGTAAGCCCCACACTCACACACTGTATCAGAGAGTGAGTAAATCCCCCACACACACTGTATCAGAGAGTGAGTAAATCCCCCACTCTCACACTGTATCAGAGAGTGAGTAAATCCCACTCTCACACACTGTATCAGATAGTGAGTAAATCCCACACTCACACACTGTATCAGAGTGAGTAAATCCCACACTCACACACTGTATCAGAGTGAGTAAATCCCACACTCACACTGTATCAGAGAGTGAGTAAATCCCACACTCTCACACTGTATCAGAGAGTGAGTAAATCCCACACTCACACAATGTATCAGAGAGTGAGTAAATCCCACACTCACACACTGTATCAGAGTGAGTAAATCCCACACTCACACACTGTATCAGAGAGTGAGTAAATCCCACACACGCACACTGTTTCCGAGAGTAAGTGTATTCCACACTCAAACTACATCAGAGAGTGACGAAATCCCACACTCACACAGTATCAGAGAGTGAGTAATACCCACACTCAAACACTGTAACACAGTGAGTAAATCCCACACTCACACACTGTATCAGAGAGTGAGTAAATCCCACACTCACACACTGTATCAGAGAGTGAGTAAATCCCACACTCACACACTGTATCAGAGAGTGAGTAAATCCCACACACACACACTGTATCGGAGAGTAAGTGTATTCCACACTCAAACTACATCAGAGAGTGAAGAAATCCCACACTCACAATGTATCAGACAGTGAGTAAATCCCACACTCACACACTGTATCAGAGAGTGAGTAAATCCCCCACACACTGTATCAGAGAGTGAGTAAATCCCACACTCACACACTGTATCAGAGAGTGAGTAAATCCCACACTCTCTCACTGTATAAGGGAGTGAGTAAATCCCACACTCACACACTGTATCAGAGAGTGAGTAAATCCCTCACTCACACACTGTATCAGAGAGTGTGTAAATCCCTCACACACTGTATCAGAGAGTGAGGAAATCCCACACTCACACACTGTATCAGAGAGTGAGTAAATCCCATACTCACACACTGTATCAGAGAGTGAGTAAATCCCACACTCTCACACTGTATCAGGGAGTGAGTAAATCCCCCACACACACACTGTATCAGGGAGTGAGTAAATCCAACACACACACTGTATCAGGGAGTGAGTAAATCCCACACTCTCACACTGTATCAGGGAGTGAGTAAATCCCACACTCTCACACTGTATCAGAGAGTGAGTAAATCTCACACTCGGGCACTGTATCAGAGAGTGAGTAAATCCCACACTCTCACTACATCAGAGAGTGAAGAAATCCCACACTCTCACACTGTATCAGAGAGTGAGTAAATCTCACACACACACTATCAGAGAGTGAGTAAATCCCACACTCGCACAGTATCAGTGAGTGAGTAAATCACACTCTCACACACTGTATCAGACAGTGAGTAAATCCCACACACACACACTGTATCAGAGAGTGAGTAAACCCCACACTCACACACTGTATCAGAGTGAGTAAATCCCACACTCACACACTGTTTCAGAGAGTGAGTAAATCCCACACACACACTGTATCAGAGAGTGAGTAAATCCCACACTGTATCAGAGAGAGTAAATCCCACACACACAAACTGTATCAGAGAGAGAGTAAATCCCACACTCACAAACTGTATCAGAGAGTGAGTAAATCCCACACTGTATCAGAGAGAGTAAATCCCACACACACACACTGTATCAGAGAGAGAGTAAATCCCACACTCACACACTGTATCAGGGAGTGAGTAAATCCCACACCCACACACTGTATCAGAGAGTGAGTAAATCCCACACTCTCACACAGTATCAGAGCGTGAGTAAATCCCACACTGTATCAGAGAGAGTAAATCCCACACACACACACTGTATCAGAGAGAGAGTAAATCCCACACTCACACACTGTATCAGAGAGTGAGTAAATCCCACACTCTCACACAGTATGAGAGAGTGAGTAAATCCCACACTCACACTGTATCAGAGAGTGAGGAAATCCCACACTCACACAATGTATCAGAGAGTGAGTGAATCCCACACTCACACACTGTATCAGAGAGTGAGTAAATCCCACACTCACACACTGTATCAGAGTGAGTAAATGCCACACTCACACACTGTATCAGGGAGTGAGTAAATCCCACACTCACACACTGTATCAGAGAGTGAGTAAATCCCACACTCACACACTGTATCGGAGAGTGAGTAAATCCCACACTCACACACTGTATCAGAGTGAGTAAATCCCACACTCACACACTGTATCAAAGAGTGAGTAAGCCCCACACTCACACACTGTATCAGAGAGTGAGTAAATCCCACACTCACACACTGTATCAGAGAGTGAGTAAATCCCCCACACACACTGTATCAGAGAGTGAGTAAATCCCACACTCTCACACTGTATCAGAGAGTGAGTAAATCCCACACTCACACAATGTATCAGAGAGTGAGTAAATCCCACACTCACACTGTATCAGAGAGTGAGGAAATCCCACACTCACACAATGTATCAGAGAGTGAGTGAATCCCACACTCACACACTGTATCAGAGAGTGAGTAAATCCCACACTCACACACTGTATCAGAGTGAGTAAATGCCACACTCACACACTGTATCAGGGAGTGAGTAAATCCCACACTCACACACTGTATCAGAGAGTAAATCCCACACTCACACACTGTATCGGAGAGTGAGTAAATCCCACACTCACACACTGTATCAGAGTGAGTAAATCCCACACTCACACACTGTATCAAAGAGTGAGTAAGCCCCACACTCACACACTGTATCAGAGAGTGAGTAAATCCCACGCTCACACACTGTATCAGAGAGTGAGTAAATCCCCCACACACACTGTATCAGAGAGTGAGTAAATCCCCCACTCTCACACTGTATCAGAGAGTGAGTAAATCCCACTCTCACACACTGTATCAGATAGTGAGTAAATCCCACACTCACACACTGTATCAGAGTGAGTAAATCCCACACTCACACACTGTATCAGAGTGAGTAAATCCCACACTCACACTGTATCAGAGAGTGAGTAAATCCCACACTCTCACACTGTATCAGAGAGTGAGTAAATCCCACACTCACACAATGTATCAGAGAGTGAGTAAATCCCACACTCACACTGTATCAGAGAGTGAGTAAATCCCACACTCACACTGTATCAGAGAGTGAGTAAATGCCCCACACACACTGTATCAGAGAGTGAGTAAATCCCACTCTCACACACTGTATCAGATAGTGAGTAAATCCCACACTCACACACTGTATCAGAGTGAGTAAATCCCACACTCTCACACTGTATCAGAGTGAGTAAATCCCACACTCACACACTGTATCAGAGAGTGAGTAAATCCCACACACTCACACTGTTTCCGAGAGTAAGTGTATTCCACACTCAAACTACATCAGAGAGTGAAGAAATCCCACACTCACACAGTATCAGAGAGTGAGTAATCCCCACACTCAAACACTGTAACAGAGTGAGTAAATCCCACACTCACACACTGTATCAGAGAGTGAGTAAATCCCACACTCACACACTGTATCAGAGAGTGAGTAAATCCCACACTCACACACTGTATCAGAGTGAGTAAATCCCACACACACACTGTATCAGAGAGTGAGTAAATCCCACACTCACACACTGTATCGGAGAGTAAGTGTATTCCACACTCAAACTACATCAGAGAGTGAAGAAATCCCACACTCACAATGTATCAGACAGTGAGTAAATCCCACACTCACACACTGTATCAGAGAGTGAGTAAATCCCACACTCACACACTGTATCAGAGAGTGAGTAAATCCCACACTCTCACACTGTATAAGGGAGTGAGTAAATCCCACACTCACACACTGTATCAGAGAGTGAGTAAATCCCTCACTCACACACTGTATCAGAGAGTGAGTAAATCCCCCACACACTGTATCAGAGAGTGAGGAAATCCCACACTCACACACTGTATCAGAGAGTGAGTAAATCCCACACTCACACACTATCAGAGAGTGAGTAAATCCCACACTCTCACACTGTATCAGGGAGTGAGTAAATCCCCCCCACACACACTGTATCAGGGAGTGAGTAAATCCAACACACACACTGTATCAGGGAGTGAGTAAATCCCACACTCTCACACTGTATCAGAGAGTGAGTAAATCTCACACTCGGGCACTGTATCAGAGAGTGAGTAAATCCCACACTCTCACTACATCAGAGAGTGAAGAAATCCCACACTCTCACACTGTATCAGAGAGTGAGTAAATCTCACACACACACTATCAGAGAGTGAGTAAATCCCACACTCGCACAGTATCAGTGAGTGAGTAAATCACACTCTCACACACTGTATCAGAGAGTGAGTAAATCCCCCACACACACACTGTATCAGAGAGTGAGTAAACCCCACACTCACACACTGTATCAGAGTGAGTAAATCCCACACTCACACACTGTTTCAGAGAGTGCGTAAATCCCACACACACACTACATCAGAGAGTGAAGAAATCCCACACTCTCACACTGTATCAGAGAGTGAGTAAATCTCACACACACACTATCAGAGAGTGAGGAAATCCCACACTCGCACAGTATCAGTGAGTGAGTAAATCACACTCTCACACACTGTATCAGACAGTGAGTAAATCCCACACACACACTGTATCAGAGAGTGAGTAAACCCCACACTCACACACTGTATCAGAGTGAGTAAATCCCACACTCACACACTGTTTCAGAGAGTGAGTAAATCCCACACACACACTGTATCAGAGAGTGAGTAAATCCCACACTGTATCAGAGAGAGTAAATCCCACACACACACACTGTATCAGAGAGAGAGTAAATCCCACACTCACACACTGTATCAGGGAGTGAGTAAATCCCACACTCACACACTGTTTCAGAGAGTGAGTAAATCCCACACTCTCAGACAGTATCAGAGAGTGAGTAAATCCCACACTCACACACTGTATCAGAGAGTGAGTAAATCCCACACTCTCACACAGTATGAGAGAGTGAGTAAATCCCACACTCACACTGTATCAGAGAGTGAGGAAATCCCACACTCACACAATGTATCAGAGAGTGAGTGAATCCCACACTCACACACTGTATCAGAGAGTGAGTAAATCCCACACTCACACACTGTATCAGAGTGAGTAAATGCCACACTCACACACTGTATCAGGGAGTGAGTAAATCCCACACTCACACACTGTATCAGAGAGTGAGTAAATCCCACACTCACACACTGTATCGGAGAGTGAGTAAATCCCACACTCACACACTGTATCAGAGTGAGTAAATCCCACACTCACACACTGTATCAAAGAGTGAGTAAGCCCCACACTCACACACTGTATCAGAGAGTGAGTAAATCCCACACTCACACACTGTATCAGAGAGTGAGTAAATCCCCCACACACACTGTATCAGAGAGTGAGTAAATCCCACACTCTCACACTGTATCAGAGAGTGAGTAAATCCCACACTCACACAATGTATCAGAGAGTGAGTAAATCCCACACTCACACTGTATCAGAGAGTGAGGAAATCCCACACTCACACAATGTATCAGAGAGTGAGTGAATCCCACACTCACACACTGTATCAGAGAGTGAGTAAATCCCACACTCACACACTGTATCAGAGTGAGTAAATGCCACACTCACACACTGTATCAGGGAGTGAGTAAATCCCACACTCACACACTGTATCAGAGAGTAAATCCCACACTCACACACCGTATCGGAGAGTGAGTAAATCCCACACTCACACACTGTATCAGAGTGAGTAAATCCCACACTCACACACTGTATCAAAGAGTGAGTAAGCCCCACACTCACACACTGTATCAGAGAGTGAGTAAATCCCACGCTCACACACTGTATCAGAGAGTGAGTAAATCCCCCACACACACTGTATCAGAGAGTGAGTAAATCCCCCACTCTCACACTGTATCAGAGAGTGAGTAAATCCCACTCTCACACACTGTATCAGATAGTGAGTAAATCCCACACTCACACACTGTATCAGAGTGAGTAAATCCCACACTCACACACTGTATCAGAGTGAGTAAATCCCACACTCACACTGTATCAGAGAGTGAGTAAATCCCACACTCTCACACTGTATCAGAGAGTGAGTAAATCCCACACTCACACAATGTATCAGAGAGTGAGTAAATCCCACACTCACACACTGTATCAGAGTGAGTAAATCCCACACTCACACACTGTATCAGAGAGTGAGTAAATCCCACACACGCACACTGTTTCCGAGAGTAAGTGTATTCCACACTCAAACTACATCAGAGAGTGACGAAATCCCACACTCACACAGTATCAGAGAGTGAGTAATACCCACACTCAAACACTGTAACACAGTGAGTAAATCCCACACTCACACACTGTATCAGAGAGTGAGTAAATCCCACACTCACACACTGTATCAGAGAGTGAGTAAATCCCACACTCACACACTGTATCAGAGAGTGAGTAAATCCCACACACACACACTGTATCGGAGAGTAAGTGTATTCCACACTCAAACTACATCAGAGAGTGAAGAAATCCCACACTCACAATGTATCAGACAGTGAGTAAATCCCACACTCACTCACTGTATCAGAGAGTGAGTAAATCCCCCACACACTGTATCAGAGAGTGAGTAAATCCCACACTCACACACTGTATCAGAGAGTGAGTAAATCCCACACTCTCACACTGTATAAGGGAGTGAGTAAATCCCACACTCACACACTGTATCAGAGAGTGAGTAAATCCCTCACTCACACACTGTATCAGAGAGTGTGTAAATCCCTCACACACTGTATCAGAGAGTGAGGAAATCCCACACACACACACTGTATCAGAGAGTGAGTAAATCCCATACTCACACACTGTATCAGAGAGTGAGTAAATCCCACACTCTCACACTGTATCAGGGAGTGAGTAAATCCCCCACACACACACTGTATCAGGGAGTGAGTAAATCCAACACACACACTGTATCAGGGAGTGAGTAAATCCCACACTCTCACACTGTATCAGGGAGTGAGTAAATCCCACACTCTCACACTGTATCAGAGAGTGAGTAAATCTCACACTCGGGCACTGTATCAGAGAGTGAGGAAATCCCACACTCACACAATGTATCAGAGAGTGAGTGAATCCCACACTCACACACTGTATCAGAGAGTGAGTAAATCCCACACTCACACACTGTATCAGAGTGAGTAAATGCCACACTCACACACTGTACCAGGGAGTGAGTAAATCCCACACTCACACACTGTATCAGAGAGTAAATCCCACACTCACACACTGTATCGGAGAGTGAGTAAATCCCACACTCACACACTGTATCAGAGTGAGTAAATCCCACACTCACACACTGTATCAAAGAGTGAGTAAGCCCCACACTCACACACTGTATCAGAGAGTGAGTAAATCCCACGCTCACACACTGTATCAGAGAGTGAGTAAATCCCCCACACACACTGTATCAGAGAGTGAGTAAATCCCCCACTCTCACACTGTATCAGAGAGTGAGTAAATCCCACTCTCACACACTGTATCAGATAGTGAGTAAATCCCACACTCACACACTGTATCAGAGTGAGTAAATCCCACACTCACACACTGTATCAGAGTGAGTAAATCCCACACTCACACTGTATCAGAGAGTGAGTAAATCCCACACTCTCACACTGTATCAGAGAGTGAGTAAATCCCACACTCACACAATGTATCAGAGAGTGAGTAAATCCCACACTCACACTGTATCAGAGAGTGAGTAAATCCCACACTCACACTGTATCAGAGAGTGAGTAAATGCCCCACACACACTGTATCAGAGAGTGAGTAAATCCCACTCTCTCACACTGTATCAGAGAGTGAAGAAATCCCACACTCACACAGTATCAGAGAGTGAGTAATCCCCACACTCAAACACTGTAACAGAGTGAGTAAATCCCACACTCACACACTGTATCAGAGAGTGAGTAAATCCCACACTCACACACTGTATCAGAGAGTGAGTAAATCCCACACTCACACACTGTATCAGAGTGAGTAAATCCCACACACACACTGTATCAGAGAGTGAGTAAATCCCACACTCACACACTGTATCGGAGAGTAAGTGTATTCCACACTCAAACTACATCAGAGAGTGAAGAAATCCCACACTCACAATGTATCAGACAGTGAGTAAATCCCACACTCACACACTGTATCAGAGAGTGAGTAAATCCCACACTCACACACTGTATCAGAGAGTGAGTAAATCCCACACTCTCACACTGTATAAGGGAGTGAGTAAATCCCACACTCACACACTGTATCAGAGAGTGAGTAAATCCCTCACTCACACACTGTATCAGAGAGTGAGTAAATCCCCCACACACTGTATCAGAGAGTGAGGAAATCCCACACTCACACACTGTATCAGAGAGTGAGTAAATCCCACACTCACACACTATCAGAGAGTGAGTAAATCCCATACTCTCACACTGTATCAGGGAGTGAGTAAATCCCCCCCACACACACTGTATCAGGGAGTGAGTAAATCCAACACACACACTGTATCAGGGAGTGAGTAAATCCCACACTCTCACACTGTATCAGAGAGTGAGTAAATCTCACACTCGGGCACTGTATCAGAGAGTGAGTAAATCCCACACTCTCACTACATCAGAGAGTGAAGAAATCCCACACTCTCACACTGTATCAGAGAGTGAGTAAATCTCACACACACACTATCAGAGAGTGAGTAAATCCCACACTCGCACAGTATCAGTGAGTGAGTAAATCCCCCACACACACACTGTATCAGAGAGTGAGTAAACCCCACACTCACACACTGTATCAGAGTGAGTAAATCCCACACTCACACACTGTTTCAGAGAGTGCGTAAATCCCACACACACACTACATCAGAGAGTGAAGAAATCCCACACTCTCACACTGTATCAGAGAGTGAGTAAATCTCACACACACACTATCAGAGAGTGAGGAAATCCCACACTCGCACAGTATCAGTGAGTGAGTAAATCACACTCTCACACACTGTATCAGACAGTGAGTAAATCCCACACACACACTGTATCAGAGAGTGAGTAAACCCCACACTCACACACTGTATCAGAGTGAGTAAATCCCACACTCACACACTGTTTCAGAGAGTGAGTAAATCCCACACACACACTGTATCAGAGAGTGAGTAAATCCCACACTGTATCAGAGAGAGTAAATCCCACACACACACACTGTATCAGAGAGAGAGTAAATCCCACACTCACACACTGTATCAGGGAGTGAGTAAATCCCACACTCACACACTGTTTCAGAGAGTGAGTAAATCCCACACTCTCAGACAGTATCAGAGAGTGAGTAAATCCCACACTCACACACTGTATCAGAGAGTGAGTAAATCCCACACTCTCACACAGTATGAGAGAGTGAGTAAATCCCACACTCACACTGTATCAGAGAGTGAGGAAATCCCACACTCACACAATGTATCAGAGAGTGAGTGAATCCCACACTCACACACTGTATCAGAGAGTGAGTAAATCCCACACTCACACACTGTATCAGAGTGAGTAAATGCCACACTCACACACTGTATCAGGGAGTGAGTAAATCCCACACTCACACACTGTATCAGAGAGTGAGTAAATCCCACACTCACACACTGTATCGGAGAGTGAGTAAATCCCACACTCACACACTGTATCAGAGTGAGTAAATCCCACACTCACACACTGTATCAAAGAGTGAGTAAGCCCCACACTCACACACTGTATCAGAGAGTGAGTAAATCCCACACTCACACACTGTATCAGAGAGTGAGTAAATCCCCCACACACACTGTATCAGAGAGTGAGTAAATCCCACACTCTCACACTGTATCAGAGAGTGAGTAAATCCCACACTCACACAATGTATCAGAGAGTGAGTAAATCCCACACTCACACTGTATCAGAGAGTGAGGAAATCCCACACTCACACAATGTATCAGAGAGTGAGTGAATCCCACACTCACACACTGTATCAGAGAGTGAGTAAATCCCACACTCACACACTGTATCAGAGTGAGTAAATGCCACACTCACACACTGTATCAGGGAGTGAGTAAATCCCACACTCACACACTGTATCAGAGAGTAAATCCCACACTCACACACTGTATCGGAGAGTGAGTAAATCCCACACTCACACACTGTATCAGAGTGAGTAAATCCCACACTCACACACTGTATCAAAGAGTGAGTAAGCCCCACACTCACACACTGTATCAGAGAGTGAGTAAATCCCACGCTCACACACTGTATCAGAGAGTGAGTAAATCCCCCACACACACTGTATCAGAGAGTGAGTAAATCCCCCACTCTCACACTGTATCAGAGAGTGAGTAAATCCCACTCTCACACACTGTATCAGATAGTGAGTAAATCCCACACTCACACACTGTATCAGAGTGAGTAAATCCCACACTCACACACTGTATCAGAGTGAGTAAATCCCACACTCACACTGTATCAGAGAGTGAGTAAATCCCACACTCTCACACTGTATCAGAGAGTGAGTAAATCCCACACTCACACAATGTATCAGAGAGTGAGTAAATCCCACACTCACACACTGTATCAGAGTGAGTAAATCCCACACTCACACACTGTATCAGAGAGTGAGTAAATCCCACACACGCACACTGTTTCCGAGAGTAAGTGTATTCCACACTCAAACTACATCAGAGAGTGACGAAATCCCACACTCACACAGTATCAGAGAGTGAGTAATACCCACACTCAAACACTGTAACACAGTGAGTAAATCCCACACTCACACACTGTATCAGAGAGTGAGTAAATCCCACACTCACACACTGTATCAGAGAGTGAGTAAATCCCACACTCACACACTGTATCAGAGAGTGAGTAAATCCCACACACACACACTGTATCGGAGAGTAAGTGTATTCCACACTCAAACTACATCAGAGAGTGAAGAAATCCCACACTCACAATGTATCAGACAGTGAGTAAATCCCACACTCACACACTGTATCAGAGAGTGAGTAAATCCCCCACACACTGTATCAGAGAGTGAGTAAATCCCACACTCACACACTGTATCAGAGAGTGAGTAAATCCCACACTCTCACACTGTATAAGGGAGTGAGTAAATCCCACACTCACACACTGTATCAGAGAGTGAGTAAATCCCTCACACACTGTATCAGAGAGTGAGGAAATCCCACACACACACACTGTATCAGAGAGTGAGTAAATCCCATACTCACACACTGTATCAGAGAGTGAGTAAATCCCACACTCTCACACTGTATCAGGGAGTGAGTAAATCCCCCACACACACACTGTATCAGGGAGTGAGTAAATCCAACACACACACTGTATCAGGGAGTGAGTAAATCCCACACTCTCACACTGTATCAGGGAGTGAGTAAATCCCACACTCTCACACTGTATCAGAGAGTGAGTAAATCTCACACTCGGGCACTGTATCAGAGAGTGAGTAAATCCCACACTCTCACTACATCAGAGAGTGAAGAAATCCCACACTCTCACACTGTATCAGAGAGTGAGTAAATCTCACACACACACTATCAGAGAGTGAGTAAATCCCACACTCGCACAGTATCAGTGAGTGAGTAAATCACACTCTCACACACTGTATCAGACAGTGAGTAAATCCCACACACACACACTGTATCAGAGAGTGAGTAAACCCCACACTCACACACTGTATCAGAGTGAGTAAATCCCACACTCACACACTGTTTCAGAGAGTGAGTAAATCCCACACACACACTGTATCAGAGAGTGAGTAAATCCCACACTGTATCAGAGAGAGTAAATCCCACACACACAAACTGTATCAGAGAGAGAGTAAATCCCACACTCACACACTGTATCAGAGAGTGAGTAAATCCCACACTGTATCAGAGAGAGTAAATCCCACACACACACACTGTATCAGAGAGAGAGTAAATCCCACACTCACACACTGTATCAGGGAGTGAGTAAATCCCACACCCACACACTGTATCAGAGAGTGAGTAAATCCCACACTCTCACACAGTATCAGAGCGTGAGTAAATCCCACACTGTATCAGAGAGAGTAAATCCCACACACACACACTGTATCAGAGAGAGAGTAAATCCCACACTCACACACTGTATCAGGGAGTGAGTAAATCCCACACTCACACACTGTTTCAGAGAGTGAGTAAATCCCACACTCACACACTGTATCAGAGAGTGAGTAAATCCCACACTCTCACACAGTATGAGAGAGTGAGTAAATCCCACACTCACACTGTATCAGAGAGTGAGGAAATCCCACACTCACACAATGTATCAGAGAGTGAGTGAATCCCACACTCACACACTGTATCAGAGAGTGAGTAAATCCCACACTCACACACTGTATCAGAGTGAGTAAATGCCACACTCACACACTGTATCAGGGAGTGAGTAAATCCCACACTCACACACTGTATCAGAGAGTGAGCAAATCCCACACTCACACACTGTATCGGAGAGTGAGTAAATCCCACACTCACACACTGTATCAGAGTGAGTAAATCCCACACTCACACACTGTATCAAAGAGTGAGTAAGCCCCACACTCACACACTGTATCAGAGAGTGAGTAAATCCCACACTCACACACTGTATCAGAGAGTGAGTAAATCCCCCACACACACTGTATCAGAGAGTGAGTAAATTCCACACTCTCACACTGTATCAGAGAGTGAGTAAATCCCACACTCACACAATTTATCAGAGAGTGAGTAAATCCCACACTCACACTGTATCAGAGAGTGAGGAAATCCCACACTCACACAATGTATCAGAGAGTGAGTGAATCCCACACTCACACACTGTATCAGAGAGTGAGTAAATCCCACACTCACACACTGTATCAGAGTGAGTAAATCCCACACTCACACACTGTATCGGAGAGTGAGTAAATCCCACACTCACACACTGTATCAGAGTGAGTAAATCCCACACTCACACACTGTATCAAAGAGTGAGTAAGCCCCACACTCACACACTGTATCAGAGAGTGAGTAAATCCCACGCTCACACACTGTATCAGAGAGTGAGTAAATCCCCCACACACACTGTATCAGAGAGTGAGTAAATCCCCCACTCTCACACTGTATAAGAGAGTGAGTAAATCCCACTCTCACACACTGTATCAGATAGTGAGTAAATCCCACACTCACACACTGTATCAGAGTGAGTAAATCCCACACTCACACACTGTATCAGAGTGAGTAAATCCCACACTCACACTGTATCAGAGAGTGAGTAAATCCCACACTCTCACACTGTATCAGAGAGTGAGTAAATCCCACACTCACACAATGTATCAGAGAGTGAGTAAATCCCACACTCACACTGTATCAGAGAGTGAGTAAATGCCCCACACACACTGTATCAGAGAGTGAGTAAATCCCACTCTCACACACTGTATCAGATAGTGAGTAAATCCCACACTCACACACTGTATCAGAGTGAGTAAATCCCACACTCTCACACTGTATCAGAGTGAGTAAATCCCACACTCACACACTGTATCAGAGAGTGAGTAAATCCCACACACTCACACTGTTTCCGAGAGTAAGTGTATTCCACACTCAAACTACATCAGAGAGTGAAGAAATCCCACACTCACACAGTATCAGAGAGTGAGTAATCCCCACACTCAAACACTGTAACAGAGTGAGTAAATCCCACACTCACACACTGTATCAGAGAGTGAGTAAATCCCACACTCACACACTGTATCAGAGAGTGAGTAAATCCCACACTCACACACTGTATCAGAGTGAGTAAATCCCACACACACACTGTATCAGAGAGTGAGTAAATCCCACACTCACACACTGTATCGGAGAGTAAGTGTATTCCACACTCAAACTACATCAGAGAGTGAAGAAATCCCACACTCACAATGTATCAGACAGTGAGTAAATCCCACACTCACACACTGTATCAGAGAGTGAGTAAATCCCACACTCACACACTGTATCAGAGAGTGAGTAAATCCCACACTCTCACACTGTATAAGGGAGTGAGTAAATCCCACACTCACACACTGTATCAGAGAGTGAGTAAATCCCTCACTCACACACTGTATCAGAGAGTGAGTAAATCCCCCACACACTGTATCAGAGAGTGAGGAAATCCCACACTCACACACTGTATCAGAGAGTGAGTAAATCCCACACTCACACACTATCAGAGAGTGAGTAAATCCCACACTCTCACACTGTATCAGGGAGTGAGTAAATCCCCCCCACACACACTGTATCAGGGAGTGAGTAAATCCAACACACACACTGTATCAGGGAGTGAGTAAATCCCACACTCTCACACTGTATCAGAGAGTGAGTAAATCTCACACTCGGGCACTGTATCAGAGAGTGAGTAAATCCCACACTCTCACTACATCAGAGAGTGAAGAAATCCCACACTCTCACACTGTATCAGAGAGTGAGTAAATCTCACACACACACTATCAGAGAGTGAGTAAATCGCACACTCGCACAGTATCAGTGAGTGAGTAAATCACACTCTCACACACTGTATCAGAGAGTGAGTAAATCCCCCACACACACACTGTATCAGAGAGTGAGTAAACCCCACACTCACACACTGTATCAGAGTGAGTAAATCCCACACTCACACACTGTTTCAGAGAGTGCGTAAATCCCACACACACACTACATCAGAGAGTGAAGAAATCCCACACTCTCACACTGTATCAGAGAGTGAGTAAATCTCACACACACACTATCAGAGAGTGAGTAAATCCCACACTCGCACAGTATCAGTGAGTGAGTAAATCACACTCTCACACACTGTATCAGACAGTGAGTAAATCCCACACACACACTGTATCAGAGAGTGAGTAAACCCCACACTCACACACTGTATCAGAGTGAGTAAATCCCACACTCACACACTGTTTCAGAGAGTGAGTAAATCCCACACACACACTGTATCAGAGAGTGAGTAAATCCCACACTGTATCAGAGAGAGTAAATCCCACACACACACACTGTATCAGAGAGAGAGTAAATCCCACACTCACACACTGTATCAGGGAGTGAGTAAATCCCACACCCACACACTGTATCAGAGAGTGAGTAAATCCCACACTCTCACACAGTATCAGAGAGTGAGTAAATCCCACACTGTATCAGAGAGAGTAAATCCCACAAACACACACTGTATCAGAGAGAGAGTAAATCCCACACTCACACACTGTATCAGGGAGTGAGTAAATCCCACACGCACACACTGTATCAGAGAGTGAGTAAATCCCACACTCTCACACAGTATCAGAGAGTGAGTAAATCCCACACTCACACACTGTATCAGAGAGTGAGTAAATCCCACATTCTCACACAGTATCAGAGAGTGAGTAAATCCCACACTCACACTGTATCAGAGAGTGAGGAAATCCCACACTCACACAATGTATCAGAGAGTGAGTGAATCCCACACTCACACACTGTATCAGAGAGTGAGTAAATCCCACACTCACACACTGTATCAGAGTGAGTAAATGCCACACTCACACACTGTATCAGGGAGTGAGTAAATCCCACACTCACACACTGTATCAGAGAGTGAGTAAATCCCACACTCACACACTATCGGAGAGTGAGTAAATCCCACACTCACACACTGTATCAGAGTGAGTAAATCCCACACTCACACACTGTATCAAAGAGTGAGTAAGCCCCACACTCACACACTGTATCAGAGAGTGAGTAAATCCCACACTCACACACTGTATCAGAGAGTGAGTAAATCCCCCACACACACCGTATCAGAGAGTGAGTAAATCCCACACTCTCACACTGTATCAGAGAGTGAGTAAATCCCACACTCACACAATGTATCAGAGAGTGAGTAAATCCCACACTCACACTGTATCAGAGAGTGAGTAAATCCCACACTCACACTGTATCAGAGAGTGAGTAAATCCCCCACACACACTGTATCAGAGAGTGAGTAAATCCCACTCTCACACACTGTATCAGATAGTGAGTAAATCCCACACTCACACACTGTATCAGAGTGAGTAAATCCCACACTCACACACTGTATCAGAGTGAGTAAATCCCACACTCACACACTGTATCAGAGAGTGAGTAAATCCCACACTCACACACTGTATCGGAGAGTAAGTGTATTCCACACTCAAACTACATCAGAGAGTGAAGAAATCCCACACTCACACAGTATCAGAGAGTGAGTAATTCCCACACTCAAACACTGTATCAGAGTGAGTAAATCCCACAGTCACACACTGTATCAGAGAGTGAGTAAATCCCACACACTCACACTGTATCAAAGAGTGAGTAAATCCCACACTCACACTGTATCACAGAGAGAGAAAATCCCACACATACACTGTATCAGAGAGTGAGTAAATCCCACACTCTCACACTGTATCAGAAAGTGAGTAAATCCCACACACACACACTGTATCAGAGAGTGAGTAAATCACACACTCTCACACTGTATCAGAGAGTGAGTAAATCCCCCACACACACACTGTATCAGAGTGAGTAAATCCCACACTCTCACACTGTATCAGAGAGTGAGTAAATCCCACACTCACACACTGTATCAGACAGTGAGTAAATCCCACACACACACTGTATCAGAGAGTGAGTAAATCCCACACTCACACACTATCAGAGAGTGAGTAAATCCCACACTCACACACTGTATCAGAGAGTGAGTAAATCCCACACGCACTGTATCAGAGAGTGCGTAAATCCCACACACACACACTGTATCAGAGAGTGAGTAAATCCCCCACACACACTGTATCAGAGAGTGAGTAAATCCCACACTCACACAGTATCAGAGAGTGAGTAATTCCCACAGTCACACAATGTATCAGAGAGAGAGTAAATCCCACACTCACACACTATGTCAGTGAGTGAGTAAATCCCACACTGTATCAGAGAGAGTAAATCCCCCCCACACACACACACACTGTATCAGAGAGTGAGTAAATCCCACAATCACACAATGTATCAGAGAGTGAGTAAATCCCACACACACACACTGTATCAGAGAGTGAGTAAATCCCACACTCTCACACTGTATCAGAGAGTGAGTAAATCCCACACTCACACACTGTATCAGAGAGTGAGTAAACCCCACACTCACACACTGTATCAGAGAGTGAGTAAATCCCACACTCAAACACTATCAGAGAGTGAGTAAATCCCACACTCTCACACAGTATCAGAGAGTGGGTAAATCCCACACACACACACTGTATCAGAGAGTGAGTAAATCCCACACTCACACACTGTATCAGGGAGTGAGTAAATCCCACACTCTCACACTGTATCAGAGAGTGAGTAAATCCCACACTCTCACACTGTATCAGAGAGTGAGTAAACCCCACACTCACACACTGTATCAGAGAGTGAGTAAATCCCACACTCACACACTGTATCAGCGAGTGAGTAAATCACACACTCACACACTGTATCAGAGAGTGAGTAAATCCCACACTCACACACTGTATCAGAGAGTGAGTAAATCCCACACTCACACTGTATCAGAGAGTGAGTAAATTCCACACTCACACACTGTATCAGAGAGTGAGTAAATCCAACACTCACACACTGTATCAGGGAGTGAGTAAATCCCAAGCTCACACTGTATCAGAGAGTGAGTAAATCCCACACTCACACACTGTATCAGAGAGTGAGTAAATCACACACTCACACACTGTATCGGAGAGTAAATGTATTACACACTCAAACTACATCAGAGAGTGAAGAAATCCCACACTCACACAGTATCAGAGAGTGAGTAATCCCCACACTCAAACACTGTATCAGAGAGTGAGTAAATCCCACTCTCACACTGTATCAGAGAGTGAGTAAATCCCACACTCTCACACTGTATCAGAGAGTGAGTAAATCCCACACTCACACACTGTATCAGAGAGTGAGTAAATCCCACACTCACACACTGTATCAGAGTGAGTAAATCCCACACACACACTGTATCACAGAGTGAGTAAATCCCACACTCACACACTGTATCAGAGAGTGAAGAAATCCCACACTCACACAGTATCAGAGAGTGAGTAATTCCCACACTCAAACACTGTATCAGAGTGAGTAAATCCCACAGTCACACACTATCAGAGAGTGAGTAAATCCCACACACTCACACTGTATCAAAGAGTGAGTAAATACCACACTCACACTGTATCACAGAGAGAGAAAATCCCACACATACACTGTATCAGAGAGTGAGTAAATCCCACACTCTCACACTGTATCAGAGAGAGTAAATCCCACAGTCACACAATGTATCAGAGAGTGAGTAAATCCCACACACACACACTGTATCAGAGAGTGAGTAAATCACACACTCTCACACTGTATCAGAGAGTGAGTAAATCCCCCACACACACACTGTATCAGAGTGAGTAAATCCCACACTCACACACTGTATCAGAGAGTGAATAAATCCCACACACACTGTATCAGTGAGTGAGTAAATCCGACACTCACACACTGTATCAGCGAGTGAGTAAATCCCACACACTCACACTGTATCAAAGAGTGAGTAAATCCCACACTCACACTGTATCACAGAGAGAGAAAATCCCACACACTCACACTGTATCAAAGAGTGAGTAAATCCCACACTCACACTGTATCACAGAGAGAGAAAATCCCACACATACACTGTATCAGAAAGTGAGTAAATCCCACACTCACACACTATCAGAGAGTGAGTAAATCCCCCACACACACTGTATCAGAGAGTGAGTAAATCCCACACTCACACACTGTATCAGAGAGTGAGTAAATCACACACTCTCACACTGTATCAGAGTGAGTAAATCCCACACTCACACACTGTATCAGACAGTAAATCCCACACACACTGTATCAGAGAGTGAGTAAATCTCACACTCACACACTGTATCAGAGAGTGAGTAAATCCCACACTCACACACTGTATCAGAGAGTGAGTAAATCCCACACTCACACACTGTATCAGAGAGTGAGTAATTCCCACACTCAAACACTGTATCAGAGTGAGTAAATCCCACAGTCACACACTGTATCAGAGAGTGAGTAAATGCCACACTCACACACTGTATCAGAGAGTGAGTAAATCCCACACTCACACACTGTATCAGAGTGAGTAAATCCCACACTCACACACTGTATCAGAGTGAGTAAATCCCACACTCACACACTGTATCGGAGAGTAAGTGTATTCCACACTCAAACTACATCAGAGAGTGAAGAAATCCCACACTCTCACACTCTATCAAAGAGTGAGTAAATCCCACACTCTCACACTGTATCAGAGAGAGTAAATCCCACAGTCACACAATGTATCAGAGAGTGAGTAAATCCCACACACACACACTGTATCAGAGAGTGAATAAATCTCACACTCTCACACTGTATCAGAGAGTGAGTAAATCCCCCACACACACACTGTATCAGAGTGAGTAAATCCCACACTCCCACACTGTATCAGAGAGTGAGTAAATCCCACACTCACACACTGTATCAGAGAGTGAGTAAATCCCACACTCACACACTGTATCAGAGAGTGAGTAAATCCCACACTCACACTGTATCAGAGAGTGAGTAAACCCCACACTCACACACTATCAGAGAGTGAGTAAATACCACACTTACACAATGTATCGGAGAGTGAGTAAATCCCACACTCACACACTGTATCAGAGAGTGAGTAAATCCCACACTCACACACTGTATCAGAGAGTGAGTAAATCCCACACTCACACACTATCAGAGAGTGAGTAAATCCCACACTCACACACTGTATCAGAGAGTGAGTAAATCCCACACACACTGTATCAGAGAGTGCGTAAATCCCACACACACACACTGTATCAGAGAGTGAGTAAATCCCACACACACACTGTATCAGAGAGTGAGTAAATCCCACACTCACACACTGTATCAGAGAGTGAGTAAATCCCACACTCTCACACTGTATCAGCGAGTGAGTAAATCACACACTCACACACTGTATCAGAGAGTGAGTAAATCCCACACTCACACACTGTATCAGAGAGTGAGTAAATCCCACACTCACACTGTATCAGAGAGTGAGTAAATCCCACACTCACACACTGTATCAGAGAGTGAGTAAATACCACACTTACACAATGTATCAGAGAGAGTGTAAACCCCACACTCACACACTGTATCAGAGTGAGTAAATCCCACACTCACACACTGTTTCAGAGAGTGAGTAAATCCCACTCTCACACACTGTATCGGAGAGTGAGTAAATCCCACACTCACACACTGTATCAGAGAGTGAGTAAATCCCACACTCACACACTGTATCAGAGAGTGAGTAAATCCCACACTCACACACTGTATCAGAGAGTGAGTAAATCCCACACTCACACTGTATCAGAGAGTGAGTAAATCCAACACTCACACACTGTATCAGGGAGTGAGTAAATCCCAAGCTCACACTGTATCAGAGAGTGAGTAAATCACACACTCACACACTGTATCAGAGAGTGAGTAAATCCCACACTCACACACTGTATCAGAGAGTGAGTAAATCCCACACTCACACACTGTATCAGAGTGAGTAAATCCCACACACTCACACTGTATCAGAGAGTGAGTAAATCCCACACTCGCACACTGTATCAGAGAGTGAGTAAATCCCACACTCACACACTGTATCAGAGAGTGAGTAAATCCCACACACAAACACTGTATCAGAGAGTGAGTAAATCCCACACTCACACACTGTATCAGAGAGTGAGTAAATCCCACACTCACACACTGTATCGGAGAGTAAGTGTATTCCACACTCAAACTACATCAGAGAGTGAAGAAATCCCACACTCACACAGTATCAGAGAGTGAGTAATCCCCACCCTCAAACACTGTATCAGAGTGAGTAAATCCCACACTCACACACTGTATCAGAGAGTGAGTAAATCCCACACTCACACACTGTATCAGAGAGTGAGTAAATCCCACACTCACACACTGTATCAGAGTGAGTAAATCCCACACTCACACACTGTATCAGAGAGTGAGTAAATCCCACACTCACACACTGTATCAGAGAGTGAGTAAATCCCACACTCACACACTGTATCAGAGTGAGTAAATCCCACACACACACTGTATCAGAGAGTGAGTAAATCCCACACTCACACACTGTATCAGAGTGAGTAAATCCCACACACACACACTGTATCAGAGAGTGAGTAAATCCCCCAGACACACTATCAGAGAGTGAGTAAATCCCACACACTCACACTGTATCAAAGAGTGAGTAATTCCCACACTCACACACTGTATCAGAGAGTGAGTAAATCCCACACATACACTGTATCAGAGAGTGAGTAAATCCCACAGTCACACAATGTATCAGAGAGAGAGTAAATCCCACACTCACACACTGTCAGTGAGTGAGTAAATCCCACACTGTATCAGAGAGAGTAAATCCCACACACACACACTGTATCAGAGAGTGAGTAAATCCCACACTCTCACACAGTATCAGAGAGTGAGTAAATCCCACACTCACACACTGTATCAGAGAGTGAGTAAATCCCACACTCACACTGTATCAGAGAGTGAGTAAATCCAACACTCACACACTGTATCAGAGTGTGAGTAAATCCCACACTCACACACTGTATCAGAGAGTGAGTAAATCCCACACTCACACACTGTATCAGAGTGAGTAAATCCCACACACTCACACTGTATCAGAGAGTGAGTAAATCCCACACTCGCACACTGTATCAGAGAGTGAGTAAATCCCACACTCACACACTGTATCAGAGAGTGAGTAAATCCCACACTCAAACACTGTATCAGAGAGTGAGTAAATCCCACACTCACACACTGTATCAGAGAGTGAGTAAATCCCACACTCACACACTGTATCGGAGAGTAAGTGTATTCCACACTCAAACTACATCAGAGAGTGAAGAAATCCCACACTCACACAGTATCAGAGAGTGAGTAATCCCCACACTCAAACACTGTATCAGAGTGTGTAAATCCCACACTCAAACACTGTATCAGAGAGTGAGTAAATCCCACACTCACACACTGTATCAGAGAGTGAGTAAATCCCACACTCACACACTGTATCAGAGAGTGAGTAAATCCCACACTCACACACTATCAGAGAGTGAGTAAATCCCACACTCACACACTGTATCAGAGAGTGAGTAAATCCCACACACACTGTATCAGAGAGTGCGTAAATCCCACACACACACACTGTATCAGAGAGTGAGTAAATCCCACACACACACTGTATCAGAGAGTGAGTAAATCCCACACTCACACACTGTATCAGAGAGTGAGTAAATCCCACACTCTCACACTGTATCAGCGAGTGAGTAAATCACACACTCACACACTGTATCAGAGAGTGAGTAAATCCCACACTCACACTCTGTATCAGAGAGTGAGTAAATCCCACACTCACACTGTATCAGAGAGTGAGTAAATCCCACACTCACACACTGTATCAGAGAGTGAGTAAATACCACACTTACACAATGTATCAGAGAGAGTGTAAACCCCACACTCACACACTGTATCAGAGTGAGTAAATCCCACACTCACACACTGTTTCAGAGAGTGAGTAAATCCCACTCTCACACACTGTATCGGAGAGTGAGTAAATCCCACACTCACACACTGTATCAGAGAGTGAGTAAATCCCACACTCACACACTGTATCAGAGAGTGAGTAAATCCCACACTCACACACTGTATCAGAGAGTGAGTAAATCCCACACTCACACTGTATCAGAGAGTGAGTAAATCCAACACTCACACACTGTATCAGGGAGTGAGTAAATCCCAAGCTCACACTGTATCAGAGAGTGAGTAAATCACACACTCACACACTGTATCAGAGAGTGAGTAAATCCCACACTCACACACTGTATCAGAGAGTGAGTAAATCCCACACTCACACACTGTATCAGAGTGAGTAAATCCCACACACTCACACTGTATCAGAGAGTGAGTAAATCCCACACTCGCACACTGTATCAGAGAGTGAGTAAATCCCACACTCACACACTGTATCAGAGAGTGAGTAAATCCCACACACAAACACTGTATCAGAGAGTGAGTAAATCCCACACTCACACACTGTATCAGAGAGTGAGTAAATCCCACACTCACACACTGTATCGGAGAGTAAGTGTATTCCACACTCAAACTACATCAGAGAGTGAAGAAATCCCACACTCACACAGTATCAGAGAGTGAGTAATCCCCACCCTCAAACACTGTATCAGAGTGAGTAAATCCCACACTCACACACTGTATCAGAGAGTGAGTAAATCCCACACTCACACACTGTATCAGAGAGTGAGTAAATCCCACACTCACACACTGTATCAGAGTGAGTAAATCCCACACTCACACACTGTATCAGAGAGTGAGTAAATCCCACACTCACACACTGTATCAGAGAGTGAGTAAATCCCACACTCACACACTGTATCAGAGTGAGTAAATCCCACACACACACTGTATCAGAGAGTGAGTAAATCCCACACTCACACACTGTATCAGAGAGTGAGTAAATCCCCCAGACACACTATCAGAGAGTGAGTAAATCCCACACACTCACACTGTATCAAAGAGTGAGTAATTCCCACACTCACACACTGTATCAGAGAGTGAGTAAATCCCACACATACACTGTATCAGAGAGTGAGTAAATCCCACAGTCACACAATGTATCAGAGAGAGAGTAAATCCCACACTCACACACTGTCAGTGAGTGAGTAAATCCCACACTGTATCAGAGAGAGTAAATCCCACACACACACACTGTATCAGAGAGTGAGTAAATCCCACACTCTCACACAGTATCAGAGAGTGAGTAAATCCCACACTCTCACACTGTATCAGAGAGAGTAAATCCCACACTCACACACTGTATCAGAGAGTGAGTAAATCCCACACATACACTGTATCAGAGAGTGAGTAAATCCCACAGTCACACAATGTATCAGAGAGAGAGTAAATCCCACACTCACACACTGTCAGTGAGTGAGTAAATCCCACACTGTATCAGAGAGAGTAAATCCCACACACACACACTGTATCAGAGAGTGAGTAAATCCCACACTCTCACACAGTATCAGAGAGTGAGTAAATCCCACACTCTCACACTGTATCAGAGAGAGTAAATCCCACAGTCACACAATGTATCAGTGAGTGAGTAAATCCCACACACACACACTGTATCAGAGAGTGAGTAAATGCCACACTCACACACTGTATCAGGGAGTGAGTAAATCCCACACTCACACACTGTATCAAAGAGTGAGTAAATCCCACACTCACACACTGTATCAGAGAGTGAGTAAACCCCACACTCACACACTGTATCAGAGAGTGAGTAAATCCCACACTCACACACTGTATCAGACAGTGAGTAAATCCCCCACACACACTGTATCAGAGAGTGAGTAAATCCCACACTCACACACTGTATCAGACAGTGAGTAAATCCCACACACACTGTATCAGAGAGTGAGTAAATCCCACACTCACACACTATCAGAGAGTGAGTAAATCCCACACTCACACACTGTATCAGAGAGTGAGTAAATCCCACACTCACACACTGTATCAGAGTGTGTAAATCCCACACTCACACACTGTATCAGAGTGAGTAAATCCCACACTCACACACTGTATCAGAGTGAGTAAATCCCACACTCACACACTGTATCAGAGAGTGAGTAAATCCCACACACTCACACTGTATCAGAGAGTGAGTAAATCCCACACTCTCACACTGTATCAGAGAGTGAGTAAATACCCCACACACACTGTATCAGTGAGTGAGTAAATCCCACACTCTCACACTATCAGAGAGTGAGTAAATCCCACACACACACACTATCAGAGAGTGAGTAAATCCCACACTCACACACTGTATCAAAGAGTGAGTAAATCCCACACTCACACTGTATCACAGAGAGAGATAATCACACACATACACTGTATCAGAGAGTGAGTAAATCCCACAGTCACACAGTGTATCAGAGAGAGAGTAAATCCCACACTCACACGCTATGTCAGTGAGTGAGTAAATCCCACACTGTATCAGAGAGTGTAAATCCCACACACACACACTGTATCAGAGAATTAGTAAATCCCACACTCTCACACTGTATCAGAGAGTGAGTAAATCCCACACACACACACTGTATCAGAGAGTGAGTAAATCACACACTCTCACACTGTATCAGAGAGTGAGTAAATCCCCCACACACACACTGTATCAGAGTGAGTAAATCCCACACTCACACACTGTATCAGAGAATGAGTAAATCCCACACACACACTGTATCAGAGAGTGAGTAAATCCCACACTCTCACACTATCAGAGAGTGAGTAAATCCCACACTCACACACTGTATCAGAGAGTGAGTAAATCCCCCACACACACTGTATCAGAGAGTGAGTAAATCCCACACTCACACACTGTATCAGAGAGTGAGTAAATCCCACACTCACACACTGTATCAGAGAGTGAGTAAATCCCACACTCACACACTGTATCAGAGTGAGTAAATCCCACACACACACTGTATCAGAGAGTGAGTAAATCCCACACTCACACACTGTATCAGAGTGAGTAAATCCCACACACACACACTGTATCAGAGAGTGAGTAAATCCCCCAGACACACTATCAGAGAGTGAGTAAATCCCACACACTCACACTGTATCAAAGAGTGAGTAATTCCCACACTCACACACTGTATCAGAGAGTGAGTAAATCCCACACATACACTGTATCAGAGAGTGAGTAAATCCCACAGTCACACAATGTATCAGAGAGAGAGTAAATCCCACACTCACACACTGTCAGTGAGTGAGTAAATCCCACACTGTATCAGAGAGAGTAAATCCCACACACACACACTGTATCAGAGAGTGAGTAAATCCCACACTCTCACACAGTATCAGAGAGTGAGTAAATCCCACACTCTCACACTGTATCAGAGAGAGTAAATCCCACAGTCACACAATGTATCAGTGAGTGAGTAAATCCCACACACACACACTGTATCAGAGAGTGAGTAAATGCCACACTCACACACTGTATCAGGGAGTGAGTAAATCCCACACTCACACACTGTATCAAAGAGTGAGTAAATCCCACACTCACACACTGTATCAGAGAGTGAGTAAACCCCACACTCACACACTGTATCAGAGAGTGAGTAAATCCCACACTCACACACTGTATCAGACAGTGAGTAAATCCCCCACACACACTGTATCAGAGAGTGAGTAAATCCCACACTCACACACTGTATCAGACAGTGAGTAAATCCCACACACACTGTATCAGAGAGTGAGTAAATCCCACACTCACACACTATCAGAGAGTGAGTAAATCCCACACTCACACACTGTATCAGAGAGTGAGTAAATCCCACACTCACACACTGTATCAGAGTGTGTAAATCCCACACTCACACACTGTATCAGAGTGAGTAAATCCCACACTCACACACTGTATCAGAGTGAGTAAATCCCACACTCACACACTGTATCAGAGAGTGAGTAAATCCCACACACTCACACTGTATCAGAGAGTGAGTAAATCCCACACTCTCACACTGTATCAGAGAGTGAGTAAATACCCCACACACACTGTATCAGTGAGTGAGTAAATCCCACACTCTCACACTATCAGAGAGTGAGTAAATCCCACACACACACACTATCAGAGAGTGAGTAAATCCCACACTCACACACTGTATCAAAGAGTGAGTAAATCCCACACTCACACTGTATCACAGAGAGAGATAATCACACACATACACTGTATCAGAGAGTGAGTAAATCCCACAGTCACACAGTGTATCAGAGAGAGAGTAAATCCCACACTCACACGCTATGTCAGTGAGTGAGTAAATCCCACACTGTATCAGAGAGTGTAAATCCCACACACACACACTGTATCAGAGAATTAGTAAATCCCACACTCTCACACTGTATCAGAGAGTGAGTAAATCCCACACACACACACTGTATCAGAGAGTGAGTAAATCACACACTCTCACACTGTATCAGAGAGTGAGTAAATCCCCCACACACACACTGTATCAGAGTGAGTAAATCCCACACTCACACACTGTATCAGAGAATGAGTAAATCCCACACACACACTGTATCAGAGAGTGAGTAAATCCCACACTCTCACACTATCAGAGAGTGAGTAAATCCCACACTCACACACTGTATCAGAGAGTGAGTAAATCCCCCACACACACTGTATCAGAGAGTGAGTAAATCCCACACTCTCACACTATCAGAGAGTGAGTAAATCCCACACTCACACACTGTATCAGAGAGTGAGTAAATCCCCCACACACACTGTATCAGAGAGTGAGTAAATCCCACACTCTCACACTATCAGAGAGTGAAGAAATCCCACACTCACACAGTATCAGAGAGTGAGTAATCCCCACACTCAAACACTGTATCAGAGTGAGTAAATCCCACACTCTCACACTGTATCAGAGAGTGAGTAAATCCCACACTCACACACTGTATCAGAGAGTGAGTGAATCCCACACTCACACACTGTATCAGAGTGTGTAAATCCCACACACACACTGTATCACAGAGTGAGTAAATCCCACACTCACACACTGTATCAGAGAGTGAAGAAATCCCACACTCACACAGTATCAGAGAGTGAGTAATTCCCACACTCAAACACTGTATCAGAGAGTGAGTAAATCCCACACTCACACACTGTATCAGAGTGAGTAAATCCCACACACACACTGTATCAGAGAGTGAGTAAATCCCACACTCACACACTGTATCAGAGAGTGAGTAAATCCCCCAGACACACTATCAGAGAGTGAGTAAATCCCACACACTCACACTGTATCAAAGAGTGAGTAATTCCCACACTCACACACTGTATCAGAGAGTGAGTAAATCCCACACATACACTGTATCAGAGAGTGAGTAAATCCCACAGTCACACAATGTATCAGAGAGAGAGTAAATCCCACACTCACACACTGTCAGTGAGTGAGTAAATCCCACACTGTATCAGAGAGAGTAAATCCCACACACACACAATGTATCAGAGAGTGAGTAAATCCCACACTCTCACACAGTATCAGAGAGTGAGTAAATCCCACACTCTCCCACTGTATCAGAGAGTGAGTAAATCCCACACTCTCACACAGTATCAGAGAGTGAGTAAATCCCACACTCTCACACTGTATCAGAGAGAGTAAATCCCACAGTCACACAATGTATCAGTGAGTGAGTAAATCCCACACACACACACTGTATCAGAGAGTGAGTAAATGCCACACTCACACACTGTATCAGGGAGTGAGTAAATCCCACACTCACACACTGTATCAAAGAGTGAGTAAATCCCACACTCACACACTGTATCAGAGAGTGAGTAAACCCCACACTCACACACTGTATCAGAGAGTGAGTAAATCCCACACTCACACACTGTATCAGACAGTGAGTAAATCCCCCACACACACTGTATCAGAGAGTGAGTAAATCCCACACTCACACACTGTATCAGACAGTGAGTAAATCCCACACACACTGTATCAGAGAGTGAGTAAATCCCACACTCACACACTATCAGAGAGTGAGTAAATCCCACACTCACACACTGTATCAGAGAGTGAGTAAATCCCACACTCACACACTGTATCAGAGTGTGTAAATCCCACACTCACACACTGTATCAGAGTGAGTAAATCCCACACTCACACACTGTATCAGAGTGAGTAAATCCCACACTCACACACTGTATCAGAGAGTGAGTAAATCCCACACACTCACACTGTATCAGAGAGTGAGTAAATCCCACACTCTCACACTGTATCAGAGAGTGAGTAAATACCCCACACACACTGTATCAGTGAGTGAGTAAATCCCACACTCTCACACTATCAGAGAGTGAGTAAATCCCACACACACACACTATCAGAGAGTGAGTAAATCCCACACTCACACACTGTATCAAAGAGTGAGTAAATCCCACACTCACACTGTATCACAGAGAGAGATAATCACACACATACACTGTATCAGAGAGTGAGTAAATCCCACAGTCACACAGTGTATCAGAGAGAGAGTAAATCCCACACTCACACGCTATGTCAGTGAGTGAGTAAATCCCACACTGTATCAGAGAGTGTAAATCCCACACACACACACTGTATCAGAGAATTAGTAAATCCCACACTCTCACACTGTATCAGAGAGTGAGTAAATCCCACACACACACACTGTATCAGAGAGTGAGTAAATCACACACTCTCACACTGTATCAGAGAGTGAGTAAATCCCCCACACACACACTGTATCAGAGTGAGTAAATCCCACACTCACACACTGTATCAGAGAATGAGTAAATCCCACACACACACTGTATCAGAGAGTGAGTAAATCCCACACTCTCACACTATCAGAGAGTGAGTAAATCCCACACTCACACACTGTATCAGAGAGTGAGTAAATCCCCCACACACACTGTATCAGAGAGTGAGTAAATCCCACACTCACACACTGTATCAGAGAGTGAGTAAATCCCACACTCACACACTGTATCAGAGAGTGAGTAAATCCCACACTCACACACTGTATCAGAGTGAGTAAATCCCACACACACACTGTATCAGAGAGTGAGTAAATCCCACACTCACACACTGTATCAGAGTGAGTAAATCCCACACACACACACTGTATCAGAGAGTGAGTAAATCCCCCAGACACACTATCAGAGAGTGAGTAAATCCCACACACTCACACTGTATCAAAGAGTGAGTAATTCCCACACTCACACACTGTATCAGAGAGTGAGTAAATCCCACACATACACTGTATCAGAGAGTGAGTAAATCCCACAGTCACACAATGTATCAGAGAGAGAGTAAATCCCACACTCACACACTGTCAGTGAGTGAGTAAATCCCACACTGTATCAGAGAGAGTAAATCCCACACACACACACTGTATCAGAGAGTGAGTAAATCCCACACTCTCACACAGTATCAGAGAGTGAGTAAATCCCACACTCTCACACTGTATCAGAGAGAGTAAATCCCACAGTCACACAATGTATCAGTGAGTGAGTAAATCCCACACACACACACTGTATCAGAGAGTGAGTAAATGCCACACTCACACACTGTATCAGGGAGTGAGTAAATCCCACACTCACACACTGTATCAAAGAGTGAGTAAATCCCACACTCACACACTGTATCAGAGAGTGAGTAAACCCCACACTCACACACTGTATCAGAGAGTGAGTAAATCCCACACTCACACACTGTATCAGACAGTGAGTAAATCCCCCACACACACTGTATCAGAGAGTGAGTAAATCCCACACTCACACACTGTATCAGACAGTGAGTAAATCCCACACACACTGTATCAGAGAGTGAGTAAATCCCACACTCACACACTATCAGAGAGTGAGTAAATCCCACACTCACACACTGTATCAGAGAGTGAGTAAATCCCACACTCACACACTGTATCAGAGTGTGTAAATCCCACACTCACACACTGTATCAGAGTGAGTAAATCCCACACTCACACACTGTATCAGAGTGAGTAAATCCCACACTCACACACTGTATCAGAGAGTGAGTAAATCCCACACACTCACACTGTATCAGAGAGTGAGTAAATCCCACACTCTCACACTGTATCAGAGAGTGAGTAAATACCCCACACACACTGTATCAGTGAGTGAGTAAATCCCACACTCTCACACTATCAGAGAGTGAGTAAATCCCACACACACACACTATCAGAGAGTGAGTAAATCCCACACTCACACACTGTATCAAAGAGTGAGTAAATCCCACACTCACACTGTATCACAGAGAGAGATAATCACACACATACACTGTATCAGAGAGTGAGTAAATCCCACAGTCACACAGTGTATCAGAGAGAGAGTAAATCCCACACTCACACGCTATGTCAGTGAGTGAGTAAATCCCACACTGTATCAGAGAGTGTAAATCCCACACACACACACTGTATCAGAGAATTAGTAAATCCCACACTCTCACACTGTATCAGAGAGTGAGTAAATCCCACACACACACACTGTATCAGAGAGTGAGTAAATCACACACTCTCACACTGTATCAGAGAGTGAGTAAATCCCCCACACACACACTGTATCAGAGTGAGTAAATCCCACACTCACACACTGTATCAGAGAATGAGTAAATCCCACACACACACTGTATCAGAGAGTGAGTAAATCCCACACTCTCACACTATCAGAGAGTGAGTAAATCCCACACTCACACACTGTATCAGAGAGTGAGTAAATCCCCCACACACACTGTATCAGAGAGTGAGTAAATCCCACACTCTCACACTATCAGAGAGTGAGTAAATCCCACACTCACACACTGTATCAGAGAGTGAGTAAATCCCCCACACACACTGTATCAGAGAGTGAGTAAATCCCACACTCTCACACTATCAGAGAGTGAAGAAATCCCACACTCACACAGTATCAGAGAGTGAGTAATCCCCACACTCAAACACTGTATCAGAGTGAGTAAATCCCACACTCTCACACTGTATCAGAGAGTGAGTAAATCCCACACTCACACACTGTATCAGAGAGTGAGTGAATCCCACACTCACACACTGTATCAGAGTGTGTAAATCCCACACACACACTGTATCACAGAGTGAGTAAATCCCACACTCACACACTGTATCAGAGAGTGAAGAAATCCCACACTCACACAGTATCAGAGAGTGAGTAATTCCCACACTCAAACACTGTATCAGAGAGTGAGTAAATCCCACACTCACACACTGTATCAGAGAGTGAGTAAATCACACACTCACACACTGTATCAGAGAGTGAGTAAATCCCACACTCTCACACTGTATCAGAGAGTGAGTAAATCCCACACTCACACACTGTATCAGAGAGTGAGTAAATCCCACAGTCACACACTGTATCAGAGAGTGAGTAAATCCCACACACACACACTGTATCAGAGAGTGAGTAAATCACACACTCTCACACTGTATCAGAGAGTGAGTAAATCCCCCACACACACACTGTATCAGAGTGAGTAAATCCCCCACTCTCACACTGTATGAGAGAGTGAGTAAATCCCACACTCACACACTGTATCAGCGAGTGAGTAAATCCCACACACTCACACTGTATCAAAGAGTGAGTAAATCCCACACTCACACTGTATCACAGAGAGAGAAAATCCCACACACTCACACTGTATCAAAGAGTGAGTAAATCCCACACTCACACTGTATCACAGAGAGAGAAAATCCCACACATACACTGTATCAGAGAGTGAGTAAATCCCACACTCTCACACTGTATCAGAGAGAGTAAATCCCACAGTCACACAATGTATCAGAGAGTGAGTAAATCCCACACACACACACTGTATCAGAGAGTGAGTAAATCACACACTCTCACACTGTATCAGAGAGTGAGCAAATCCCCCACACACACACTGTATCAGAGTGAGTAAATCCCACACTCTCACACTGTATCAGAGAGTGAGTAAATCCCACACTCACACACTGTATCAGCGAGTGAGTAAATCACACACTCACACACTGTATCAGAGAGTGAGTAAATCCCACACTCACACACTATCAGAGAGTGAGTAAATCCCCCACACACACTGTATCAGAGAGTGAGTAAATCCCACACTCACACACTGTATCAGAGAGTGAGTAAATCACACACTCTCACACTGTATCAGAGTGAGTAAATCCCACACTCACACACTGTATCAGACAGTAAATCCCACACACACTGTATCAGAGAGTGAGTAAATCTCACACTCACACACTGTATCAGAGAGTGAGTAAATCCCCCACACGCACTGTATCAGAGAGTGAGTAAATCCCACACTCACACACTGTATCAGAGAGTGAGTAAATCCCACACTCACACACTGTATCAGAGAGTGAGTAATTCCCACACTCAAACACTGTATCAGAGTGAGTAAATCCCACAGTCACACACTGTATCAGAGAGTGAGTAAATGCCACACTCACACACTGTATCAGAGAGTGAGTAAATCCCACACTCACACACTGTATCAGAGTGAGTAAATCCCACACACACACTGTATCAGAGAGTGAGTAAATCCCACACTCACACACTGTATCGGAGAGTAAGTGTATTCCACACTCAAACTACATCAGAGAGTGAAGAAATCCCACACTCTCACACTGTATCAAAGAGTGAGTAAATCCCACACTCACACACTGTATCAGAGAGTGAGTAAATCCCACACACACTGTATCAGAGAGTGCGTAAATCCCACACACACACACTGTATCAGAGAGTGAGTAAATCCCACACTCTCACACTGTATCAGCGAGTGAGTAAATCACACACTCACACACTGTATCAGAGAGTGAGTAAATCCCACACTCACACACTGTATCAGAGAGTGAGTAAATCCCACACTCACACACTGTATCAGAGAGTGAGTAAATCCCACACTCACACACTGTATCAGAGAGTGAGTAAATACCACACTTACACAATGTATCAGAGAGAGAGTAAACCCCACACTCACACACTGTATCAGAGTGAGTAAATCCCACACTCACACACTGTTTCAGAGAGTGAGTAAATCCCACTCTCACACACTGTATCGGAGAGTGAGTAAATCCCACACTCTCACACTGTATCAGAGAGAGTAAATCCCACAGGCACACAATGTATCAGAGAGTGAGTAAATCCCACACACACACACTGTATCAGAGAGTGAGTAAATCACACACTCTCACACTGTATCAGAGAGTGAGCAAATCCCCCACACACACACTGTATCAGAGTGAGTAAATCCCACACTCTCACACTGTATCAGAGAGTGAGTAAATCCCACACTCACACACTGTATCAGCGAGTGAGTAAATCACACACTCACACACTGTATCAGAGAGTGAGTAAATCCCACACTCACACACTATCAGAGAGTGAGTAAATCCCCCACACACACTGTATCAGAGAGTGAGTAAATCCCACACTCACACACTGTATCAGAGAGTGAGTAAATCACACACTCTCACACTGTATCAGAGTGAGTAAATCCCACACTCACACACTGTATCAGACAGTAAATCCCACACACACTGTATCAGAGAGTGAGTAAATCTCACACTCACACACTGTATCAGAGAGTGAGTAAATCCCCCACACACACTGTATCAGAGAGTGAGTAAATCCCACACTCACACACTGTATCAGAGAGTGAGTAAATCCCACACTCACACACTGTATCAGAGAGTGAGTAATTCCCACACTCAAACACTGTATCAGAGTGAGTAAATCCCACAGTCACACACTGTATCAGAGAGTGAGTAAATGCCACACTCACACACTGTATCAGAGAGTGAGTAAATCCCACACTCACACACTGTATCAGAGTGAGTAAATCCCACACACACACTGTATCAGAGAGTGAGTAAATCCCACACTCACACACTGTATCGGAGAGTAAGTGTATTCCACACTCAAACTACATCAGAGAGTGAAGAAATCCCACACTCTCACACTGTATCAAAGAGTGAGTAAATCCCACACTCACACACTGTATCAGAGAGTGAGTAAATCCCACACACACTGTATCAGAGAGTGCGTAAATCCCACACACACACACTGTATCAGAGAGTGAGTAAATCCCACACTCTCACACTGTATCAGCGAGTGAGTAAATCACACACTCACACACTGTATCAGAGAGTGAGTAAATCCCACACTCACACACTGTATCAGAGAGTGAGTAAATCCCACACTCACACTGTATCAGAGAGTGAGTAAATCCCACACTCACACACTCTATCAGAGAGTGAGTAAATACCACACTTACACAATGTATCAGAGAGAGAGTAAACCCCACACTCACACACTGTATCAGAGTGAGTAAATCCCACACTCACACACTGTTTCAGAGAGTGAGTAAATCCCACTCTCACACACTGTATCGGAGAGTGAGTAAATCCCACACTCACACACTGTATCAGAGAGTGAGTAAATCCCACACTCACACACTGTATCAGAGAGTGAGTAAATCCCACACTCACACACTGTATCAGAGAGTGAGTAAATCCCACACTCACACTGTATCAGAGAGTGAGTAAATCCAACACACACACACTGTATCAGAGAGTGAGTAAATCGCACACTCACACACTGTATCAGAGAGTGAGTAAATCCCACACTCACACACTGTATTAGAGAGTGAGTAAATCCCACACTCACACACTGTATCAGAGTGAGTAAATCCCACACACTCACACTGTATCAGAGAGTGAGTAAATCCCACACTCACACACTGTATCAGAGAGTGAGTAAATCCCACACTCACACACTGTATCAGAGTGAGTAAATCCCACACTCACACACTGTATCAGAGAGTGAGTAAATCACACACTCTCACACTGTATCAGAGAGTGAGTAAATCCCCCCCCACACACACTGTATCAGAGTGAGTAAATCCCACACTCTCACACTGTATCAGAGAGTGAGTAAATCCCACACTCACACACTGTATCAGACAGTGAGTAAATCCCCCAGACACACTATCAGAGAGTGAGTAAATCCCACACACTCACACTGTATCCAAGAGTGAGTAATTCCCACACTCACACACTGTATCAGAGAGAGAGTAAATCCCACACTCACACACTGTCAGTGAGTGAGTAAATCCCACACTGTATCAGAGAGAGTAAATCCCACACACACACACTGTATCAGAGAGTGAGTAAATCCCACACTCTCACACAGTATCAGAGAGTGAGTAAATCCCACACTCTCCCACTGTATCAGAGAGTGAGTAAATCCCACACTCTCACACAGTATCAGAGAGTGAGTAAATCCCACACTCTCACACAGTATCAGAGAGTGAGTAAATCCCACACTCACACACTGTATCAGAGAGAGTAAATCCCACAGTCACACAATGTATCAGTGAGTGAGTAAATCCCAAACACACACACTGTATCAGAGAGTGAGTAAATGCCACACTCACACACTGTATCAGGGAGTGAGTAAATGCCACACTCACACACTGTATCAGGGAGTGAGTAAATGCCACACTCACACACTGTATCAAAGAGTGAGTAAATCCCACACTCACACACTGTATCAGAGAGTGAGTAAACCCCACACTCACACACTGTATCAGAGAGTGAGTAAATCCCACACTCACACACTATATCAGAGAGTGAGTAAATCCCCCACACACACTGTATCAGAGAGTGAGTAAATCCCACACTCACACACTGTATCAGACAGTGAGTAAATCCCACACACACTGTATCAGAGAGTGAGTAAATCCCACACACTCCCACTATCAGAGAGTGAGTAAATCCCACACTCACACACTGTATCAGAGAGTGAGTAAATCCCACACTCACACACTGTATCAGAGTGTGTAAATCCCACAATCACACACTGTATCAGAGTGAGTAAATCCCACACTCACACACTGTATCAGAGTGAGTAAATCCCACACTCACACACTGTATCAGAGAGTGAGTAAATCCCACACTCACACACTATATCAGAGAGTGAGTAAATACCCCACACACACTATCAGTGAGTGAGTAAATCCCACACTCACACACTATCAGAGAGTGAGTAAATCCCACACACACACACTATCAGAGAGTGAGTAAATCCCACACTCACACTGTATCACAGAGAGAGATAATCCCACACATACACTGTATCAGAGAGTGAGTAAATCCCACAGTCACACAGTGTATCAGAGAGAGAGTAAATCCCACACTCACACGCTATGTCAGTGAGTGAGTAAATCCCACACTGTATCAGAGAGAGTAAATCACACACTCTCACACTGTATCAGAGAGTGAGTAAATCCCCCACACACACACTGTATCAGAGTGAGTAAATCCCACACTCACACACTGTATCAGAGAATGAGTAAATCCCACACACACACTGTATCAGAGAGTGAGTAAATCCCACACTCTCACACTATCAGAGAGTGAGTAAATCCCACACTCACACACTGTATCAGAGAGTGAGTAAATCCCCCACACACACTGTATCAGAGAGTGAGTAAATCCCACACTCTCACACTATCAGAGAGTGAGTAAATCCCACACTCACACACTGTATCAGAGAATGAGTAAATCCCACACTCACACACTGTATCGGAGAGAGTAAATCCCACAGTCACACAATGTATCAGAGAGTGTGTTAATCCCACACTCACACACTGTATCAGAGAGAGAAAATCTCACAGTCACACAATGTATCAGAGAGTGAGTAAATCCCACACTCACACACTGTATCAGAGAGTGAATAAATCCCACACTCACACACTGTATCAGAGAGTGAGTTAATCCCACACTCACACACTGTATCGGAGAGTATGTGTATTCCACACTCGCACTACATCAGAGAGTGAAGAAATCCCACACTCACACTGTATCAGAGAGTGAGTAAATCCCACAGTCACACTGTATCAGAGAGTGAGTGTCAGAGAGTGAGTATATCCCACACTGTATCAGAGAGTGAGTAAATCCCAAACACACTATGTCAGTGAGTGAGTAAATCCCACACTCACACACTATCAGAAAGTGAGTAAATCCCACACTCACACTGTATCAGAGAGTGAGTAAATCCCACACTCACACACTGTATCAGAGAGTGAGAAAATCCCGCACTCTCACACTGTATCTGAGAGTGAGTAAATCCCACACTCTCACTGTATCAGAGAGAGTAAATCCCACAGTCACACACTGTATCAGAGAGTGAGTAAATCCCACACTCACACGCTGTATCAGAGTGAGTAAATCCCACACTCACAAACTTTATCAGAGTGAGTAAATCCCACACTCAGACACTGTATCCGAGAGTGAGTAAATCCCACATTCTCACACTATCCATGAGTAAATCCCACACTCGCACATTCCAAGAGGCTCACAGTTCCTGAAGGAATCCCACACTCCCGCACAGTCTCTCTGTGGTGAAGGGTCCCTCTTACCGACAGCCAGGTGACTTTTCCCGGTGAATCTTTACACACACACACTGTATCAGAGAGTGAGTAAATCCCACACTCTCACACAGTATCAGAGAGTGAGTAAATCCCACACTCTCCCACTGTATCAGAGAGTGAGTAAATCCCACACTCTCACACAGTATCAGAGAGTGAGTAAATCCCACACTCTCACACAGTATCAGAGAGTGAGTAAATCCCACACTCTCACACTGTATCAGAGAGAGTAAATCCCACAGTCACACAATGTATCAGTGAGTGAGTAAATCCCACACACACACACTGTATCAGAGAGTGAGTAAATGCCACACTCACACACTGTATCAGGGAGTGAGTAAATCCCACACTCACACACTATCAAAGAGTGAGTAAATCCCACACTCACACACTGTATCAGGGAGTGAGTAAATCCCACACTCACACACTGTATCAGAGAGTGAGTAAACCGCACACTCACACACTGTATCAGAGAGTGAGTGAATCGCACACTCACACACTGTATCAGAGAGTGAGTAAATCACACACTCTCACACTGTATCAGAGTGAGTAAATCCCACACTCACACACTGTATCAGATAGTGAGTAAATCCCACACACACTGTATCAGAGAGTGAGTAAATCCCACACTCACACACTATCAGAGAGTGAGTAAATCCCACACTCACACACACTGTATCAGAGAGTGAGTAAATCCCACACTCACACACTGTATCAGAGTGTGTAAGTCCCACACTCACACACTGTATCATAGTGAGTAAATCCCACACTCACACACTGTACATAGTGAGTAAATCCCACACTCACACACTGTATCAGAGAGTGAGTAAATCCCACACACTCACTGTATCAGAGAGTGAGTAAATCCCACACTCACACACTGTATCAGAGAGTGAGTAAATCCCCCACACACACTGTATCAGTGAGTGAGTAAATCCCACACTCACACACTATCAGAGAGTGAGTAAATCCCACACACACTGTATCAGAGAGTGAGTAAATCCCACACACACACACTATCAGAGAGTGAGTAAATCCCACACTCACACACTGTATCAAAGAGTGAGTAAATCCCACACTCACACTGTATCACAGAGAGAGATAATCCCACACATACACTGTATCAGAGAGTGAGTAAATCCCACAGTCACACAGTGTATCAGAGAGAGAGTAAATCCCACACTCACACGCTATGTCAGTGAGTGAGTAAATCCCACACTGTATCAGAGAGCGTAAATCCCACACACACACACTGTATCAGAGAGTGAGTAAATCCCACACTCTCACACTGTATCAGAGAGAGTAAATCCCACAGTCACACAATGTATCAGAGAGTGAGTAAATCCCCCCCACACACACTGTATCAGAGAGTGAGTAAATCCCACACTCACACACTGTATCAGAGAGTGAGTAAATCCCACACACACACTGTATCAGAGAGTGAGTAAATCCCACACTCACACACTGTATCAGAGAATGAGTAAATCCCACACTCTCACACTGTATCAGAGAGAGTAAATCCCACAGTCACACAATGTATCAGAGAGTGAGTAAATCCCACACACACACACTGTATCAGAGAGTGAGTAAATCACACACTCTCACACTGTATCAGAGAGTGAGCAAATCCCCCACACACACACTGTATCAGAGTGAGTAAATCCCACACTCTCACACTGTATCAGAGAGTGAGTAAATCCCACACTCACACACTGTATCAGCGAGTGAGTAAATCACACACTCACACACTGTATCAGAGAGTGAGTAAATCCCACACTCACACACTATCAGAGAGTGAGTAAATCCCCCACACACACTGTATCAGAGAGTGAGTAAATCCCACACTCACACACTGTATCAGAGAGTGAGTAAATCACACACTCTCACACTGTATCAGAGTGAGTAAATCCCACACTCACACACTGTATCAGACAGTAAATCCCACACACACTGTATCAGAGAGTGAGTAAATCTCACACTCACACACTGTATCAGAGAGTGAGTAAATCCCCCACACACACTGTATCAGAGAGTGAGTAAATCCCACACTCACACACTGTATCAGAGAGTGAGTAAATCCCACACTCACACACTGTATCAGAGAGTGAGTAATTCCCACACTCAAACACTGTATCAGAGTGAGTAAATCCCACAGTCACACACTGTATCAGAGAGTGAGTAAATGCCACACTCACACACTGTATCAGAGAGTGAGTAAATCCCACACTCACACACTGTATCAGAGTGAGTAAATCCCACACACACACTGTATCAGAGAGTGAGTAAATCCCACACTCACACACTGTATCGGAGAGTAAGTGTATTCCACACTCAAACTACATCAGAGAGTGAAGAAATCCCACACTCTCACACTGTATCAAAGAGTGAGTAAATCCCACACTCACACACTGTATCAGAGAGTGAGTAAATCCCACACACACTGTATCAGAGAGTGCGTAAATCCCACACACACACACTGTATCAGAGAGTGAGTAAATCCCACACTCTCACACTGTATCAGCGAGTGAGTAAATCACACACTCACACACTGTATCAGAGAGTGAGTAAATCCCACACTCACACACTGTATCAGAGAGTGAGTAAATCCCACACTCACACTGTATCAGAGAGTGAGTAAATCCCACACTCACACACTGTATCAGAGAGTGAGTAAATACCACACTTACACAATGTATCAGAGAGAGAGTAAACCCCACACTCACACACTGTATCAGAGTGAGTAAATCCCACACTCACACACTGTTTCAGAGAGTGAGTAAATCCCACTCTCACACACTGTATCGGAGAGTGAGTAAATCCCACACTCTCACACTGTATCAGAGAGAGTAAATCCCACAGTCACACAATGTATCAGAGAGTGAGTAAATCCCACACACACACACTGTATCAGAGAGTGAGTAAATCACACACTCTCACACTGTATCAGAGAGTGAGCAAATCCCCCACACACACACTGTATCAGAGTGAGTAAATCCCACACTCTCACACTGTATCAGAGAGTGAGTAAATCCCACACTCACACACTGTATCAGCGAGTGAGTAAATCACACACTCACACACTGTATCAGAGAGTGAGTAAATCCCACACTCACACACTATCAGAGAGTGAGTAAATCCCCCACACACACTGTATCAGAGAGTGAGTAAATCCCACACTCACACACTGTATCAGAGAGTGAGTAAATCACACACTCTCACACTGTATCAGAGTGAGTAAATCCCACACTCACACACTGTATCAGACAGTAAATCCCACACACACTGTATCAGAGAGTGAGTAAATCTCACACTCACACACTGTATCAGAGAGTGAGTAAATCCCCCACACACACTGTATCAGAGAGTGAGTAAATCCCACACTCACACACTGTATCAGAGAGTGAGTAAATCCCACACTCACACACTGTATCAGAGAGTGAGTAATTCCCACACTCAAACACTGTATCAGAGTGAGTAAATCCCACAGTCACACACTGTATCAGAGAGTGAGTAAATGCCACACTCACACACTGTATCAGAGAGTGAGTAAATCCCACACTCACACACTGTATCAGAGTGAGTAAATCCCACACACACACTGTATCAGAGAGTGAGTAAATCCCACACTCACACACTGTATCGGAGAGTAAGTGTATTCCACACTCAAACTACATCAGAGAGTGAAGAAATCCCACACTCTCACACTGTATCAAAGAGTGAGTAAATCCCACACTCACACACTGTATCAGAGAGTGAGTAAATCCCACACACACTGTATCAGAGAGTGCGTAAATCCCACACACACACACTGTATCAGAGAGTGAGTAAATCCCACACTCTCACACTGTATCAGAGAGTGAGTAAATCCCACACTCACACACTGTATCAGAGAGTGAGTAAATCCCACACTCACACACTGTATCAGAGAGTGAGTAAATCCCACACTCACACTGTATCAGAGAGTGAGTAAATCCCACACTCACACACTGTATCAGAGAGTGAGTAAATACCACACTTACACAATGTATCAGAGAGAGAGTAAACCCCACACTCACACACTGTATCAGAGTGAGTAAATCCCACACTCACACACTGTTTCAGAGAGTGAGTAAATCCCACTCTCACACACTGTATCGGAGAGTGAGTAAATCCCACACTCACACACTGTATCAGAGAGTGAGTAAATCCCACACTCACACACTGTATCAGAGAGTGAGTAAATCCCACACTCACACACTGTATCAGAGAGTGAGTAAATCCCACACTCACACTGTATCAGAGAGTGAGTAAATCCAACACACACACACTGTATCAGAGAGTGAGTAAATCGCACACTCACACACTGTATCAGAGAGTGAGTAAATCCCACACTCACACACTGTATCAGAGAGTGAGTAAATCCCACACTCACACACTGTATCAGAGTGAGTAAATCCCACACACTCACACTGTATCAGAGAGTGAGTAAATCCCACACTCACACACTGTATCAGAGAGTGAGTAAATCCCACACTCACACACTGTATCAGAGTGAGTAAATCCCACACTCACACACTGTATCAGAGAGTGAGTAAATCACACACTCTCACACTGTATCAGAGAGTGAGTAAATCCCCCCCCACACACACTGTATCAGAGTGAGTAAATCCCACACTCTCACACTGTATCAGAGAGTGAGTAAATCCCACACTCACACACTGTATCAGACAGTGAGTAAATCCCCCAGACACACTATCAGAGAGTGAGTAAATCCCACACACTCACACTGTATCCAAGAGTGAGTAATTCCCACACTCACACACTGTATCAGAGAGAGAGTAAATCCCACACTCACACACTGTCAGTGAGTGAGTAAATCCCACACTGTATCAGAGAGAGTAAATCCCACACACACACACTGTATCAGAGAGTGAGTAAATCCCACACTCTCACACAGTATCAGAGAGTGAGTAAATCCCACACTCTCCCACTGTATCAGAGAGTGAGTAAATCCCACACTCTCACACAGTATCAGAGAGTGAGTAAATCCCACACTCTCACACAGTATCAGAGAGTGAGTAAATCCCACACTCACACACTGTATCAGAGAGAGTAAATCCCACAGTCACACAATGTATCAGTGAGTGAGTAAATCCCAAACACACACACTGTATCAGAGAGTGAGTAAATGCCACACTCACACACTGTATCAGGGAGTGAGTAAATGCCACACTCACACACTGTATCAAAGAGTGAGTAAATCCCACACTCACACACTGTATCAGAGAGTGAGTAAACCCCACACTCACACACTGTATCAGAGAGTGAGTAAATCCCACACTCACACACTATATCAGAGAGTGAGTAAATCCCCCACACACACTGTATCAGAGAGTGAGTAAATCCCACACTCACACACTGTATCAGACAGTGAGTAAATCCCACACACACTGTATCAGAGAGTGAGTAAATCCCACACACTCCCACTATCAGAGAGTGAGTAAATCCCACACTCACACACTGTATCAGAGAGTGAGTAAATCCCACACTCACACACTGTATCAGAGTGTGTAAATCCCACAATCACACACTGTATCAGAGTGAGTAAATCCCACACTCACACACTGTATCAGAGTGAGTAAATCCCACACTCACACACTGTATCAGAGAGTGAGTAAATCCCACACACTCACACTGTATCAGAGAGTGAGTAAATCCCACACTCACACACTATATCAGAGAGTGAGTAAATACCCCACACACACTATCAGTGAGTGAGTAAATCCCACACTCACACACTATCAGAGAGTGAGTAAATCCCACACACACACACTATCAGAGAGTGAGTAAATCCCACACTCACACTGTATCACAGAGAGAGATAATCCCACACATACACTGTATCAGAGAGTGAGTAAATCCCACAGTCACACAGTGTATCAGAGAGAGAGTAAATCCCACACTCACACGCTATGTCAGTGAGTGAGTAAATCCCACACTGTATCAGAGAGCGTAAATCCCACACGCACACACTGTATCAGAGAATGAGTAAATCCCACACTCTCACACTGTATCAGAGAGAGTAAATCACACACTCTCACACTGTATCAGAGAGTGAGTAAATCCCCCACACACACACTGTATCAGAGTGAGTAAATCCCACACTCACACACTGTATCAGAGAATGAGTAAATCCCACACACACACTGTATCAGAGAGTGAGTAAATCCCACACTCTCACACTATCAGAGAGTGAGTAAATCCCACACTCACACACTGTATCAGAGAGTGAGTAAATCCCCCACACACACTGTATCAGAGAGTGAGTAAATCCCACACTCTCACACTATCAGAGAGTGAGTAAATCCCACACTCACACACTGTATCAGAGAATGAGTAAATCCCACACTCACACACTGTATCGGAGAGAGTAAATCCCACAGTCACACAATGTATCAGAGAGTGTGTTAATCCCACACTCACACACTGTATCAGAGAGAGAAAATCTCACAGTCACACAATGTATCAGAGAGTGAGTAAATCCCACACTCACACACTGTATCAGAGAGTGAATAAATCCCACACTCACACACTGTATCAGAGAGTGAGTTAATCCCACACTCACACACTGTATCGGAGAGTATGTGTATTCCACACTCGCACTACATCAGAGAGTGAAGAAATCCCACACTCACACTGTATCAGAGAGTGAGTAAATCCCACAGTCACACTGTATCAGAGAGTGAGTGTCAGAGAGTGAGTATATCCCACACTGTATCAGAGAGTGAGTAAATCCCAAACACACTATGTCAGTGAGTGAGTAAATCCCACACTCACACACTATCAGAAAGTGAGTAAATCCCACACTCACACTGTATCAGAGAGTGAGTAAATCCCACACTCACACACTGTATCAGAGAGTGAGAAAATCCCGCACTCTCACACTGTATCTGAGAGTGAGTAAATCCCACACTCTCACTGTATCAGAGAGAGTAAATCCCACAGTCACACACTGTATCAGAGAGTGAGTAAATCCCACACTCACACGCTGTATCAGAGTGAGTAAATCCCACACTCACAAACTTTATCAGAGTGAGTAAATCCCACACTCAGACACTGTATCCGAGAGTGAGTAAATCCCACATTCTCACACTATCCATGAGTAAATCCCACACTCGCACATTCCAAGAGGCTCACAGTTCCTGAAGGAATCCCACACTCCCGCACAGTCTCTCTGTGGTGAAGGGTCCCTCTTACCGACAGCCAGGTGACTTTTCCCGGTGAATCTTTACACACACACACTGTATCAGAGAGTGAGTAAATCCCACACTCTCACACAGTATCAGAGAGTGAGTAAATCCCACACTCTCCCACTGTATCAGAGAGTGAGTAAATCCCACACTCTCACACAGTATCAGAGAGTGAGTAAATCCCACACTCTCACACAGTATCAGAGAGTGAGTAAATCCCACACTCTCACACTGTATCAGAGAGAGTAAATCCCACAGTCACACAATGTATCAGTGAGTGAGTAAATCCCACACACACACACTGTATCAGAGAGTGAGTAAATGCCACACTCACACACTGTATCAGGGAGTGAGTAAATCCCACACTCACACACTATCAAAGAGTGAGTAAATCCCACACTCACACACTGTATCAGGGAGTGAGTAAATCCCACACTCACACACTGTATCAGAGAGTGAGTAAACCGCACACTCACACACTGTATCAGAGAGTGAGTGAATCGCACACTCACACACTGTATCAGAGAGTGAGTAAATCACACACTCTCACACTGTATCAGAGTGAGTAAATCCCACACTCACACACTGTATCAGATAGTGAGTAAATCCCACACACACTGTATCAGAGAGTGAGTAAATCCCACACTCACACACTATCAGAGAGTGAGTAAATCCCACACTCACACACACTGTATCAGAGAGTGAGTAAATCCCACACTCACACACTGTATCAGAGTGTGTAAGTCCCACACTCACACACTGTATCATAGTGAGTAAATCCCACAATCACACACTGTACATAGTGAGTAAATCCCACACTCACACACTGTATCAGAGAGTGAGTAAATCCCACACACTCACTGTATCAGAGAGTGAGTAAATCCCACACTCACACACTGTATCAGAGAGTGAGTAAATCCCCCACACACACTGTATCAGTGAGTGAGTAAATCCCACACTCACACACTATCAGAGAGTGAGTAAATCCCACACACACTGTATCAGAGAGTGAGTAAATCCCACACACACACACTATCAGAGAGTGAGTAAATCCCACACTCACACACTGTATCAAAGAGTGAGTAAATCCCACACTCACACTGTATCACAGAGAGAGATAATCCCACACATACACTGTATCAGAGAGTGAGTAAATCCCACAGTCACACAGTGTATCAGAGAGAGAGTAAATCCCACACTCACACGCTATGTCAGTGAGTGAGTAAATCCCACACTGTATCAGAGAGCGTAAATCCCACACACACACACTGTATCAGAGAGTGAGTAAATCCCACACTCTCACACTGTATCAGAGAGAGTAAATCCCACAGTCACACAATGTATCAGAGAGTGAGTAAATCCCCCCCACACACACTGTATCAGAGAGTGAGTAAATCCCACACTCACACACTGTATCAGAGAGTGAGTAAATCCCACACACACACTGTATCAGAGAGTGAGTAAATCCCACACTCACACACTGTATCAGAGAATGAGTAAATCCCACACTCACACACTGTATCAGAGTGAGTAAATCCCACACACACACTGTATCAGAGAGTGAGTAAATCCCACACTCACACACTGTATCAGAGTGAGTAAATCCCACACACACACACTGTATCAGAGAGTGAGTAAATCCCCCAGACACACTATCAGAGAGTGAGTAAATCCCACACACTCACACTGTATCAAAGAGTGAGTAATTCCCACACTCACACACTGTATCAGAGAGTGAGTAAATCCCACACATACACTGTATCAGAGAGTGAGTAAATCCCACAGTCACACAATGTATCAGAGAGAGAGTAAATCCCACTCTCACACACTGTCAGTGAGTGAGTAAATCCCACACTGTATCAGAGAGAGTAAATCCCACACACACACACTGTATCAGAGAGTGAGTAAATCCCACACTCTCACACAGTATCAGAGAGTGAGTAAATCCCACACTCTCCCACTGTATCAGAGAGTGAGTAAATCCCACACTCTCACGCAGTATCAGAGAGTGAGTAAATCCCACACTCTCACACTGTATCAGAGAGAGTAAATCCCACAGTCACACAATGTATCAGTGAGTGAGTAAATCCCACACACACACACTGTATCAGAGAGTGAGTAAATGCCACACTCACACACTGTATCAGGGAGTGAGTAAATCCCACACTCACACACTGTATCAAAGAGTGAGTAAATCCCACACTCACACACTGTATCAGAGAGTGAGTAAACCCCACACTCACACACTGTATCAGAGAGTGAGTAAATCCCACACTCACACACTGTATCAGAGAGTGAGTAAATCCCCCACACACACTGTATCAGAGAGTGAGTAAATCCCACACTCACACACTGTATCAGAGAGTGAGTAAATCCCACACTCACACACTGTATCAGAGTGTGTAAATCCCACACTCACACACTGTATCAGAGTGAGTAAATCCCACACTCACACACTGTATCAGAGTGAGTAAATCCCACACTCACACACTGTATCAGAGAGTGAGTAAATCCCACACACTCACACTGTATCAGAGAGTGAGTAAATCCCACACTCTCACACTGTATCAGAGAGTGAGTAAATACCCCACACACACTGTATCAGTGAGTGAGTAAATCCCACACTCACACACTATCAGAGAGTGAGTAAATCCCACACACACACACTATCAGAGAGTGAGTAAATCCCACACTCACACACTGTATCAAAGAGTGAGTAAATCCCACACTCACACTGTATCACAGAGAGAGATAATCACACACATACACTGTATCAGAGAGTGAGTAAATCCCACAGTCACACAGTGTATCAGAGAGAGAGTAAATCCCACACTCACACGCTATGTCAGTGAGTGAGTAAATCCCACACTGTATCAGAGAGTGTAAATCCCACACACAAACACTGTATCAGAGAATTAGTAAATCCCACACTCTCACACTGTATCAGAGAGTGAGTAAATCCCACACACACACACTGTATCAGAGAGTGAGTAAATCACACACTCTCACACTGTATCAGAGAGTGAGTAAATCCCCCACACACACACTGTATCAGAGTGAGTAAATCCCACACTCACACACTGTATCAGAGAATGAGTAAATCCCACACACACACTGTATCAGAGAGTGAGTAAATCCCACACTCTCACACTATCAGAGAGTGAGTAAATCCCACACTCACACACTGTATCAGAGAGTGAGTAAATCCCCCACACACACTGTATCAGAGAGTGAGTAAATCCCACACTCTCACACTATCAGAGAGTGAGTAAATCCCACACTCACACACTGTATCAGAGAGTGAGTAAATCCCCCACACACACTGTATCAGAGAGTGAGTAAATCCCACACTCTCACACTATCAGAGAGTGAAGAAATCCCACACTCACACAGTATCAGAGAGTGAGTAATCCCCACACTCAAACACTGTATCAGAGTGAGTAAATCCCACACTCTCACACTGTATCAGAGAGTGAGTAAATCCCACACTCACACACTGTATCAGAGAGTGAGTAAATCCCACACTCACACACTGTATCAGAGTGAGTAAATCCCACACACACACTGTATCACAGAGTGAGTAAATCCCACACTCACACACTGTATCAGAGAGTGAAGAAATCCCACACTCACACAGTATCAGAGAGTGAGTAATTCCCACACTCAAACACTGTATCAGAGTGAGTAAATTCGACAGTCACACACTGTATCAGAGAGTGAGTAAATCCCACACACTCACACTGTATCAAAGAGTGAGTAAATCCCACACTCACACTGTATCACAGAGAGAGAAAATCCCACACATACACTGTATCAGAGAGTGAGTAAATCCCACACACACACACTGTATCAGAGAGTGAGTAAATCACACACTCTCACACTGTATCAGAGAGTGAGTAAATCCCCCACACACACACTGTATCAGAGTGAGTAAATCCCCCACTCTCACACTGTATCAGCGAGTGAGTAAATCCCACACACTCACACTGTATCAAAGAGTGAGTAAATCCCACACTCACACTGTATCACAGAGAGAGAAAATCCCACACACTCACACTGTATCAAAGAGTGAGTAAATCCCACACTCACACTGTATCACAGAGAGAGAAAATCCCACACATACACTGTATCAGAGAGTGAGTAAATCCCACACTCTCACACTGTATCAGAGAGTGAGTAAATCACACACTCTCACACTGTATCAGAGAGTGAGTAAATCCCCCACACACACACTGTATCAGAGTGAGTAAATCCCACACTCTCACACTGTATCAGAGAGTGAGTAAATCCCACACTCACACACTGTATCAGCGAGTGAGTAAATCACACACTCACACACTGTATCAGAGAGTGAGTAAATCCCACACTCACACACTATCAGAGAGTGAGTAAATCCCCCACACACACTGTATCAGAGAGTGAGTAAATCCCACACTCACACACTGTATCAGAGAGTGAGTAAATCACACACACTCACACTGTATCAGAGTGAGTAAATCCCACACTCACACACTGTATCAGACAGTAAATCCCACACACACTGTATCAGAGAGTGAGTAAATCTCACACTCACACACTGTATCAGAGAGTGAGTAAATCCCCCACACACACTGTATCAGAGAGTGAGTAAATCCCACACTCACACACTGTATCAGAGAGTGAGTAAATCCCACACTCACACACTGTATCAGAGAGTGAGTAATTCCCACACTCAAACACTGTATCAGAGTGAGTAAATCCCACAGTCACACACTGTATCAGAGAGTGAGTAAATGCCACACTCACACACTGTATCAGAGAGTGAGTAAATCCCACACTCACACACTGGATCAGAGTGAGTAAATCCCACACACACACTGTATCAGAGAGTGAGTAAATCCCACACTCACACACTGTATCGGAGAGTAAGTGTATTCCACACTCAAACTACATCAGAGAGTGAAGAAATCCCACACTCTCACACTGTATCAAAGAGTGAGTAAATCCCACACTCACACTGTATCACAGAGAGAGAAAATCCCACACATACACTGTATCAGAGAGTGAGTAAATCCCACACTCTCTCACTGTATCAGAGAGAGTAAATCCCACAGTCACACAATGTATCAGAGAGTGAGTAAATCCCACACACACACACTGTATCAGAGAGTGAGTAAATCCCACACTCTCACACTATCAGAGAGTGAGTAAATCCCACACTAACACACTGTATCAGAGAGTGAGTAAATCCCACACACACTGTATCAGAGAGTGCGTAAATCCCACACACACACACTGTATCAGAGAGTGAGTATATCCCACACACACACTGTATCAGAGAGTGAGTAAATCCCACACTCACACACTGTATCAGAGAGTGAGTAAATCCCACACTCTCACACTGTATCAGCGAGTGAGTAAATCACACACTCACACACTGTATCAGAGAGTGAGTAAATCCCACACTCACACACTGTATCAGAGAGTGAGTAAATCCCACACTCACACTGTATCAGTGAGTGAGTAAATCCCACACTCACACACTGTATCAGAGAGTGAGTAAATACCACACTTACACAATGTATCAGAGAGAGAGTAAACCCCACACTCACACACTGTATCAGAGTGAGTAAATCCCACACTCACACACTGTTTCAGAGAGTGAGTAAATCCCACTCTCACACACTGTATCGGAGAGTGAGTAAATCCCACACTCACACACTGTATCAGAGAGTGAGTAAATCCCACACTCACACACTGTATCAGAGAGTGAGTAAATCCCACACTCACACACTGTATCAGAGAGTGAGTAAATCCCACACTCACACTGTATCAGAGAGTGAGTAAATCCAACACTCACACACTATATCAGGGAGTGAGTAAATTCCAAGCTCACACTGTATCAGAGAGTGAGTAAATCACACACTCACACACTGTATCAGAGAGTGAGTAAATCCCACACTCACACACTGTATCAGAGAGTGAGTAAATCCCACACTCACACACTGTATCAGAGTGAGTAAATCCCACACACTCACACTGTATCAGAGAGTGAGTAAATCCCACACTCACACACTGTATCAGAGAGTGAGTAAATCCCACACTCACACACTGTATCAGAGAGTGAGTAAATCCCACACTCACACACTGTATCAGAGAGTGAGTAAATCCCACACTCACACACTGTATCAGAGTGAGTAAATCCCACACACACACTGTATCAGAGAGTGAGTAAATCCCACACACACACACTGTATCAGAGAGTGAGTAAATCACACACTCTCACACTGTATCAGAGAGTGAGTAAATCCCCCCCCACACACACTGTATCAGAGTGAGTAAATCCCACACTCTCACACTGTATCAGAGAGTGAGTAAATCCCACACTCACACACTGTATCAGACAGTGAGTAAATCCCCCAGACACACTATCAGAGAGTGAGTAAATCCCACACACTCACACTGTATCCAAGAGTGAGTAATTCCCACACTCACACACTGTATCAGAGAGTGAGTAAATCCCACACATACACTGTATCAGAGAGAGAGTAAATCCCACACTCACACACTGTCAGTGAGTGAGTAAATCCCACACTGTATCAGAGAGAGTAAATCCCACACACACACACTGTATCAGAGAGTGAGTAAATCCCACACTCTCACACAGTATTAGAGAGTGAGTAAATCCCACACTCTCCCACTGTATCAGAGAGTGAGTAAATCCCACACTCTCACACAGTATCAGAGAGTGAGTAAATCCCACACTCTCACACAGTATCAGAGAGTGAGTAAATCCCACACTCTCACACAGTATCAGAGAGTGAGTAAATCCCACACTCACACACTGTATCAGAGAGAGTAAATCCCACAGTCACACAATGTATCAGTGAGTGAGTAAATCCCACACACACACACTGTATCAGAGAGTGAGTAAATGCCACACTCACACACTGTATCAGGGAGTGAGTAAATCCCACACTCACACACTGTATCAAAGAGTGAGTAAATCCCACACTCACACACTGTATCAGAGAGTGAGTAAACCCCACACTCACACACTGTATCAGAGAGTGAGTAAATCCCACACTCACACACTGTATCAGAGAGTGAGTAAATCCCCCACACACACTGTATCAGAGAGTGAGTAAATCCCACACTCACACACTGTATCAGACAGTGAGTAAATCCCACACACACTGTATCAGTGAGTGAGTAAATCCCACACTCACACACTATCAGAGAGTGAGTAAATCCCACACACACACACTATCAGAGAGTGAGTAAATCCCACACTCACACTGTATCACAGAGAGAGATAATCCCACACATACACTGTATCAGAGAGTGAGTAAATCCCACAGTCACACAGTGTATCAGAGAGAGAGTAAATCCCACACTCACACGCTATGTCAGTGAGTGAGTAAATCCCACACTGTATCAGAGAGCGTAAATCCCACACGCACACTGTATCAGAGAGTGAGTAAATCCCACACTCTCACACTATCAGAGAGTGAGTAAATCCCACACTCACACACTGTATCAGAGAGTGAGTAAATCCCCCACACACACTGTATCAGAGAGTATGTAAATCCCACACTCTCACACTATCAGAGAGTGAGTAAATCCCACACTCACACGCTGTATCAGAGAATGAGTAAATCCCACACTCACACACTGTATCGGAGAGAGTAAATCCCACAGTCACACAATGTATCAGAGAGTGTGTTAATCCCACACTCACACACTGTATCAGAGAGAGAAAATCTCACAGTCACACAATGTATCAGAGAGTGAGTAAATCCCACACTCACACACTGTATCAGAGAGTGAATAAATCCCACACTCACACACTGTATCAGAGAGTGAGTTAATCCCACACTCACACACTATCAGAGAGTGAGTAAATCCCACACACACACTGTTTCAGAGAGTGAGTAAATCCCACACTCACACACTATCAGAGAGTGAGTAAATCCCACACACACACACTGTATCAGAGAGTGAGTAAATCCCACACTCACACACTGTATCGGAGAGTATGTGTATTCCACACTCGCACTACATCAGAGAGTGAAGAAATCCCACACTCACACTGTATCAGAGAGTGAGTAAATCCCACAGTCACACTGTATCAGAGAGTGAGTGTCAGAGAGTGAGTATATCCCACACTGTATCAGAGAGTGAGTAAATCCCAAACACACTATGTCAGTGAGTGAGTAAATCCCACACTCACACACTATCAGAAAGTGAGTAAATCCCACACTCACACTGTATCAGAGAGTGAGTAAATCCCACACTCACACACTGTATCAGAGAGTGAGAAAATCCCGCACTCTCACACTGTATCTGAGAGTGAGTAAATCCCACACTCTCACTGTATCAGAGAGAGTGAATCCCACAGTCACACACTGTATCAGAGAGTGAGTAAATCCCACACTCACACGCTGTATCAGAGTGAGTAAATCCCACACTCACAAACTTTATCAGAGTGAGTAAATCCCACACTCACACACTGTATCAGAGAGTGAGTAAATCCCACACACACACTGTATCAGAGAGTGAGTAAATCCCACACTCACAGACTGTATCAGAGAGTGAGTAAATCCCACACTCAGACACTGTATCCGAGAGTGAGTAAATCCCACATTCTCACACTATCCATGAGTAAATCCCACACTCGCACATTCCAAGAGGCTCACAGTTCCTGAAGGAATCCCACACTCCCGCACAGTCTCTCTGTGGTGAAGGGTCCCTCTTACCGACAGCCAGGTGACTTTTCCCGGTGAATCTTTACACAAACACACTGTATCAGAGAGTGAGTAAATCCCACACTCTCACACAGTATCAGAGAGTGAGTAAATCCCACACTCTCCCACTGTATCAGAGAGTGAGTAAATCCCACACTCTCACACAGTATCAGAGAGTGAGTAAATCCCACACTCTCACACAGTATCAGAGAGTGAGTAAATCCCACACTCTCACACTGTATCAGAGAGAGTAAATCCCACAGTCACACAATGTATCAGTGAGTGAGTAAATCCCACACACACACACTGTATCAGAGAGTGAGTAAATGCCACACTCACACACTGTATCAGGGAGTGAGTAAATCCCACACTCACACACTATCAAAGAGTGAGTAAATCCCACACTCACACACTGTATCAGGGAGTGAGTAAATCCCACACTCACACACTGTATCAGAGAGTGAGTAAACCGCACACTCACACACTGTATCAGAGAGTGAGTGAATCGCACACTCACACACTGTATCAGAGAGTGAGTAAATCACACACTCTCACACTGTATCAGAGTGAGTAAATCCCACACTCACACACTGTATCAGATAGTGAGTAAATCCCACACACACTGTATCAGAGAGTGAGTAAATCCCACACTCACACACTATCAGAGAGTGAGTAAATCCCACACTCACACACTGTATCAGAGAGTGAGTAAATCCCACACTCACACACTGTATCAGAGTGTGTAAGTCCCACACTCACACACTGTATCAGAGTGAGTATATCCCACACTCACACACTGTACAGAGTGAGTAAATCCCACACTCACACACTGTATCAGAGAGTGAGTAAATCCCACACACTCACTGTATCAGAGAGTGAGTAAATCCCACACTCACACACTGTATCAGAGAGTGAGTAAATCCCCCACACACACTGTATCAGTGAGTGAGTAAATCCCACACTCACACACTATCAGAGAGTGAGTAAATCCCACACACACTGTATCAGAGAGTGAGTAAATCCCACACACACACACTATCAGAGAGTGAGTAAATCCCACACTCACACACTGTATCAAAGAGTGAGTAAATCCCACACTCACACTGTATCACAGAGAGAGATAATCCCACACATACACTGTATCAGAGAGAGAGTAAATCCCACACTCACACGCTATGTCAGTGAGTGAGTAAATCCCACACTGTATCAGAGAGCGTGAATCCCACACACACACACTGTATCAGAGAGTGAGTAAATCCCACACTCTCACACTGTATCAGAGAGAGTAAATCCCACAGTCACACAATGTATCAGAGAGTGAGTAAATCCCCCACACACACACTGTATCAGAGAGTGAGTAAATCCCACACTCACACACTGTATCAGAGAGTGAGTAAATCCCACACACACACTGTATCAGAGAGTGAGTAAATCCCACACTCTCACACTATCAGAGAGTGAGTAAATCCCCCACACACACACTGTATCAGAGAGTGAGTAAATCCCACACACACACTGTATCAGAGAGTGAGTAAATCCCACACTCTCACACTATCAGAGAGTGAGTAAATCCCACACTCACACACTGTATCAGAGAATGAGTAAATCCCACACTCACACACTGTATCGGAGAGAGTAAATCCCACAGTCACACAATGTATCAGAGAGTGAGTTAATCCCACACTCACACACTGTATCAGAGAGAGAAAATCTCACAGTCACACAATGTATCAGAGAGTGAGTAAATCCCACACTCACACACTGTATCAGAGAGTGAGTTAATCCCACACTCACACACTGTATCAGAGAGAGAAAATCTCACAGTCACACAATGTATCAGAGAGTGAATAAATCCCACACTCACACACTGTATCAGAGAGTGAGTTAATCCCACACTCACACACTGTATCAGAGAGTGAGTAAATCCCACACACACACTGTATCAGAGAGTGACTAAATCCCACACTCACACACTATCAGAGAGTGAGTAAATCCCACACACACACACTGTATCAGAGAGTGAGTAAATCCCACACTCACACACTGTATCGGAGAGTATGTGTATTCCACACTCGCACTACATCAGAGAGTGAAGAAATCCCACACTCACACTGTATCAGAGAGTGAGTAAATCCCACAGTCACACTGTATCAGAGAGTGAGTGTCAGAGAGTGAGTATATCCCACACTGTATCAGAGAGTGAGTAAATCCCCCACACACACTATGTCAGTGAGTGAGTAAATCCCACACTCACACTGTATCAGAGAGTGAGTAAATCCCACAGTCACACACTGTATCAGAAAATGAGTAAATCCCACACTCACACGCTGTATCAGAGTGAGTAAATCCCACACTCACACACTGTATCAGAGTGAGTAAATCCCACACCACACACTGTATCAGAGAGTGAGTAAATCCCACACACACACTGTATCAGAGAGTGAGTAAATCCCACACTCACAGACTGTATCAGAGAGTGAGTAAATCCCACACTCACACACTGTATCCGAGAGTGAGTAAATCCCACACACACTGTATCAGAGAGTGAGTAAATCCCACACACACTATCAGAGAGTGAGTAAATCCCACACACACACTATCAGAGAGTGAGTAAATCTCTCACTCACACACTGTATCAGAGAGTGAGTAAATCCCACACTCACACACTGTATCAGAGAGTGAGTAAATCCCACAGTCACACACTGTATCAGAGAGTGAGTAAATCCCACACTCACACACTGTATCAGAGAGTGAGTAAATCCCACACTCACACACTGTATCTGAGAGTGAGTAAATCCCACACTCACACACTGTATCAGAGAGTGAGTAAATCCCACATTCTCACACTATCCATGAGTAAATCCCACACTCGCACATTCCAAGAGGCTCACAGTTCCTGAAGGAATCCCACACTCCCGCACAGTCTCTCTGTGGTGAAGGGTCCCTCTTACCGACAGCCAGGTGACTTTTCCCGGTGAATCTTTACACACTGACAAACTGGGACTGGATACATTCTTTCTGAAATGTACTTCCTGTTTGTAATATGATTGTAATCTGAGGTTTATGATTGGTGGAAAATCCTAATTCTGATTGGTCTGTTTTTATATCCTGTCAATTAAGCAGAACATAACTGGCTGTCCTCATTCTCACAATGTCCAATCACAATCATTCCTTTCCCCATTCCTCATTAGCATAGATGTGACGCTCTGTCGATTTAATCAGCGCTCGGAAGGGGTTTGCTTTATTTCTGGGTGAAATTGAAGATGGCTGACGAGAAGAAACCAACATCGAAACCAGCTTCCAAGAAGGGAGCCAAGAAAGTCATTAAGAAACCGGCAGTAAAGGGCGGCAGGAAGCGGCGAAGGTCGAGGAAGGAGAGTTACTCCATCTACATCTACAAAGTGATGAAGCAGGTTCACCCCGACACCGGCATCTCCTCCAAGGCCATGAGCATCATGAACTCGTTCGTCAGCGATATTTTCGAGCGCATCGCGGGTGAGGCTTCCCGCCTGGCCCATTACAACAAGCGCCGTACCATCAGCTCCCGGGAGATCCAGACCGCCGTGCGCCTGCTGCTGCCCGGGGAACTGGCCAAGCACGCCGTGTCGGAAGGGACAAAGGCGGTGACCAAGTACACCAGCTCCAAGTAAAACTCCACAATGGACTGAAAACCACCCCAAACACAACGGCTCTTTTAAAAGCCACCCACAATCTCTGTGAAAAAGCTGCACCATCTTTTCCCGCATTGACTTGATGAGAAATCTCTTTGTGGAGGATCGAGATTTGTCCCGTTCCAGAATGTTGTGAATGTGGCTTCATACCCGCCCGTCACAGACAGTTTCACACAGAAGAGAATCAAACTGAATTGAGAGCCGATTTTAAACGCAGTCTGGCATTTGTGACGGACAATGAGGAGAAACACAATTTCAGGAGGGAATTATTTAAATTTAATGATAACTATATTCAGAGTTTAACAACTGGTGAGTTAAATTCATAAGGAAATTTTTTTTTTCTCTCGGGTGTTGTATTTAACCCTCCCGGAACAGAGTAAAGGCGGGAATGAAGAGGTTATTTTAGGGCTGATCTGTTTATTCCGCAGTTTTCCCAGGGGACGGAACCAGCGAGATTTGAGCACACACACGACCTGAGTCCATTGCTGCGCTTTAAGATCTGCCTCTCCCCGGCCCTCCCTATTCTCCGGACACAAAGCTGCCTGTTCCACCGGCTGGATAGAGTCGGGGATTCTCTCCACACTTCCCAGTGTAACATTCCCCCGCTTTCAGGAGAGAGGCTCAGAAATCAGCCATTTCTCTCTGTCCCTGTGAAGCCTGTGTGAAGGAGTTGGTTGGTAATCTCTGTTTCTGCTTTTGCAGTGAGCTGAGATTTGCTCCGTTTTAAATTGCTGAACGGGGTCTTATTACCGCCGGTTACAGAGAAGAGATTGACAAATTCAATCTGTTACTAAAATAGCGCCCGGATTCTGGGATGGAAAAATCAATAAACAGATAACAAAGTGTGAGATTCAAATAGTTTCCTGAACATTGAGCCGGTCCGTTATTTGGGATTTTCCTGCACTGAAATTGGCGGGAGTTTGTAATTTGAAAATGTCAGCCAATCAAAACCTGTAGCTCCTTCTCTCCAGCTCTCCGATTGGTTCAGGCAGAATTCACTCCGCCGCCTTGGCTTTGTGCTGAAAGCTGTTATTATTCTGTTATTTTCACAGCCCCCAAATCACCTCATTAGCAGCTGTTTTTAGCGGGAACGGAGCCTTCTCCCAATTCCTGAAATGTTCATTGATCCATCATTTTATTCCCAGTAATTCTCCGCTGGGTAACAGTCCGGAGTGGGATGATTCCAGAGCGGAATAAGGAGAGTCTGAGGACTCAATCCCACTCCCTGTTTTCAGTGAAGGACACTCGGTCCTGACTGATGACTAAACGGAGCGTTTTCCTTCCGGGAATGCTGTGAACAGGGATTGATTCCCGCCCGGGACAGTTAGAAAGCGAGAGGAGAATGAATCACATTTAAACTAAATGTTAAACCCGCGCCTGTGATTGGTGACGGGAAGCGCTGAATTAAACCAAATAAATAGAAGGGATTTGAAATCTCTGACTAAGGACGACATTTATTTGAATTCGCTCCTTTGCCACAATGAAATTGGCGGCTTTTTGAAATGGACAAATTCTCAGCTTCTGCCGGTTGTTGTGGGTAAATCCCGCCGTCTTCTGTTTCCAGTGAGCTGATTGGTGCAGAATATAGGCAAATGAGGTGAACTGAGCAGCGACCAATCAGAGGAGCTGTCAGTTTATAAAAGAGTAAATGCTGGAGAAATTGTTCATTCTGTGAAAGTGTTTGTGAGATTGGGACAATGTCTGGAAGAGGAAAGACCGGCGGTAAAGCTCGGGCCAAGGCCAAGTCTCGCTCCTCCCGGGCTGGACTGCAGTTCCCGGTGGGCCGTGTTCACAGGCTCCTGAGAAAGGGCAACTATGCCCAGCGTGTGGGGGCCGGAGCCCCGGTCTATCTGGCTGCTGTGCTCGAGTATCTGACCGCTGAAATCCTCGAGCTGGCCGGCAACGCGGCCCGGGACAACAAGAAGTCCCGCATCATCCCCAGGCACCTGCAGCTGGCCGTCCGCAACGACGAGGAGCTCAACAAGTTGATGGGAAGGGTGACCATCGCTCAGGGTGGGGTGCTGCCGAATATCCAGGCCGTGCTGCTGCCCAAGAAAACCAGCGCTGGCGCCGGCAAGAAGTGAAGCGACCATTCTTTAATCTGATAACACAAAGGCTCTTTTCAGAGCCACTCACTTCATCTGAAAAAGGGCCAACTTGTCTGTCCCTCAGATTCTGCTCTGCTACTTAATGTGCAAATGTTTCACGCTTTATGACATCAATCCGCAGCGCATTCTGTGCAGATTATTTACATATTCAGTATTTATGATACATGTGAATTGACGGTGTTTATTGAGGATAAAAGTCTGTGAACTGAATTGATCTTAGTTTCAATAATATTCCTCAAAGAAGGAAGTCTGTAACTTGTAATCTATCCGCAATTGATTCCGCTCTATTTATTGTGTAGATGTTACTGCGATGACTATATCTGTAAGTGGGTTACTGTGTGACTCGCTTCATACTCGGAGCCTCAGATTAACCGCAACCCCTGGCTCAATTTGCAGGAAAGTTTTTATGGAAGCAGTTTATTGGGGGAAGAAATCCTGGGTAACTGAAATTGTAGATCCAATAAAAATGTTTTGATATTACATACTGTGCGGCAAAACTGACACCATCGTTTATAAACTATGAATTTTCTTTGAGATATGGAGACGAGAAACGTCATTATGATGCAGAGTAAATTGTGAGAATTCCCCTCAAGCCTCCTCCTGCTGTGATGGCAACTTTTCTGTGAGTGAGTTGGCCTTTACGGTCTTTCTGCCTTTCTATCGAACCATCCATTTATCTATGCAAGTTTCTACCTCACTATCTACATATCTATCATTGGACTCGAAACGTTAGCTCTTCTCTCCCTCCACATGCTGCCAAACGTGCTGAGATTTTCCAGCATTATCTCTTTCGTATTTATCCCTCCATATCTGTCGGTCCGTCTTTCTACCCATTAATCTAAGTTACTCTTTCGAAGGGTCGGTGCAGTCTCGATGATTACATGAGATATTGTTGATGTTTGTATTAGCAATCACCGCAAGTCTAGTGAATTGGGCTGAAATTAAATACAGGCTGGCCCACAACTGAGAACGGATCCAGGGGAATGAGGAAACAGATAGCAGGGAGAAAAAAATAAAGGCAATAAAATAAATTCCTGAATCGAAACACTGGATGTGGAAGCTCTTTTCCTGACAGACTTGGTGGCTCTTAAAAGAGCCTTTGTTGTTGTTGGTGCTGAATCCGGGCTTTAGGCGCGTTCCCCGCGGATGCGGCGGGCCAGCTGGATGTCTTTGGGCATGATGGTGACTCGCTTGGCGTGGATGGCGCACAGGTTGGTGTCCTCAAAGAGCCCCACCAGGTAAGCCTCGCTGGCCTCCTGCAGGGCCATGACGGCGGAGCTCTGGAAGCGCAGGTCTGTCTTGAAGTCCTGAGCGATCTCTCGCACCAGGCGCTGGAAGGGCAGTTTGCGGATCAGCAGCTCGGTGGATTTCTGGTAGCGGCGGATCTCCCTCAGAGCCACAGTGCCGGGTCTGTAGCGATGGGGCTTCTTCACTCCGCCCGTGGCTGGAGCGCTCTTGCGGGCCGCTTTGGTAGCCAGCTGTTTGCGAGGAGCTTTGCCTCCGGTCGATTTGCGCGCTGTCTGCTTGGTCCTGGCCATGATGTGAAACTGGGTGAAACGCACACGCTGAGAATGCTGGCGCCGCTCTCTCGCTGCCTATTTAAGACATTATAGTGACCGCCCACTTCTCCTCATTGGATGCAGCCCGAACCCGTGGACAAGTTTGAAAAGAGCGATGAGCGGCAAGGATATCAGGGCCCTGATTGGTGGACCTGCAACTGACAAACCATCAATTTCAAAAAGCCCGCCAATTTCACAGGGACCAGGAACGGATATTTGAGAAAACTGAAAAAATCAATCTCAAGTTGTAAATATCAAAAACTTCTCAATGATTCCTTCTCCAATTTTTGTCTCGGATTGGACGCAACCGAGAGAAGATGAATAAAATCGAGCAGGTACATAATTCCCGCTCGCATTACAATGTCAGTGTTCACTATGTGCGGTTACAGGTTTGACTTTGGGGAATGGTTTTTTCAGACTGTACAACGCATCTATGTCGCCTTGTAATGAGAAAACAAATCAATGATGGGAAAGGATGCTCTAACGCTACCCGTCTTAACAGAAAACCGCGGTTTCCAAGCTGACTCGCTAAACCAGCTCGATGAGTTATTCTGCTGCCATTCTCAGGTCAGTGCTCTCAATGTGAGGATTTGGGCGGCTCTTAAAAGAGCCTTTGGGTTTTGTTAAATTGTCAAATGGATTTCCTCAGCCGCCGAATCCATAGAGAGTGCGGCCCTGGCGTTTGAGAGCGTAAACCACGTCCATGGCGGTGACCGTCTTGCGCTTGGCGTGTTCAGTATAGGTGACCGCGTCCCTGATCACATTCTCCAGGAAAACCTTCAGCACCCCGCGAGTCTCCTCATAGATCAAACCCGAGATGCGCTTGACGCCGCCACGGCGAGCCAGGCGGCGGATTGCTGGTTTGGTGATGCCCTGGATGTTATCACGAAGCACTTTGCGGTGCCGCTTTGCTCCGCCTTTACCCAGTCCTTTGCCTCCTTTCCCTCTGCCAGACATGATGCTTGTTCAGTCAAATCGCTGCTGAATGAGACGAGCTGCTGCTCTTTCCTTTATTATACAGCCCGCCCCGACCTGACTGAGAGAGAGGGGCGGGAGCGGACAGAGTGACAGACAGAGCAGTGAAATGTCTTTGATCATCCAGCTCCTCCTCCTGCCTGCTCCAACCCACATTTTATATTCCAAACAGAAGTGAAAAGAGGGCGCTGAACAAAACGTACAAACTGCAACATCAGACAGCAGCTAGTTAGAAACGCGGATCTATTAAATCCAGACGTGTCAGTAATATTCCCGCCTCAGTTCACTCCTTTCAAGAACCAGCCCAACTATCTGCTCCCATTTCAACCCCAGCTCCGATTCCATCCCCACACAACTCCTCTCCCAGACGGGTTGGGAATTTTAGTAACATCCCTTCCAGCTGATATAAAGTGTTTAAGTTGTGAGGCGGGATTTCTCCGCCATGTTAACTCTTTTACAGACTCTCCCCTGAATCTGTGAATAATGAAACTAACACAAACTGTGACTGTTCCCCCGGACACATCCCCGGTTAGGAAGAGGTTCTAGTAAGGAGTGAACTGAAGTCTGGATTTAATAGATCTGCGTTTCTAACTAGCTGCTGTCTGATGTTGCAGTTTGTACGTGTTGTTCAGCGCCCTCTTTTCACTTCTGTTTGGAATATAAAATGTGTGTTGGAGCAGGCAGTGTCTTAGTGCAGAGTGGGGGGGGGAGGCCCGGTGCAGAGCATGTCAGCGAGTGAGCGGCAATACTGGATTGACATTTCTGTCTGAAATCTGCTCCCAGCACCGGGACAGCGATTCATTGGTCGGGGGATCAGCTCTTTCCTGAGAGATGTGGGTGGCTCTGAGAAGAGCCTTTGGGTTCAGAGGTTTACTATTTGCTCGCCTTCTTTCACTTCTTTGCTGGTTTCTTAGCCGTTGCTGATTTCACTTTGGGCTTGGCCCTCGCTTGGGTCGGATTTTTTACACCCATGGTCTTTTTCACGGGAGACCTTTTCTTCGGGGCTGCTTTCTTCGCGCTCTTTTGGGGAGTTGCCGCCTTCTTGGCTGCTGGTTTCTTGGGAGATTTCTTGGCTGCTGGTTTCTTGGGAGATTTCTTGGCTGCTGGTTTCTTGGGAGATTTCTTGGCTGCTGGTTTCTTGGGAGATTTCTTGGCTGCTGGTTTTTTGGGAGATTTCTTGGCTGCTGGTTTCTTCACTGAAGGTTTCTTGCCTGCTCCGGTCTTTCTCACTTTCCCCCCGGTTGTCTTCTTAACGATCTTGAAGGAGCCGGAGGCGCCCGTGCCCTTGACCTGAGCCAAGCTGCCGTTGTCCACACTCCTCCTGACACTTTGCTTTATCTGGGCCCCCCGTTTATCCACATCGACCCCTTTGCTCCGCAGCGCCTTCTTTATGGCCTGTAAGGAAATCCCCTTGCGATCGCCGCTTTCCGCCACAATCTGGAGGATCAACTCGCCCAGCCCGGGACCTTCTTGTTTCTTCCGGGGAACCGCCTTCTGCTTCTTGACAGCCTTGACTGGGGCGGCGGCTGGAGGAGCCGTTTCGGCGGCTGCACTGTCGCTCATGTCCGAGACTCTGCACAAAATCTCTCCGTCAATGTGGGTGAGAAATGAAGCCTCTGGTGGCGGCACTGAGCAACTTAAAGGCAGCGAGCGGACGGGGCGGAGACAACCTGCTCTCAGCTCCAGGCTGCTGCTGCCTCTCTGTGTTTTTCTCTCGTCCCAAACTCTCCAATTCCACTCAAATTCCAGCTCCACAGTGTCCCAGGATAATTCCTTCCTGTCTCTCACACTCTCATGTTTGCTGTAGAAAAGGTTTCACGCGATTTAAAGGCTCCATTTTGCATTTAAACCCGTTTTACTGATGCACTGTTCGCGCTCTCTCACCCGATCACTCTCATTTTCCCAACCTTTCCACAGAAATCTGGAAAGCAGCATCGAAACTGCCCTGAAATCCAACTTGGAAAAGTAGGAGGGGAACAGGGGGATTGTTGGAATGAAAAATATTTCCATTTAGTCCCAGAGGGATTGGGAGATCTCCTGGTCAGAGCGGACACACAAACACAGTTGGTTTCTCCTGTTTGGTCCGCCCCTTTCACACACTCTCTCTTCCACAATATTCACATCCACACACAAGGTTTGGAAATGACATTTCCCAGGGCAGAATTCTCCCTCTTCTCAACACTTGTTTCCCAATCCCTGTCTTAATTATAGATTTTCATCTCACTTACTGATCAATTCTCTGAGTTTTCTGTTTACCTAAATACCCGGCAGCAGCCAGTCATATTTTAAAATCTAAATTCATTGATGACACACCTTCTTTGAAGGTGAAAATACAATTGATCTCTCTCTCAGTGGAGAATTTCCAGCTTGATGTGATCCTCCTGCACTGCCCGGTAACACTGAACCCCAAACTCAACAAGCAAGGACACCCAGTTAAAGAATAATCCCACCCCCTCTGAGAGTGGAGATTTTCACAGTGACACAGATTCTGACCATTCTGATCCCAGTAGCAAATTTAATAAATAGAGATGGACTCGCAGAGCCGGACGTTCTGTGTAGAGGAGGGACAGTGACCGTCTCACCCACAACACGGCAGCTGTGTTCACAGTGAGGGCCAGTGTTTCTCGTGTTATCACTGTGTCCAGTGTGCACAGTGAGAGCCAGTGTTACACGTGTTATCACTGTGTCCAGTGTTCACAGTGAGGACCAGTGTTACACCAGTTGTCACTGTGTCCACAATACTCCTGATGAAATATTGAACATTTGAGACAGAGAAATATAGAGAGTGACATAGAAACAAGGATAAGGATGAACTCATAGAGCTGGACTTTCTGTGTGGAGGGGAGACACTTCCACAATCCGGGCACCTGGAAATCAGAGAAATGTTCACAACCAGGGGAGTTTCCATCCAGGAGAGTGTTTAAAATAGTGAGTGTAAACCAGGAGAGTGTGCAAAACCATGAGAATGTGCACAATAAAAAGTGTGTAAACCAGAGAGCGTGTAAACCAGGGTAGTGTGTAAACCAGGGTAGTGTGTTTAACAGGGGAATTTATAAAGCAGGGAGTGTATTCACCAGAAGATTGTGTGAATCATGAGAATGGTGATACCAGAGAAGTGTGTAAATCTAAAGGAGAACAAAGAAAAGGACAGCACAGGATCAGGCCCTTCGGCCCTCCAAGCCTGTGCCGACCATGCTGCCTGACTAAACTACAACCTTCTACACTTCCTGGGTCCGTATCCCTCTATTCCCATCCTATTCATGTATTTGTCAAGATGGCCCTTAAATGTGTAAAAAAACTTGCCTCGTACATCTACTCTAAACTTTGCCCCTCGCACCTTAAACCGATGTCCCCCAGTAATTGACCCCTCTACCCTGGGGATAAGCCTCTGACTATCGACTCTGTCTGTGCCCCTCATAATTTTGTCGATCTTGTCAGGTCGCCCCTCAACCTCCGTCGTTCCAGTGAGAACAAACCAAGTTTATTCAACCGCTCCTCATAGCTAATGCCCTCCATACCAGGCAACATCCTGGTTAATCTCTTCTGCACCCTCTCTAAAGCCTCCACATCCTTCTGGTAGTGTGGCGACCAGAATTGAACACTATACTCCAAGTGTGGCCTAACTAAGGTTCTGTACAGCTGCAACATGACTTGCCAATTCTTATACACAATGCCCCGGCCAATGAAGGCAAGCATGCCGTGTGCCTTCTTAACTACCTTCTTCACCTGTGTTGCCCCTTTCAGTGACCTGTGGACCTGTACACCAAGATCTCTCTGACTGGCAATACTCTTGAGGGTTCTAATATTCAATGTCTGTTCCCTACCTGCATTAGACCTTACAAAATGCATTATCTCACATTTGTCTGGATTAAACTCCATCTGCCATCTCTCCGCCCAAGTCTCCAAACAACCTAAATCCTGCTGTATCCTCTGACAGTCCTCATCACTATCCGCAATTCCACCAACCTTTGTGTCATCTGCAAACTTACTAATCAGAACAGTTACATTTTCCTCGAAATCATTTATATATACTACAAATAGCAAAGGTCCCAGCACTGATCCCTGTGGAACACCACTAGTCACAGCGCACCAATTAGAAAAGCATCCTTCCATTGCTACTCTCTGCCTTCTATGACCTAGCCAGTTCTGTATCCACCTTGCCAGCTCACCCCTGATCCCGTGTGACTTCACCTTTTGTACCAGTCTACCATGAGGGACCTTTGACAAGGCCTTACTGCAGTCTATATAGACAACATCCACTGCTCTACCTGCAGCACTCATCTTTGTGACGTCTTCGGAAAACTCTATCAAGTTAATGAGACACGAACTCCCCTTCACAAAACCATGCTGCCTCTCACTAATATGTCCATTTGGATAGAGAGTAAACGAGGAGAGTGAGTAAAGCAGGAGTGAGTAAACCAGGAGATTGAGTGAACCGGGGGAGTGAGTGAACCGGGGGAGTGAGTGAACCGGGGGAGTGAGTGAACCGGGAGAGTGAGTGAACCGGGAGAGTGAGTGAACCGGGAGAGTGAGTGAACCGGGAGAGTGAGTGAACCGGGAGAGTGAGTGAACCGGGAGAGTGAGTGAACCGGGAGAGTGAGTGAACCGGGAGAGTGAGTGAACCGGGAGAGTGAGTGAACCGGGAGAGTGAGTGAACCGGGGGAGTGAGTGAACCGGGGGAGTTGAGTGAACCGGGGGGGGGGGGGTTGAGTGAACTGGGGGGGGGTTGAGTGAACTGGGGGGGGGGTTGAGTGAACCGGGGGAGTGAGTGAACCGGGGGAGTGAGTGAACCGGGGGAGTGAGTGAACCGGGGGAGTGAGTGAACCGGGGGAGTGAGTGACCCGGGGGTGTTGAGCGAACCAGGAGAGTGAGTAAACGTGGGGAGTGAGTGAACCAGGGGAGTGAGTGAACCAGGGGAATGAGTGAACCAGGGGAGTGAGTGAACCAGGAGAGTGAGTGAACCAGGGGAGTCTGTGAACCAGGGGAGTGAGTGAACCAGGGGAGTTAGTGAACCAGGGGAGTTAACCCAGAGGTGGAACAATGGTTCGCACTGCTGCCTCACTGTGCCAGGGACCTGGGTTCAATTCCAGCATTGGGTGACTGCCTGTGTGGCGTTTGCATGTTCGCCCCGTGTGTGTGGGTGGGTTCCCTCCAGGTGCTCCTCTTTCTTCCCACAGGCCATAGATGTGCAGGTTTGGTGGGTCGGCAATGCTGAATTCCCGCTGTGTCCAAGGGTGTGTCGGTTCAGTGGGGTTACGGGTTTATGGGGTTAAGGCGGCGAGTGGGCGGAGCTGGGGCGCTCTTTCAGAGGGTCGCTGCAGACTCGATGGGCCGAATTGCCTCCTTCACACTGTAGTAATTCTGTGGTTCAGTGAAATGGTAGTTTGCAGAAAGTGAGAGTTTGAGGGGCTGAGTGACAGTGTAATAACAAACAAGCTGCAGGCAATGACTGCAAATTGAATCTCTCATTGGGACAAACACACAGCTACAAAGGTGATTGGTTGAGCCGAGGGCGCAGGGCCACTTGCAGCCACACACACAGTCCCCCCAACACGGGCTCTATAGGAGGTTTTGCTCTCTATGCGAAGACGTTGTGGGTGAGCTTGCTGTCCGCCCCCGGGCCGATTCGAAAGGCAGGCTGCGTCTGGGAGCTTCCTGGATGGGGTGGAACAGCAACACGGTGCCCATCGCTCCCGGTCCCCGAGGGCATTGGAGATGACTGGTTTCGGAGTACTGCGACCAGTCGCGCTTCAAGGCAGCGGTCGAGCTGCGGAGACGGTGCTTTGAGCTGCGGAGACGCTGCTTCGGACTGCAAAGTTTGCTGTCGGCGGTTTGAGTTTGCGGAATAGAGGACGAAGGAATGGAGGAAGGAGGGCAGCTGGATATGCTGCTGGAAGCGGCGGGTTGGAGCCAGGATTGGAGGCCCAGCGGGCGGCCCGCGGCGGGTTGCTGCCGTTCCTGGTGTTTCTGAGGGTTCGGCCCCCTTGGACGCCCCTTGGACGGTTGGGACTGACTCTGGGACTTTCTTTACCATTGCTGGTTGTTGCCTACATTGGAGCGACTCTGGACGTTGCCATTGCAGGACTTTGAGGACATGTTGCTTCTTGTGAATTTCGGCTAAAGTTCCTGGGCCGGGGTCACGACATGGAACGTGTAAATTGATGGACTTTTTGGTGTACTAATGGATTTGTTTTATTTTTGAGTCTAGGACAGACAACTCTTTTTGGTTTTCTTTGAAATGTTATTTAATTCTGTTGGGTTATTCTCGTTTGCTCTGATTGTGTAGTTGGACCGCCCAGCCTAACAACGGCCCCTTGCCGGTTGAGTGGGTTTCCACTGTCCCATGATTGAGAGTGCCTCTCTCCTCTACCATGCCTGGATGTGACTCTTTCCGGCGGTCTGTGCTCCTTGCGGAGGGAGCCTTTCATCCGATGTGTAGACTGCCGGGCTGGGGGGTAGAATGAAGCAGCCACTTGCTGGACCTTTTTGGCGGGCGGCTTGGGGCCGTCGTTTGCGTTGAACTGGGGACCCCCTTCCTCAGGGGGTGACGAACAGGGGGTGGTTGAGTGTGCCCATGGGCGGCCCTTCGCAATCAGTAAATGTTTCTTTTCTGTCCGTTTTGTTTGTTTTGTCTTTGTGAGTGGGTGGATTTCTGGCAGTGTTTTTCATATCTCGTAACGGTTCTTTTCTTGTTATATCATGGTTGAAATGTGTCAGATTGGGTTCGGTGATTGATTTTACCCTGTTAATCTTTTAAAGGTGAATTAAGGACTGGTGCCTGGTGATTGGTTTTGATATGTCACTGTTAAGATGTATTGAAGCTTTGTGGGTCATATTTGTTCGGAAGCGGCCGTATTGTATCGGGGCCTTGTGCGACTGTTTGTGTTATGTGGCTGTTCGATTGTTACTTCGAACTATGCTTAGGGCCTGTGCCTTGCAGCTGTTTGTGTTCAGTGACTGTTTGATCGTCAATTTCATAGAATTTACAGTGCAGAAGGAGGCCATTCTGCCCATCGAGTCTGCACCGGCTCTTGGAAAGAGCACCCTACCCAAGCCCACACCGCCACCCTATCCCCATAACCCAGTAACCCCACCTAACACTAAGGGCAATTTGGACACTAAGGGCAATTTAGCATGGCCAATCCACCTAACCTGCACATCTTTGGACTGTGGGAGGAAACCGGAGCACCCGGAGGAAACCCACGCGCACACGCGAGAACGTGCAGACTCCGCACAGACAGTGACCCAAGCCGGGAATCGAACCTGGGACCCTGGAGCTGTGAAGCATTTGTGCTAACCACTATGCTACCGCGCTGCCCTGAAGTGTAATGAGGCCTGGAGCCTTGTAAATTGTCTTTGTTGTAACTGTGACCACAATAAAATATTGAGAGTGACAGTGTAATAACAAACAAGCTGCAGGCAATGACTGCAAATTGAATCTCTCATTGGGACAAACACACAGCTACAAAGGTGATTGGTTGAGCCCTAGGGCACAGGGCCACCTGCAGCCACACACACAGTCCCCCCAACACGGGCTCTATAGGAGGTTTTGCTCCACATGTGATGACTATGAAATGGGGAATGTTCCCATTGATTCTCAATGCGGAATTGCGGCAGGGATGTGCGCATGCCCGGTGTAACCCCGCCCCTGCTGGTCGTCATTCTGAGATTGGGAGCGCATGCTCAGCCCCTCCTCCACACACTCTCCATTTGGTCACTGAGTGGAAACGGTTTGTTGAAACTGAGGGAAATGTCAATGTCAGCGCCCAGGTCAGCGAGGAAACAGCGTTCTCATTGCAGCAGCACCTCCATCTGGGAGTGTGAGCAAAGAGGCTCAGAGATCATTACTGACTCGGGGGAGTTCAGGGAGAATCGGGGGCAGTTTGCAAGAGGCGCAGCGGAGCACGATCTTGTTCCGGGACTTGGAGTGGGTGGGGGGTGGGGGGCGTGGAGGGAGAGCTCTTTCTGGGCCTGGCTTATTGTCTGATTCTGGGTTAGGATTTGGAGAGTATTTTCTTTCTTTTACTGATTGGGGGCAGCACGGTTGCTTAACAGCTCTAGGGTCCCAGGTTTGAATCCCGGCTTGGTCACTGTCTGTGCGGAGTCTGCACGTTCTCCCCGTATCTGCGTGGGTTTCCTCCGGGAGCTCCAGTTTCCTCCCACAGTCAGATGTGCGGGTTAGGTGGAATGGCCATGATAAATTGCACTTAGTGTCCAACACTGTCCAACAGCGCACGTGGGCTGGTTTAGCACACTGGGCTAAATCGCTGGCTTTTAAAGCAGACCAAGTGCAGGCCAGCAGCACGGTTCACTTCCCGTACCAGCCTCCCCGAACAGGTGCTGGAATGTGGCGACTAGGGGCTTTTCACAGTAACTTCATTTGAAGCCGACTTGTGACAAGAAGCGATTTTCATTTCATTTCACATGGTTAGGTGGGGTTACTGGGTAAGGGTGGAGGCGTGGAACGCTCTTTACAAAGATGGGCTCGATGGACCGAATGGCCTCCTTTTGCCCTATAAATTCTGTGATTATCAGTTGAAAGAATAGATTGATCTATCATTGGCCTCATTTGACCCTGATTTACAAGAGATATGCTTTCTTCCCCCTAGTTCAACAGATGAAGAAATGAGTTCCAAGAACAAGATGATGATTCCTCAGCAAAATGTATGTGCCGCCGTCTCCTTCTTACTGACAGTAAGTACAATATTAATCCAACATTGCAGAGACACAGACACAACATCATCTCCACCGTCACAGAGAACAGAAGCAGTCACACTCACATTGACCTCAAGTCCCAGATAAACATGTCCAATCCAACAGTGATACACGAGAGGGCAGGTGGGATAATTTTCCACAATTCGTCCTCCCTCCATATCATGGAACGTTGGATCAACTTGTGATAACAGCTTTTCATCTGTAAAGTAATAATTAGGTATAGATTCAGCAATCAATGTGGATGTAATCGATTTGCACTTTTCTTGCAACTTTCTTAGTGCAAAATACATAATAATAATCGCTTCTTGTCACAAGTAAGCTTCAATAAAGTTACTGTGAAAAGCCCCTAGTCGCCACATTCTGGCACCTGTTCAGGGTGGCAGTTACGGGATTGAACCCGCGCTGCTGGCCGCCTTGTGCATTAAAAGCCAGTTGTTTAGCCCACTGTGCTAAACCAGTCCCTGGTTTATCTCGAACGATCTCCGATATAACGGTACAGTGTCATTTTCATGAGACGTGGATACAGATCATTTGTTATATCAATATTATCACTAAAAGTAATAATGGAAGATCAATATTGAACAGAAAGTTCACCATTAACTCATAGAACAGATATTGACAAGAACAGAAAACACAATAAAATCACGCACATCAGAGAGGTGGACAGATAGAGATTAAACCCAGAATCCTCTAACAGAGATAGACAGCTACAAATGCAAGCACACAGAACTGAGGCAGAGAGTTATAGAATCAAATTGATTTTTCGCTAACACTTGACCCAAAACAGAGACAGACAGCTACAGTGGGAAACACACACTCTCACACACATTCAGACACCAACAACTGAGCAGAAAGCAGTAAAATATGCCATAGATCATACACAGACAGTGAGGGTAAAACACACTCACACATCCTCTCACAGTAAGCAGTAAAATATGCATTATCATAGAATTTACAGTGCAGAAGGAGGCCATCCGGCCCATCGAGTCTGCACTGGCTCTTGGAAAGAGCACCCTCCCCAAGGTCAACACCTTCACCCTATCCCCATAACCCAGTAACCCCACCCAACACTAAGGGCAATTTTTGACACTAAGGGCAATTTATAATGGCCAATCCACCTAACCTGCACATCTTTGGTGGCCAATGTGAGGAAACAAGGTTCAGACAGGGCATTGGAGGGATACAAGATAGCCAGGAGGGAACTGAAGAAAGGGATTAGGAGAGCTAAGAGAGGGCATGAACAATCTTTGGTGGGTACGATCAAGGAAAACCCCAAGGCCTTTTACACATATGTGAGAAATATGAGAATGACTAGAGCGAGGGTAGGTCCGATCAAGGACAGTAGCGGGAGATTGTGTATTGAGTCTGAAGAGATAGGAGCGGTCTTGAATGAGTATTTTTCTTCTGTATTTACAAATGAGAGGGGCGATATTGTTGGAGTGTGAAACAGATTGGTAAGCTCGAGGAAATACTTGTCAGGAAGGAAGATGTGTTGGGCATTTTGAAAAACTTGAGGATAGACAAGTCCCCCGGGCCTGACAGGATATATCCAAGGATTCTATGGGAAGCAAGAGATGAAATTGCAGAGCCGTTGGCAATGATCTTTTCGTCCTCACTGTCAACAGGGGTGGTACCAGGGGATTGGAGAGTGGCGAATGTCGTGCCCCTGTTCAAAAAAGGAACTAGGGATGACCCTGGGAATTACAGGCCAGTTAGTCTTACTTCGGTGGTAGGCAAAGTAATGGAAAGGGTACTGAAGGATAGGATTTCTGAGCATCTGGAAAGACACTGCTTGATTAGGGATAGTCAGCACGGATTTGTGAGGGGTAGGTCTTGCCTTACAAATCTGATTGAATTCTTTGAGGAGGTGACCAAGCATGTGGATGAAGGTAAAGCAGTGGATGTAGTGTACATGGATTTTAGTAAGGCATTTGATAAAGTTCCCCATGGTAGGCTTATGCAGAAAGTAAGGAGGCATGGGATAGTGGGAAATTTGGCCAGTTGGATAACGAACTGGCTAACCGATAGAAGTCAGAGAGTGGTGGTGGATGGCAAATATTCAGCCTGGATCCCAGTTACCAGTGGCGTACCGCAGGGATCAGTTCTGGGTCCTCTGCTGTTTGTGATTTTCATTAATGACTTGGATGAGGGAGTTGAAGGGTGGGTCAGTAAATTTGCAGACGATACGAAGATTGGTGGAGTTGTGGATAGTAAGGAGGGCTGTTGTCGGCTGCAAAGAGACATAGATAGGATGCAGAGCTGGTCTGAGAAGTGGCAGATGGAGTTTAACCCTGAAAAGTGTGAGGTTGTCCATTTTGGAAGGACAAATATGAATGCGGAATATAGGGTTAACGGTAGAGTTCTTGGCAATGTGGAGGAGCAGAGAGATCTTGGGGTCTATGTTCATACATCTTTGAAAGTTGCCACTCAAGTGGATAGAGCTGTGAAGAAGGCCTATGGTGTGCTCGCGTTCATTAACAGAGGGATTGAATTTAAGAGCCGTGAGGTGATGATGCAGCTGTACAAAACTTTGGTAAGGCCACATTTGGAGTACTGTGTACAGTTCTGGTCGCCTCATTTTAGGAAGGATGTGGAAGCTCTGGAAAAGGTGCAAAGAAGATTTACCAGGATGTTGCCTGGAATGGAGAGTAGGTCTTACGAGGAAAGGTTGAGGGTGCTAGGCCTTTTCTCATTAGAGCGGAGAAGGATGAGGGGCGACTTGATAGAGGTTTATAAGATGATCAGGGGAACAGATAGAGTAGACAGTCAGAGACTTTTTCCCCGGGTGGAACAAACCGTTACAAGGGGACATAAATTTAAGGTGAAAGGTGGAAGATATAGGAGGGATATCAGAGGTAGGTTCTTTACCCAGAGAGTAGTGGGGGCATGGAATGCACTGCCTGTGGAAGTAGTTGAGTCGGAAACATTAGGGACCTTCAAGCAGCTATTGGATAGGTACATGGATGACGGTAAAATGATATAGTGTAGATTTATTTGTTCTTAAGGGCAGCACGGTAGCATTGTGGATAGCACAATTGCTTCACAGCTCCATGGTCCCAGGTTCGATTCCGGCTTGGGTCATTGTCTGTGCGGAGTCTGCACGTCCTCCCCGTGTCTGCGTGGGTTTCCTCCGGGTGCTCCGGTTTCCACCCACAGTCCAAAGATGTGCGGGTTAGGTGAATTGGCCAATGATAAATTGCCCTTAATGTCCAAATTGCCCTTGGTGTTGGGTGGAGGTGTTGAGTTTGGGTATGATGCTCTTTCCAAGAGCCGGTGCAGACTCAAAGGGCCGAATGGCCTCCTTCTGCACTGTAAACTCAATGATAATCTATGATTAATCTAGGACAAAGGTTCGGCACAACATCGTGGGCCGAAGGGCCTGTTCTGTGCTGTATTTTCTATGTTCTATGTTCTTTGGACTGTGGGAGGAAACCGGAGCACCCGGAGGAAACCCACGCATACACGGGGAGGATGTGCAGACTCCACACAGACAGTGACCCAAGCCAGAATCGAACATGGGACCCTGGAGCTGTGAAGTAATTGTGCTATCCACAATGCTACCGTGCTGCCCTTAAGAACAAATAAATCTACACTATATCATTTTACCGTAATCCATGTACCTATCCAATAGCTGCTTGAAGGTGACGAATGTGATATAAAATAGTTACTTTAGAGATACTAGTTAATGTAATGTAGAAATAAGCCACTTTGATTTTTGCAGTTAGGGACAAAGGAATTTGGGACCGCATGGAAAAAGCAGGAAGAGGTGTGTCTATAAGAGTGAGGATGCATTGATAGGGGCCAGAGAAAGGGATTGGAAGTGAGCCAATCAGAATGGATTAAACAGGTCAGGAGGGACCTAGGCTGACCTATGTCCGTCGAGTATGTGAAACTTGATACCATTTGAACTGATTTTGCAGAGATTCCTTTGTCTGTTAGTTCAGTCGTTTTCTGGAGTGTAAGAGGCAGGACGTCCTGTTACATTCTGTAAGATGATAAAGCTTGCAAGCTAAATAAATAACTTCTGTTTACGTGCGAATCCGTCTCAACTTTTATTGAGGCCAGACTGACAGAGAAAGAAAATAGGAGATCAACAAAGGTCCCTAATGTTTCCGACTCAACTACTTCCACAGGCAGTGCATTCTATCACAGAGAGACAGTGAGGGTAAAACACACACTCATATTTTCTTATGCACATGTTCACTCACAAGTAACTTAGCAGTAAGCACTACATAAGCATTATATAGCGCAGAGTCTGAGGGTGAAACACACACACACCAATCACTGAGCATTAAGCAGCAAAATATGTTATATAGAGCACAGAGTAACAGTGAGGTTTATACACACTCACTCACACTCTTTCTCTCATACACTCTCTCTCTCACACACACACCCATGCACTGTCTCTCCCACAGACACTCACAAATCCAGAACATAGTAGTAATCAATAAAATATTATTTATATATCACAGAGAGACAGTGAGGTTAATACTCACTCACACACTCTCTCTCTCTCTCACACACACACACCAGTCACTGAGCAGGAAGCAATAAAGTATGCAATATATACCACAGAGATACAGTGAGGGTAAAACATGCACTCTCTCACTCACACTCTCTCACTCAGTCAGACAGCAGTAACTGAGCAGTAAGCTGTAAAATGTGTTATACACCATAGAGAGACAGTGAGGGTAAATCACACGCTCACACTGTCTCTCACACACTGTCTCACATTTTACTGCATATTGAGCAGTAAAATATTTGTTACATATCAGAGAGAAACAGTGAGGGTAACAGGCACACACACACACTGTCTCTTGCACACTCTCTCAGACACAGTCACACACACTCACAAACACTCTCTCTCTCATAGAAACCCTACAGTGCAGAAGGAGACCATTCAACCCATTGTGTCTGCATTGACCCTCTGAATGAGCACGCCACGCTAAGACCAATCTCACACCCCCTCCTTGTCACCCCACCTAGGGACAGTTCAGCATATCCAAACCCCATAACCTGCATATCTTTGGACTGTGGGAGGAAACCGGAGGAAACCCAAACAGACACGGAAGAATGTACCAACTCCACACAGTCGCCCGAAGTCGGAATCGAACCCAGGTCTCTGACGCTGTCAGGCAGCAGTGCTAACCACTGTGCCACCCTGCTGCCCATCAGCAGCACATCCACTTTTCACCCTGTTGCTCTTTCACACACCTACACAAACACTCACTATCCCGCACACATACACACTCTCACTCCCTCACACAGACTCTCACTCCCTCACACAGACTCTCACTCCCTCACACACACTCACTCCCTCACACACTCTCACTCACACTCACTCCCTCACACAAACACTCCCCATCTCACTCACATACTTTCACTCACTCACATTCCCTCACTCACACACTCTCACTCACACTCCCTCGCTTTCACACACACACTCTCACTCACACTGTCACTAACACTCACTATCTCACTCACACACTCACAGTCACTGCCTCTCACACACACTCTCTCTCACACACACTCAGTCACTCTCACTCACACACATACCAGTCACTGAGCAGTAAGCAGTTAAAAATGTGTTATATATCACAGATACATAGTGAGGGTAAAACTCACACACACCTGTAAGAGTAAAATATGTGTTATATAATCACAGATACATAGTGAGGGTAAAACTCTCACACACACCTGTAAGAGTAAAATATGTGTTATATATCACAGATACATAGTGAGGGTAAAACACACACACACCTGTAAGAGTAAAATATGTGTTATATATCACAGATACATAGGAGGGTAAAACACACACACACCTGTAAGAGTAATATATGTGTCATATATTACAGATACATAGTGAGGGTAAAACACACACACACACCTGAGTAAAATATGTGTTATATATCAAAGACAGTGAGGGTAAAACTGACAGCCAAACTCACTCTCTCTCACACACACACACCACTCACTCTCCCAACAATGATGTGGAGATGCCGGCGTTGGACTGGGGTGAGCACAGTACGAAGTCTGACAACACCAGGTTAAAGTCCAACAGGTTTGTTTCGATGTCACTAGCTTTCGGAGCGCTGCTCCTTCCTCAGGTGAATGGAGAGGTATGTTCCAGAAACATATATATAGACAGATTCAAAGATGCCAAACAATGCTAGGAATGCGACCATTAGCAGGTGATTAAATCTTTACAGATCCAGAGATGGGGTAACCCCAGGTTAAAGAGGTCTGAATTGTGTCAAGCCAGGACAGTTGGTAGGATTTCGCAGGCCAGATGGTGGGGGATGAACCTCAAACAAACCATTGTTTGCAGCAAACTACCCAGTCTTCAGAACAGTGACCACGACACCACAGAACCCTGTCATGGCAATCTCTGCAAGACGTGCCAGATCATCGACATGGATACCACCATTACACGTGAGAACACCACCCACCAGGTACGCGGTACATACTCGTGCGACTCGGCCAACGTTGTCTACCTCATACGCTGCAGGAAATGATGTCCCGAAGCGTGGTACATTGGCGAGACCATGCAGACGCTGCGACAACGAATGAACGGACATCGCGCAACAATCACCAGGCAGGAATGTTCCCTTCCAGTCGGGGAACACTTCAGCAGTCAAGGGCATTCAGCCTCTGATCTCCGGGTAAGCGTTCTCCAAGGCGGCCTTCAGGACCCGCGACAATGCAGAATCGCCGAGCAGAAACTTATAGCCAAGTTCCGCACACATGAGTACGGCCTCAACCGGGACCTGGGATTCATGTCGCATTACATTCATCCCCCACCATCTGGCCTGCGAAATCCTACCAACTGTCCTGGCTTGACACAATTCACACCTCTTTAACCTGGGGTTACCCCATCTCTGGATCTGTAAAGATTTAATCACCTGCTAATGGTCGCATTCCTAGCATTGTTTGGCATCTTTGAATTTGTCTATATATGTGTTTCTGGAACAGACCTCTTCATTCACCTGAGGAAGGAGCAGCGCTCCGAAAGCTAGTGACATCGAAACAAACCTGTTGGACTTTAACCTGGTGTTGTAAGACTTCGTACTGTGCTCTCCCAACAATAACTGAGCAGGAAGCAGTAAAATATGTTATACACCATAGCAACAATGAGGGTAAAACTCACACTCTCTCACTTACACACTCTCAGTCACGCACTCTCTCTCACTCACCAGTACCTGAGCAGTAAGCAGTAAAATATTCATTTTCTATCACAGAGAGACAGTGAGGTTAACACATACACACACATAGATAGAGTCGGAGATAGACTATGACTCTATCTTATAATAATCTTTATTGTCACAAGTAGACTTACATTAACACTGCAATGAAGTTCCTGGAAAAGTCCCCAGTCGCTACATTCTGGCACCTGTTTAGTTACAGTGAGGGAGAATTCAGAATGTCCAAATTACCTAACAGCTCGTCTTTCGGGACAATCGACCTATGAGTGTGTGTAGTAACCTCTGTGATAGTAACCACTGTCTCTCTGTGATATATATTGAATATTCTACTGCTTATTGCTCAGTTACTGGTGTGAGAGAGAGAGTGTGAGTGTGTGTTAACCCTCACTGTCTCTGTGCTATATAACTCGTATTTCACTCTCTCTCACACATTCTCTCTCACACACATTCATACACTCTCTCATTCACACACACACATCAGTAACTGAGTGGTAAAATATGCTTTATATATCACAGAGGGATAATGAGAGACAGTGTGACACACACTCACTATTTCTCTGGCAAACACTAACTCTCACACACACTCACACACACTCACTCTCTCACACTCCTAGTCCCTCTCTCTCAGACTGCCTCACACATGGACACACCAGTCACTGAGCAGTAAGCAGTTAAATATGTGTTATATATCGCAGAGGGACAGTGAGGGTAAAACACACTCTCGCCACTCTCACACTTAAGTAACTGAGCAGTAAGCAGTAAAATATATTATATATGATAGCCAGATAGTGAGGATAAACACACTCGCACACCAGTAACTGAGCAGTAAAATATGTGTGAAATATCACAGAGACAATGAAGGTAAAACACACACACACTCACGCAGACTATTTCTCACACTCGTACACTCTTGCAGACATAGTGACACATTCCCTCGCACACACTTCCTCACACACACTCACACTCTCATATTCTCATACTCTGATATTCACACACTCTTTGACACAACAGTAACTGAGCAGTAAGCAGTAAAATATGCATCATATATCACAGAGACCGTGATGGTAAAACACACTCTCTCTCTCACAGACACACACACCCCAGTAACAGAGCAGCAAGAGTAAAATATGTGTTACATATCAAAGAGTGACAATGTAAAATACAGAGGCTCACACACGCATTCTCTCACACACCCACTCACACACACATCCACCCACTCACACACCCACACACTCTCTCACTCACACATCCACCCACTCTCACACACATCCACCCACTCTCACACACATCCACCCACTCTCACACACATCCACCCACTCTCACACACATCCACCCACTCTCACACACATCCACCCACTCTCACACACATCCACCCACTCTCACACACATCCACTCTCTCACTCACACATCCACCCACTCTCACACACATCCACCCACTCTCACACACATCCACCCACTCTCACACACATCCACCCACTCTCACACACATCCACCCACTCTCACACACATCCACCCACTCTCACACACCCACTCTCACACATCCACCCACTCTCACACACATCCACCCACTCTCACACACATCCACCCACTCTCACACACATCCACCCACTCTCACACACATCCACCCACTCTCACACACATCCACCCACTCTCCCACACATCCACCCACTCTCACACACATCCACCCACTCTCACACACATCCACCCACTCTCACACACATCCACCCACTCTCACACACATCCACCCACTCTCACACACATCCACCCACTCTCACACGCATCCACCCACTCTCACACGCATCCACCCACTCTCACACGCATCCACACACTCTCACACGCATCCACCCACTCTCACACACATCCACCCACTCTCACACACATCCACCCACTCACACACTCATCCACCCACTCACACACACATCCACCCACTCTCACACACATCCACTCTCTCACACACATCCACCCACTCACACACACATCCACCCACTCACACACACATCCACCCACTCTCACACACATCCACCCACTCTCACACGCATCCACCCACTCTCACACGCATCCACCCACTCTCACACACATCCACCCACTCTCACACACATCCACCCACTCTCACACACATCCACCCACTCTCACACACATCCACCCACTCTCACACACATCCACCCACTCACACACACATCCACCCACTCACACACACATCCACCCACTCTCACACACATCCACTCTCTCACACACATCCACCCACTCACACACACATCCACCCACTCTCACACACATCCACCCACTCTCACACACATCCACTCTCTCACACACATCCACTCTCTCACACACATCCACCCACTCACACACACATCCACCCACTCTCACACACATCCACTCTCTCACACACATCCACCCACTCTCACACACATCCACCCACTCTCACACACATCCACCCACTCACACACACATCCACCCACTCACACACACATCCACCCACTCTCACACACATCCACTCTCTCACACACATCCACCCACTCACACACACATCCACCCACTCTCACACACATCCACTCTCTCACACACATCCACTCTCTCACACACATCCACTCTCTCACACACACCCACTCTCACACACATCCACTCACTCTCACACACATCCACCCACTCTCTCACACATCCACCCACTCTCTCACACACCCACTCACACACACATCCACCCACTCTCTCACACACATCCACTCTCTCTCTCACACACCCACTCACACACACATCCACCCACTCTCCCACACATCCACCCACTCTCCCACACATCCACCCACTCTCCCACACATCCACCCACTCTCCCACACATCCACCCACTCTCCCACACATCCACCCACTCTCCCACACATCCACCCACTCTCCCACACATCCACCCACTCTCCCACACATCCACCCACTCTCCCACACATCCACCCACTCTCACACACATCCACACACTCTCACTCGCACCCACTCTCTCACTCGCACCCACTCTCTCACTCGCACCCACTCTCACACATACACACACACTCTCACTCGCACCCACTCTCTCACTCGCACCCACTCTCTCACTCGCACCCACTCTCTCACTCGCACCCACTCTCTCACTCGCACCCACTCTCTCACTCGCACCCACCCTCTCACTCGCACCCACCCTCTCACTCGCACCCACCCTCTCACTCGCACCCACCCTCTCACTCGCACCCACCCTCTCACTCGCACCCACCCTCTCACTCGCACCCACCCTCTCACTCGCACCCACCCTCTCACTCGCACCCACCCTCTCACTCGCACCCACCCTCTCACTCGCACCCACCCTCTCACTCGCACCCACCCTCTCACTCGCACCCACCCTCTCACTCGCACCCACCCTCTCACTCGCACCCACCCTCTCACTCGCACCCACCCTCTCACTCGCACCCACCCTCTCACTCGCACCCACCCTCTCACTCGCACCCACCCTCTCACTCGCACCCACCCTCTCACTCGCACCCACCCTCTCACTCGCACCCACCCTCTCACTCGCACCCACCCTCTCACTCGCACCCACCCTCTCACTCGCACCCACCCTCTCACTCGCACCCACCCTCTCACTCGCACCCACCCTCTCACTCGCACCCACCCTCTCACTCGCACCCACCCTCTCACTCGCACCCACCCTCTCACTCGCACCCACCCTCTCACTCGCACCCACCCTCTCACTCGCACCCACCCTCTCACTCGCACCCACCCTCTCACTCGCACCCACCCTCTCACTCGCACCCACCCTCTCACTCGCACCCACCCTCTCACTCGCACCCACCCTCTCACTCGCACCCACCCTCTCACTCGCACCCACCCTCTCACTCGCACCCACCCTCTCACTCGCACCCACCCTCTCACTCGCACCCACCCTCTCACTCGCACCCACCCTCTCACTCGCACCCACCCTCTCACTCGCACCCACCCTCTCACTCGCACCCACCCTCTCACTCGCACCCACCCTCTCACTCGCACCCACCCTCTCACTCGCACCCACCCTCTCACTCGCACCCACCCTCTCACTCGCACCCACCCTCTCACTCGCACCCACCCTCTCACTCGCACCCACCCTCTCACTCGCACCCACCCTCTCACTCGCACCCACCCTCTCACTCGCACCCACCCTCTCACTCGCACCCACCCTCTCACTCGCACCCACCCTCTCACTCGCACCCACCCTCTCACTCGCACCCACCCTCTCACTCGCACCCACCCTCTCACTCGCACCCACCCTCTCACTCGCACCCACCCTCTCACTCGCACCCACCCTCTCACTCGCACCCACCCTCTCACTCGCACCCACCCTCTCACTCGCACCCACCCTCTCACTCGCACCCACCCTCTCACTCGCACCCACCCTCTCACTCGCACCCACCCTCTCACTCGCACCCACCCTCTCACTCGCACCCACCCTCTCACTCGCACCCACCCTCTCACTCGCACCCACCCTCTCACTCGCACCCACCCTCTCACTCGCACCCACCCTCTCACTCGCACCCACCCTCTCACTCGCACCCACCCTCTCACTCGCACCCACCCTCTCACTCGCACCCACCCTCTCACTCGCACCCACCCTCTCACTCGCACCCACCCTCTCACTCGCACCCACCCTCTCACTCGCACCCACCCTCTCACTCGCACCCACCCTCTCACTCGCACCCACCCTCTCACTCGCACCCACCCTCTCACTCGCACCCACCCTCTCACTCGCACCCACCCTCTCACTCGCACCCACCCTCTCACTCGCACCCACCCTCTCACTCGCACCCACCCTCTCACTCGCACCCACCCTCTCACTCGCACCCACCCTCTCACTCGCACCCACCCTCTCACTCGCACCCACCCTCTCACTCGCACCCACCCTCTCACTCGCACCCACCCTCTCACTCGCACCCACCCTCTCACTCGCACCCACCCTCTCACTCGCACCCACCCTCTCACTCGCACCCACCCTCTCACTCGCACCCACCCTCTCACTCGCACCCACCCTCTCACTCGCACCCACCCTCTCACTCGCACCCACCCTCTCACTCGCACCCACCCTCTCACTCGCACCCACCCTCTCACTCGCACCCACCCTCTCACTCGCACCCACCCTCTCACTCGCACCCACCCTCTCACTCGCACCCACCCTCTCACTCGCACCCACCCTCTCACTCGCACCCACCCTCTCACTCGCACCCACCCTCTCACTCGCACCCACCCTCTCACTCGCACCCACCCTCTCACTCGCACCCACCCTCTCACTCGCACCCACCCTCTCACTCGCACCCACCCTCTCACTCGCACCCACCCTCTCACTCGCACCCACCCTCTCACTCGCACCCACCCTCTCACTCGCACCCACCCTCTCACTCGCACCCACCCTCTCACTCGCACCCACCCTCTCACTCGCACCCACCCTCTCACTCGCACCCACCCTCTCACTCGCACCCACCCTCTCACTCGCACCCACCCTCTCACTCGCACCCACCCTCTCACTCGCACCCACCCTCTCACTCGCACCCACCCTCTCACTCGCACCCACCCTCTCACTCGCACCCACCCTCTCACTCGCACCCACCCTCTCACTCGCACCCACCCTCTCACTCGCACCCACCCTCTCACTCGCACCCACCCTCTCACTCGCACCCACCCTCTCACTCGCACCCACCCTCTCACTCGCACCCACCCTCTCACTCGCACCCACCCTCTCACTCGCACCCACCCTCTCACTCGCACCCACCCTCTCACTCGCACCCACCCTCTCACTCGCACCCACCCTCTCACTCGCACCCACCCTCTCACTCGCACCCACCCTCTCACTCGCACCCACCCTCTCACTCGCACCCACCCTCTCACTCGCACCCACCCTCTCACTCGCACCCACCCTCTCACTCGCACCCACCCTCTCACTCGCACCCACCCTCTCACTCGCACCCACCCTCTCACTCGCACCCACCCTCTCACTCGCACCCACCCTCTCACTCGCACCCACCCTCTCACTCGCACCCACCCTCTCACTCGCACCCACCCTCTCACTCGCACCCACCCTCTCACTCGCACCCACCCTCTCACTCGCACCCACCCTCTCACTCGCACCCACCCTCTCACTCGCACCCACCCTCTCACTCGCACCCACCCTCTCACTCGCACCCACCCTCTCACTCGCACCCACCCTCTCACTCGCACCCACCCTCTCACTCGCACCCACCCTCTCACTCGCACCCACCCTCTCACTCGCACCCACCCTCTCACTCGCACCCACCCTCTCACTCGCACCCACCCTCTCACTCGCACCCACCCTCTCACTCGCACCCACCCTCTCACTCGCACCCACCCTCTCACTCGCACCCACCCTCTCACTCGCACCCACCCTCTCACTCGCACCCACCCTCTCACTCGCACCCACCCTCTCACTCGCACCCACCCTCTCACTCGCACCCACCCTCTCACTCGCACCCACCCTCTCACTCGCACCCACCCTCTCACTCGCACCCACCCTCTCACTCGCACCCACCCTCTCACTCGCACCCACCCTCTCACTCGCACCCACCCTCTCACTCGCACCCACCCTCTCACTCGCACCCACCCTCTCACTCGCACCCACCCTCTCACTCGCACCCACCCTCTCACTCGCACCCACCCTCTCACTCGCACCCACCCTCTCACTCGCACCCACCCTCTCACTCGCACCCACCCTCTCACTCGCACCCACCCTCTCACTCGCACCCACCCTCTCACTCGCACCCACCCTCTCACTCGCACCCACCCTCTCACTCGCACCCACCCTCTCACTCGCACCCACCCTCTCACTCGCACCCACCCTCTCACTCGCACCCACCCTCTCACTCGCACCCACCCTCTCACTCGCACCCACCCTCTCACTCGCACCCACCCTCTCACTCGCACCCACCCTCTCACTCGCACCCACCCTCTCACTCGCACCCACCCTCTCACTCGCACCCACCCTCTCACTCGCACCCACCCTCTCACTCGCACCCACCCTCTCACTCGCACCCACCCTCTCACTCGCACCCACCCTCTCACTCGCACCCACCCTCTCACTCGCACCCACCCTCTCACTCGCACCCACCCTCTCACTCGCACCCACCCTCTCACTCGCACCCACCCTCTCACTCGCACCCACCCTCTCACTCGCACCCACCCTCTCACTCGCACCCACCCTCTCACTCGCACCCACCCTCTCACTCGCACCCACCCTCTCACTCGCACCCACCCTCTCACTCGCACCCACCCTCTCACTCGCACCCACCCTCTCACTCGCACCCACCCTCTCACTCGCACCCACCCTCTCACTCGCACCCACCCTCTCACTCGCACCCACCCTCTCACTCGCACCCACCCTCTCACTCGCACCCACCCTCTCACTCGCACCCACCCTCTCACTCGCACCCACCCTCTCACTCGCACCCACCCTCTCACTCGCACCCACCCTCTCACTCGCACCCACCCTCTCACTCGCACCCACCCTCTCACTCGCACCCACCCTCTCACTCGCACCCACCCTCTCACTCGCACCCACCCTCTCACTCGCACCCACCCTCTCACTCGCACCCACCCTCTCACTCGCACCCACCCTCTCACTCGCACCCACCCTCTCACTCGCACCCACCCTCTCACTCGCACCCACCCTCTCACTCGCACCCACCCTCTCACTCGCACCCACCCTCTCACTCGCACCCACCCTCTCACTCGCACCCACCCTCTCACTCGCACCCACCCTCTCACTCGCACCCCACCCTCTCACTCGCACCCACCCTCTCACTCGCACCCACCCTCTCACTCGCACCCACCCTCTCACTCGCACCCACCCTCTCACTCGCACCCACCCTCTCACTCGCACCCACCCTCTCACTCGCACCCACCCTCTCACTCGCACCCACCCTCTCACTCGCACCACCCTCTCACTCGCACCCACCCTCTCACTCGCACCCACCCTCTCACTCGCACCCACCCTCTCACTCGCACCCACCCTCTCACTCGCACCCACCCTCTCACTCGCACCCACCCTCTCACTCGCACCCACCCTCTCACTCGCACCCACCCTCTCACTCGCACCCACCCTCTCACTCGCACCCACCCTCTCACTCGCACCCACCCTCTCACTCGCACCCACCCTCTCACTCGCACCCACCCTCTCACTCGCACCCACCCTCTCACTCGCACCCACCCTCTCACTCGCACCCACCCTCTCACTCGCACCCACCCTCTCACTCGCACCCACCCTCTCAGCTCGCACCCACCCTCTCGACTCGCACCCACCCTCTCGCTCGCACCCACCCTCTCGCTCGCACCCACCCCTCTCGCTCGCACCCACCCTCTCGCTCGCACCCACCCTCTCGCTCGCACCCACCCTCTCGCTCGCACCCACCCTCTCGCTCGCACCCACCCTCTCGCTCGCACCCACCCTCTCGCTCGCACCCACCCTCTCGCTCGCACCCACCCTCTCGCTCGCACCCACCCTCTCGCTCGCACCCACCCTCTCGCTCGCACCCACCCTCTCGCTCGCACCCACCCTCTCGCTCGCACCCACCCTCTCGCTCGCACCCACCCTCTCGCTCGCACCCACCCTCTCGCTCGCACCCACCCTCTCGCTCGCACCCACCCTCTCGCTCGCACCCACCCTCTCGCTCGCACCCACCCTCTCGCTCGCACCCACCCTCTCGCTCCGCACCCACCCTCTCGCTCGCACCCACCCTCTCGCTCGCCACCCACCCTCTCGCTCGCACCCACCCTCTCGCTCGCACCCACCCCCTCGCTCGCACCCACCCTCTCGCTCGCACCCCACCCTCTCGCTCGCACCCACCCTCTCGCTCGCACCACCCTCGCTCGCACCCACCCTCTCGCTCGCACCCACCCTCTCGCTCGCACCCACCCTCTCGCTCGCACCCACCCTCTCGCTCGCACCCACCCTCTCGCTCGCACCCACCCTCTCGCTCGCACCCACCCTCTCGCTCGCACCCACCCTCTCGCTCGCACCCACCCTCTCGCTCGCACCCACCCTCTCGCTCGCACCCACCCTCTCGCTCGCACCCACCCTCTCGCTCGCACCCACCCTCTCGCTCGCACCCACCCTCTCGCTCGCACCCACCCTCTCGCTCGCACCCACCCTCATCGCTCGCACCCACCCTCTCGCTCGCACCCACCCTCTCGCTCGCACCCACCCTCTCGCTCGCACCCACCCTCTCGCTCGCACCCACCCTCTCGCTCGCACCCACCCTCTCGCTCGCACCCACCCTCTCGCTCGGCACCCACCCTCTCGCTCGCACCCACCCTCTCGCTCGCACCCACCCTCTCGCTCGCACCCACCCTCTCGCTCGCACCCACCCTCTCGCTCGCACCCACCCTCTCGCTCGCACCCACCCTCTCGCTCGCACCCACCCTCTCGCTCGCACCCACCCTCTCGCTCGCACCCACCCTCTCGCTCGCACCCACCCTCTCGCTCGCACCCACCCTCTCGCTCGCACCCACCCTCTCGCTCGCACCCACCCCTCTCGCTCGCACCCACCCTCTCGCTCGCACCCACCTCTCGCTCGCACCCACCCTCTCGCTCGCACCCACCCTCTCGCTCGCACCCACCCTCTCGCTCGCACCCACCCTCTCGCTCGCACCCACCCTCTCGCTCGCACCCACCCTCTCGCTCGCACCCACCCTCTCGCTCGCACCCACCCTCTCGCTCGCACCCACCCTCTCGCTCGCACCCACCCTCTCGCTCGCACCCACCCTCTCGCTCGCACCCACCCCTCTCGCTCGCACCCACCCTCTCGCTCGCACCCACCCTCTCGCTCGCACCCACCCTCTCGCTCGCACCCACCCTCTCGCTCGCACCCACCCTCTCCGCTCGCACCCACCCTCTCGCTCGCACCCACCCTCTCGCTCGCACCCACCCTCTCGCTCGCACCCACCCTCTCGCTCGCACCCACCCTCTCGCTCGCACCCACCCTCTCGCTCGCACCCACCCTCTCGCTCGCACCCACCCTCTCGCTCGCACCCACCCTCTCGCTCGCACCCACCCTCTCGCTCGCACCCACCCTCTCGCTCGCACCCACCCTCTCGCTCGCACCCACCCTCTCGCTCGCACCCACCCTCTCGCTCGCACCCACCCTCTCGCTCGCACCCACCCTCTCGCTCGCACCCACCCTCTCGCTCGCACCCACCCTCTCGCTCGCACCCACCCTCTCGCTCGCACCCACCCTCTCGCTCGCACCCACCCTCTCGCTCGCACCCACCCTCTCGCTCGCACCCACCCTCTCGCTCGCACCCACCCTCTCGCTCGCACCCACCCTCTCGCTCGCACCCACCCTCTCGCTCGCACCCACCCTCTCGCTCGCACCCACCCTCTCGCTCGCACCCACCCTCTCGCTCGCACCCACCCTCTCGCTCGCACCCACCCTCTCGCTCGCACCCACCCTCTCGCTCGCACCCACCCTCTCGCTCGCACCCACCCTCTCTCTCTCCCACCCTCCACCCCCTCTCGCTCCCACCCACCCTCTCGCTCGCACCCACCTCTCTCGCTCCCACCCACCCTCTCGCTCCACCCACCCTCTCGCTCCCACCCACCCTCTCGCTCCCACCCACTCTCTCTCCTCTCGCTCCCACCCACTCTCTCTCTTTCGCTCCACCCACTCTCTCTCTCTCTCGCTCCCACCCACTCTCTCTCTCTCTCGCTCACCCACTCTCTCTCTCTCGCTCCCACCCACTCTCTCTCTCTTCGCTCCCACCCACTCTCTCTCTCTCTCGCTCCCACCCACTCTCTCCTCTCTCTCGCTCCCACCCACTCTCTCTCTCTCTCGCTCCCACCCACTCTCTCTCTCTCTCGCTCCCACCCACTCTCTCTCTCTCTCGCTCCCACCCACTCTCTCTCTCTCTCGCTCCACCACTCTCCCTCTCGCTCCCACCCACTCTCTCTCTCGCTCCCACCCACTCTCTCTCTCGCTCCACCCACTCTCTCTCGCTCCCACCCACCCTCTCGCTCCCACCCACTCTCTCTCTCGCTCCCACCCACTCTCTCTCTCGCTCCCACCCACTCTCTCTCTCTCGCTCCCACCCACTCTCTCTCTCTCTCGCTCCCACCCACTCTCTCTCTCTCTCGCTCCCACCCACCTCTCTCTCTCTCGCTCCACCACTCTCTCTCTCTCGCTCCCACCCACTCTCTCTCTCTCTCGCTCCCCACCCACCTCTCTCTCTCTCGCTCCCACCCACTCTCTCTCTCTCTCGCTCCCACCCACTCTCTCTCTCTCTCGCTCCCACCCACTCTCTCTCTCTCTCGCTCCCACCCACTCTCTCTCTCTCGCTCCCACCCACTCTCCTCTCGCTCGCTCCCACCCACTCTCTCTCTCGCTCCCACCCACTCTCTCTCTCGCTCCCACCCACTCTCTCTCTCGCTCCCACCCACTCTCTCTCTCGCTCCCACCCACTCTCTCTCTCGCTCCCACCCACTCTCTCTCTCGCTCCCACCCACTCTCTCTCTCGCTCCCACCCACTCTCTCTCTCGCTCCCACCCACTCTCTCTCTCGCTCCCACCCACTCTCTCCTCTCTCTCTCGCTCCCACCCACTCTCTCTCTCGCTCCCCACCCACTCTCTCTCTCGCTCCCACCCACTCTCTCTCTCGCTCCCACCCACTCTCTCTCTCGCTCCCACCCACTCTCTCTCTCGCTCCACCCACTCTCTCTCTCGCTCCACCCACTCTCTCTCTCGCTCCCACCCACTCTCTCTCTCGCTCCCACCCACTCTCTCTCTCGCTCCCACCCACTCTCTCTCTCGCTCCCACCCCACTCTCTCTCTCGCTCCACACCCACTCTCTCTCTCGCTCCCACCCACTCTCTCTCTCGCTCCCACCCACTCTCTCTCTCGCTCCCACCCACTCTCTCTCTCGCTCCCACCCACTCTCTCTCTCGCCTCCCACCCACTCTCTCTCTCGCTCCCACCCACTCTCTCTCTCGCTCCCACCCACTCTCTCTCTCGCTCCCACCCACTCTCTCTCTCGCTCCCACCCACTCTCTCTCTCGCTCCCACCCACTCTCTCTCTCGCTCCCACCCACTCTCTCTCTCGCTCCCACCCACTCTCTCTCCTCGCTCCCACCCACTCTCTCTCTCGCTCCCACCCACTCTCTCTCTCGCTCCCACCCACTCTCTCTCTCGCTCCCACCCACTCTCTCTCTCGCTCCCACCCACTCTCTCTCTCGCTCCTCCCACCTCTCTCTCTCGCTCCCACCCACTCTCTCTCTCGCTCCCACCCACTCTCTCTCTCGCTCCACCCACTCTCTCTCTCGCTCCCACCCACTCTCTCTCTCGCTCCACCCACTCTCTCTCTCGCTCCCCACCCACTCTCTCTCTCGCTCCCACCCACTCTCTCTCTCGCTCCCACCCACTCTCTCTCTCGCTCCACCCACTCTCTCTCTCGCTCCCACCCCACTCTCTCTCTCGCTCCCACCCACTCTCTCTCTCCGCTCCCACCCACTCTCTCTCTCGCTCCCACCCACTCTCTCTCTCGCTCCCACCCACTCTCTCTCTCGCTCCCACCCACTCTCTCTCTCGCTCCCACCCACTCTCTCTCTCGCTCCCACCCACTCTCTCTCTCGCTCCCACCCACTCTCTCTCTCGCTCCCCACCCACTCTCTCTCTCGCTCCCACCCACTCTCCTCTCTCGCTCCCCACCCACTCTCTCTCTCGCTCCCACCCACTCTCTCTCTCGCTCCCACCCACTCTCTCTCTCGCTCCCACCCACTCTCTCTCTCGCTCCCACCCACTCTCTCTCCGCTCCCACCCACTCTCTCTCTCGCTCCCACCCACTCTCTCTCTCGCTCCCCACCCACTCTCTCTCTCGCTCCCACCCACTCTCTCTCTCGCTCACACCCACTCTCTCTCTCGCTCACACCCACTCTCTCTCTCCGCTCACCACCCACTCTCTCTCTCGCTCACACCCACTCTCTCTCACGCTCACACCCACTCTCTCTCTCGCTCCACACCCACTCTCTCTCTCGCTCACCACCCACTCTCTCTCTCGCTCACACCCACTCTCTCTCTCGCTCACACCCACTCTCTCTCTCGCTCACACCCACTCTCTCTCTCGCTCACACCCACTCTCTCTCTCGCTCACCCCCACTCTCTCTCTCGCTCACACCCACTCTCTCTCTCGCTCCACACCCACTCTCTCTCTCGCTCACTACCCACTCTCTCTCTCGCTCACACCCACTCTCTCTCTCGCTCACACCCACTCTCTCTCTCGCTCACACCCACTCTCTCTCGCTCACACCCACTCTCTCTCTCGCTCACACCCACTCTCTCTCTCGCTCACACCCACTCTCTCTCTCGCTCACACCCACTCTCTCTCTCGCTCACACCCACTCTCTCTCTCGCTCACACCCACTCTCTCTCTCGCTCACACCCACTCTCTCTCTCGCTCACACCCACTCTCTCTCTCGCTCACACCCACTCTCTCTCTCGCTCACACCCACTCTCTCTCCTCGCTCACACCCACTCTCTCTCTCGCTCACACCCACTCTCTCTCTCGCTCACACCCACTCTCTCTCTCGCTCACACCCACTCTCTCTCGCTCACACCCACTCTCTCTCTCGCTCACACCCACTCCTCTCTCTCGCTCACCACCCACTCTCTCTCTCGCTCACACCCACTCTCTCTCTCGCTCACACCCACTCTCTCTCTCGCTCACACCCACTCTCTCTCTCGCTCACACCCACTCTCTCTCTCGCTCACACCCACTCTCTCTCTCGCTCACACCCACTCTCTCTCTCGCTCACACCCACTCTCTCTCTCGCTCACACCCACTCTCTCTCTCGCTCACACCCACTCTCTCTCGCCTCACACCCACTCTCTCTCTCGCTCACACCCACTCTCTCTCTCGCTCACACACCCACTCTCTCTCTCGCTCACACCCACTCTCTCTCTCGCTCACACCCACTCTCTCTCTCGCTCACACCCACTCTCTCTCTCGCTCACACCCACTCTCTCTCTCGCTCACACCCACTCTCTCTCTCGCTCACACCCACTCTCTCTCTCGCTCACACCCACTCTCTCTCTTCGCTCACACCCACTCTCTCTCTCGCTCACACCCACTCTCTCTCTCGCTCACACCCACTCTCTCTCTCGCTCACACCCACTCTCTCTCTCGCTCACACCCACTCTCTCTCTCGCTCACACCCACTCTCTCTCTCGCTCACACCCACTCTCTCTCTCGCTCACACCCACTCTCTCTCTCGCTCACACCCACTCTCTCTCTCGCTCACACCCACTCTCCTCTCTCGCTCACACCCCACTCTCTCTCTCGCTCACACCCACTCTCTCTCTCGCTCACACCCCACTCTCTCTCTCGCTCACCACCCACTCTCTCTCTCTCGCTCACACCCACTCTCTCTCTCGCTCGCACCCACTCTCTCTCTCGCTCGCACCCACTCTCTCTCTCCTCGCTCCCACCCACCTCTCTCGCTCCCACCCACTCTCTCGCTCCCACCACCCTCTCTCTCGCTCCCACCCACTCTCTCTCTCTCTCGCTCCCACCCACTCTCTCTCTCTCTCGCTCCCACCCACTCTCTCCTCTCTCTCGCTCCCACCCACTCTCTCTCTCTCTCGCTCCCACCCACTCTCTCTCTCTCTCGCTCCCACCCACTCTCTCTCTCGCTCCCCCACTCTCTCTCTCGCTCCACCCACTCCTCTCTCTCTCGCTCCCACCCACTCTCTCTCTCTCTCGCTCCCACCCACTCTCTCTCTCTCTCGCTCCCACCCACTCTCCTCTCTCTCTCGCTCCCACCCACTCTCCTCTCTCTCGCTCCCACCCACTCTCTCTCTCGCTCCCCACCCACTCTCTCTCTCGCTCCCACCCACTCTCTCTCTCGCTCCCACCCTCTCTCGCCCCACCCACTCTCTCTCTCGCTCCCACCCACTCTCTCTCTCGCTCCCACCCACTCTCTCTCTCGCTCCCACCCACTCTCTCTCTCGCTCCCACCCACTCTCTCTCTCGCTCCCACCCACTCTCTCTCTCGCTCCCACCCACTCTCTCTCTCGCTCCCACCCACTCTCTCTCTCGCTCCCACCCACTCTCTCTCTCGCTCCCACCCACTCTCTCTCTCGCTCCCACCCACTCTCTCTCTCGCTCCCACCCACTCTCTCTCTCGCTCCCACCCACTCTCTCTCTCGCTCCCACCCACTCTCTCTCTCGCTCCCACCCACTCTCTCTCTCGCTCCCACCCACTCTCTCTCTCGCTCCCACCCACTCTCTCTCTCGCTCCCACCCACTCTCTCTCTCGCTCCCACCCACTCTCTCTCTCGCTCCCACCCACTCTCTCTCTCGCTCCCACCCACTCTCTCTCTCGCTCCCACCCACTCTCTCTCTCGCTCACCACCCCACTCTCTCTCTCGCTCCCCACCCACCTCTCTCTCTCGCTCCCACCCACTCTCTCTCTCGCTCCCACCCACCTCTCTCTCGCTCGCTCCCACCCACTCTCTCTCTCGCTCCCACCCACTCTCTCTCTCGCTCCCACCCACTCTCTCTCTCGCTCCCACCCACTCTCTCTCTCGCTCCCACCCACTCTCTCTCTCGCTCCCACCCACCTCTCCTCTCTCGCTCCCCACCCACTCTCTCTCTCGCTCCCACCCACTCTCTCTCTCGCTCCCACCCACTCTCTCTCTCGCTCCCACCCACTCTCTCTCTCGCTCCCACCCACTCTCTCTCTCGCTCCCACCCACTCTCTCTCTCGCTCCCACCCACTCTCTCTCTCGCTCCCACCCACCTCTCTCTCTCGCTCCCACCCACTCTCTCTCTCGCTCCCACCCACTCTCTCTCTCGCTCCCACCCACTCTCTCTCTCGCTCCCACCCACTCTCTCTCTCGCTCCCACCCACTCTCTCTCTCGCTCCCACCCACTCTCTCTCTCGCTCCCACCCACTCTCTCTCTCGCTCCCACCCACCTCTCTCTCTCTCGCTCCCACCCACTCTCTCTCTCGCTCCCACCCACTCTCTCTCTCGCTCACCACCCACTCTCTCTCTCGCTCCCACCCACTCTCTCTCTCGCTCCCACCCACTCTCTCTCTCGCTCCCACCCACTCTCTCTCTCGCTCCCACCCACTCTCTCTCTCGCTCCCACCCACTCTCTCTCTCGCTCCCACCCACTCTCTCTCCTCTCGCTCACACCCACTCTCTCTCTCGCTCACCACCCACTCTCTCTCTCGCTCACACCCACTCTCTCTCTCGCTCACCACCCACTCTCTCTCTCGCTCACACCCACTCTCTCTCTCGCTCACACCCACTCTCTCGCTCGCTCACACCCACTCTCTCTCTCGCTCACTACCCACTCTCTCTCTCGCTCACACCCACTCTCTCTCTCGCTCACCACCCACTCTCTCTCTCGCTCACACCCACTCTCTCTCTCGCTCACACCCACTCTCTCTCTCGCTCACACCCACTCTCCTCTCTCGCTCACACCCACTCTCTCTCTCGCCTCACACCCACTCTCTCTCTCGCTCACACCCACCCTCTCTCTCTCGCTCACACCCACTCTCTCTCTCGCTCACACCCACTCTCTCTCTCGCTCACACCCACTCTCTCTCTCGCTCACACCCACTCTCTCTCTCGCTCACACCCACTCTCTCTCTCGCTCACACCCACTCTCTCTCTCGCTCACACCCACTCTCTCTCTCGCTCACACCCACTCTCTCTCTCGCTCACACCCACTCTCTCTCTCGCTCACACCCACTCTCTCTCTCGCTCACACCCACTCTCTCTCTCGCTCACACCCACTCTCTCTCGCTCACACCCACTCTCTCTCTCGCTCACACCCACTCTCTCTCTCGCTCACACCCACTCTCTCTCTCGCTCACACCCACTCTCTCTCTCGCTCACACCCACTCTCTCTCTCGCTCACACCCACTCTCTCTCTCGCTCCACACCCACTCTCTCTCTCGCTCACACCCACTCTCTCTCTCGCTCACACCCACTCTCTCTCTCGCTCACACCCACTCTCTCTCTCGCTCACACCCACTCTCTCTCTCGCTCACACCCACTCTCTCTCTCGCTCACACCCACTCTCTCTCTCGCTCACACCCACTCTCTCTCTCGCTCACACCCACTCTCTCTCTCGCTCACACCCACTCTCTCTCTCGCTCACACCCACTCTCTCTCTCGCTCACACCCACTCTCTCTCTCGCTCACACCCACTCTCTCTCTCGCTCACACCCACTCTCTCTCTCGCTCACACCCACTCTCTCTCTCTCGCTCACACCCACTCTCTCTCTCGCTCACAACCCACTCTCTCTCTCGCTCACACCCACTCTCCCTCGCCACCCACTCCTCTCTCGCTCACACCCACCTCTTCTCTCTCCTCCATCACCCCACTTCTCTCTCTCGCCTCACCCCACTCTCTCTCTCGCTCACACCCACTCTCTCTCTCGCTCACACCCACTCTCTCTCACACACACCCACCATTTTCACTTGACTTTAATGTGACAGGTGAGCCTGCTTGGTCCCCACGATCTCACTTGCTTTGTTATTCAATGTTACATTTCTGATAATGACTTCAGCTGGTGATTGAAGATCTCACTGCATCCGTTGAAAAAAAAATACAGAGGTTTGTCCTCGAACTCGCCATACTTTGTCTTTGACAATTTGAGGTTTAAACTTTCATTTCCCAGTAATTCCTGCATGTAACACCCATGAAATTTGACTCCTGATTGCAGTGGCACAATTTATAAACCCACCCCTCAAATACTCATCATTGTGCTGCTTTGTTCCTGT